>NC_080105.1:55091485-55756485 GCF_950005125.1 Chionomys nivalis | reverse complement strand
CCTATAATTAAAACATGCTTGAGAAAAGCATACACTCATGCACATGCATACACATGTGCATACATAAACACAGACAGGCATGTATACACACATATGTATATATCCACGCACACGCACACACATATGTGACCACACATACAAATATACACTTAGATACATGTATAAACACATGTAAACACACATATGAGCATGCACATACACATGTCACATAGTTTCTTAAGTTCTCACAAGTTTCATAATCCAACACATAATAGTTAACAAAAATACATACGTTCTTTCTTGATTTTTTCAGCTACTAGAAATTCATCTCTCTCAACAGTTGGAGCAAAGTTGCTGCCGATGACTCTCACAGCAAACTGGAACTGCTGGGCGACATCAGCTGGAAGGTGAGCAAAGGGTGCAGGTTACAGCAGGGCAGTTTTCATGGCCAGAGCACGCGGGTCAAGGGCACAAGCCACTCTGCCCAGTCCTAACTGAAAGGACAGAAAAGCCAAAATGACATCAAGGACTGAGAGAAAGAGTTCTGTAAACTATGGGAAAGATAGCAGAGATACAGAAAAATCCTGAAAGAAAACCAAACTGGACAGACAGCCATTTTAAAAGTGATTAAAGTCACAGCCCAGACAAGGAACTGAGAAAAGTAAGCCAAGATGTCTGAGCAGCTCCAGGAAGAAAGCGGCAGGATTTATGTATATACTTCTACAGTGTCTTACAACATAGGTTGTCTCTGCCTTCTTAAAGAAATACATAAAGCTGAGACTAAAACAGCTGAAATAAGGAGGACATAAATTCACCACAGCAGGAGTGAAAGCAGAGGGAAAAGCTGGAGAGCGACGGGTACATGGCACTCCTTCCAGGACGACACTGGAAGCCCAATGTCTGCAAGGACAGGATGGGCAAGGGGAGTGGGAACCATCTTCCCTTTCTGAGCTGCAATGATAGAAACTCTGACAAGCAACTCACACAGGAACGGGCTCATCTGACTCACAACTCTAAGTCACATCCATCAAGTCCATCATTGTAGGAAGTCAAAGGGCAGTGACCTGAACCAGCTGGTCACACTACATTCAGTCAAGAAAGTAATGAACTGTATGCAGGCGGTCAGCTCCCTTTCTCCACTCTCATAAAGACAAGATCCTCAGCCTAGATGATGGTGACACCCACAGGAGGCAGGACTGCCCACAAATTAAGATAATTCCCCATGGACATTCCACCAGGCCAACCTGGACAATCTCTCATTACGACTGCCTTTTGGCTGGGGGGGAGGTCTATATTGAATTACAGTGATAATTAAGACTAATCACAATTTCACCTCTTGTCAATTTGACAGACAAGTCACTTTAAGCCATATCCTTCTGCTGTTTTTCACCAAAAGTCTCATGTTATCCTCTGTGGTGGCTGGAATAGAAGTGCCCCTACCATGCGCAGACGCTCACAGATTTGAACGTTTGGTCATTAGAGAGTGGAGCTAGTGAGAGGGATGGTCTTGTTGAAAGAAGTGTGTCACTGGAGGTAGGCTGTGAGGTTTCAGAAGTCCAAGTCAGGCCCAGTGGCTCTCACTCTTCCTGTTGCCAGTGGATCCAGATGTAGAACTCTCAGCTCCTTCCCCTATACCATGTCTGCCTGCCTGTTTGCCATGCTGAAAATGAACTAAATCTCTGAAACTGTAAGTCTTAATTAAATACTTTCCCTTATAAGAGTTGACAGGGTCGTGGTGTCTCTTCACAGCAACAGAACACTAAGACAGAACTTGGTACCAGAAGTGGGGTATTGCTGTGACAGGCCGACCTAACCAAACATGTTGGCAGAATGTGGACTTTGGGCTAGGAAAGCAGTTGGAAGCTTTAAGGGGGGTTAATGGGTCATACTAGTAAGAGCATGAAGGATGGTGATGAGAGAAATTAGGATTATGACGACCAGCTCAAGAGGTTTCAGAGAAGAGTATTAGTAAGTGACCAGTAAGTGACATCCTTATATTTTGGCAAAGAATGCTTTTTGCCCTTGTCTGAAAAATCTGCCTGAGGGTAAAGAGTCTTGGATTAATGGCACTGGCAGAGGAGATTTCAAGATAACCTAGTATTGACTGTGTCATGTGGTTATTAGTGGCCACTCTTATGCAGATTTACAAAGAAAAATAGCAAGTTGAGCAAGGAAAAATACAAAATGTACAGTTTGAGGAGAAAAGGAACACCAGGAAGTGTAATCAATCTAAGGTCCAGTGCTCAAGGAGATAAAAAGCTTAAAGAAAAGCTCGATGCTAAATGGCATAAAGTGGTGATCTAGAGGCAAAACCCCAATCAGCTAAGCTCCTAACTTGTGAAAAGGAATTAAAGAAAAGCCCAGAAAAAAAAAAAAAGCACAGAAAACAAAAAGCCGGTGAAAATGTACTTGAATAAGGGGGTGAAGTTTCAGCCCTAGAAACAGAAGAACTTGAGAAGCAGCAGCTCAGCCATGTGGTTCTGGCTTTAGATGGAAGAAAGGAGTTGTGGAATCTCCTTCTGTAGCTAAAGAGAGCTTCTGAAACCAAGCGTGTGTCAGGGGTGCCCCTACATGGTGGCCTAGAAGGACCACTATGCAAAGCTGTGAAGGTGAAACTTGGATTGGCTTGGAGACCCCAAATCACTAGAAATGCCAGAGCTGTGGATTACCAGCCAAGGATGGCTGCCAACAGAGAGTGGACCCAGTCCAAAGAAGTGTGCTGCAGTCAAGAAAGCAGAAAGGAGTTGGAGTCTGAAGAGCCCATTGACGTGAGAAATGGAGATGCAGAGTTCGGAGTTTGCCCTGCTGGTTTTCAGTCTTGCTTTGGCCCAGTCATTTCCTCGCTATGCTCCCTTTTCTCCCTTTTGAAACAGCAATGTTTTCTGTGCCATTGTATGTTGGAAAAATGCAACCTCCGTTTTTATTTTGATTTTACAGGGGATTATAGTTAAATGATTGTCATGTGTCTCAAAAAAGACTTTAGAAATTTTTTTAGACTGTTATAGACTATGAGGACTTTTGAAGTTGGACTTATGAAGTTGCATTATGCTATGACTACAAACCTATGGATGCCAGGGAGTAGAAGGTGATTGTTGTCCGGGTTTCCTGTCCTGCCTGGTTTCTGTCCTCCCACCAAGTCCCACAGCCATTTAGCCCCAAAGAAATCAACTGATTGGCCCATTAGCTCAGGCTTCTTATTAACTCTTATAACTTATATCAACCCATTATTCTTATCTATGTTAGCCACATGGCTTGGTACCTTTTTCAGCGGGGCAATCACATCTTTCTTCTTCTGTGGTTGGGACTGGACTGGGGAGGAATGGGCTTCCTCCTTCCCAGAATTCTCCTGTTCTCATTGACCCACCTCTACTTCCTGTCTGGCTGTCCCACCTATACTTCTTGCCTGGCTACTGGTCAATAAGCATTTATTTAAAACATATTTTGACAGAATATAGACAATTGTCCCATACCAGGTGGTGGTTTGAAAAGGAAGGGCTCCCATAGGCTCACAGGAAATGACACTATTAGGAGGTGTGACCTTGTAGTAGGTGTGGCTTTGTTGGAGGAGGTGTGTCACTGGGGGTGAGCTTCCAGGTTTCAAAAGCCTAAGCCAGGCTAAGTGGTTCACAGTTTCTTCCTGCTGCCTGAGGATCCAAACTAGGCAAACTCACCAAAAAACAAAAATCAAGAAAGACCCAAGTCCAGAGGAGCCCAAGGAGACCTGAAGAATAAGAAGACAGGGCCTCAAGCTAGAAGGAAGCGTAAGTATGAAGCAACACCTGAATAAGTCTAAAAAATTAAAGATTCTACAAAGATGATGAATTAGAACTTCTGTGACTGTGCACAGGTAGGATGTTGTGGGTCTGGAGCTGTCTTAAAGGCCATTCACTGTTCACCGCTGTGTCTGACCTAACATCTGTCCTTGTGACTAGTAGGTAAGTGTCTTGGAATGCAGAGAACCCCAGCCTCCACCAACCCTAAGATGAGAATGTCATCAAATAGTGCCTGAGGCCAACAACAGATTCCCTGCTTTGCTGTAACCCACCTAACCTGACATTCACTCCAATATACTCGACAAGTACCTCGACTGATGACTCTATTTTATTGTTACTAAACCTCATGAAACTGTGAGCATGCTGGGACAAGGCACTAGGGGTACCCCGAATCTGTGTTCCCACACTACAGTCACTTATGTCTGGCTCCAGAGTAAGCTGTCTCTTACTCCCTTTGAGCGGGAGCTGTGTTTCTGCGTAGTAACATCAACGTATTACTACTGACTGTGACAATGCATATCAGGAAGCAAGACGCCAAGACGAAAGAGATAGTGTTGGGCAAATGAGGACTGTGTGTGTGCAATTCTCTTGGACATCTAAACCTTTCTGAAACATTAGGTGCTTTTAAAAACCATCCTGACATGAGGCCCTTTCCTTCACAAATGTTGGCTTTAACTAGTCTGGCACGGCCGATGCTATCAACATTCTTTAAGGTTCCATTTCAACACCTTCAGTCTTCAAGACAAGAATAAAGCAAGTACGGATCGGGGAGGGGTTCCTTTGGTAAACTCAAAACTGAATCTCGACTTGTACCATATAGCAAAAATCTAAGTCATAACACGCTTAAGAAATATAATACAGCCTCTCCTAGGGGAAAAGATGAAAAGAAAGAAACCTTTATGATTTTGGACTTGGTAACAGTTCTTCACATGACACCAAAATCATGATCATTTTTAAGTATTTTGTTCTCTTATTTATGGGGCTGAGAGGTAGCATCCATGCAGAAATCAAAGGGCTATTTTCTGGAATCAGTCCTTGCCTTGCCTTCCACCTTGCTGAGAAAGCAGTCTCTCTTTCTGTTCTTATCACTCAGCAGCAGCAGCAGCAGCAGCAAACTCCAGACCAGCTGGCTGTGGGCTTCCAGATGAGTCTCCCATCTCTGCCTCCCACGTTGCCCTCATAGTGCTGTTATTACAAACGCATGCCGCCATGCAAGGCTTTTACATGGCTCTGGAGATGGCAGAGCAAGTGCTTTTACCTGCTGAGCTACCTCCCTGCCCCTCCCCTTTCTGATACAGATAAACTGAAATTTATCAAGATTTGGAGGCTAGAGAGATAATAGCTCAACAGTTCAGAGCACTGATTGCTCTCCCAACAGACCAGGATGCAATTTCCAGCACCCACATGTGGGCTCACAACCATCAGCAACTCCAGTTCCAGGAGATCCTTCACCCTCCTCTGTCCTCTGCAGATTGCACACACACACACATGATGCACAGACAGATATGCAAGTAAAATACCTATACACATTTTTTAAAGGATTTATTTAGTTATTATTATGTATACAACAATCTGCCTCCATGTATGCCTGCATGTCAGAAGAGGGCGCCAGATATCATTACAGATGGTTGTGAGTCACAATGTGGTTATTAGGAATTGAACTCAGGTCTCTGGAAGAGCAGCCAGTGCTCTTAACCACTGGGCCATCTCTCCAGCCCATCTATACACATCTTTTAATCTCAAAAAACTTTTAAAAATGTGAAAGTTTTTGTCTGAAAAAAAAAACTGTTAAGAGTTAAAATACTGGAAAAAAACATTTTCAGAACACTAAACTAAGGTCTCGTCCGCGAAACATAAAGAACACTCAAAACTATAAGGGTGGAAGAAGCAGCTCTACAAGGACATAAGCAGATGCTGGAGAGAAAACAAAACAAATCACACACAGCATTAGAAAGGTGTCCGAATGTCTGTTAGAAGGAAGTCATGAAAAGATGCTCAGCAGCACCAGGGACAACAAGCTACTGCTACACACCTGTCAGACCAGGACAAAACTCCAACAAAGTGTGTACGAATGGAGACGCTAGTCCCCTCAGCAACTCTCCACTCCATCCACAGAGAGCCAGCGTCACCTTTAATGAGCTTTGTGCAGTATTTTATCCTGTATCTGAGACCAGTGACTCCCAACTCAGACATAATCATAAACGGGAGAGGATGGGAGGGTACAGAATTTTGCTAAAAATCACCTATAAGTTGTAAAACTTCTACCAATCCAAAGGGACCTTTATGTAAAAAAATTCAAATTTAGAAATTCATAAAGAATAACTTCAAAATCCAGTTATAACTATGAGGTTCTTTCTGGAAGTTAAAATTTTGGACCCAATGCAATAAAGGAAAAATAATGTTAGGGTGCACTAAATCATAACTAATAACCTTGGATATATGATTTCACCTATGACTGGGACACTCAACCAGAAAGGACACTCTCCCCAGAGACGCTGGAACGACCCTCATTCACTCTCACTGGGTCGCTGGGATAGCGGCTTTAATTCCCGGAGACTTACTTTCCCCTTGACTCCTATCGGCTTACCCTACCTTTTCCCCATAGCGCTTATCACGTACAAACACTATCTGCCCACCAACACACTAGTCACATTTCGCACTGCAGGATTTTTTTATATCAATAAATTTTAAATGAATAAAGAACACAGCAAGGTATAAAGTAAGAACTGCGTTAATAGTTTAGCAGTGACACATAGTAATTCATCCTCTGCCCTGACAAGTTGTTACAAATGCTGTTACAAAGCATGGACGATCAAAAGGCCCTCTCAGTTCTTAAATGCAAAGGTCTTCCTTGACAACCCGCGCGAATTATCTTTTACATTCTGAGACACCGGAGCAAGTAACCAGTCATGTGAATTACAAAACTGTTTCCTCAAGACGCGCCCCCATTCATCTCCAAAAAGGAGCTTCAAGAGACGAGATCCTTGACCCCCCCCCCCCCCCCGACTACCACCGCTCCAGCACGGGTAAAGTGGGCAAAACTGCCCTGAGGTCTGGCTTCTCAGGAGCGTCATCCGCTACTCGAACTCCACTGGAATAAGCGAGCATCACCCCAGAGGCGGAGGTGACAGCAGAGTGAGAAGCGCGCAGAGGCAGGGCTGCAGGCCGCAGCGCAGTTCGGACCCGGGAGCGAACACAATGCCCGGTGGTCACCGGTCCCCAGGCCAGGGACAGCCCGCGAGCCGCACCCCTTCCCTTCCCCGGGGCCAGGGATAACAGCTACCCGGCCGCCCGGGGTCATGGCGTTCAGCCTCCATGCCCTGAGCCCCGCCACGCGTACCTTCGCTCCGGCCCAGGATCCGGCAGCACAGGTTCTGCAGCAGGACGTTGGGAGACTTCTGATCCGGGGTCGCCATCACCGCACCCGGACTGCGTACCGCAGCCTCCCCGTGCCCCAGGATCCCGCGCCCGGACTACGGCGCCGCCATATTCGCGGAAGCGGCAAAAGCGCGCGCCTCCCATAATGCACCGCTTTCCGCGCGAGGTGCGCATGCGCCTTCTAGGCGACGACACACCCCCGCCTCTCCGCGCGGGATGAGTGGTGGCGGCCTGTGAAGCGGTGTTGCTGTGTGCTGTTCGCGGTAACGTCGGGTTCTGGCGGCAGTGCACTTCCGCAGCTTGCGGTCTGAGCGCTGCTTTGCGAAAGACCCCGGTTGCAGTCACATCTGGATGCGGAGTCCAAGCGTGCGTGAACCCTAGGACGGTGACGGGGCGGCGGCATGGCTCCTACGCTGAGCTCTCTGAGTGACTTCTCACGGATCTGGAACGAGGTAGTCCTGGGAACCGGGACGCAGGCACAAGGAGTTCCGTGGTGTCCGTGGAACATAGGAAGGACAGAGCCCAGCCCGCAGCTCCTGCCAGGATGCGCGGTGGTCAGCAGATGAAAATGCCCTTCTTGCCCAGATCTGTCATGGTAATGGGGCTCATGCCTTAATGGAAGGCATGGCCTTATCCGTGTTTTGCTCGCAGATCACTTAGCCACCCTTCCTGCCTGCTCTGTGGTGTACAGAAAGCCGACAAGCTCCCTGAACAAATGGTGCCTGGAGGCTGAGGCTCAGCCGATGGAAGCCAGCGGTGGAAAACTGCCAGAGGAGACTCCCAATTTCAGCCCACTTCACCCCTGACTGTGACTCAGTGCGACCCTGTCAACGCCTCTGCCGTCAGCCCCATTCTTCATAGCACCAACCTAGTTTGTACCAGCCACACCAGATGATGCTCCATCAGAAGGTCTAGAATATGGCTATGGCAACCAACATCACCCATTCCGACTGTTTCCCCCACCCCGGGGTGGTGGGGGTAGCTCACCTCCCAGGGTTCCACGTCAGTTTCCATCACCCAAGTAGCTAGTTCTTCATCTTCAATCCCCATGGGTTGTTTTGCTGACTGGGTCCTAGCACCATCCTTGGTAATAGGAGTGATCCCAGCAAGAAGTCTTAAGATGGCTTTCTTGACTGAATACTCACACATCTGATCGTCCACATGTTGACAATCATGTGAGGGCAGCCAGTGAGCCAGGAAAATCCCCAGAGTGCTGTGCCAGTGTTTGAAGTAAAGGGCCAGCTGATAGCAACACCTCGAAAGTTAAGTAGCTGGCCCAGGCAAGTGTTTGGATAGTAACATGGTCTTGAGGACACATGGCAGCTGCTGCTACCACGCCTGATGACTTGAGCGCCCCCAGGACTCACATGGTGTATGACAAGGAGCAACTCCCCCAGCTGGTCCTCTGACCTCCACATGTGTGCTCACACCCCCACAAGAGGAATTTTAAAAATCTATTCTAAGTCATAAACACATACCATAATAACAAAAGTTTGGCCCACTAGGAAAGTATAAATGTGTGTGTGTGTGTGCCTAGTAATTATTGCTGCTGGGAGGCCTGCCTCAAGACAGCACAGGCTCAAAGGGAATCCACAGTGTCGGCACATACTAGACGTTTCTATCTGAGGGGGTTAGGGAAAGACACTCACACTCTCTTGATGGTTTCCTTCTTTATTCTCTATTTTGTGTTCTTCCTGTATTCTTAGGTTCGTTCTTGTGTTCTTCCTACTTTTCCTACTGTATACTTTTTATCCTACAGCTTATATACTCCAACAAGGATTTTCAGGCAATATAGGAATTACAGTGTGGTTACATTCTATATTTCAAGTGAGTGATTATAATGAATACAGGTAATAGAAGTGAGTGCGCAGTGAGATGGCTCAGCAGATGAGAGCAGGTCATGTGGAGCCCTGGCAACCCGAGTTGATCCCTGGAACCCATAAATGATGGGAGGAGAGGACTGACTCCATCATTTGTCCTCCGACCTCCACACACATCCGGTTGTGTGACTCCCTTCTGCACCCGGCACAGGACCCCCTTTCCCACACACACAGCTTTCAGCCTCATACACTGTTTGATGGACTTGTTACAACTGATGAACCAGTACAGCTCCAGAAACACTGGGACACAGCCTTCATAATTCATTTTGAAGCTGTCCTCGCGGTCCTCTGGGTGTCTAGCCATGCAGTGACAGCGGATTACTTCTCTCAGTAAATTCTACAGCTTTTGAGAATTTCTTTGACTCTCCTGGCAGAGGAGGAAAAGAGGTCACATGGGAGACCATGTAGGAAGGAGCATGGGGAGCTGAATCTACCAAGTCAAGTTCGAGGTGGTGCCATCCTAACCAGGGCTCCCTCACACCTACCCTCACCCTCATCCCACACATATGCAGTAAGTCCCAGTGAATCCCAGGGCTCTTGGCCCTTGATAGAATATGCTCGAAGTGTCTCCCTACTACACCTGGACTCTTCAAAGCAGCCGCTGTGTCCCTGTCACTGTCAAGTGCCCCATGCTGACATCTGGTGTCATAACACCTGCTTCAAATTTCTGTTGATGTCAAATTCTTTAAAACTACACCTGGACTCCTCAATAATGGCTACATGTCGCGCAGCCTCAAACTGTGTTATCAGGAATGGTCACAGCAACAGCAGCATGCCCTGTCTGTGTCAAGTGTCTCACTCTAACACCCAGCCAGCTTCTTCACAACAGCCACCCCACTATTGTCTGTGCCAAGCACCTTATGGTTCAGCTGCCACATGTCACCATCTCTGTCAATCACCTCAGAATGACATCTGGTACACCATAATAGCCAACACATGTCACTGTCTGAGTCGGGGACCTTGCCATGACTTCTGAAGTCTTCACACAGCTGGGCCATATCACTGTCTCTATAAAGAGCCTCAAGTTACAACCAGAGACATCACAACAGCCACCATCGGTCAGTCTGTATCAAGTTCTTCAGAGTTCTGCAGACCATTTACAACTGCTGCAACATGTCACCATCAGGATCTGGTGCTACATCTGAAATCTTGACAATGGACATTCTGTAACACTGTCTCTGTCGGACCCCTCAAGCTAACCATCATAGTCTACACAGTAGTCACCATATGTCACTGTGTCAACCCCTCAGTGACACCCAGAGTCGGCATGAGAACCCTCCAAATTACAAACCCTGCCTGTGTTGAACTCCTCTTCCTCCTGAACCTATTATGAGGTTCAGCTTTAATGTTTTAGCACCATCTTTTTTTTTCTCCTTTGGCCTCCTTTACTTTAGAAAACTATATTAAATATTCACCTGAAAACTTGCTTTTAATTTATTGGCCATATTTTTTTAAAAAATGAGGAAGTTTTTTTTCCCTCCAGATAACAAATGTGCAGTCAGGCAGGGATGAGCACGCCTTTAATTCCAGCCCTCAGGAGGCAGAGGCAGGCAGAACTCTGTGAATTCGTCAGCCCGGTCTACAGAAAGTTGCAGGACAGGTTCCCAAGCCACGTAGAGAAACCCTGTCTTGATAAACAAAAAAGAAAAAGAAAAAAAGAAAACAAATGTGCACTGAGAAATTAGAAAACCGAACCCAGGAAACTGAAGCAAATTATTGCTGTGAGTGCAAGGCCATCCTGAATATTAGAGGGTCAAGGCTAGCATCAACTTCTAGCAAGACTCTACCTCAAAACATGAGAACTGTGGATGCAGCTGGTGGTAAATTACAAAACCACAATCCCTGGGTGCGATCCCCAGCAGCATAAAAACAAAAAAGAAAAACCATGAAAACTGGAAGGCTAAGTCATTCTTGCAACCCAGGGAAATGCTCTCTGTGAAATTCTGGTATACCTACACCCACCACACATGTGAATACACAAATACATAATAGTATTACACAGAAGATTTTAACCTTCAGGTATAAGATGATAGTTCATATTTTTCTACATCATAAAATAAGCTAAGGCCTGACCATCAATGGTCACACAACATTCGGCTGAATGGGAATCCGCAAGTTTTAGGAGCCATTACTTCGCATTCTCAGGTATTTCCTGCTCCTCGGCATTTTATTTAGGAGTATAAAGCGATTTTAAAGACAGCTTCAGGTGCAAACCACACCCACCCATGGAGTACCGAGTCTGCAGCTTCCGTCTTCTCCAGGGCTCCAGGTCTGAGTCATAACTGTTTTTCTGAAGATGAATCTGCCAGCCAGCGTAGAAGTCAGGACAACAGGGCAGCCCTGCCTGATATTCTATGTGCCTTTGGTCACCGTGTCCTGTGGCGATATCTTGTTTGTGCTCTAACAAATAAAGCTTGCCTGAAGATCAGATGATGGAACTAGCCACTCGTTAGCCATAGAGGTCTGGAGGTCTGTGCAGGCAGACAGGAAGTGATAAGGTTCAGCAGAGAGAGGACTATCAGGCAGGAGGAGATAGGAGCTCAGCCCTGCTTTTCAGCTGAGAAGGTAGCAAGGTACGAGCTGGCTGTGGCTTGCTCCTTTGTCTCTCTGACCTTTCAGCATCTATCCCGATATCTGACTCTGGGTCTTTACTATTAAGACCAATTAGAACTCGGACAACAGTGTCCTGTACCCTGTCAGCAGGCAGCACTGGGAAGTAGAGGGAGGGTACCCAGATGCTCTGTCCTGACCTGCCACCTACCTTCTGTGTGACTGTCACAAAGCCGTGTGAGCACCCTGAAACACAGCTAACTGAGCTGCAGAGTGACTACCGCCAGTACCATGAGGGGGAGTCTGAGACCTCCCCAAAGTTTCTGGGAACTGCACTCCAATAACCCAAGGGTCCACTAGGCCTCCTCACCACGGGACTGGCCTGTAGGGAGGAGGGGCTTTGCTGAAGTTCCTGCGACACTGCCCGGCCTCAGACTGGACTTCTCAATTGACCAGGTTACCACCACAGATGCCACCCAATGGGCACTGTGACGCAAACATGAACCTTGGCAATAGGAGTTTAATTCTAAAGTCCGCATTAAAGTCATGATTGACTATAACAGACAGCAGGGCTTCTTCTCCTTTTAACACATTATTAATAAGTTAGGAGCTAAAAAAAATCTATATCAAGCTGAATTTTAAAAAAAAAAATCCTCACCAGGTGACCTCTCCCATGCCCCAGAGTACAGCGTGTGCTCCTCGAAGTTCTCTAACAAGCAGCACCTCATCGTCCCAAAGCCCCTGGGTGCTGCAAGGAAATTCAAGTTCCTGTAACTTTTTTTCTTGGTTGTTTTTGTTTGTTTGTCTGGTTGGTTTTTCACAACAGGTTTTCACTGTGTAGCACCGGCTGTCATGGAACTCACTTGCTAGGCCAGGCTGGCCTCAAACTCACAAAGATCTGCCTGCCTCTGCCTCCTGAATCCCTGGGATTAAGGGCCGGTGCGACCACCGCCTGGCCCCTGTGACTGTTTCATAGCTCCCAGGAAGCTAACTAAAAGCATTGCGGTGATCAGAACTATTTTTGGAAAGATGTCCTTTAATACAGTTCACGCAGGGAAACCTGGTACTCCAGTTATTATAACAGGTCACTAGGTGTCTCTAGCGAGGTGATCGAGGGGGAAAAAATCTACCTGTGGCCCAGAATCTTCTCGACTTTTGTACCATCGCCAGAGTACGGCGGAAGAGAGGGAGAATTGCCCCACTTCTTTCTGGAACGTGAGCTGTCGCACCCGGGGACACTCAACCCGAGGAGGTTCTGCAGCTGCTTTGGACTCAACGGGCTTCTCCCTGGCGGCTGAGGTCAATGCTAGCCTAGGGGAAGCCATCCGTCAGCTGGCCTGTGCTGCCCTCTGCCGGCCAGTGGAGCTGAACAGCTACTCTAAGAAAAGAGACCTGGATTGGAGCCAGCTGACTGTTTTGGATTGTTGAGGAGGTCTTGTGCTTATGCAAATGAGTCTTGCTGATAAAAGCAAAGGCTGGGAAACTGTCTTGTTCTCAGAAAGTCTATAAGGCCCTTCCCCTCTGCACCCGGCAGGGAGAGCAGCAGGCGGTGGCGTTCCAAGGAGCCCTTCAATGGCGCACGCCTTTAATCCCAGCACTTGGGAGGCAGAGGCAGGCGTATTTCTGTGAGTTCGAGACCAGCCTGGTCTACAAGAGCTAGTTCCAGGACAGGCTCCAAAACCACAGAGAAACCCTGTCTCGAAAAACCAAAAACAAACAAAAAAAAAACAAAAAAACAAAACCTTGGTTTTCAATTTTTCCACCAGAGGCAAAACTCCCAGCAGAGAACTATTTTGAGATTCAGGGTTTTGTTTTGTTTTTTGTTTTTTTCATCTTTAAAACATAAGTGAAGCCGGGTGGTGGTGGCGGACGCCTTTAATCCCAGCACTTGGGAGGCAGAGGCAGGCGGATCTCTGTGAGTTCGAGACCAGCCTGGTCTACAAGAGCTAGTTCCAGGACAGGCTCCAAAAACTGCAGAGAAACCCTGTCTCGAAAAACAAACAAACAAAAAAACAAAAAACCATAAATGAACGTGTTTGCCTTGCAGAATTGTGAGAGGAGGAGTGTTAATTTTTTAAAAAGTGCTGGTGAGGTTTGCAGATCTGAGCGCGCGCACGCACACACACACACACACCCTCAACACATTGCAAGATTGACAGATCGTGGGTGCTGGAGAGATGGCTCGGTGATTAAGAGTACTGCCTGCTCATCTAAAGATCCTGAGTTCAATTCCCAGCAACCACATGGTGGCTCACAACCATGTGCCCTCTTCGGGCCTGCAAGCTTGAATGTAGGCAAAATACTGTATACACAATAAATAAATGAAAGGAAGGAAGGAAGGAAGGAAGGAAGGAAGGAAGGAAGGAAGGAAGGAAGGAAGATTGATAGATCGTGGGGAGTCCTGCCCCAACAGACACATCTACATCCCAGCCCCTGCATCTTTGGCTGAGGAGACCTTGAGGAAGGGGGCAGAGTGGAAAGAGTGTAAGAGCCAGAACACCAGGAAGTCTGCGGTGAAGTCTCTCCTACAAACGGCTGCAGAAAGAAGACCAGAACTATGGCAATTTTAAAGGACATGTTGATAGTTAAAAGAGAAACCTGGGCAGGGAGGGGATGCCCCACCCCTAGACAAAGACCTACAGGCACCTATTGGCTGCTGGGGAAAGGGGAGTTAAGCCTCTCCCAGGAATAAGCCCTATTGGTTGTCCAGGGTAGAGTGGTCAGCCTTGAAACCATATACACACAACAAAACAGACTCAGCAGGTTGTATTTATATGTTTGTGCATAAACAAGACTATATATGTATGCAAAATAATAAAAAAAAGTCTATCAAATTGAGCATTGGGCGCCTGAGAGGAATTGGAGAAAGGGTACCTGGAAGTGGCTGGAAGAAATGGGGAAGTGATGTAATTCTATTTTAATTAAAAGTAAAATTTTTAAGTGCCTGCGGCGAGGGGCTGGGGCTATGGCTCAGTGGACTTGCTCTGTCCACCACGCCAAAAGTAAGGTGAAGAACAACTAAGGAAGATACCCATTGTCCATCCCTGGCCTCCATATGTGCACACACACACCGTTTATATTCTAAAAGAAATTTCAATAATGTAAGTTTCCAAGTCAAGAATCTAGGAAAAGAATGCAATAATACATCCACAAAAAAAGAAGAAAGAAAATAAGAAATCAATACAATTTTTAAAAAAAAGAAAAAGGAGAAAACTGATAAATTATAAAGATAATTTTCTTTTTATAGAAAAGAATCAATAAGCCTCTGGAAAGGCGAGGCAAGGCAGGACACAACTCACCAGTGCCAGGTGCCCAGCAGCAAACACAGCCTCAGCTTCTGAAGCCAAGCTACACACACTCCCACAACCCAAACCAAACTCTGACGTCACTTTGTACTTGCTGGAACTGTAGGCCACAACCTAGAGACTGAAAATTGCTCTTGCTGCAGAGGACCTGGAGCAGCAGGACTCCGGCTTGTGTTGAGACCCTTCCGTAGGTCGTTACTTGTAAATGTGTCATAATTTTGCATAAAGCAGGGCACCTGCTCATAAATCGATGAAAACCTTCCCAAAGACACAGTCCACAGAGCAGATCCGTGTGCAGCACCCCCAAACTAAAACAATCCAGGCAGCCGTCCGTCCACAGAAGAACAGGTCAACAGAGTACGAGAAATCACAAGGCAATCCTGCTCAGCAGTTTAAGAAGAGAACGATAAATAAGCCAAACACGATGGTGTGTGCTCGAATAGCCGTTGCTTGGCATTGATGACAACCCACATTTCATCAAGGGCGGAGGGACTCAGAACTGTGGTGCCCACAGGAGTGGGTTGGCCAGAACCAAAAGAACTTCCTTAGGAGATGTTGGAGTCCGTCTGGATGGCATGGATTCCATGAAGCAAGCATCTCTTAGCCCATCACTGGGTGTAGCTGTCTGGACCGGGTTTGTCCAAGTTCTTGGGGTTTTAACAAAAGAACGAGGTTACCTCACAGATTGCAGACTGGCAAGATTTTCCTCAGAAGCAAACTGATAGCATAGACTGCTAGCTAGTGCAGGCAGGGTGCCCACGGACCCCAGGTCACTGCCGCCTCTTGTTTATGAGGGTGGCTCTGTGTTTGGATTGATGGCTCAGGTTAGGTAAGCTTCCTCCTGTCCTTTCCCATGACACATCTGATTTTAATAAGGTACACTCCCAACTATGTACAGACATAAGAAGGTAAATAGGGGATTCCCCCGAAAAGTTCACTCAGAAGACACATTTTGTTGTAGTGCGCATGCATCCAAAACCAGTTCAGTCCAGCTTGATCCCTGCATCCCTGACCCACATGTGTTCTGGAATACGTTTGAATGGAAACCAACCTCCAAAGAGGAAGTTGCTAGTCTAAGGTTGGCAGGAAGGAGTAACTCAGTCTATTGTTTAAAGTGGGGTATATGTGTAACTCAGTGTAGTCAAAGGGACGCAGTTGCTAGGCGCACTGTTAGGAAACGGCTATGTTTATTGCCCAAGCTCCATGGAGCCCCAGGCTACTAATCGTTCTCCATGCCCATCTACTTCAAACCTCTTGAGGACTATTGTTTTGTGCATGTCACATGCAAATTTAACCTCACACAGAAAAGAGATGCACTCAGCTCTTAAAGCCAATGTTTGCCCGTGTTATTAAATATTATCTCAAAGGGACTGCATATGAAAGCCTTACAGAGGGATTTCTTTTAAATTTGGGATAGAACAAAGACGTTCCCTGTTGTTGCTACTGTATTGCATGAGTCTGGAGGTCCCAGAAACCCCCAGGAAGAGAAAAGTACTGAATAGAAATGAGGACAGAACCAATGTTTTCCCAGAGAGACCTCACCTGGTCTAACTCTGAAGAGGCTTGCATAATGATGAGATACAATGACCTTGGACCTCAGCTCCTGAACCAGAGGAGCAAAATGAAGGGCCCTGTGAATCAAGCAGACAAAGAGGGTCTCTTGGAGATACTTGTCATTGCCAATCAGGCAGTCATACGTCTCTCTCTCTCTCTCTCTCTCTCTCTCTCTCTCTCCTTATATAAATATAGATATAGATATACAAATAGATGTGTGTGTATATATACAATTTAATATATATATACATATATATACATATATATATAATTTAAAGCTCACTGACTTTATTGGTTCAACAGTAAACAGCAAAGGCAAACATGTTAGCTATTATTCCAGGGTGTCATCCACAGAAACAAAAACTACCCTTCGAAAAAAGCTAGATATATATATATTTTTTAAATGCAGCAAGATACTTAAAAGGAAGGAAACATTGGCTAGGTGAGGGACAGCCTGCTCAGGACATGTCCTTGCCATCCACCTCCAGTTCCTTTTAGCATCTGGTTGGGATGAAGAGAAAATGGCCCTCTGATATTAAATCAATATCTGAGCAGGCTGGAAAGTGGTTTATGTCAGAGCTCCACAATGCCAATGTCGAGTATGCGATAACGCGGGGATGCGACTGCCAACAATAGACTCAAAAGTGCAATTTTGGCAAAATAAATAAAATGATGGCTTCAAAAAAACCCGAATTTTTGTGGGGGGGGGGCAATGATCTCATAGGACACAACACTGAGAAACAAGGACAAATTTCCTGAAGGGCTTGCTAAATTGGGGGGTGTTTAAATTAAAAGCTATTCTAATGAATCTGAACACTATGGAGAGGAGCAGAATCTCCTGCAGGCTCATTAAGGGCCAGGTATGTCACCCTAGGCAACGCTGGGGACTGCCTTAGCCCAGGCGGTGGCGCCACCATTCTCGTCCTAGCAGAATCCGTCCTGAGAGAGAGGTTGCCCCTCAGGTCCTCCCCAGTACTGGCGGGACTGGATGGCTGGACTCAGGATCATTTATGAAAACTCCCCAGAGGGTTTTAAAGTGCCTCCAATGTTTGTCTCTCAGTACCACATAAAATCCACTCCGCTCTTGGCCTCTGTCCCCCAACCCAGGGTCAGGCTTCCAGCTCCCCCATCTTCCTTCTTTCCAAGGTCTGCTCTGCACACCCGTCTTCTTTCTCTCTGACTTCTGACTTTACCTCCCTTGAAGAAAAACCTAAGTCCTGCCTCTGTCTGTAAAGGTCCCCAGAGCCCTGTGACACTGTCCTCCACCTGCTCTCTAGCCGTGCCTTTCCCATCTGAGAATACGCGCGCGCGCGCGCGCGCGCTGCGCGCGCACACACACGCACACGCACACATGTGCACGCACACACGCATGCACAATGACTCCCAAGCAATTCTGAGTGTGGCACAACTCCTCTGTAATGGCTGGCAGTGCATGAGTGTTAACCAGGAAAACAAGAGCAAACGAGAGGCAAGCTAGTGGTCTTTATTTGGGACACACTCTCTCTATTATGCAGTGGACCACCACAGTAGCATGGTAGAAACCATGGTAGCAGGACATCCCCGTCTCCTGGCAAATGCATGGCAGGGTAAGTGCAGAATCCTGCGTGAATGGAGGATGCTGAGGTTGGGTGCCAGCCCTCACAGACACATGCAAACGGTCTGCACGCTGTAAGGCTGCAAGGGAGTCTACACACACGGCTTGCTCAGCCTCCTTCTTTTGTCTTCCTCTCAGTCACCTCGTCTCATCCTGAGTCACCATGAGCTCCTAGTGGCCGGGTTCAGAAGCCCACATACATTCCTCACTCCACTCAAGTACCCCTCAGCCTTGGACCACGAGCCTCACTTGACACTTCCCAGGTCTTGGTGTGTGGACCCCCTTTCCAGGAGCTGCAAAATCAAGTCAATGGTTCCTTGTGTCAATCATTCTTGGAGTTCAGGCTCCTCAGGATTCCGTCCTGGGACTTTGTTGTTGTTATTTTAAAGCAGAGACTCACTGAGCACGGCTAGGTAGCTGAGGATGACCTTGAACTGATGATGACCTTGAGCTTCTGTCCTTCGACCTACACATCACTGTAAGGCCTCGGGGTGACCAGTAACTGCAGGCTGCTTTCAGAGAACATCCTCGGGAAGAAGCCTGGGGCCCACAGCAGCACATGCACACCTTTGGGGTACCTGGGAGGAAGTAGTAATTCAAGGCAAGGTGCTGTGCCCTGGTGTCATATAACTACCTGGCTGTGAGCTCTCTGAGGGCAGAGGTCACACCTTATTAATACCTACATCTCAGTGTCAATACATTGCCATTCAATCAACATTTGCTATAAATAAGTAAATGAGGAAGACTCAGTAAACCTGACTCAAAAGGCACTTAAGGGAAAGACTTTTGGGGAATTATAAATATTTAGAGGAAGGGCCAAGTAGGAGCACACTTAAAGCACTTTATAGGACTAAGGTATTTTAACTCCCTGATTTTGGCCTTGTACTAGAGCGTAAGTGATGCGTGATAAATCCATTTGTTTGGCACAAAACCACTCACTTGCAAATGGCTATTTCTTCCCATTGAAAAGGACTTCAATTTGCCTGAATGCATGATGTTTCCATGGAGACAGAGGCAGCCTCTCCACAAATCCTGGGGTTATGCCTACTGTGACCCAGGATCCAGCCAACCCAAGATTCTGCTCATTAAGATATGGACACAGAGCTCAGTGCCCTGACACATGGTGCTCAGTATGCTGACACACGGTGCTCAGTACACTGGCACATACACTGACATGCAGTGCTCAGTACACTGGCATACGGTAACAGTATGCTGATACACAGTGCACAGTACACTGACACATACACTGACATGCAGTGCTCAGTACACTGGCATGCGATGCTCAGTACACTGGTGACATGCAGGGCACAGTACACTGAATACCACTATTGCTCTCTTGGCTGACGTCAGAAGGTTAAAAAGCCTGGATCTCCCCCCACGGTGCTTTGTGTGCCAACCACGCATGTGTGAATTTTATTATTTCAATGGTTATTATTAGTCATTATAGGGGGGCTTCCACGTGTGTGTTGTGGAAAGTGTGGTGTGGACCTTCTTGGAAAGCCGGTGAATTTGCCTCTGTTGGAATTCTGGGGTTCCCAGTGGAATGGGCTGTCCATTCAGTGGTGCCTGGGTCTCAGGTTCTCACACAGCCTGGATTCTTAGGCTTTTGGTCTCCCTCCTGCAAAGTGCCATAGCGGGTCTTCTCCCTGCCATGCACTGCCATGGGCCTTGGGAGCCGGCATTTGGAAGCAAGCCTTGCTTACGGCAGTAGACTCGGCGAGGTCTCTGCTAGAATGTGCTGTGGTCACGCATTTTGCCTGCAGAGCCTTTCTATTTTTTAATTTTTAAAATTAGCATACCAAGTAATAGGTTTCCTTGTAGATTTTCGAATACAATTTGTTTTGTTGACTATTCACCCCCCCCTTATCCCTCCCCAACCTCCTTCCTTTCCTTGTACTCTCTCACCCCCAGGAGCCTCCTTTCTGCTTTGTGTGTTCGGCGCCCTCACTGCCTCTGCCCCTGAGAAACCTCTTTTTCCCTCTGTGGTACCAATCCTAGTTTCACAGCCTATACCCACACTCACACTGAATATGTACACATATAAACTTTAAAAGCTAGGATCGCAGTAAGAGAGAGAACACGTGACCTTTGTCTTCCTGGTCTAGGTCATCTTGCTGGGTATAGTATGTTCTAGACTCACCCATTGTCCTGCAAATTGCATGATTTAGCTTTTCTTTACAGCTGAATAAATGCCCATTGTGTGTCTGTGCCCCATTTTTATTATCCGTGTATCCATCAGTGGCCATCTAGACTGGTTCCGTTCCCTTGCTATTATGGAAAGAGCAACAATAACCAAGCACATGCAAATGTCTCTGTGGTAGGATATAGAGTCCTGTGAGCCTATGCGTGGGAATGGTATAGCCAGGCAGTATTGTAATTCTAGTTTAGTTGTTTGAGGCATCTCCACGCTGATCCCCACAGGGCCTGCATCAGTTTAGAGCCTCACCAGCCATGAATGAGGGTTTCTCTTTCCTCACATCCTCCCCAGCGTCTGCTGTCACCCGATTAATAACGGGAGCAGTGACTCTCAGGTGTAATACCTGCAGTGTCTTTGTGATGATCTATGCCATTCCGCTTTTCTCATAAATGGATGTCTCCGAGAGACAAATACAGGTTATTTCTATTGTCTGAATTACCTCCCATGACATGACGACAGGTCATGCAGGAGCCTTGGGCAAAGCCCAGACATACTTTCAGTTTTCCAGAGTGTATTATGAGCGAGTCTTGCAAGAGGCAGAGAAACCGCAGATGCGCAAGGCGAGGAGAGACCTTGCCTATCACTTTGATGCATTTTCTCCCTTCAAGCTGGACCTATTTAACTGACCTCAAACAGGTAGAAATTAATGCTCTCTTGAAAGACCTTCAGGGAAGGTGATAGCACATCCTTCCTCAGCAATCCGTTCTTACAGGAACGTCTCCTTCATGCAACCCGAATCCATCAAGCCTGTCTGGAAACAGCATCTCTCCTAATTTGAGTCCTGTGTTTATATTTTTCTCTTACTGTTTGCTGAGTCAAGGTGGTGCCTGCTCTCTTTGTCATCATTTTTGGGAGCTGCTTTCATCCAGTCCAGAGCCTGGGAGTCTACATCTTCTGGGGGCTCCCCACTGCCCACCCCACCCCATCTCCTCTGGAAAGTACCAGTGAGTACTCAGCCAGGGCTGTGCAAACATGGCCTGTTCCACATGCAGGCTCCTCTCTCAGGCCTTCCGATGAAAGTAGAGAAGAGGTGTGGGGACACAGAGACCTATTTGAAGGTCCTCACGATCTTCAGGGAGCTGAAGCAGGTGGGAGGACCACAAGGAGCAGACGTGGCCTGTTCCGTCTCTACTGAGATAGAGACCCAAGAACTGTTCAGTTAGTTGATATCTTACATATTCCTGCCAAGCAGCAGCTTTGGCCCAGTGGGGTACCCACCATGGTCTGATGGGGTACCCAGCATGGTTGAAATTCTATAAGTCTCAGAATTCACCCCAACTTCTCTCATGTGACTTCACACAGGCTAGCCATCCAAAGCCACTCCAGAGACTGAAATTAGCCTTCATCACATGAGGAGACATGAGGCAGGACATAATTCACATGAATAGGGCCCTTGACTCGCATCCATCTCCAGGTCAATACGAATAGAGAGAGGAGGTTGTGGTCCAGACATTTGTCTGGTGATGTCTACATCCTCTGTCTACTTGGCTGTCCAACTCCAGCTGAACTATTTAATCTTGAGCTTGGTTAGTCTCAGTTGTGAAGCTTGGAGCCACAGGGTTCTAGGAACGAGTTGCTTTCTAGTTGTGGAAGATGCCCTCCCACACTGGTTAGTATACATGCACATGGTCAGTTGTGGCTGAGTGTTGGCTCTTTGTTTATCTCAGTTGTGTCCTGAAATTTCCATGGCTTGCTGAGTTGGCTGTCTCATAAGATAGATAACCAGGATTGACAGAAACAAACACAGTAAAACAGATGCAATGCTCTGACATGCTCATACGCTAAAGAAGGTCACTTTGAGAAAAGTTTTCCAACCCTGAATCGGTATCCCTTAGTGCTAGGAAGAGTCCTTAATCTGGGAGACGACATAGGTGGCCACAGATACTGCATCATGATACCAAATTCTAAATGATTTCGTGCTCGCTTGATATCCCAACAATGCTGTGAGAAACACTCTGATTTCCTTTGTTCAGGGACGAGAAATGGAAGTCCTAAGCAGTGAAATGACTGGCCAAGTCCAGACAGCCAAGATGAGCTAATGATGGGGAATGTTTGCCAACCAATTATCTTTACGAGGTGGGACCAAGTTAGGGTGTGGCTTTCTGGGACCCAGAGAAAAACGGCAGCTCAGGTGCCCTCTCTCTGTGTCGTTCCCTTACAGCACAGCTGAACTTGGACTTCTCATTCCTGTTTTGTGAGTTTTCACCTTATAATAAATAAAAATATAATTATTTTAGCTTTTAGCTAGCCTGGTTATTTCATGAATAGAGGTAACTTCTACAGTTGGCACCCAATGGGGCTCGGGTCTCCAACGGCTCTAGCCAGCCGCCCTCAGGCTCCACGCTGTTCATTTGGGCATAGAATTCCCGGGCAGCAGCCCTGAGTAGCCGCTAGCTGTGGTCCTTCAAATTTTCTCATTAAATGCCTCAGAGCTGCTCCAAGTGCTCAGGCACCTTGGCCACCCACAACTGCATGGCTGGCTTCTGGGTCCAGTTTTTCTGGCACGCGTGGAAGCTCAGGTGGGACGTGGGCTTCTCTGGTTGTCTCTGTTCGTCATTGCTTTCTTGCTCTCTTTGTGTTCGTGTGTTTGTGCAGCTGCAGACCTGTCAGGGACTTCCGTGGAGCGCACAGTCTGTGATTTACACTAAATAATTGTTTTATTTTGAGCATATCTTTCAGTATTTAACGCTAAAATCAGATTCAAGCTGGCCACATGGCTACAAATATGCCACAACACCTACTGGCAGGTAACAGTTATTGGACCTACTCCAGCTCAAACTCAACCACAGGTAAGATTTATAATTTAAAATATAAAATATAAATTTATAATATAAAAGGTAAGATGACAATTTAACAATCCAAAAATCTAATAGCTTTTTTACTTATACCATGTATTATGTTATGGAAGGTTTATATAATTTCCCTCCTACATCCCTGTTGTCTGGGTTTCTGTCCTGCCTGGTTTCTGTCCTCCCACCAGGTCCCACAGCCATTTAGCCCCCCCAAAATCACACAGAGTTCTATATTAATGATAAACTGATTGACCCATTAGCTCAGGCTTCTTATTAACTCTTATAACTTATATTAACCCATGATTCTTATCTATGTTAGCCACATGGCTCAGTACCTTTTTCAGTGGGGCAATCACATCTTCCTTCTTCGGTGTCTGGACAGGACTGCAGAGGAATGGTCTTCCTCCTTCCCAGAATTCTCCTGTTTTCATTGACCCACCTCTATTTCCTGTCTGGTTGTCCTGCCTATACTTCCTGCCTGGCTACTGGCCAATCAGCATTTATTTAAAACATAATTGACAGAATATAGACAATTGTCCCGTACCACATCCCTCTATTTGATTCTGGGGATTAGTTTTTTCTTCATATTTTCTCCTTAAAAACATGGTTTGATAATAGGGCCAAGAATAAGGCACTTTTAGAAATGATACAGTCTTTACAGACTGATAATGGTCAACTGGAGAAGGATACAATCAATTTGACAAACAAAACCCAGTCAATGACAGAGGGTGCTGAGATATTGTCTGAGAGAATTTGTGCTGTTAATGTATTAATTGGACTCTGTCAAATGATTATGATAGATAAAACTGATAGAATGTCTCTCCCGGAAGGTAATATGCATGCTATAAAAATTATGTCCAAGGATGAGACATTATCTCTACTGGACAGACTTCACACCTTGGAATCCTCAATGAGGGCATTAGAGCAGAACACTGGAAAGAAGATTCAGACATTACAAAAGGCAGTGGTAAAAAGATTTAAAAAGATTGAGGAATTTATGAAATTTGATGACCATGGACAAAAGGTACAAAGACAAAAATGTAGCCTCCTCAGTATGTACCAAACTCTGGGATAGCTTACCCGGAGTTCTACCTGCCTTTCCAGTGATATCATCAGAAAGAACATCTGACACCAAATACCCTAAGGTAGTCAAAGAATATACATGGAAGCCCATACGTATGACAGATCTAAAGGAAATTAAACAAGTAATTGTATCTTATGGAATACATTCGTCATTAGTAAGGGAAAGGGTCAAAACATGGTCTTCAAGTAAAAAGGCAACGTCACAAGATTGGATTCAGTTAATCTCAGCAGTCCTAGAGAATGGACCTCAGCTGCTATGAAAGTGTTATTGGAGAGAAGAAGCAAAAATTTTAGAACAGGGAAAAGCAAAAAGACTTGAGATTTCCCAAAATCAAATTCTGGGTGAGGGACTTTAGTCTGATCCTCAGGATCAGACTCTTTATGATGAACACATCTTGTCCCTATGTAGCACAGCAGCTTTAAATGCTTGGAACAGGATTCAAAAATCAGGAAAGAGAATTGAATCATATATTAGAGTTAAACAGGGTCAGAGAAAACCCTTTGATAACTTTTTACAAAGATTAACTAGGGCAGAAAAATAAAACCCTTTAGTAACTTTTTACAAAGATCAACTAAGGCTGTACAAATAGGAGTAACAGACCCAGAAACTAGCTGTGTACTAATTAAATCTTTGGCTTTTGAGAATGCCAACTTAGAATGCAAAAAGATCCTTGGGCTTTTAGAGGTCAGACCAGCACCAA
Organism: Chionomys nivalis; assembly: GCF_950005125.1. Lineage (NCBI taxonomy): Eukaryota > Metazoa > Chordata > Mammalia > Rodentia > Cricetidae > Chionomys > Chionomys nivalis. The sequence goes on along the minus strand of NC_080105.1, from coordinate 55,731,699 downwards.
TGGATAAATGGATCTTGCATACAATAAATGTTAAGACCACTTTACCCATGAGACTTTCTACTTAGTCTCCTCAAGGCGCTCCGACACCATGCCTTGCTTCTGTTAGTCTGAAGGGCTTTCTTCCATGGCTCATCTTTGCCCCCACAGCCTTGTCTGTATCCATGTGTCCCTGTATCAGACACACCGACACAAGTGCCCCTCCTTCCAGGAGGGTGCTGGTCTGACCTGCATCAACTTGGTCCTGTCCAAGCTCAGATGGGGGTGGGGAAGAGGTGGGTGCAGGGATGTCTGTGGCTAATATAGACTTCAGACTTCTTTTTTTTTTAAATATTTATTTATTATGTATACAGTATTCTTCCTATGTGTATGCCTGAAGACCAGAAGAGGCCACCAGACCTCACTACAGATGGTTGTGAGCCACCATGTGGTTGCTGGGAATTGAACTCAGGACCTTTGGAAGAGCAGGCAATGCTCTTAACCGCTGAGCCATCTCTCCAGCCCCTTCAGACTTCTTTTTATTGATGAAAGACATTTTCTCAGAGTAAGACTGTCATCTTCATAGACTTAGCAGTTTTGATTTAACACCACAAAAACAATGTTAGAGTAATAGATATTCTTGATAGAATAATGTTCCCCTAAATCTAAGAGATGGTCAAACAAAACAGAACAGGGAAAAAGCTTACTGTGCAATGAGACAGATTTCAGTACAGGACAAAGGCTTCAAAGAACAAGGTGCCAAAATGGCTTCCTGGGAATGACGCAGAACCCCAAATGTGCCTTAGACCACGCCTCAGTTTCTGTGACACATTGACCCTGAAGCCAATCTGCTGCCCGATTTCTGCTCCTGCTAGTGCTGACATTCATGGAGACAGTTGTTTTCATTTTTCAAAATTGTGCTTTGATGGTGCATTATTAAATTGATTTGCTCATTAAATAATGAATCAGCAGCTAAGATGGATTTGTTGAAAACAAAAGAAATAGGCCCTGAAGACTTGAATAATGGTGCACTGTGCTCTCACTCGAAAGAAGGAATTGGCCCAGGGAAGCACAAGCCAGCGACATTGCTAGTGTTCTGCAGGTGCCACAACAAACCCATTCTGATGATGTCGCTCACTAGTGTTTTATCAGCTCTAGAGTCCATCTTTCTTGACTTGTTTTAAATGTAAAAACCTCACAGTTTGTCGCTGATATGTATTTAAGTAAGAGCATGATGAAAACACACTGTGGTGCCCCAGAATTTTTGTGAAAAGCGATGATCCTTGCTTAACAATGGGAGCACTGGAGGTTCAGCATATGGAAGACAACGCAGTCTACTTTCTGGCTCTGGAAAGTGGGGCATTGGCCCGGAGCATGCATGCAGAGAATGGTTGTTAAGCCCTAGCACAGCAACCCCTTCCTCCTTTCCCACTGTGCCCAGTTATCAGAAGGGACCCCTTTACATACATCACTTAGGTCTTACCTGCCCCTCTGCTGCTTACGTTCTGTTTCTCAACAAAGACCATGTGTGGGCCTTTCTCCACATTTCACATCCTTAAAGCTCATCAGACACGTGTGACCTGGTAGGCAAATGTGCCTGTTTGTAATTTCCTAATCTTCTAGGGTTTTTTTTTTTTTTTTTTGGAGGAGGGCTATCTTAGCAGAGTCTGATTATGAGGGACAGCTTAGCAGGCATTAGCAGAGGTCTCACATTTTCCATTTATTTGCAGCTGGACCCAAGCTGGCTCCAGGCATCTTTGAAAATCAACCATGAGATTTTATTTCTTACACAGAATCTCATAAAGCAGACCAGACCATTTGGAACTTACCACAATCCCCCTGCCTCAGCTCCCAGAGTACTAGGCTTACAGACATGAACCACTATATTCAGTTTCTAGAAATTTTTCCTTTCAAGAGAGATCCTCTTTTTTTCAATTGACAAAAGTAATAGAAAATAGTTTCAAATATGCCTACAAATGATAGATGTTTGAAATACTGAAAATTTTGGAGGTGAATGAATTTCAAAGATTTTGAGACTCCGTATATGAGGGATTACTTCTTTTGTTTCCAAGATATGACTGCCTGGAGGGGAGGGTGACTGGTTCAGTGGATGGTGAAGGACGGTGACAGATCTGAGCACCTTAGACAGTGACACGTGGGTGGGGGTGCCTTCTCCTATTGTATCACAGTGACTCTGGTAGTTTGAGTGAGAACAGCTCCCACAGACTCATTTGAATGCTTAGTCATCTGGGAGTGGCACTACTTAGAAGGATTAGGAGGTGTGGCCTTGCTGGAGTAGATGTGGCCTTGATGGAGGAAGTGTGTCACTGGGGGTGGGCGCTGAGATTTCAGAAGCCCAAGTCAGGCCCAGTGTCTCTCTCTTCCTGCTGCCAGTAGATCCGAATGTAGAACTCTCAGCTACCTCTCTCCAGCACCATCTGCCTGCATGCTGCCGTGGTTACCACTAGGATAATGAACTAAACCTCCAAAACTGTAAACCAGCCCCAACACATTCTTTCCCTTATAAAAGTTGCCACGGTCATGGTGCCTCTTCACAGCAATAGAACACCGACTAAGACATCCCTACAGGACATCTTTTATCTTGTCTAATTTCCAACTGAAAAGTCAAAACTTTTTTCTCAAGTCTGGGCATGATGGTGAACCCCTGTGGTGACAATTCTTAAGACGTGGAGGCAGAAAGATCAGGAGTTCAAGGTCACCCTCTACTCCAAAGCAAGATCAAGGGTTACATGGTCTACATAACAAGTTTCAGGATAGCCAAGGATACATAGAGAGACCTCGTCTCAGAAACAAAACTGGAGAGAACATAGATAGGAGAGTAAAGACTCAGAGATATGGCTTAATTGTCTTAGAAAATCCAAATATTAAAGAAATACATATTTTTCTCCATTAACTTTTTCACAGAAGGTCTCTCTGTATGCTTGGGAGCAGGGCTGCCTTCTGGCCTTTTCCAAGATCCGTCATTTATTTCTGAACTTGGAAATCAAGAGAAGCTGTCAATCAGCCAGAAGCTATTTTCCTTGTTCCCAGCATCCTTTCTGAGGATTCTCAGCCCTCTCCTGCAGTGCTCTTGTTGGCCACAGCAGTTCATGGGATTTCCATTTCTCTGTCTAAGCTGGAACAATTTGCTCAGAAGATTCTCTTGACCTTAGCCTGTCCTATCTGGAGTGAGCCTCTTCCCTGTCACCAGGACGCCTTCCCTGTGCCTGCCCTTCCCCAAGGCAGAGTTTGTGGTGACTTTTGATGCCTTCAACCTGATTCTTTTATTTATTTATTTATTTATTTATTTATTTATTTATTTATTTTCCTTTTACATACCAACCTCAGTTGCCCCTCCCTCCCCTTCTCTTACCCCTTGCCTTCCCCACCCCATGGGTAAGGCCTCCCTTGGGGTATCAACAAAATCTAGCATACCAAGTTGAGGCAGGCCCCTCCCCACTGCATCAATGCTGAGCAAGGTAAGAATGAGCTCCAAAGAGCCAGTTCATGTACATGGGATAAGTCCTGGTTCCACTGCCAGGGGCCCCACAAATAGCTCGGAACCTTCTTCCATTTATATTGGATGCTGGGCTCAGTAAGTCCACATGTCTGAGTGGATAGGATGCTGGCCTTAGGATGAGCTTCATGATCACAAGACGCAGGGGTTGGTTAATCTTCAGGGCAGTGTGGAAAGTACTAGGTGCTTGGCTTTGGGAAACAGAGGCATTTGAGTGCTGGAGAATTACAGGTGTCTGGCAACGTAAGAAACAAGAAGAAATAAGTAAACCAAGGCAGGTGAGAGAAATATTTTTAACTATCTTTCCTCTAAATATATATATATATATATATATATATATATATATATATATATATATATAGCTCGAACAGAAGGGATGGGCCAAAACCAGCAAGGGAATAATTTCAGAGTCTGAGCACATCTCAGCAAGATGGAGATGTGGATGTTGCAACAGGCCCTTGGGTCCTACTGGAGAACCCTCTGGTATGTGCACAGCTAGCCACAGGATATTACAGAGGGCTGAGCTTTCCAAAATGGTGGACCTTGGAAACAGTCTAACGTGGATAATCTGAGCAGGCAACACAGGGTCGTCAACCACTTACTTTGCAAAAATCCCAACATTTAAAACAGTATCATCGAGTCTCATCATCATTTTTGTCACTGAAAGGTATTTTCCACTTCAAACAATAAGAAAGGTATTGGGGAGGGGGGCGCACAACCCTTTCTAGGAGCCACAGTTGGCAGCGACACACACCCTTTTCTCGGGTCATCAACAACCCAAGGGCAACTCTGAAGTAGCTCAATTGGTAGAGTGCTCGCCTATCATCCATAAGTACTTAGGTTTCGTCCCTAACACCACACAAACCATCCACGGTGACACACACCTTTCATCCCCCCACTTGGGGAGTGGAGGCAGGGAAATCAGTTCAAGGTCATCCTTGGCTATGAGTTCACACTTATTGTGGGCTATATGAGATCCTGTTTTAAATGCATGCATGCATGCGCACACGCGAGCATACACACAAACACACACACACACACAGAGAGAGAGAGAGAGAGAGAGAGAGAGAGAGAGAGAAAGAGAGAGAGAGAGAAGCAAATGAGGAAAACCTTCTTGGTGACTCTGAAAGGTAGGGCAGCCTTCGAGAAGAGCAAGGGAACGCTCCCAGCATCAGCTGTGGCTATTCCTTCCTGTGCGGTTCAGGACTTGCTATTTATATTTCCAAACATCCCGTTGGGTATGGAAGCACTGACACTGCCCATCCCAGGAGGTAGGTAGAGGTCAGCTGAAGCTTGAGGTGTGAGATGTCCCTACTCCCTAGGACCCAGCAAAAACAGAACTCAGCGCTGTCACCCGGACCCCAGCTTTTGTGTTAGTAAGATGAGGGTAAGTTCAAGCAAGACACTAGGATCTGAGACAGGAGTGCAGCTAAACCGACAGTGTCGCACTGTGTGCATGGGCCAGGGGTCAGCAAAGCCACGCTGGGAGTCAGCGTTCTGTCTGGAAACCTTACGTCTAGCGGAAGCTGTGTAAAAGCTGGGCCGTGGCTGGTATGTCTGTTTCTCACAGAAGGGCTTTAGGAGAGCCCCAAACAAGATCAAGTCTCTGTACGGTGACTGTAGAGCTAAACTCTCACCACCGAAGGGCCAGGCGCTACTGATAGTGCAGAAAAGCAAGGACATGCTAGGCTCCTCTGTTAACCCCAAGGCCATAGCCATGAGGGCTCCACCTTGGAGGACCTTTGAGGATCCAGGACAACTAGGAACAGTGAATTGGCTCAGGTCAGAGAGTCTGGAGGATCCAGAACAACCAACTAAGAGAACCCTGAGAAATCAGGACAGCCAAGAGTACTGAATGGACCCTGACCAGAGGGTCTGAGAAACCAGGACAGCCAAGTAGGGCTGTTTGGCTCAGACTCTAGCACAGACCTTTTGAGAAAAACCGATGAGGGCCAAAGAAAGCCTGGGGAGGGAGAGCAGCTGTACACACAGAAACTGCTGGTTTCTGTACACTGTCAGGGTACGCCTTCACTATGGGGCTCCACTGGACACAGCCTCATATAGACAGCCTAGCCTCAGGACCTGTCCTGATGGAAGAGTTTCCCTGATATATACCAACCCCTAAAATTTCCTGTTTAGGGTCTGTGCCCAGCTCCTCAGAGGTCACAATAGGGGTATGGCATCTATGCTAAGGTAAAGCAGTCAGAGGCAGCAACCCCAGAGCTGACCAACCATTGCTGGCCAGTGAGACACCCCAGTTGGAAGGGTCCTCCTATTCTACGTAACATGCCCCAGACTCTGCAGCAGAAGCATGCATCTGGTGAGTGAGACTCCATGATGCCTTCTTTCCTATTTTCCTGCTCAGGGTCTATCTGTGTTCTTGTTCACTGGAGGCGGGATGCCATTCCATGCCAAAACATGGGTTGGTGGGATGGGGCATATTTGGGTTGGAAAAGGCTGAAGGCCAGCACTGTTTGGAGCAAAGTAGGGAGTTCTTAAGTCACGGTCCGTGCCAAGGCTGCGTCCATAAAGCACATAAGAAATAGAACACCACGGCCAGTAACAGGGATGCGTAGAGGGAAACTGGAGTCTTCAGTGCTGTTCTGTGGTGGGGTGTTCATCAGAGAAGACTGCTCAGACCTGGGTTTAAGCCAACAGAAAGTCTTTACTAGCCGGATGGAGACTGCACTGGGTGCTTGGGGTCCCAGTGGAGCCTTTCCCACCAAGCCTTTCTTGGGGTGAGCTTTTAAACACAAAAACAGTGTTCTGGGTTGACATACTAAGGTTAACAAGAGCAGTTAGCCAGAAACAGAATGACAGGAGTTAAGAAGCAAGGTTAATACGATTAGAGACTTTCCTGTAACTATGGACTTTGATGTAGTAGGCCTTTGTCTTTAACAGTTGGTGCTATTCACATGCTGAGTTTTATAGCCTGAATGGCACTTTCATCTAGAGTTAGTTGTGCTAAGGTCTCAGTGCCTCAGGCCTGGGTGCCTGTTACAATTCCAGTGGGAAGTCAGGAAGAAATTGAGTAGATGGGAAGAGCCACGGTTCCTCACTGAGCCCGAGACATTTGTCACAGCACAAGGCATGACTCCAGCCGCTTGAACTTGAGGAACAAGGAAGTAGTCTGTAATCCAGTCAGTTAGTGTGTAGTTACAAGTTCTAGGAACTGGTAAAAAGGAAGTGTTCCCAAGAGGAATCATGGGACACCAAAGAGAAGGGACACCTGAGCCAAGCGGCAAGTGAAGCTGTATGGTCCCCTCGCTGCACTGTGCTACACTCTTATCGACCCTCAGGTTCTCGCCCTAGCCCTGTGCCACCCCGATGCCACCCTGCATCTTTCCATCTCTCCTAGGAGCTTCTTGAAACCGAGTCCCGGGTGCCAGCCTGCCTGCGCGAGGGCACCAGCACTGCCTGAGTTGGCCTCCTCGACCCTACCCTGTATATAGGCAGCCATCTTCTCTCAACATCCTCACATAGTGAAGAGATGATGTGGAGATGGAGGTGATAGAGATGGTACTGGAGATGATGCAGATGGATGAGATGGAGCTGGGGATGACGGAGATGGGTGCAGACATAGGGAACGGTGTGGAGGTGGTAGGTAAGAGCCTAGTTGGTGCATTAACAGCGGGCAACAGTCGCCGAGGGATGGAGGGAAACGGAGAGACGGAGCTAGACGAAGAGCTGTGAGGGAGAGTGAGAAAGACAGAAATAAGGTGGAGTGGAGGTACAGAAATAATAGAGGAAGGGTCTGGAGAGATGGCTCAGCAGCTAAGAGAAATGACTGTTCTTCCAGAGGATGGGGGTTCAATTCCCAATGCCTGCATATGGCAGCTCACAACCATCTGCAACTCCAGTTCCAGGGGCTGCAATGCCCTCTTCTGTCCTCTACAGGCACCTGGCACACATGTGGTGCACAGGCATGCAGGCAAACACTCAAGACACATAAAGTAAAAATTAAAAACACTCCAAAAAGACAAAAGAGAAAACAGTAGAGGAGAAGGAGAGGCAGAGACAAGGATGAGAGGTGGTGTTAAGGTCGTCTCTGATTGTTCTTCCTGCAGGGACATTTGCTCCCATTGCAGGGGCCCCACCTGCATGAGTCACCTAATCCTGCCACAAGTCACCCCCCAAATGCTCTGGCTCCATCGATCATCCCTTTAGGAATGAGGAACAGTGTCCCCATCGTGGACGAGAGGGGACACAAGCCTTTGATGGGTGGTGACACTGATACACAGATGCAACACTAGATACAGGATATACTGTTGCCTCAGCAGAGCTGTGCGGGCAAGGGGAGGGAGGGAGGCAGCAGTGCATTAGAGTCTGTGGCCACTGTGGTTTTACGTAAAAAGGAGGAAATGGCATTAGGAAAGCACAGTTGCTGAGTTTTAGAAGGTTTAAAAAGGAAACCATGGGTCAAAATTAGCCAAACCTCTCCTCAAGGTCATTGCAGAAGGCAGGAGGTGTGCAAAGAGAGCCTTTTCTTCTGCAACTATGGGATGGATGGCTTGGGACATTGAGCACCAGGTTCAATGGCAGACAGCAAGGCCACAATGGGCACGGAATCAGTTTTTTCAGGTCTCCCACCGTAGAGACCAGCCCCACAAGTATTCATGTTAGATGCCCCTGCACCCAAACTGAGAACAGCCCCTCCCCTGCTGTTGTGGGTAATAGCCTAGTTGGTACAGAAAATGAAAATGTCAAGACAATTTAAAACAATGTTTTAGCCAGGCGGTGGTGGCGCACGCCTTCAATCCCAGCACTCGGGAGGCAGAGGCAGGAGGATCTCTGTGAGTTCGAGGCCTGCCTGGTCTACAAGAGCTAGTTCCAGGACAGGAACCAAGAGCTACGGAGAAACCCTGTCTCGAAAATTAAAACAACTTAAAACTCCCTGAAGAATGTGCACAGTGACCCCAAACAGAGCAAAACCTTGGAGGAAAAGCGAAACCTTCTCAGTGGCTCATCTGCTCCACAGTCCATGACTAAGTGCCTGGGGAAGGGGGACAAGGACAGCAGGCATTTCCTTGCTCACAGTCCTGGAGGCTGAGCGTGGGAGCTGCTGTGCATGCCAGGGTGCTCAAGGGACAGGGGCTTCCTCATGAACTCAACGCAGCCCACATTTGATGGTCTGCCAGAAACCATGCCAATGTTGTCTCTGTAGAGTTTATTTTACTATGTTGTAAGAATTTAACTGATTTTCCTTTAGTTTGTTCGTTTTGAGACAGAATCTCTCTATGTAGTCCTGGCTGTCTTGGAACTTGCTATGTAGATCAGGTTGTCCTCGAACCCACAGAGATCCATCTGTGTTGGATCCCAAGTGCCAAATTAAACGCAGGTGCTACCACTCCCAGCCTTATTTAGGGAATTATATCAGATAGAAACTCAAACCTTTAAGAAATGATCAAGAGCACTGGAAAGAATCAGCATTCAAAGAAAGTCATCCTCGTTTCCCTCAAGACTTTGTGACTGTGCACTGTGCTTGGTCCTCTGTATACACACCATCCCTATGACAACCAAAGCGAGAAAGATGGGCAAGGAGGCTGATGGTGTGTGCACAGCAGCCTCTGTCTGCATCTCCCAAAGTGCTGCCCCTATAACTGTGAGATGGTGAAAAATCAGAGCACATCATCCCCAAACCAACTACCAAAGAAACATTACGATCAGATATGGATGGAAAACAAATGACATAAAATAGAGCCCTATAATCTTGACAAACAATCCAAAAGGATACATAAAAGGAGGAGCAAACAGAAAACCCAGATGAGGAATCCTAAATCTGTTATGACAAAAATCAACATCAAACCATCCTATTCAAAGGTGATCAGAATAGCTTTCAGAAGTGAGGCTACAGGCTATCTTCCAGAGCTGTGGCTTAAGTGGGGGAGCTGGGGACCAGTGAAGAGAGTCTGTCGTACAAACAATCTGCACAAGAAGGTGCCTCTTGTAACCTCAGTAGTCTTCAGAGCAGAGAATTAAAGCAACCTGAGAGAGAGACTTCATAATAACAGAGGAATCAATCATTCATAAAGACAGAGATCATAAATATGAATGCATCTAGTGACAGAGCGCTCCAGTACATAAAGCAAATGTTGACAGAATAGCAGGAACATACATTTGCATAATAATAAGTGGAAATTTAACAGCTGATATCTAAAATAGACGGAACAACTAGACATGAAGAAACAGGAGGAGGAGGATAAAAGCCACAGACTGGGAGAAAATATTTACAAACTACATCTGGAAAAGTCTCATCCAAGATCCACAAAGAACTCTTAAAACTTGATGAGAAGAAAATTTTTTTAAAAACTGATTTAAAAACTGGCAAAAAAAAAAATAAATAAAAAAAATAAAAAAATAAAAAAAAAAATAAAAACTGGCAAAAGGTTTGAACTTCTACAGATGAGAAACATAGACGACCAGGACGCACGTGTTCCCACGTGTTGTCCGAGAGCCACACATTAAACCCATAAAGGCAGAAATCTGAACCTCCAATATGACAAGCACCAGTGACAAGGTGAAGCAACAGGAACGCTCATGACCTGCTCATGGTGATTACCCCGTGCAGTCATTTCTGAAGTACGAGTTGACCACAGTCTTCCCACTGGACCAGGCAACCGCACTTCTAGGTACTTTTCCAACTTACCTGGAAAACTATGTGCACGCAAACAGCTGCCACAAATATTTATGGTGACTCTTTAAGAATCACCCTGCTGTGGAATTCTGTCTCTGGGCATGACAGGGCAGTTGTCGTCTAAACTCGTAGCAGCTGTGAGTATTCCAATGAGATCCTGGCAAGACTGAACCACGTAACATTCCCTCAAGTGACAGGGGAGGCTGCATGAGGGGATCACGAGACCCTGCTCATCCCCAAGGATATATAAGTAACTAATAATTGCTGTGGAGGGTGTCTCTTCTTTAGTGATGTAGCTTCCTATCAGTTGCCCATGCCTGTAAGTAAATCCCACCCATTTCCTATAAGTAACCCCATTTATGCTTATTGGTTACTATGCCAAGCATAGGGGCAACCATTTTCTGGTTTCTTCTACTTGTGTAGAACACTCCCATATCAGGTCTGGTTTGTCTCCACATATCAACCAGTATGTCCCCAGCACTGCATACACATAGGGGTGTTCTGAAACTCAAGCACAATGCTAAACACCCAGGATCAGGACAGACCTCAGGGGTGGAGAGTTAGCATCACATGTCTCTGGGTTGCTCCCAGTTCTGCCTAACTGGACTACAGAGGCCTCCCTGATCTCCCATCTTAGTTTGCTTTTTTATGGTTGTGGCAAACACTGTCTTAGTTAAAGTCCATTGCTGTGAAGAGACACCACGATCACATCAACTCTAAAAAAGGAAAGCATTTAGCAGGGGCTGGCTTATAGTCCAGAGGTTTACTTATCATCTTTAGTTATCATTATCATCTTGGTGAGAAGCAGAGCAGCTAACGTGGTGCTGGAGAGGTAACTGAAAGTTCTACATCTGGATCTACAGGCAGCAGGAGGAGAAAGTGAGCCACTGGGTCTGGCTTGAGCTTCTGAAACCCCAGTAACACACTTCCTCCAAAGAGGCCACACCTCCTCTAACAAGGCCACCCCTCCTAACTGTACCACTCCCTATGAGCCTTTGGAGGCCATTTTTATTCAAACCACAACAAACAGCAAGACCAAAAGCAACTTGGGGAGGAAAGGGTTTATTTATTCCCAAAAGTCACATCTCAGAGGTCATTGAAGGAAGACAAGACAGGAGTTCAGGGCAGGAACAGGAGCAGAGACTGTTGAGGGGTGCTGCTTACTTACTGCCTTGCTCTTGGGGTTTGTTCAGCCTGCTTTCTCATACAGCTCATGCCCACCTACCCAGGAGTGCTACACAGATTATTAGAAATGGGTTAGTCAAAGATGTGAGAGTTAGCCAAGAAGAGGCTGGAAATAATGGGCCAGGCAGTGTTTAAAAGAATACAGTTTCCGTGTAATTATTTTGGGGCATAAGCTAGCCAGGCGGCAGGAACGCTGCCCGCAGCTCCTTCTACAAAGCCCCTCGGTGATGTGCCTGGGTCCATTCAGATGTCAGCACACATGAGCACTGCAGTCTCTGAGGACAGGAACTTGATATTTAATACCAGACAGAGAGGCAGTCCATAATTTGGTTCTGGAGGAGACACCGTCATTGTCTTTTGAGGCTGTTTGCTGTATAGGCCTTCTGGAAAAGACCACTCAGGACAAAGGGCAGTTAGTGTCTCCTTTGAAAAATGTGAGTTGCCTGTAGGGGGATATTTCCTAATGCATCCTACAGACAGCTTGTGACTAAGGCTTTGAAGCTAACAGCACAGGAAACAGCCACAGTGCCAGGCATAGTGGCACATACTTTCAACCCCAGCAACTGGGATACAGGGGCAGGTGGATCTCTGTGAGTTGGATTCAGGCAAGCCAGGACTACAGAGAGACCCTGTTTCAGGGAAGAAGAAATGATGGTGGTGGATATGATGGTGATGATGACAGCGGTGCTGATGGTGGTGGTGCTGATGGTGGTGGTGGTGCTGATGGTGGTGGTGCTGATGGTGATGGTGGTGCTGATGGTGATGGTGGTGCTGATGGTGATGGTGGTGCTGATGGTGGTGGTGCTGATGGTGATGGTGGTGCTGATGGTGGTGGTGATGGAATAAGAAGCCATATCAAGTGTTACTGATCCATTTATACATTAAGTAAAATTAATTTGTTTGAGTTTTATCACCTGGAGAGTTAGCTGAATTAAGCCCTGACCAGGGGAACAGGAGAACTCTGAACAAAGAGATGGCTGTTGAGAGGAGATGGGTTATTCTGTACTTAACGTTTGCCCACTGGGCAACTTTGGCCTGAGTGAGGACAGTTAGGTGTGTGAAGGTATAGAGGCCACCACTCATTCACAGGCCATATCAGGGAGAGGTAATTAATTAATTGATCCAATAGCCTTTTTACAATGTGCTGATATAGCAATCAGGTGGGAGCTGCCAAAGGGGCTGTGCTTCTGGGAAAGAGGATGCATGGAGCTGGCAGAGCAGATCTGGGATTGCACCTCACTGAGCACACAGCTCTGTGACTTTAACTCTCCTTCTCCCTGCCCAGAACTGTGTGCTGTTCTCCTCACTGGCTGGAGAAGTTGTTCTTTCATCAGAAGCCTCTCGTAGGAAAAGGTGGGGCCTGTGTTCTCCTGGGAGAGTGGTTGTTTCAGTCCCACGTCGCTGCTGTGATCAAATATTCCAGCAGGAACCAGTTTAGGGGACACAAGGTTGATTTTAGGTCACAGTTCCAGGTTACAGCCCATGGTTGTGGGGATGTCACAGGGCTGTAGCTTGAGGCAGCTGGTCACACCACAGCCGGAGAGAATGGAAGCATGCATACAGGCTTGCTTGCTTGCTGTCTTGTGCCCAGTTTAATTGATAGACTTTTACACAGCCCCGTTACTTTTACACACCCACAGCAGGCCGGATCTCCTTACATGAATTATTTTAACTAAAACAATTCTCCACAGATGACCTCACAGGTTCACTGAGACTCTCTTCCAAGGAAATTCTGGGTTGTGTCAAGTTGGCAAAGCTAACCATCACAGTGGCTGAGGATGAGAGTCTGGAGTTACCCGGGTAACATCAATCATCCCCATGTCTAGTGCAAATACGCTAAGTATGGGGGTTATGCTGCTAGGCACCTTGTGGGGGAGGGGTGGATGTCTTAGAGCTGATGGTTCTACTCCTGACTGAAAGATGAAGGTCTACAGCACAGCTTAAACGTTCTTCAAGCCAAATCTGAGGCCTAGGGTCTCTGGGAGGAGGCTCACTTTGAAAATCTCTTGGGTGAGAACCACAACTCACTTCTCTCTCTCTCTCTCTCTCTCTCTCTCTCTCTCTCTCTCTCTCTCTCTCTGTCTCTCTCTGTCTGTCTCTCTCTGTCTCTCTCTCTCTGTCTCTCTCTCTCTCTCTGTCTATCTCTGTCTCTGTCTCTCTCTCTCACTCTCTCTCTCTCTGGGCCTGGCCCACCAGCCTGGCTGCAGCAGGGAGCAAGGTAAGGATGCTGTAAGACATAGCATGCTAACCACCTCTCTCTACCTCCTCTTTAAGGAAGGAAGTGCTGAGAGGACACTGTCCACCAAAGGGCACTGTCGGGGTTGGTCCAGTTCATACATCTGAAGATCAGTAGCTGAGCAAGCCAAATGTAAAATAAGAAATGCATAGGTGTGTAGTCAGGGGGTGGATGAGTAATGTGGAAGCCCGATCTAACAAACAAACAAATAAAACCTGCTTGAGGGAGTCCTTTCTCAGTACCACAAGCGGTCTGAAGTCCTGCATGAACTCCACCGGCCTCCATAGTAATTCCACGAGCTGGTGGATGGCAGTAGAAAGAGAAAAGATTAAATATATGAAACTAGGATTGACTAAAGGGTGGATCATAAAGGACATAAGAGAGCTAAATAGGAGTAATTTCCCTTACAGGGCATGTTCTGGACTTTTCCTTCTTCTGGGAGAAATGAGGAGATAAGATGGGGGACACTAGACTATCTGAACTCTACAATGCATGGCACATCTTCGATGAGGACCTCCAGGAGTGTGTCACACCACAGAGCCCGGCGACATCCTGCAGCATCAGCATCGTGTACTTGGCTGTCTGTTCGGAAAATTCTGTGTGTATTATCTATCAGTAGAACTTCCAGAAAGTCAAAACCGTTGATCCTCGAGGTGCCAGAGGAGCTGAAGGGGCCTAGAAACCAACAAAACCATGACTCTTCACTCCCGTCCTTGTTAGCCTGGGCACAACAACCCTCAGGTGAGCACAGTGTCCTGTATGAGGAGTGGCGGCAGAGTCACCAGAAGCCCTTGGCTATTCCGGTCTACACAATGCCAGCTCCACACCGAATGGCCCTCTTGGGCTGGGTGGCCTGGTGGGACCCTTGGTAAAGCTCATTCCATTCCCACAGAGTGCGTTGAATCTGTATCAGCTCTCTGGAGAGGGGTAGGGAAGGATATAGATTTTTCTTGTCAGTAAGATGAGTTTACAAGTTAATTTTCTTGAACAATAGATGTGCTCTGAACTAAGGGAGCCTCCCAGTGTCCTGTTTGAAATATTGGGTATCTGACTTAACACTTAGAAAACAAAATATGAAACAAGAACATGGATTTTTCTAGATCCATAAAACCCACCCAGGCCAGGCCAGCCCTTCCCCAGTGTTGATTTTCCTCCACGGCCTCTGCTTTTCAGGGCCGGTCACTCACCACTCCGGGAGGATTCATTAGAGGATGCAAAATACCCGACCGCAAAGAAGGGAAGTGCTCTGTGGACGCGAGATATTAAAAATAGACGAGAAACCAGAAGATGTTCAGACTGGAGGCAAAAGTTTCCTACACAGCCCCATAAACTGTGTGTTCAAAGAAGATGATGGGTAGGCCTGAAGGTGAAGGACGGCTCTATGGGAGGCCAGACAGCGTGTCATCCGAGCACCAACAAAAGGAAGGCAGGGGGGGAATCTGAGGGTGGCTGCTGATAAGGCTTTGGGGTCACAGGCCTTCCAGGAGAGTCAGAGTTAGCTAGACACTGCCCAGCCAGCTGCCTCTGTGAAAAGGGAGCTTGCACAGTGGGTTTTCCTGAATGGGTACCCAGGGTCCAGTCTTACCTCTGCCTAGACCCTTCCTCTCTTTGTCACATGTCAGAGGGGGCTCTTTGAGGAATTGATCTAGCAGTTTCCATGGAGAATTTTGCATTATAAGACATTGGTCAAACACTATGAGAAGTGGTGGTTTGTGACATTCAGGAAAGCTGCACCTTGAAGCAGCAAGGAGGCCATGACTTTCTCAGACATGTCACTTTTGAAAATTACATTTTAATTGATTTTGTGTATTTGTGGTGGTTGTGGGGTGGCGGGGGCATACATATGTGGAGGTAAGAGGACTACACTCATGAAGTTGGTTCCCTCCTCCCATCACGAGGGTCCCAAGAGTGAACTCAGGCGGTCTGTTCCCTGCTGAGCCAGCTTGCTGGCCCTGGATCTATCACTTTGATCTTTTTCTCCAATAATTTGTCATGGCTCATGCTAAATACACAAACAATGAAAGACTTGTTGGGCTAACAGCCATGTGCCCACCAGCGTCTCTGCGAGGTCAGTCATGTCCGCACTCACCCTTCACCCATGGCAGAGAGTTTCAAACACACTTCAGACATATCGCATCCCTTTGTGTCTGTCTGCCATATGCCAGTTGCGTGATCCTGGGCAAGTATACCTTGCAGGTCTTCACAGGAGGCAGTTTACTCTTCTGCAACAAGGCTGGAGTTAAGCCACCATGAGCACTGCACCATCTCCATGCGCCCTCTGTCACTAGATGGCTCCTGCACATTCCCAAGGCTGGTTCTGGACCTGCATCTAGCAGATTCTGTCCCCAGAGCCCCAGGAAAGCTGCCCCTAAGGCTACCCATGAGCCTGTGAGTGAGCTGGCAAGCAGCATACCTTCATGGCTCCTTGACTTCCCTCAAAAATAGGTTGTAAGCTTGGGGTATAAGCTGAATAATCCTCTCCTTCCTGCCTGACTTTTCTATTGCTGTGATAAAATGCCACGAGCAAGGCAGCTTACAGAAGAGTTTATTTGGGGCTTACGGTACCAAAGGGCTAGCTAGCATCTGGGAGGGTGAAGCAGAGGAGTCAGGTGGCAGGCATGGGCTTGGAGCAGAAGCTGAGCGCTTGCATCTAACACAAAGAGTGCCCTGGAAATGGTGCATGGCCTTTGAAACCTCAAAGCAGGCCCCCAGTGACACACTACCCCCAGCAAGCCCACATCTCCCAAGTCTCTCGAAACAGGGCTACCAACTGGGGATCAAACGTCAAGCTATCTGAGGCTCTGGGGGTCATTGCCGTCCAAGCCACCACCCCAAGTTGTATTTGGGTCAGAGAGCTATATCACAGCAATATGAAAGAACCCAGAGCGCCTGCACATTGGCCTTTCTGTGTCATTCATGTTGACATGTCAGGTCCCCCCAGCTCTGTGGGAAGCGAAGGTACACACCCGTGCAGCCAACAGTGCAATCATATCCAAGACACACAGTAATGCTTCCTGCAGCCTCCCATGCTGTCCTAGCTCAGACTGCCCCATCTGCAGAGACGTTTCCCAACCAAGGTGATGTTTTGCTTTTATGTCTCTATGACTCTCCTGAAATCTAGAACATTCTTCCAAATTTCAGGCCAGTTTTCATGTAGTCTGGTCAGCATTCTGGGATTGCCCAGCTTTTCTACCTGTTTTCTTTATTACTCTCCTGGATGTCCTTGAACCAGAAATAATCTGGGGCAGTAATTTCCAGAACTGACTAGAATAGCATGATTCAGGTTTTTTGTTTTTTGTTTTTTTTTTTTTTGGTTGAAGGCTTTAAAAATGTAGGATTTATTATTATGCTTGCACACGATGTGGGGGGCAGGGCGCATACCACAGTGCAGCACTTGGAGGTCAGAGGATGACTTTGAGGTGTCATTTCTCTCCTTCCACCTTTATGTGGGTTCCCAGGGTTGAAATCGGGTCACCAGGCTTATGTGGCAAGCACCTTTACCCGCTGAGCCATCTCACTGTCCCCTTGAAGGTTTGTGAGAAAACCTAAGATTTTAAAATGGCGGCTATCAGTAAGCATGGCTAACAGTTAAGAATTATGTTACCTGTTTCCGGAAGTCAGAACTCATAGTGTCATCTCCCCCTCCCTACACCCCCTATTCCCCCTCCCCCGTGCTGGCTTGGGTGCTCTTCCGTTTTCTAAATAAGAATTATCTTCTTATTCCACCATGGTAGAGCTACCAGCACTGCCCGTCAGCCTGTGGGAACAGAACAGTAATCAATGCAGGCCGACTTTACCTTGGGCAGAGCGGAATATTCCAGAACATTCCTTCCCTTTCTAAAGGAGGTCTTCCTTCCTTGGTTAGTTCTTCCTCATTCCTTTTCATCTCTAAGCCTTTAAACATCTGAAAGAGGAATGTTTCACACTAACTGAACGCCCTGGGGATTAAGTGACAGCCAGAGGCTTTCCCACAGGGTTCTTTCCCGTCACCAGTAAAGTGACTTTCTCCAGCGACAGACTGGATTTGGATTTGGTCAAATCCCACAGTGTGTCCCCCCCCCCCACTCACCCTACTTATGAACTGTACAGAGAGCATGGCCATTCACGGTTTAACCAGTGGTCTAAAATGCTCCCATGACCTTTCTGGAAGTTTGGAATTTGCCTTTCATTACGTAAACGTATTCTTCACTAAGAGGTAATCCTGTTTAAGCCGAGCCGACATAATCTTATTAAGGGTGCACAGTTCGGAAGGCATGACAGCGCGAGCAGAGCCGGGGTCCGCCTTCAGTGACAGAAGCAACCTTCTGAGGACACGCGCAGGCGGCAGGGGCCTCTGCTCCCCGACCAATGGGTCACTTCAGCAGCTACCCCATGCCACTCAGCCCACGGGCTGGAAGGAGAAAGAAGCAGAACAGATACCAGCAAATGGGGCGACGTTTCCCGTCCAGCCCTGGGCAAACCTTCACTCCCATCCCAGACCATACCCCCTCAAGGCTCTGGAGGTGCCATGAAGAAAGCTTCAGTGTTTTCTTACCTAGTAGGAGCTTGTGGCCCTGGCTCTACCTCCTGCCCTCACGGCCTCCTAGGTCATTCTTGTGTCTTACGGGTGGGAAGACTGGTAAATACACAAAACGGTCCAAATCCTGTCAGTGTAGTCTCTACCTGGAACCTGTGACTTCCATGATGCGGAAATAGGGTCTCTGTAGAAGCCACAGGTTGGGAAGTATTCACAATGCAAAGGAGACCCTATTTGGAAATCAAGTCACCATCACAGAGAGAAGGCCACATGAAGAAGGAGGCACAGTGATGTATTCACAAACCAGAGAGTCTCAGAAGCAAAATGTGTGTGTATCCCTGCCCAGGGATAGAGGGTAAGTGGCTGGGGTATGAGAACACCTCACAGCAGAAGAGGACCGCTTGAGGAAGTTGCTTCACACAGGCACCGACATTTTAATGCCACCGTTGTGGGCTATTATGTCAGAAGGGACCCTGTGGAAACATGACATCACAACCTTTTATGTCCGAGTAGCTGACTTACCTCCTAATGGTGCACCTGTTATCCCTGACTCATCATTGTCTGCTGTTGAGGAGAAGCATGGCCACAGAGAAGACAAACAGTCTTGTAACAAAATGCAACTCTCTAAAAGGAAACATTTTCTCCTTCACGTGGATCTCTTGTTTATAAGCTAAACCTGAGACTCTCGGGCACAGCACCCTCTCACTAATTACTGAGACACTCTGTCAAATTGCTACTTGAGGATCAACTTGCAAACAGGCTAACCCTCCCTATGATGTTACTTTTATTAAGTCAGGAAAGAAAGGAAAAAAGTTGAAATGTCCCTCTGTTACTCTTTACTGTAGGGAGTAAAGCCTTTCAAAAGTCCAGCCCACCAAACTTCTGTGTGGCAGAGGTCAGTCTTCTGCCTGTGGTGCAACCACGTAATGCAAGCCCTAGCTTGTGGTGACCTGGAATATCCATTTCCTAATGACCTCCGGGTTCAGGCTGGATTAAATATTGAAAGCAAACTCCAGAAAGATCTAAAGGGAAACTCGCTGGCGCTATGGCACCAGCTGTGCCAGGCTGTTTAATAATTGATCTACCCGTGGCAGTGTTTGAATGCACTGTTTACTCCTCAACACCAAACAGCCGGGAGAGGGGCCTGGTCCCCACCAGCTGTGCCTGTGTCTCCTGGGGCACTGCCTGGGGGTTAAGAAGAAACTATGTGTCTGCAAACATGCATCTGACAACAAGGGAGTAATTGAGGCCAGAGCCCTGCATCAAGACTCTCTGCAGAGTAAACACTGGGCCAAGGCAGATTCGCCCTCCATGGGTCTAATATTTCAGATTAGCTTGGAGGGGTGCACCGCCAAACCTCCTGGGTGCCTGCAAGCATAGGGGTGGATTATTGGGTATGGCTGGTTATATGGGACCTTGCACCAACTCTGCTTTTAGACACAGTAGGAGGGAACTCTAAGGTGTGTGGCCACAGTAATGGTGAGTCTTTTTTTTTTTTTTTTTTTTTTGCTTGACAAGAAGACCCCATTGAGGGACTCAGAGTTAGACAGATCCTGGATAGGCAGAAGGGCCCACAAATCAACAGTCAAGATGGCTCATTTTTGGCTTCTTCCTCATACTTCTGACTAATGACAAAGCCCAGAGGTGTTTTCTCCTGCCAGTAGGACTCCCGTTCCCTGGGGCCAGTCTAGGCCAGATCAGGACATGTTTACCCCAAAGTCATGTGCCTACAATTCTCCCTTTGTTCAAAATGGCCAACCCGAATTAAGTAAGAAGACCCCCTCAAAGACCCTAAGACCCCCAGTACTCAAGGAGAGACCCAACTTCAGTTTTGAGTCCCCTTCTCTTCAGAGGGTCTTTCTCTCCATGTGCCTTGCTGTGTGTGTGTTTCCTTGTAATAAGAAACTCTCTTTGTCGTATAATTGTCCTCTGTGCTCAAGATTCTCCCAGAGGCCACCTGGGATTCTTCCTTTTAACTCCCTAACCAGCAGAACCAGATCAAGACTCCATAGACAATATTCTACTACACTACTAGCTCCAAACCTTGGAAGGCTAGGTGCATTTCCAGGGTTTCTTTCCATTGCAGCAGTGACCTCGCCATATAGCCCATATTCCACACCCATGAGGTCATCAGCTGGGCAGCCCTGGGTCCTCCAAATCAGACCCCAGATAAGTGATTCGTTTCATAACCAACCCTGAGCTCAGGGAAGAGCCCCGGGACACCTGTGTGGCTGTTTTTCTCTACTCTTGCTCAATTCTTCAAGCCAGATCACATTTCCAATTGCGCGGCTGAGCTGGTGAGATGATCTCACTGAGGCTTGCCAACAAGAAAGCCCTGGGTGTTCATCCAGGCTTTTGTTTTATTTCCTCAACAAGCACAAAGACGCAGTAGCTTCTCTATTCCTGCCCATGGAGAGATCAGCTCCTTCCCCAGTTCAAGTTGTAGGGTGTAAGGACAGCTTTGCCTAGGGCTGGAATCAGACTCCTAACCCAGCTCTGTTTGAGGTAAACATCTCAGGAGCTTAGCACGCTCAACAAAGGGCACTGTGGCCTGTGTGCCTGAGATTACTCTCGGATGACTTAGGTGAACAAAAGAAGTGTGGGAACAAGAGTAGGGGTGTGAGCTGTTGGCATTGGGCCAGAAGAGCAAGGACAGCAACATCTTGTTATCCGTCTGTTTATCCACACATCCACCCATCTACACATCCATCGATCCATACCCTCACCCATCTGTCCATTCGTGCACGCATCCATCAATACACACATCCCTATATGCATATACACATATATCCACTCACCCATCCATCTATCTGTCCACCTCTCCATCCTGACATATGTACACTCATCCATCAATCTACACATATACACACCCGTCCATTCATTCACACATCCATAAGTATGTGCACATATTTATCCACCCATTTACCCATACATACACACACCTATCAATCCATATACACATCCATCCATTCACCCATCCATCATCTAGCCACACATCCACCAATATATGCACATATCCATCCATATGTACACACATCTATCAATCCATATGCACACCTATCCATTCATCCACATGTGTACATACCCATCCACCCAAACATATATATATATATATACACATATACATCCACATATATACAAACTCCTCCATCCATCTACACTCATATACATAAATGCATACACACATACATTCACCCTACTTGCAAAATCCATCCATTGGCTCAGCGTGTACTTCTCCAGCACTCAGAGGAGGCCAGTGATGTATTAAGACTGGTGCAGTGACCCAATGTACTGGTGGCATATGGCATCTGAGTCCTAGTCACTATGGCTCTGGGGCTAATCACCATGGCCACAGCTGATAAACCAACCAGAACTGCTGTATTCTGGTTCTCCGATGGTGGTGTGGTAGAAGGTCCCATTGATTTTTTTTTAGATTTATTAATTTTATTATTTTGTGATTGTGAGTGTTTTGTCTGCATTATGTCTGTGTACCATGTTCATGCCTCCTGCATGTGGAGGCCAGAAGAGGGCCTTGAATCTCCTGGATCTGGAGTTACAGACAGTTATGAGGTGCCATGTGGTTGCTGGGAATCGAACCCACATTCTCTGCAAAAGCAGCCAGTGCCCTTAATGGCTGAGTCATCTCTTTAGGCCTGGATCCCATTATTCTATAACTAAAGAATAAAACTGGCCCCAAGAGACCATGCCATTGTCCTGCATGTGCCTAATCTGAGGTTAGAGAGTGTTTTGTAGGTCATGAGGTCATCATGTTTCTATATTACAAAGGATGCTGAGTGAGGGCCATGCAGCGAGGGGGCCTCTGGGTAGCCAGCTTCAGCTTGATGAGTCCTCATGATCTGGAAGTGCTTGTTCTGTCTGGAAAGCTGTGAGTTGGGTCCTCACTAATACAGAGTTCCTTCAGGCTGTTTTTGAAAGACTTGTGCGAGCTGGCTGTTACACACACACACACACACACACTGTCCCTCTGGTTCTTACCCGTGAAATGAGACACAATGACACTCATCAATGCTTTCTATCTTCAGCCCAGGACTTCCGACAGATCTCACCTTATCCTGGTCCTGTCCTACCATAAGACAACATCCTCTCCTCTGTACTGTTCCTTCCCCAGGCATGGACCCAGCTGCACACTCACCAGAGAAACATCTGCACGGGGATTCAGTGTGTGTTTTGCCATGCCCCAGCCAGTGCCAGTGTCTCCATGGAGAGCCCCTGTCTTGTCCTCATTGCCATGACAGATCTGTCTCTGCTCATTTCCTGTGCCCATTCAACCAAAGCTCCACCAACCCCTGTGACCACCCATGATGCTTCAGTGTGCCCCTTGATGGCTTTAGCCTCTACTCCCCATCTTTTCCACTCTAGGTGGAGTATAACTCTTCAGCAACTGATGCTTCCCAAGACCCCACCTTGTGGCTGTGACAACTGCTCACTCGCCCCAGCTACAGAAATATGCTTGTCACCTCCCGTCTGTATCTGAGAAGCAAGAAAAGGGACCGTAATGTACAGACGTGGATGAAAGCCACAGCCTCTCAGAGGGCCGTGGGATCACCTGAGCGCTTGCATTAGCACAGTGAGTCCCCGAGACTCTGTCCTCTGGCCAAAGGGCTCTGTCCTGTGCCACCGAAGGTCCACTGAGCTTTGATTTCTAGCTTTGTGACCACCCTCTTTACATGGAACCTGTAGCTTTGTCCATTTCCTCTGCTGCCTATGGACCATGGAGGTGGGCCTTCTTCCTGATTGTCTCCAGCGGAGGCTGCAGAAGCTTGTGTTGGACCGGTTGAAGGGCACACATGCTGCCCAGCCAGTCCACACTTCTGCGCAGAATTTTCCCAGGCATAGCCAGAACTTGTACCTGTTCAGAAAATCAAAAGGCTTTGGAATTCAATAACAGTTGAAGACAGAATTCAAAATAACAGGAACAAGTCTCGAAGTGCCTTGGGCTGCCCCAGGATTTCCTTGCATGAGGAAAGAATGTGAGACCTTGGGAAAGAAGCTACACGCTAATTTCCCGGTTTACAGCTTGGAGAAGCCTAGATGTATAGACACACACCCCCATAAACCTGTAAAACAGAGAGATGGAGGCAGTTGGCTGGGGTGCAAGGCCTGGCTGTTGCTGAGCCTTGTGTTTCCTCTGTGGGCAAGTGCTGAATGCTGACGGTTGTGAGATGCCTGGGAACCTTCACGGCCCCTCTCAGACAGGGTCTTGTATATAAACCGTTGTATGGCACTTTAGGTAATTCTGATGTTTAACTCTTGCCAAGCAGACAACGCTTGGAGAAAATTTAGACTGATTAGCAGTTTGCCATTTGAAATCTTATATGAATTTCAGCTGTAGGCACCAGTCTTGGGGATGTGTGGTCCTGCAGTCTCTTCAACCACAAAGCTTTCCTGTTTGTTGAAATCTGGACCCTCACAGGGTGCATAGGGAAAGCACAGCTATGGGGGGGGGGGGAGAGAGATAGAGAGAGAGAGAGAGAGAGAGAGAGAGAGAGAGAGAGAGAGAGAGAGAGAGAGAGAGAACAAATCGAACGTGGAAATGGCTGCTTCTCCTGGTAGTCATGTCTTATTCATGAGCGTATCTCCTCAGCCTCAGACCGCAAGGAAATCTGTCTGAGAAGAAATTCTAGAGAAAGTGGTGAACTTAAAATTTCTTCCTTTAACCAGCTTATGAATAATGCATCTTGTCCTATCCAAAGGGCTTATCGAGTTTGAAAAAATGGGGAAAGTAAATTTACCAAAATAAAAGGTAAAAGAGATGTTCTAAATCATTCAAGTTCTCGAGATCCGCAAAGTATTCTAAGAACTGAGGAAGAGTGGTCAGGTGAGATTCCCGTCCTTAATCCCTACCGTGTGTGTCGGGGTGGGGGTGCAGGAACTGTTTTACTGTCATACATGAAGAATGTCATCTAGCATGTGTTATATGTTGGGTCCTTCCAGGTATGAAGACTGTCATTTAGCATATGGGGAGGGCAGATATTGTCACCTAAAAAATGTCATTCAATGATGTGGTAGTTTGAATGAAATTGGCCCCCATAATCTCATAGGTAGTGGCACTATAAAGAAATATGGCTGCTGGAGTGAGTGCGGCCTTGTTGAAGGAAGTGTGGCACTGTGGGGGTGGGTGGGTCGTGAAGTTTCCTGTGCACAGGATACCGCCCATTGTCTCAGTCAACTTCCTGTTACCTGCAAGATGTAGGACTCTCAGCTGCTTCTCCAGCACCATATCTGCTGCATGTTGTCATGCCCCCCACTATGATGATAATGGACTGAACCTCTGAAATTATAAGGGAGCCACCCCAATTAAATGTTCCCTTCATAAGAGTTGCTGTGGTCATGGTGTTCCTTCACAGCATGACTAAGATGACATTAACTTTCTATGTATAAAGCATTCCCTGTCCCCTGCCCAAAGACAAAACTACAGTCCTGGGATGGAGAGACAGCGCAGGTGGCAAAGTCCTCGCTGTTCAAGGAGACCTGATTTGGATCACTCGCACCTGTGTAAAAAGTTGAGCCGAGCAGAATGTATATGGGATATTAGTTCCTCTTGGAGTCACTGTGACATAATTATTACTTCTTTAATGAAATAGCTTTAAAAGAGATAAGCAATATCAAATTTATATTTATTTATGAAGGAAAAATATCCATGGGACTCTGTAAATACAGTACAGAAAGTGCAGCTCTCCCAAGTCACCTCAACGCCACTTTGCAGTTCCATGGAAGGGTGATTCAGAGCTGTTCGCTGAAACAGTGTCTGGCTTACCAGCACTGGCAGAGCAGGTGACAGGCCTCCTGCTTGTATCCACTTCATAAGAGGGGGCACAGGTGATCCGAAGGAGTGATCTGCATCTCAGGATCACGCTGTGTAAAAACAGAAAACTCTCCACAGTACTTGATCAGCACCTTTGAGACTTAAAATACACCTGAAGGTTGGAGCTGACATTATGTGCACGCATTACTTGTTGAACAGAGCTATCTGAACATCACTGAGCCTCCTTGGGCTTTCTTAGTTAGGGTACAGAGCAAGAATAATCTGATTTAGACCAGACATCACATGCTTCAGTCAACCTCACACTGCTTCTGTCCAGGAGACATAGGCACGAAAGCCTGCAATTCAAGTTGTTGTATGTTTTCTCTTGGACTGATGGCGCGTCCCATTGACTGAGTTTTTGAGCATGGTCATTTGGGGAACGGGGACAGGAAAGCCCCCACAGCAGCTGGTGGAGTTCTGTCAATGACTAAAGTGAGAGCCCCAAGGTATAGAGCAGGCAGCTTCACAGAAGGAGGAAGCAGAGGTCTGGGCAAACATGCTTGGGCTTCCTCCCCTGTAGGTAGCACTGCCCAGGCTCCCTGCAAGGTGCTGTCCTCCCAGGTTACTATAGGCCTGGGGCCTGCAGGACCAAGAATATGGTTCCTCTCTGCCTAGCATCCTGGACAGATGTTCTGTCCCTTTGCCAATCCCCACAGGATACCCCTGGGAGTCAGAAACTGACCTAGCCAACAACTATTCATGTAATTCTGACATGAAACTTGTACAGAGATCCAAATGGTCTTGCCACAACACAGAAGTCAGGTTCAGCTACTAATTGGTAGTCTGTTGGGAAGAATGAACTCAGCCAAGAATTCCCATTAAGGCACAGTGCAAGTTGTGGCAATAGAAATGGCTTGATACTGGTGGAGGAACAGACACACACTTTGAGGGATAAGACTCCACAAACATCCCAAAGGCACATGTCAGTACACGACAGAACTGCCATTTAAAGCCATGAGGAATGATCTGGGCTGTTCACGCTCTGGTCTCAGGACCTTGAGGCCACTCTGGAGCCAAACACATGCAAGATGGAGCCAAATTTTAAAACAGAACCTAAAAATGTCACAACAAGAACATTCCATCACTCTGAACCAAGGAAGATGTTTTCAGAATGGTTTAATTCAGAAACCACAAAGGAAAAGGAGAGAGACATTTGACTACAGAATCTTAGTAAAATACAAAACTCATCTGTAGCACACAATAAGAGACCAATTAATAAATGCAAAGAAGTAAAGACGAAAGCAAAACACAACCCAGGAGCAACACTGGCTGGACAAGATGCCCAGAAAACATAAAATGGCCAGCTGATCAATTTCACCCTGAGTTGTACCTGTCAAATGAACCTTCCTCCTTAGGAGTCAGAGGGGACACACACACACACACACACACACACACACACTGCTAGTGGTTTGTCATCTTGGAAAGAAGTTAACAAGATGAATCAAAGTTTAAAGGGCACATTCAGGGTTGGAGAGACGGCTCAGCAGTTAAGAGCACTGACTGCTCTGCCCGAGGACCCAGGTTCTGTTCCCAGAGCCCACATGACAGTCCACAATCATCTGTAAATCCAGTTCCATGGGATCCAGCATCCTTTCCTGGACTCTTGGGTCAGCAGGCACACACGTAGTGCACAGACTTACATGCAGGCAAAACACCTATAAATTTTATAAAAAAATAAAATTTAAATGCACACTCTCAAAAATTCTACTTATAATTTACCGCAAACCTGGAGGTTTACAGAAATGGAATCCAACAAAATGTCTATTTCAAGGAGACCGGAGAAATAAATAGGACTTAGCTATATAACAATCTTCAGTATCTCTCCTTTAGAAATAAAAGATGTTGGTCTAGATATGAAAATTGTCTAAGATGTTTTCTTTTTCTTTTTTTTAATATTTATTTATTTATTATGTATACAATATTCTGTCTGTGTGTATACCTGCAGGTCAGAAGAGGGCACCAGACCTCATTACAGATGGTTGTGAGCCACCATGTGGTTGCTGGGAATTGAACTCAGGACCTTTGGAAGAACAGGCAATGCTCTTAACCTCTGAGCCATCTCTCCAGCCCTAGGATGTTTTCTTAAGGGAAGAAGTAGTTGTAGGGTATTATGTCAACCAAAGGCACGTGAACAGATCGGATGTGAGACTGGGGACTTGGGAGAAGAAGCAAGGAACGGAGGGTGGAGCCTTCGGCCTTTGTGTTCACTGACATTCCTTTCGGTTCTAACGGCATGGACACATCTTTCAGTAAGAAGCTAGCGAGGGAGTGCTTCCCCCTTGTTCTCCCATGAAAGCCTACCTAAGCCCTAAGTCCAGTCTGTCTTAGTTATTTTTCTATCATCATAAAGAGACACCATGACCAAGGCAACTCAAAAAAAGAAAGCGTTTAGCTGGGGACTTGCTTACAGTTTGAGAAGGTGAGTCCATGACCATCATGGCAGGAAGCATTGCGACCGGCAGACAGGCAGGATGTTGGAACAGTAGCTGAGAGCTTACTTTTAATCCACAGGTTGAAGGGGGGGACTGGCATGGGCTTTTGGAACCTCAGTGACACAGCTCCTCCAACCAGGTCACACCTCCTGATCCTTCCCATGACAGTTCCGCCAGCTAGGGACCAAGACTTAAACATATGAGCAGATAGAGGCCGTTCTCGATCAAACCATCACATTCTATTCCCCGCCCCCCCATAGGCGTATAGTCATATCAAGATGCAAAATAGACTGAATACAGCTCCCAAAGTTCCCCATAGCCTGTCAGTCTCCAGACTGTTTAAAGTCCAAAATCTCTTCTGAGACCCAAGGCAATCTCTTCACTGTTATCCCAGTAAAATCAAATCAAATTACACACTTCCAGCATACCATGGTACAGAATACACATTACCATTTCAAAAGGGAAGAAAGGGATGGTGAGGAAATACCCAATCAACATCAGCGGCTTCAGAAATGCAACTGAAGGTGATACAAAATGTCATCTCCACAGATCCAGCTGTCACTCGAACCCTTGCTCCATCCTTGCCAGGCTGGCCCTGCACAGGACAAGGCCACAGGCAGAGCAAATGCAGATGGATTGGATCATCACACTTGAATACTTCAAGAAGCTGCCACCATCTCTGTAACCAGGCATCTGGCAGAACCCTCTTCAGACACAGTGACACCGCATACACTCCCTTTGTTCTTACTCAGGGACCTTTGGGATAAACGCTCAGTGTCTGTGCACTCCCACATGTAAAATGGCGCGGATTCCTAAAGGGCTCGGCTGCAGCACGTGTCTGTATTTAAACAGGAACAAATTCTTTTTGGTCCATTGTTCCTTTTATCTGACAGAACAAATTGGTTTTCTTACTTTCTATTTCTTGCTTTTTAATGATTTTTACAGTCTTGGGTAAATGTAGATTATTTTTACTGTGAAGATGGATCAAAAAGGATCCCAGGAGGTCTGAAGATTAGTTGCCTGTGCTGCGGGATAAAGGCCAGGCTCCCCCCCCCCCAGAGACACTATTGCATGCTCCATCCACAGATGAACTGTGTCCAAGGCTGCAGATAGCACTATCCTTTATTGACCATATACTATGAATGAGTCTTTCAAACTTTCTAGGGAAAATGGAACATTTTCATTGATTTCATTGATTCAAGGGCCAGTAAAATGGCTCAGTGAAGAAGGGTGATTGCTGCAAAGTAGAAAGATCTGAGTTCAATACCCAGAGTCCAAGTAAAGAAGGAGAGAACCAACTCTACCAAGTTATCTTCTGGACTTGATATGTGTGTTGTGGCACACGCATGTCCCTCGTCCCCTTATACACACACAACAATAATAATGAAAATAAATTAAAATGTAAAACAATGAAGAAGATTAAGTCACGATGAGTCAGGTTTCTGATAACCATGACTGAGTGTAACTTCACACTTTCTGTCTTGAATTGTTTGCTTAGCCTTCTGCTGTCACTCTGAGTATCCATCCTGGGGCCTCACCCATCTTAGGTTAATTCTCTGCCATTGAAAACATAACCCAGGCTGGACATAAACTCGCCATCCTCCTGCCTCATCCTCATTAGCACACCGATTATGTATTATTCAAGTTAACACCATGGCTAACTTGAATTGTGTGCATGTGTGTGTGTGTTCATACACCTGTTCATGTCTGTGCAGATAAGCATGCATATAGAGACCAGGGTCAACCCTGGGTGTAGTTTTTTGGGAGATGTTCACCTAGTTTTTGAGGCAAGGTCTCCTGCTGGGACCTAGATCTTGCCAGCTTGGCTAGGATGTCTGGCTAGTGAGCCCCAGGGATCCTTTTATCTCTGCTTCCCCAAAACTGAGATCCTGAGTACATACCACTCCTCCTCCTCTTCTTCTTCTTCCTCTTCTTCCTCCTCCTCCTCTTTTTTTCTCCTCTTCCTCTTCCTCCTCCTCTTCTCCTTCTCCTTCTTTTAGATTCTAGGGAACAAACTTAATTCCTCTGCTTACAAGGCAAGGATGTTACCTGCTAAACTATATCCTCCTTGCCCCTGGAGTTTTTAATTTTTAGTTAATTTGTAAAAAACAGAAGATGCAAAGCAGAACAGGAAATGTCTGGTCCGTTTTTCAGCCCCTTTTCATTTTCAAAGCAGAAGCATGTGGAAGTTAGAGGTTTGTAACTAGCCATTCCCTGTGCATAAAACAAAATTCTGTTTGCGATTCCACTACTAAGTCTTTCCATTTGCCAGACACACTTTCTAACCAACTTCCCTAATGAAGGGAGGGTTTACTTTGGCTCATAGTTGAAGGGCAGAGTCCATCATGGTGGGGAAGTCACAGCATCAGGAATGTGAACCAACAGGTCACATTTCACCTGCAATAAAAAGTCCCCATGGTCTTTCAGTCCCAAGACTGTTTAAAGTTCAAAATCTCTTCTGAGACTAAAGGCAATCTCGTCACTATTACCCCCTGTAAAATCAAAAATCAAATTGCATACTTCCAACATACAATGGCACAGAATATAGATTACCAATCCAATATATAGAGAGAGATGATAGAAGCTGATTGTGCTGGCTAGTTTAATGTCAACTTGATGCAAACTAGAGTCACCTGAGAGGAGGGAACTCAACTAAGAAAATGCCTCTCTGAGCCCTGCCAGACCACACACGTGTCAACTTGTGTTCACGCCACTCTCTTCCTCACAAGCTCTCTCCCAGGACAAAGCCTCAGCTTCTCCCTAGCACCCAGGTATCCTTACCAGGGGCAAGTGGTACAGAGGGACAAAGGCCCCAGGGGTCTGTCTGCCTGGGACCGAGAGACTGCTCATATCTGGGCCTCAGAACCTAACTTCCTCATTTGCTTCAAATATGGTGATGAGATCCCAGAGTACTGAGACAAGAGTGTCCCTGTGTCCCCGAACTCCCAGCACGAAAGAGTGCTCCAAAGAGCAGCTTCCACAGAGTGCTGGCGCCTCCTTCCCACGCTGTAGCTGACAGCTTTAGGTTATGCTGAATTCCCACCATTGGCTTACATGGGTTAGGCTTCAGGTCCTGCCTTCATCTGCGGTATTTTTAGCAGTAATTGCTTCTTAGAAAGTGCGCTAGTGGGTGGGACCCACACACCACACAACCTCACTCGTGCCTCACTGACGCTTGTGTGGTAGGAGTACCCAGCTCTGTTCGAGGTTAACCTCACATGTTAAATAGTCCACGGTGCTGGTGAGCAGATTACACCACATGTTAAATAGTTCACGGTGCCGGGGAGCAGCTTAGGACAGTACATGTGCAAATGGCCGGGTTTGGTTTGGTTTTCAGACTTTGAGTTGAAAGAATGAAGCTTTAAAACATAACCCTCCAGGCTTCTTCTTTCCCTACTGAGTGGTTTTTCCTCAGATGGCTTTGTAGGAAGTTGTTTAAAGTCGGGTAGAGGAAGTAAAGTGAAAAATCAATACTTGCAACTGTCTAGGGGAGGAGGCAGAAGTGGGGGAGAAGAAACATGAAATGAACGAGATGTTGCACCTCAGGTGAGACAGGACTCCCTAGTGTGAGACAATGCATTTTTATATATTGAACAGGATGGTGTGGGCGCTGTACAGCTCCTATTTTGTCTGAACGTGACTGCAACACCTGTGTCAGAAAAAGGGGGACCTCACTGAGTTGTCACCTCAGTGAGTAGCTCTGTTTCTGCTGGTGAAAGGTGGGCAGATCCAGTCACCTCAGCCTCCACTTCTGCTCTTGGGGTTTCCACCCTACTCTGGCTGAAAGCCCCCGTGGTCTCCATGTCATCTTCCCTGACTCCCTGACTCCCTATTCCCATAGGAAGTCGGTCACAAGGGCTGCTGTGTAGATCTCAACAGCACACACACACACAAACATCACACACACACTCACCACATCACATACACTTACACACACAGAAACACCTACACATACACAAACACCAAACATACATACAAACCATACCACACACACACACAAACACCAAGCACACATACAAACCACACACACACACAAAACACCAAACCAAGCACACACACACCACACACACACATACACACACAAACACGAAGGACACATATACATCACACACACATATACACACACAAACATCAAGCACACATATACACACAAACACCAACCATACACACACAAATAGCACAATCACAAATACCAAATCACATACATACACAAACACCAAATACACACAAACCACACACACACATACATACATACACACACACACACACACACATACCACATCACACACACACCCTGGCAGGAGCCAGATCCCAACTGTGTTAGCCTGAGGGTCCACACTGCCATCCCTCACCTGCCATCTCTTGATATTTTTTTTCTTATCTTTGCCCCAACAATTGACTGTTCCCTTGTTTATGAAAACCACAAAGTCTGGCTATGACATCAACTCTCTGTTCATGACCTTGACTCAGTCCTGACCAAGGAAAAGTAAATGTAATTACAGAAGACTGTGTGCCAGTATTTTCCAAGAGTGAATTGCAGATGCTCTCACTGCCCCCACCCCCGCAATGCTAGCTGTTGGAGGGGATGGGCACAGTAGATTGATTTCATTATTCCATAGCAGATTAAAACTCATATCACCACTTTGTTACCAAGAACCACAGACAATTATAATGACCAATATATAATAAACACACAGAGAAGGAAGGCTTCCATAGAGATGCTGAGGAAGACGTTTTATCAAATCAAAGAATGTGGTGGATAGAAAACCTCTTTCCTCTTCTCTCACCTGTGGTGCTCTTAGAGGTGGGCGTACGGAGGGCTTCAGCAGCTGTCTCCCAGTCGCTGAAGGAGGGCAGGGCATAAGGGGGACCTTGAGAAGGATTGGGTAGGGTAAAAGTTTGCTGGCTCAAAATCATCCGTAATCCCAGTTCCAGGGAATCCAACACCTCTTCTGAGCTCTGCAGGCACCAAGCATGCACACAGCGTGCACACATACATGCAGGCAAAACACTCATATGCGGAAAGTAAAATAAACCTCTTTTTTATATAAACATATTCTCTTAGTTTCCTAGAGGGGGGAAAGATGGTGTTGAATTAAGAAAAATATTGTTGTCATTGGTGCTTCAAGAAAATTGACCAAGGTCAGAATGGTGGGATATCGAGATAGGAGGATCTCAGTAAGCCTGGTCTACATGGGAATTCAGGCCAGCCAACACTACATAGTGAAACCCTATCGAAGGGAAGGAAGAAGGAAGGAAGGAAGGAAGGAAGGAAGGAAGGAAGGAAGGAAGGAAGGAAGGAAGGAAGGAAGGAGAATCGGTTCAAGAAGATAGGTGTAGTTGCTCACATCCCAAGACTTGGGAGGATGAGACAGGAGTTTGAGGCCACTCTAATCTACATAGTGAGTTCTAGGACAGTCATAGTTATACAGTGAGACCCTGCTAAAAGAATAAGAGAGAGGAGGGGAGGGTGAGGGAAAGGGCGAGGGAGAGGGAAAGAGAGAAAGAGGTTGATGGATATGGTTGCTCACATCTGTAAACTCAACACTTAGGTACCAACCTGGGCTATGCTGTGAGTTCCAGGTCATCTTGGGCCACAGAGGGAAACTTTGTCTCAAAAAAGAAAAGTTTTTGAAAAGAAAGATGACCAAGGAAAACTGTTTATTTTCTTCCTTCATTTCCACAAAGACCAAAGTTGTTTTGCACTTGATCTTAGTTAATACTAGTTATTAGTGCAGTGGGCTCCTTCGGAACAGTAAATAATTTCATTATACGTACCCTATCTGAGGTGGAGGCTGTAAGATGTGCAGAACTGGTTCTGATCAATACTGTTATAATGAAGATTAAGATGTGGTGCTTGGTTCCTGAACAATCACTAGAACAATTTGTCATAACCTCCAGTTACTCAGGGTAAGCCAGACAGTCACTAGCCTGTGAGATGTAAGTGTGATCGACTCATACATATTAATCTGTCAGGGTTAAATATTTACAGTTTTGATTTAAAACTTTGATCTCTACTTTTTGTACCGTAAAACTAAACACATAAGCGATTAATGTTTTCTCAGATTATTCCAGAAGAACACCTGAGTGCTAGTTAGGGCTAGTGCGGTTCATAGATTTTATGTTAGTGTTTTCCTAATTGTGCTGCCTTTTAAAATTCAGACGAACTTGACCGCAAGTGGAGGTGAAAAAGTGAAGCAATTTGCCTCAAAAATCTATATGGCAACAAGGCAAGGGCGTTGCTGAGGCTCAAGCTGTAAGTAGGTAGGAACACTGACTAACCAGTGGCTAGAAGTTCACCTGGAGCCTGCATCTATGTGATCAACAGAGGTTACTTAGGACGGGGACCCCTAATGACACAAGAACAAAGGACTCCCGAAGTGTCCCTCAGGCGTGAACTGAGGACTCTTTATGAGGTCTGAGGTAGCAGATCTCTGTTCCTGGGTGACTTTGTGGGTCAGAGCAGTCTAAGGAGCACGGCTCTGGGACACCCAGATCAGGACAGTCTCGGGTAGGGAGAGGTGAGACAAGGCTGAGCTGACAGCAGGCAGGCCATCTCGACTCTCCACCCTGTGAAAGCAGAAGCGACGAGAGGTGAAGAAAGAAGACAGGTTAGACGAAATGACCAAACCCTAGAAAAAGAGAAACCCCTAACAGGAACAGAAAAATAAATAGAAAATCCACATAAACTATAACTAATAAGTGATTTTATCACTACGGAACCTTTTCTGTAAAAAAAAACCCAGGTCCACCTGGCATCACTGGTGAATTAAAAAAAAATAACATGTGAAGAATTAATATCAAACCTTCACATACTCAGCCCAACTCTGAGGTCAGTTTCGTTGATGCTCAAAGTGAAGAAAACCACTGATTAATAGCTTTAATTAGTGTGAACACAAAATCCTCTCAGGGCCACCTTGTTTATACAAATTATCTCATTTTACTAGAACAAAATACTAGCAAACCCAACGTAGGAACACACAAAAGAACCACAAAACCCTATGCTGTGCAATTTATCTAAAAAATGCAAGGATAGTATTTCCTTTGAAAATAACATTTCCTTTGAAAATAACAAGCAAACCTGGGCCTTGGAGAACCGGTTTATAATCCCAGGTACTCAGGAGGCCAAGACAGGATAACTGAAAGTTCAAAGCCTTCCTGAGCTGCTAATTGAGTTCAAGTTGGACTTGGTCAACTTAGTGATAACCTGAGTCAAAAGAAAAAAACGGAAGGAAGGAGAGAAGGGAGGAATGGAAGGATGGAGGAAGGGATGGAGAGAGGGGGAGAGGGAGGAAGAGAGGGTGGGAGGGATGAAGGGAGAGAAGGAGGGAGGGAAGAAGGAAGGGAGGGAGCGAGGAACGAAGGAAGGAAGGGAGAAGGACTTGGCTTATAGCTCAATAGTAGGATGCTTGCCTAGCATGCACAGGGCTCCAAGGTTCCAGTACAATGCACAGGCCCCAAGTACCTGCACAAACACATACCACACCGTACAATAAAACAAGACCAGCAAAATTCTTGGCAGTTTTATTCATCATTGTAGTAAAGGTTCTAGCTATGGAGGTGGGAGAGTCCCCAACTCAGAAGTAAAAGTGCCTTTGTGTTTGAAATTTCTTGAGTGACCCTCTGGTGGAGTGATGTAGGGTAGGCCATGGGTATAATTATTTAAAATTTTATTTATGGGCAGCAGAGTTGGCTCGGGAGTTAAGAACATTTGTTGGTCCTGCAGACAACTCAAATTCTGTTCCCAGCATCCTCAACTGTCTGTAACTCCAGTCTAAGGGGATCTGACTCCCATGAGCATCAGGGACACACATGGGCACATCTGCATGCCCAAGCAAAATGCACACATGCATAAAACAAGATAGATAAATCTAAAATGGTTAGATTTATTTACTTTTATTTTATGTGTATAGGTGTTTGGTCTGCATGCATGTATGTGTACCTTGTGTGTGTCTGGTGCCTACAGAGGCCAGAGGGGGGGCATCATAGCCCCTGGGACCGAAGTCACAGAAGGCTGTTAGCTGCCATGTGAGTGCTGGGAATCAAATCTAGATTCTCCACAAATGCAATCGGTGCTCTTAATTGCTCGTCTCTCCAGAACTGGGGGTACAATTAATTTTTGGTTTTTCAAAACAGGGTTTCTCTGTGTAGCTTTGGAGCCCATTCCAACTCGTTGTATAGTCCAGGCTGGCCTTGAACTCACAGAGTGAGTACTGGGATTAGGGACGTGTAACACCACTGCCCAGCAAAGATACATTTTTTTTGAGACAAGATCTCACAGTGCAGCCCTGGCTGGCCTAAAACTCACTATTTAGATCAGGCTGGCCTGGGACTTACAGAGATCTGCCTGCCTTAGCATCCCAAGTACTTAGATTTTATGTTTGAAAATTCAAAGTTTCACTCTGTAGCCCCAGATGGCCTGGAACTTGCTATGTAGACGGGGTTGGTCATAAACTCACAGAGGTCTACCTGCCTCTGCGTCCTGAATGCTGGGATGATAGGCGTGAACCACCACACCCAGCTAACATTGAAAGATTTAAAATTTTTTAGAAGATAAACATTCTCTGGAATTTTAGCCATTTATATCGAAAGGAAAGCTTAGACACGTGTTAGATCACCTTGTCCTTGCCATCTCTGAGACGTCAGTCCTCAGTGAGCCTCAATACTGTTCTTTCACCGGTAGAGCTGCTCATTAACTTTACACACGTCAGAATTCACCGACTTGATTTAAACGGGGCCTGTCAACAAAGAGCTGCTGGGATAATTACTAATTTGTTTAGCACTGAAGAAAACACTCAGTAGTCCATACTTAAACATATTTGTATTTGGGGGGACTGGAGAGCTGGCTGAGTGGTTGGGAGCATTTGCTGTTCTTGTGGAGGATCCAGGTTCAGTTCCTAGAAGCCAGAAGGCAACACCTGTAACTCCAACTCCAGATGATCCAACGCCTTCTTCTGACCTCTGAGGTCACTGCAGCACACGCAGTGTGCAGATATATATGCAGGTGAAACACTCATACACATAAAAATAAATAAATCTTAAAAGAAAAAAAAACCTCCCCAAGCTCCATACTTGTATTTTTATTTGTAGAGATCTAAGTCACTCCTACTCCACTATACAATTAAATATGAGAAATGGCCAATTTATTCCCCATCCTTTCTTACCTAAGAGGCCCATAATTAGCCTAATTAATCTCCCAGTCTGCGAATCCCTATCCTTAGGATCAGCACCTGGCCCTCTAATCTGTGTGACCTGCCCACGAGTGGTTCAGCTTCACTCCCCTGCACAGTCTCCCTGTCTCCGGGGTTGGCTGTGGGTCTGTCCAAAGTGAAACACTTACTGTTAACCCCCTGAATGGCTCAACAGGCCCAAGCCAGTGTCCACTTTACCCCAGCCTGGTCCTGGCATAGTACAAACGGGCAGGTGCAAGCCACCCGGCTCTGGAGCAGGTAGAAGGATGGATTAGATGTTGCTATTTGCTTGTGTCTGGCTCTTTGTTATTTTAGATTCTACAATGTTTTTAAAAAAAAATTGAAAAAACTTTCCAATTCTTTCTACCATCTTTGTGAATTGTGTCAGCTTTGCCATTAAAGTGTGTTTCTCCGGTTTATAACGTGTCTGTAATCTGCAGTCTGTCTGTAGGGTTCATTTTTTTCATCATTTCGTGTTTTAATTAAAGTAGAACTCTGATTGGGCAGTGGTGGCACATGCCTTTAATCCAAGCACTTGGGAGGCAGAGAGAGGCAGATCTCTGTGGATTCAAGGCCAGCTTGATCTACAGAGTGAGATCCAGAACAGCCAGGACTGTTTCACAGAGAAACCCTGCCTTGAAAAACAACAAAAACAAAAATTAGAACTCTGGATAGACCTGCCTGTAGTTCTTGTGTATATGACAGTATGATTTTTGAATTTGTGTATTATTTTATTATAATGACCCGCTGGCCCACATGTCTGAGGAACCTTGTGGAGGCATTGACTAGAAGCTTAAAAGTACCCTCACCTGGTGTATAATTGCCAAGCTAATCTGAACTTAAGAAACCCTTTTGGAAAGTTTACTTCAATGTACTCACAAATTTTCAAGGAAAACAAAACAAAAACTTCTATCATCACCATGGGAGCAAGCAAGCAAGAAAGACACTTATTATTAATGCATGCCCATGAGCCCACAGGCCACCTGTGCAGGGCAAGGTCTCCCAGGGAGTGAATAATGCATTAGCCATTGTCTGTGGCTGAGACAGGTTGCACAGCAAGATCAGGACCTGAGCTGCAGTTCCCGAAGCCTGCAGTGCTGTTCCTGTAGGTAACAATAGAGTGCTGGCTCCATTATTGGGTGGCTTAGGCTCAAGTGGGAGTGGGGGATCCCAAGACAACAGTGACTGACCAGGTGAAGAGTTGAGTTTCCTTCCATTGCATTGCAAAGGTCACAGGTCTGCAGCCCCAGCCTGGAAGCCAGCATTCCTGTGTTGTTCAGAAGGAGGCAAAGCAGCTGCCTGTCTGGCTCCCGAACTGTCCACTAGAGTTGCACAGCCCTACCCCGTCCTCCCAGGCAGAATCTCACTCAGCACAGGACCTCTAACTCCCAGACACTTTTGAGGAGAGTCCTTTTCCTGACTGACAAGCTCTCAGTGTGGAAGAAAGTGGCAAAGGAGTCAGGCATGGTGTGTAATCCCAGCACCCAAAGGGTGAGGTGTAAGGGCTATTGTGTTCTAGCTTCACTTTGTTTCTGGATTAACACGCTGGCCAAAAGCAACTTAGAGAAGGAAATGGTTTGTTTGGTTTATACTTCCAGGTCACAATCTATCATTGAGGTAAATTGGAACAGAAACCAATTTCTGGCTTGCTCAGCTACCTTCCTTATAGTGCCCAGGGAACGCTGCCCCCCACCATGGGCTGGGATCTCCTACATCAAATGACAGTCAAGACAATCCCTCACAGACAGGCCCACAGACCAATCTGATAAAGTCTGCCCCAGCCCAGATGGTTCTAGGCTGTGTCGAGTTGACAGTCAGGGTAACTAGAACACCAGGAGGTGTGCATCCAACATTTCGCCTTTAGGAACAGTGTCAGCATTTATTGCTGTGATAAAATATCAAATAAATATTGCAAAAAGCAGGAAGGATTTATTTTGCTGTACAGTTTTAGAGGTGCCAGTCTGTGGTCCCTGGACTTA
Organism: Chionomys nivalis; assembly: GCF_950005125.1. Taxonomy (NCBI): domain Eukaryota; kingdom Metazoa; phylum Chordata; class Mammalia; order Rodentia; family Cricetidae; genus Chionomys; species Chionomys nivalis. Next base: position 55,693,207 of record NC_080105.1, on the reverse strand, counting down.
CTGCTTTGAGGAATGTGTGGTAGAGGAGGCCAGGAAGAAAGGAGAGAAACAAAATTTCCCCTCCAATGGCAGGTCATTAGGCCCTACCTCCTCCTATTAAGTCCCATCTCCCAATATCTCTATCAACGCCCAAGATTCTGTTTAGTTATGCATCTATAAATGGATCGATTCATTGATAAGGTCAGATTCCTCATGATCCAATCACTCCCCAAAGCACCATCTGGATGCTGTTGCTTTGGAAACAAATCCTTTAGCCCATGAGCTTGTGATGGATGTTTGGGATCCACACCATAGAAAAACTGCCAACAAGGATTTTACCCATGTTGTTAAATAGTAATAAGTTGATAAATCAAATTCGGTCTGTAAAACAGGGAACATGCAATCGCTTAATGCGCAGGATAGTAGTCTCAGCAACATCAATTAAATAAAATCTGTTATGAGAATTTATTCAGTTAGCAGTAGCGCTTGGAGGAGAGCAATGCTGTTTTCCAGCATCTGACTGGCTGGGTCCGGAGAAGCCTGTTGACTAATGTTCATCTACGTTGCCAGTTACAGAGACCACAGTGCACATACTTCACAGTTTAGCACCAACAGCTTCCCACATGTCAGCCTTCTGTGAAGCATCTTCTCTCCCTTCCTCTTCAGAACACTGCAAAGCTGAGTGGTCTTTCCTCAAAAGCACAAGACATGGGTTGTGGCATAACTTGGACGTCGTCTCATTGTAAAGGGTCTAAAATCTCAAAATGGAGGCATTCTCTCTACCTGGCTACCGTACATCAGCCCTCTGGTGGATCCCAGTTAGTCAGAGCTTGACCTGTTCCCTGCTCTGATTAGTCACTGTGACCCTTCCAGACCACTTCCATTTTTTACCAGTAAGTTTCATTTAATTCTTTTCTGTCTCATCTCAAAATACCCAACTCTACCTGACCCTACCCAAACCAACCCCACTCAACCCTACTTTGCCCCACCCAACCCCACAAATAAGAGTTTCTCTCTGTAGCCTTAGCTTTCCTGGAACTCACTCTGTAGATCAGGCTGGTCTTAAAACTCAGAGATCCACCTGCCTCTGCCTCCCGAGTGCAGTGGTTAAAGGTGTGCACCACTGCCGCCTGGCATTAGTTATTAATGGTGGGTGAAAGGGTAATCCAGCGTAGGTCAGTTCAACAACGGGATCCGAGTTTCCCTTGGCGAGAATACGGAGTGCACAGATCACTTTCTATGTAGTGGTCTACATAGACACAAGTTGCACTTGTGACAAGGTTTGGAGATCTACAGATAGGTTTGTCTCACTGTGGGGAATGCTAGCAGCCACAGACACCACGACATGCACTGTGGCAGGGTCCTCTGCCGTGGATATGCTCTGAAGAGACTGGAGATAAAAAGTAACACCATTCCTAGAGAAAATAATAATGAACTGGAAAATAACACTGTCTACATTCAATAGGACAAAATGGTAGCAAACATTCACAGAGACGCAGTGTCAAGAGCTTCATGTCCTTCAGTCATGCAGTCCCACGACCATCCTAGGGCCCAGGATGTTGCTGTCCCCATTACGGCAAGGCTGGGAGAGCCTGAGCACTGGACCTGCCCAAGGTGACAACCAAGGAGAGTGGAACCCAAGGTTTGAACCCCAGCACCACAGCTCCAGAGCCTGCCACTCTGTCTGCCCCAGTGACCTGTTTCCGATGATGCTGTGTGCCACCACTGCTGGGGATGGCCCCTGGAAAACACCCGCAAGGCCAGCAAGCCAGGGAAGGTGAACCGAGTTCTTGGTATACGGAACTGAAAGAAATCATTCGCTCTGCTTCACAATTATCAATGAACTTCTGTTCTTACTGGCGTGTTTCACTTACAAGTCATGTGTGTATCATGCGTGGGTGGCGTCCACAGTCCCAGCCACCCTTCTTGTCCCCACTATTTCACCTACTCACACATCCCTAGTAGTTTCCCTTCTACTTCCCGGTGATCTTTGTTTTTTTGCCCTATACTCTAAGTGAGAGAAGACGTGTGACGTTTGTCTTTTTGAGCCTGGCTTGTTTTGCCCAACATGATGAATTCTATCCATGGTCCTAAAAACACGGTTTCATTCTGCTTTGTGGTGGATCGGAGCTCCACTGTGTATATCCACCACAGTTTCATCTGTCCTTCTGCTGAGACCACCCGGGCTGCTTCAGCAAGCACGACTGTCTAGGTTATGTGTTACACACAGGGGTGGGACGGCTGGGTCATACGGACAACCTCCAGGAGTCAGTTTACTTTGTGTTTTGATAAGAGTATGATCAGACCATCTGCCCATTTATTGATTGATTTACTCATTCCTTTTACATTCTCAGGGTTCTTTACAAATTTTGGATATTATTCCTCTATCACGGGTATAGCCAGCGTACATTTGTCCTGTTCTATAGTCTGTCTATTCACTCTGTCAATCACTGCCTTTGCTGTGTAGAGCTTTTTCATGGAATCAAACTGGTCAATCACTGCTTCTGTTTCCTGGGTGTTGGCATCAGGAAGTTGTTGCCTGTGCTTGTCTCTCCTCTAGCAGTTTCAGAGGTTGGGGTCTTACCGTACAGATTCTGATTTTTTTAAGTTGGTTTTTGTCTACAGTGAGACAGATGATCCTAGGAAACTGGAGAGCTGCATGTGAAGAATTGAAACTAGACCCCCGCCTCTCAGCTTGTGCAGAAGTCACCCGGAATCAGTCATTCGTAAGAAACAAAGGGAAGCCGGGTGGTGGTGGCGCACACCTTTAATCCCAGCACTTGAGAGGCAGAGGCAGGCAGATCTCTGTGAGTTTGAGGCCAGCCTGGTCTACAAGAGCTAGTTCCAGGACAGGCTCCAAAGCTACAGAGAAACCCTGTCTTGAAAAACCAAGAGAGAGAGAGAGAGAGAGAGAGAGAGAGAGAGAGAGAGAGAGAGAGAGAGAGAGAGAGAACTGACTGCAGGGTTAAAGGGCTCACAGAACCGAAGGCAGCTGTAAGGGCAATATTAGAAAATGGACTCAATGACAAGACCAGGCTGAGACCTGGGCCCATGGTGAAGCCACACCACAAGCAAGTCCATCCCATCCTGGGCTGTGAACACTCCCATTGCTTTTGGGTCATTTACCCAAGAGTAAAAGCTATCAGCCCTAGTTGGACAAGTCTCACTGGCTGTCCTGGGGCCAGAGAAGGATGTAGATCCCACTGTGTTGGTCACACACCAGAGTCCCCTCCCCCATCTCAGGTAGGAGAGGAAGTGAGACAAGGACTAGCCTGTGGTAAAGGATTCCCAAAGGGGCATGAGGCACGTGACTGCCAGCAACTATCCTCCAGCCTAACAGGAAGGACGAACTACAACCGGCCAGGGATTATGTTCTGCTCTGGAAGTGCAGACTTGGGAGTAGCCTGAGAGGGGACTGGGTTAGCAGGTAGCCATTGGGGTTCTGGTGAGAACTGATAGGTGGCCCCATAGCAGACCTTTCTGAATGAGGACACTGAGCAGAGGCTTGACAGGTAGGCATGTGCAAAAGAACAAGAGAGGGTGCCAGCTGGAAGGCAAAGGGTGCAGAAGGTGACAGACAGGTCTGGCTGCATGGTTCACATGCACTGGTCATGGTGATTATGCTCAGGGTGCTGTCTGCAGGAAGGTGTTGATGTCTACTTAGCACAGAACTGTTGGGTGCATGAGAAAGCTGTGCTAAGAGCCACACAATGTCTCTCCCACTTCTTACTTCTGTCCCTAAGTTCTAGAACTTGGGGATTTGTATGTTGAGGGACAAGGTCTGAGTTTGGCACATGGACCCTACTGGGGTACTCTTCAGGCTAATGTTGGGGTGCTGGTGGGTTCCAGTACCCTCTGAGACCAGGGAGGTATTTCAAGCTCACTGGCTCTTGGTAGAACTCAGTGTCCTGTAATGTAGAACTGGGGTCCATTGCCTTACTGCCTGTAAACAGGGCCTGGTCTCATTGTAGAGACCATTCACTGCTCCTACCAGGCAGCCCTTCCCGTAGCCCAGGCTCAGCCTCAAACTTGCTGAAATCCTGCTGGGATTAAAGAAGTGAACCACCATGCCAGGCCTGAAAGATCTTACAAGTTTGTCAGAATTCAGATGTGAATTAATAGTAAATATGTAAGAACAAAGAAAACAGAACAGGGAAAGGCAACAATCGTCTTTAAGGGGAAAAAAGGGAGGTGGAAGCCACCATTGGAAGATAAGAAGATCCTGGGCAGGCTGTGCCCTGAGCACAAGTATTGCATCAGTCTCAATAATGTCACAGGTCAGTGGGCACTTGTGGTAAAACCCCTCAGGGCTATGTCATGGCCCAAGGAAGGAGCGTGAAAGCATAAAAGAGCCAAGTGCTTCATGCTCCTAGCCAGATGGAGCTTCCTTGAGAGGTTTCAGCCTGGCTTCAGAACTTAGAGATAATGGAAACAGGAAGAAACGGGAAAAGGCTCTAGTGGTCGCCCTCACAGTAAGGTTTGGGTGAACCGTGTCGTCCTGTCTCTTCAAAAGTAAGGCAAATGTATTTGTTTGGCAAAATTAAAGCATACTTTTTCATGTAACAAAATCCATTGTGACATAGGAAATAAACTTTTGGCACAGTCTTACAGGGATGCATAGAAGAAACCTAATCTTGCTTGACCTTTCCTCTACAAATGTCATCTCCAGAGACGACAGAAGTGACATAGCCACCTGAGTCATCTTTTTGGATGAAGCTCACCTTGAGTAATGCCTCCTGGAGTCTGAATATCAGGACACATTCTGGGCCTTGCTAAGATCCATTTACCAGACTGTCCTGGCCTTCTGCCTCTGTGGGTTCACTCCCTGGCACTAGCCTTGAAGGACATACAGCATGGTTCCATGGAAGGAAGGAGGTCTGTATGACCTGCTTTGATGTGGGATTCCCCTCCGTATGCTGTGAATATCATTGGTTAATAAAGGAACTGCTTTGGGCCTATAGCAGAGCTATAGCGGAACAGAGCTAGGTGAGGAAAACTAAACAGAATGCTGGGGAAAAGAAGGGTGGAGTCAGAGAGAAGCCATGTAGTCCTGCCAGAGACAGATGCTGAAACTTTAGCCAGTAAGCCATAGCCACGTGGCAATACACAGATTAATAGAAATGAGTTAAATTAATATGAAAGTTAGCCAATAAGAAGCTAGAGCTAATAGGCCAAGTAGTTATTTAATTAATACAGTTTCTGTGTGATTATTTCGGGAGTCTGGGCAGCCGGGAAACAAACAAGGAGCCTCCCTCCAAGACTGCTTGACTGTCACACTTGGACTAGGTCAATGATTGTTCAGAGGTCACAGTAATGCCATCCTCAGGCAGAGTCATTTGTGTTTTATGGTGGGAGGTAGATCTGGGGAAAAAAACCTCAAGTTGCTGTGGTGTGAGAACTTTCCAAAATCTTAGAGAGGAAGTGAAGTTATTCAGGAATCCCATACGGTGATGGAGCAGCAACCAAACATAGGGCTTTTGTACCACAAACAAGGACACCACTCATAAAGGAAAGGGACACCCCCTGAGCATCCATACCCTCCTGGGCACTCTGGTCAGGGATGCCATCTAGTTGTGGCCTCTCTACTGAAGGCCGACTATGTTCACTGAGCCATCTTCCTGTGAGTGGGAAACTGTATCACCCCAATGCACAGATCCATGGGTCTCTGTGTGTCAACCCCACCCCAACCCTTCCTGCCTGTTGATGTTGAAAGTGAACCTGCAAAGTGGGATGCTGGGCCACCCTCTCTCTCCTGCATGACCTTGGCACTGAGATTAGTACTAACTTGCCAGTTTACCCAGAGCCTTCCCCAGACCCTGAAGCGTGAGAGGAGGCCAGATCTCTTTCTACCTCCTCAAGACCCTGTTTTCCTGCCCTGATGCTCAATCTCTGCCTTGGCCCAGTTTCTTTTGGAGGCTCAATCTGAGAACTGGAAGGAAGAGCAGAGATGGCAGCTGGGGCCCTACCTGCCCCTAAGCCTCACCTTCTGCTTCTGCTGCATTGGCCAGCACAAAGGAAGGGATATGAAGGCGTGCATCAGCACTCGATGGGCATCAAGGACTCATGGTCAGTTGGGGAAGTGGAACCGGGTGGTGGCATTGCCAAGCTGCTTGTCAGCACTGACTCCTGCCCACGTGTGGGTCAACAGCAGGAATCCAGCACTGGTGAGAGAACGGGGTGTTCGGCCTGGAGGACTAAGCAGACAAGGCCCACACCTGCCCTCAACAAGGACAGAGGGTAGCACTCATCAAGAATGAAGAGCTTCCTTGGGTAGGTGCCTGGCCCTTGAGCAAAGGCATGGTGTGGGATGAATTTATCCATGCCCTTTCCAGAGCGATACAAGAAGTAAGCCTGTTACTGTCCCTGAGACATAATGGGGCTTGGGGTCCTGAGGGGCTTGTTGGAGGACATCTGGTCCCTCTGCCTGGCACCAGGGCCACATCTGTGATTCTCTTCCTCCTTCCAGCAGGGCGAGCCTGGAAGAAAGGCTGAGCAAGGAAAGACTGGGAAGCTGACTCCTGTCCAGCTTTTTCACATCCCAGGGCTGCCTCGGTGACAGCGATTAGCTTAATGTCAGTGGGTCATGTGTGATGAGAAGGGGTGGTGCGTGGAATGGCTATAATGAGAGACATGATGTAACTGGAGGCCTGGCCTTAGGAGGCAGAGGGCTGTGGGTGAGCCCTGACTTGGCTGTCTTCCAGTGTAAAATTGGGGAATTAGGTTTCCTCATCTGGAAAACAGACCCCCCCCCCTCCACACCCAAGGACTGACCTTGAGATTACAGGCTGGCACATAAAAATACACCTGGCAGTGACTTCCCTAGTCCCTTAAACGATCCAGGTTGAATCCCACCCAACACAAGCAAGCAACTTAGACAATCCAGGGCCATTGCAACCACCCGAGGGTACCAGGTTTTCTTCCTGTACTCGCATGGCAGAATGCTCTCTCCTGATGGTTTGGCTTTAAGAAGTAGCAAAATCTGCAATGGCTAAGGGGTAGGACAGCCCAGAGCTCATCCACAGAGGAAAGGATAAGGAAAAAGCAATGAGGTCAGTCACCAGACACAGGGAATGAGACCCTGCCACGTGGAGGGAGATGGAGGGAGCCAGAGCCCAGAAAGACAAGGGCCGTGTTTTTTTCCTAGGTGGAAACCAAAAGACTTTGAAATGATCCACAAGAATGGTGGGTACTAGGTATTGGGGGTGCAGGATGAGCTGGGGAAAAGAGTTCAGATCAGATCTGGGCAGGCTTCATGCCTGTGGAGAATGTCCACATCGAACATTCGTATGTTCTATGTTTTACCAAAACAGAAAGGATTTTCTAGCCCATGAACTTTGCCTTCTGGACTTGAAGTCAGAATAATAGAAAATTAACTCATAAAATTAGCTCTCACCCTAGGACACTAATTGATTTTAATGTGATAAAAATGATGTGACGTTGAATGTATCCTTCAAACATTTTGATTTCAGGGCCATCTGCACAGCCACACCACATCACAGCAGCCATCACATCTCTCTCTAGGACATTATTCTGCCTTCCCAACCGAAGCTGCCTCATTAAACACCATTTGCCCATCCTCTCTAGCTCCTGACACCCACAAGTCCTCTTTGTTGCTCTGACTTTGGTTGCTCTAGGGACCTCATATAAATGAAATTCTATAGTTCTTATTTCACTTAGCATAATGTCTTTAACAAAGCAGGTGGGGTGGTGTGTGTGTGTGTGTGTGTGTGTAGCAAATTCACAAATACATGCACAAAAGCCAGAAGTTGATGTTAGGTCTCTTCCTTGCCATCCTACACCTTATTTCTTGAGCCAGGTCTCTTACTGAACCTAGAGATCAATGCTTTTACCACACTCCCTGGACAGCAAGCCCCCTAAATCTGCCTGTCTCTGCCTCCCAAGGGCTGGAATTACAGACACACATTTACTGGCTTTTTACTCGGGTACTGGAGATCTGAACTCAGGACCCCATATGTTACTGACTGAGGCGTCTTCCTTCCTCTCCCTGTTCTTGTATTTTCAGGGTGAGTTCTCCTATGGCTTTGGACTTGGTATGCAGCTGAAGACTGACCTGAAACTCCTTATTTTCCTGCCTCTGTCTTCCAAGGGTGGGGATTACACAGGACACTGCAACATCTAGATTCCGATTTCTCAAAACACATATTTTTGGCTTTGATATAGGTTCTCACTCTGTGTGTGAGACTAGCCTTAAGCTCCTGATCCTCTGCCTCAGCCTCCCGCGTTCTGTGATTCCAGGCACGCACCACCATACCAGCTTCCGTGTTCTGAGCACACTTAGGTAATTTCCAGTTAAAGCTGATAAAATATTCTTACAAATTACAATAAATGGAAGATATTTTAAGGAAAAACATTTTATCTTCCTATTTATAAGAGCAACGGGGCAAGAGAGACCATTTTCCTTATTTTCTGGAAAGCACCCATAAATAGACCATTCTTTAAAGCCATGTTATGTAATATCCAAGAGGCTTGCTCAAGCAAAAACGCAAATTGCCTTGAATAATGACGAATCGCTAATGACTGTCCAACTTGTGTTTCAGATAGCCTACCATTTATTTAGTTTGTCAGAGAGGTCCTAACAGCTTATATTAAAATTACTGTTCAAATAAATGGGTACAACAAATTGCTTTCATTTACTTTATTGGTAATTTTACACACCACAGAACTTGTTTTGTTTTCCTTTTAAAGAAAACTGGGATGAAAATCATTGATCCTTCAGAGAACTAAAATAAGAGGGTGTGAGGGATAATAGAACTCCTTGGATATTTTCCTTTTACACAGTCTCCTTATACATGGAAAATAAGAGAAAATATGATGTTGAGAAACAAACTAACCCCCAAAAGTCTCGCTTGGGGGGGCAGGCAACTTCTTAGGAAAACAGAGCCTCAGGAGGCACCAGGACCCCACTGATGTTGGAATCCTCTCCCGACTGAAGAACTTGAAGAAAGAAAGACCCAGCATGCTGGGGAGGCAAAAACCTCAGAGACCTGTCCAGGAGAATTTCTGGATAGGAGCTGTGTCTACAGGGCTTAGCTGAGGAGCTGCATCTACATGGGTTAGTTGAGGAGCTGGGTCTACACGGGTTAGCTGAGCAGCTGCGCCTACACTGGTTAGCTGAGGAGCTGCGTCTACACGGGTTAGCTGATCCGAACCACAGCGATGTGGTGAGGTTGGAATCCCGCAGCTCCAGTCCAGAGGCAGTCCCTGCACTAGTCCCCGGGATAGCCTCTCCTTGGCTGCCTCTGTGTCAGAGGTAACATCCCATAACTAATAGAGGAAAACCCTTTGGAATCTATTGGCTTAGCAGGACACCAGCTTCCACCACCCACAAAGCTAAAGGACGCTATCAGGTGGTGTACCAGACCCACAGAAAAGCTCTCCCGTCTTGCTGTACCCACCCGTGTGTTTTAAACTTGCCTGGGTTGATGACTTCCTTTGTTTTGTGAAACTGTAAAACTTCATGCCCAGTGATGGTGCACACTTTTAACCCCAGCACTTGTGAGGCAGGGACAAGTGGAGCATGAATTTAGGGATGGCATGGATAGGCTGGGAAGATGGCTCAGCGGTTAGAGCACTGTCTGTTTTTTTTCAAAGGCCCTGACTTCAATTCCCAGCAATCACACGGTGGCTCACAACCATCTGCAATGAGATCTGGTACCCTCTTGAGGAAGAGACCTGGTCAATCATCCCCATCAACTTAGACCATGAAATCCAATATAGACAGTTTAACAGAACCACTCTATACCGGCTGCCCATGCCTGCCCCAGCATTGCCAGGGCATATTTCAATTCAATTCTAAATGTGCTAGCTGTTTTTTATGTCAATTTGACACAAACCTAGAAGTACCTGGGAAGACAGAATCTCAATTGAGAAACTGGCCTGTAGGCAAATCTGTGGAGTATTTTATTTTTTATTTGTTTGTTTTTTGGTGAGGTTTTTTTTTTTTTTTTTTTTGGATTAATGATTGATGTGGGAGGGCCCAGCCCCAGCCCATCAGGATAGTCCATACTGTGTGGTACAAGAAACACAGGTTGAGCAAGGCATGAAGAGCAAGTCAGTAAGTAGTGTTCCCCTGCCTGCAGTTCCTGCCCTGACTTCCCTTTACAGTGAGTGTGACCTAAGAGTTCTAAGAGAAAGGAACCCTTCCCTCCTCAAGCTGCTCTTGATCAGATTGTTTAATCATAGCTTAGAAACTGTAACCAAGACACTGGGCTACATTGTCTCAGGCTAAATGAATAAGCTCTGGCTTTGCCCCACAAACACTTCCTAGACACATTGCAGGGATGTGCTGCAGAACCTGGCTGCTTGCATGAACCCAAGGACATTCTGAGTCTGGGGCTTCCCTCCACAGTGTTTTACACAGCCACAGAGCCCATCCTGGATGAACTGCTGTGGACTGTATGCCTTTCTTTTCTTTGGCAATGCTTCACGACCTCCCTCTGTACTTCCTGCTGACGCTCAGTGGCTGAAATGGCAGCCTATGTGCAATTTAATCCTTTCACAATTTGTCAAGCACCTGTACAGACAAGGTCCCTAGCTGTGCCAAAGAGACGAAGATCGATGATGGTAGCCGTCCCCAGCGAAGTCTCTCTCACCTGCTCAGAGCTCAGCATGCTGTAACTGCTAACTTTAAAAAGCACTGGTGCTAAATGCTGGGACAGAGTAGTCTTGGACAAGCACAAAAAAAAAAAAAAAAAGAAAGAAAGAAAAGAAAAGGAAAAAAAGAACTTCCCCAAGTGATCATGATCTTTGAGGGTTAGAGGAGCTACTTGGAGCAAATAAGTACACGATACTCAATGATACCATTAAAGTGCTAATGGAAGAAGCCATTACCTGGAACTAAAGAAAACTAAGAAGGTGGAGAGAAGGGGAGGGGAGGGGGAATTTACCACAGAAGGATGATCAAATAAGAGCTTATTCTGCAGAAGAAGATTCCAGACAAAACGGTCAGGGAGCTGGAAGGGATTGTGGGGGACCCAGGAAGTAAGATGTCCTGTCCTCCTGTTGGACGTCACTTGCTTTCTTGGGGCAGCACCTGTGGTGACATGGAGACTCTCATGGAAATATGGCTTATTGGTGCTCATTGTGGAGGGAGGCAGAAGGCATGGAACCTCATTTTCTCCAGGAGAGGGTGGCAGAGGAAATGCTCTGGAGACTCCAAACTCAGCCTTTAGTGGCTCTGTAGTCTCCATTGGCTCTTGAGAGAGCCAACCACCATGGGAAGAAGCTGAGGCTAGAAGCCATTTGAAAAGAGGAACAACCCACCCCCAAGTCCAGTTCTCCATCTAGGGACGCTGTGCACGGGACTCGAGCAGTGGGGACATCCTACCTTGGCAGAACCTCCAGAAGAATGTGGCAGCTTGGAGATTCCCAGCCAACACCAGGGAGGGCAGGACAACCTGCTAAGCCTGGGAACCCCGACCCATGCTGGCCGCCTGCTGCTTAAACACCTCCTGCATGCAAGCGGCTTGTTACACAGCCTTGACTAACAGGTTCACAGAAGGAGTTGAAGTTCCCGTTATTTTAACAGCGTCTTAACTGTTTGTTTGTATGGGTTAAATGTGCTGACATCTGTTGATAATGGAAAACCCAACTCACTTGGTTTAAACTGCATTGGCTCTTAGGTCTGAAAGTTTCTGGTTAGGACAGGTTAATGGATCTGTGGTATCCCCTGCTCAACTCACGTTCTCTTGCTTCTATCCCCAGCAAGAGTACATTCCTTTCACTCATAGGCGGTTTTTAAACATAAAGCAAAGAAAACCAGCCTACAAATCACAATCCCAGAGAACTTAGACAACAACGAGGACACTAAGAGAGACTTACATAGATCGAATCTACATGGGAAGTAGAAAAAGACAAGATCTCCTGAGTAAATTGGGAGCATGGGGACCTCAGGGGGAGGGTTGAAGGGGGAGGGGAGAGGCAGGGAGGGTAGCAGAGAAAAATGTAGAGCTCAATAAAAATCAATGAAAAAAATTTAAAAAAGGAGTACATTCCTCAGGCTACCACCCAATCCTCTGATGTCTGCAAGGAGGCTACAAAACATTAGGCACCGCCCCCAGACAACAGCCTCCCTTCTCGAAAGGGGACCACGCGAGGCCATCTTCACGAAGCATCCTCCCAGCAAGTTCCTGTCCATGTCCGTTAGCGTTCTTATTTTGATTTTATTTTTTTTTTTATTTTTTTATTTTTTTGGTTTTTCGAGACAGGGTTTCTCTGTGTTTTTGGAGCCTGTCCTGGAACTAGCTCTTGTAGACCAGGCTGGTCTCGAACTCACAGAGATCCGCCTGCCTCTGCCTCCCGAGTGCTGGGATTAAAGGCGTGCGCCACCACCGCCCGGCCGCGTTCTTATTTTGAACAAGCCAGCCACTTGATAGGATGGTGTTAGCTGAAGGGGGGGTGGGGCAGAGAGCCCCACAAAGGGTGAAGGCTTGAAGGACAAGGATAAAGCCAACTCCTGTTGCATCACTATAGACTTGCTTTCCTCAGTATGGAGAATAAGCTGGGCTTGAGGACTCCCAACACTCTAAAGGCTGAGGCAGGAAGAGTGCACAGAGTTCAAGGCCAGCCTGGGATAAAGATTCTGTCTCAATATCCAAATGAGAAAAAGATAAAAAAGGAAAAGAAAAGGAGCACATGCCTCTGAGCAGAGCAGACATTCTCTAAAGATAGGAAGCCTTCATCCTGAGACAGGTCTGTGTCAGACTAATCCATTCCAATTGTAACTTGCCACCGGAAAGCTACAGTTTGTACGAGCAGTACAGAGGTCATGGCAGAAATGAGATGGCATCACCAGGGACATATGACCATGCAGTCATGCCCACAGGACCACCAGGTGGAGGGACCACCCGCTAGTCCCCAGTCACAGGGCCTGCTGTTTCCAAGAGTCCACACCAAGCTAGGAGTACCAGTGACAGCTCCCTTCCAACACCAGGAGGCTCATGGCAAATCCAGGAAGGCGGGAGAGAAACACCTCTCCAAGACTGGTTCAGTGTCTGCAGCTGGTGCTATGTGGTGAGACACGCGTGTGGAACCTAGGTGAGGGCAAGGCAGAGGGCCATGGTGAGATGGGGTGGGGGAAATGGGAAACTGAGCTAGTGCCTTAGGGGGCCTTCCTGTTTAGTCACCTGTCACTTGTCCGTCCGTTGTCATCTGTGTCTAATCAAACTAGTAGTACCAGATCTCCCCCTACCCTCTCAGATAGGTCTTAAATGCGTTTCTAATCTCCAGTTTGGGTGCTCCTGATTGGCCACGGAAGAGCCTCAGTCCCCATCGGGTTCTACGGTTATCTGAAGCAAAAGCAAAGGATTTGGAACCAGTAAACATCAGCTAGGTTAGGGGGACCTGGAGGTAAGAAAAATTGTGCAGGCTGTGTGTACTGCTTCACACTTGGGACTGGGGGTTCTAGCGGTGCTGATTTAGCTGAAAGCTAGTACCAGGAAGACACCTGACAGGGTGCTGGACCACCAGGCAAAACCCAGAGGCCTGGGTCTGGATGGAGGACCCCATCAGCCCCAGTAGCAGGTAGAAAGTAGTCCTAAGAGCTGGATCAGGACGTGTTTGGTTGGGTCTCCAAGGAAGCAAGTCCTAAAGGGGTGGTGGTTGCTGCACCGTGCAGCCACCTGAGGATTCCATGCCTCTGTCCACAGCAAGGCGGGAGGCGTGACCCATAGGCTCAGGGACTCAGGCCCCACCGCACCCGCCATCGGCCTTGGTCTCACAGCCAGGCGGTCCTTTCTAGAACTGGAGTGAGCAAGGGAGGTAGGGAATCGGCACCCAACGAGCCACCCGAGGGCGGTAACAGCGCCCTCCCACCCGGCAGGGAGGCGGAAGCAACAGGGCGCGGCGCGCGCTGGGGAGTCGCGGCGCGCGCGCGGGGCCGGGGCGGGGGCTGCGGCGCGCGCATGCTCACACAAGGCGCCCGTGACGCGCGGGGCGCAGCGGGGCAGAGCCGGCTCCAGAGGCGCGGCGGCCGCGGGAGGAGCAGGCGCGGAGCAGCAAGCGCAGGCCGCGCCGGCCCGACGGGAGCTGTGCCGGGTGGCGGGCCGCCTCCTCCGAGCCGCCTGCGTGCGAGCCGTGTCCCTTGGCCGCCGGCGGCGGGGCATGAGCGCGGAGGGGCCGCGGCCGCCCCCCGCGCCGCCCAGGCCGTGACCGGGCGGGGGGCGGCTGCACTAGCGCCCGCAGCCGGGGGCTCGCGGAGCCCGGAGCGGCAACCATGGACTGCAGCCTACTGAGGACGCTCGTGCGCAGATACGTGAGTGGCACGCTGGGCCGGGGCTGGGATCGGGATCCTGATCGGAGGGGTTGGGGGGTCCAGGCCGGGAACGTCCGGTCAGTGCTGAGCTCCACCTGCGCTCGGCCAGGCCCACCCGGGTAGGCAGTTGCAGCCCTGTGGATCCCGGGGTTAAGGGACATCCATCCTGGGGGTTCGCGCTCAGTTGTAGCGGGGCGGGCCCGCGCGGGGGACAGGGACCGACTGGAGGATGCCTACAGGGCTCCGGGGAAGCGGGGAGCCTCTGCCGGGGAGTCAGAAGTGAAGTTTGCCATCTCCGAAAGTAGCCGGCCAGGTCCGAGTGCGCAGTTCCCGGTCCTTCTGGATGCCGTTGCGCGGGTAGTGACGGAGCGTGCCTCACCGGGGGAAATCAGGGAGGTGGCAGCCAGCCACCGGTCTGGACGGAGCAAAGGGGTGTGTACAGAAAAGAGAGAATGTGCCCCGGGACGGAGCATCTTCCCCTGCTCTCGGCACAAGGACCTATTGTCCAGCAGCTGGCGCCGGGTGGTCACAGGTTTGAGAAGCGCGTGCCGGGCGCGGGCTGGGTACGGAGGATCGACCGGAGCCGTCTCTTTCTGGCTTCTCTGAACACTTGGCCTTAGATGTGGGTTTTTCCTGAGCGGGGAATGTACTCACTGTGTTTTGTCTAGTTAATTCCCTTCCAACTTTGACCTTCCAATAAGAAAAGAATGAGACTAAGAACTGAAGTTCTCCCGCGTGGGTAGTGAAAGGCGGAGGGGTGGTCGTCTTGTTCCCTGTACAGACTTCCCCGTGGCGTGTGCCAGCTTCCCGGGGACAGAGGACACGTGTTCGTCCGAGTGGGTGCTGTCTTTTACTTCCGAACTGCCCCCACGCAGGCCTTCGGCTGTCTTAGGTTTCCTCAATGTAGGTAAAATGTCAGGTTAGCTTCTTTTTGCTGTGCTATTTCACCTTTGAAATGGCGTTTTCTCTCAAATCTAGGAGGTAGATATCCCTTAACGAGCTTTCCCACTCTTAATTATTTGATAATGCATCTGGGATGTAAGTTATGGGATGTTATTCATTTTTTATCTCATTTTTTTAAACCTCCTGCTTGCAGGTGTTCTCTTGACTCCTGTCATATGCCTGGTCACAGCTAGTCATATCTATGACTTTAAACTCGAGTCTAAGCCATGAAATTAGTTTGACTTTTCCCAGAAACAGTTATGATTTTTCTTGTAATATGGTTATCTTCCAAGATGTGAGATTATATTTTCTTTAGTAAGAGTAGAAAAAAGGAGATTGAATATTCTTATCTCATGGAACTTGCAAGTTATTCTGCAGAAATGAGCCTCTCCTGTTCCTCCTTCCTCTCCTCACACCGTCCAAATTTTTGAGATGATAAAGGCACAGCTTCCTCTGAGGCCCAAGGTTGCTAAAGATGGAGTTGTCAGTCCCCGGAAAACATTGTCGTGGGTATTTTGTCCTGGGTGAGTGCAGGCAGGTAAATGAGAGAAGTCTTGTCTAGGCGAAGCCAGTAAACACCTCAGTGCACCGTGCTGTCTGTTTGAACAGCCACACAGTCGTGAAGGGTTGCACAGCTCCTCCACCAGGAGGTAGCCAATGTCATATTGTGTACCCTAAACATTTTAAAGAGCGCATGCGGAGTTAGGTATGTGAGGTGGGGAGCGTGGATCTTTGAGAGGAAGCAGTAGAGCGAGTACCTGGGACAGGTGGCCTCTGCTGTCCTGCTTTGGGGCCTTTGTCAGAGGACAATAGCAGCTTGGTCTTGTAGTTCTTGTGCAAATTCAGTGTTGTAGTCCAGAAAAGGACTAAGAATGGGGCCTGGGTCCCAGGAGAGGCTCAGCAAGTTTACCCCTAAAACTGACTACTAGGGTCCCCTAGGACCTGGGCAGCCTTTAGTCCTGGGCTGCCAGTGAGAAGTTAGCAAGTGCTTGGATGTTGAGCAGGGTGGAGGGCTTGGTACTCTTCCAAACCTTACTTTTTTTTGAGAGAACCTCACTGTGTGCCTCTGGTTGGCCTGGATCTCACTATGTAGACCAGGCTAGTCCTGAATTCACAGACATCTGCTTGCCTCTGACTCCCCAGTACCGGAAGTAAAGGCATTGGTCACCTGGCCTAAGCCCTTTAAACTTTAAAAAAAGAGGGGGTGTTGGTTGGTTCCCCCAACCCCGCCAGGACTTTGCTGGGGCAGTAGGTGGGAAGAAATAGTGGTGGGTATGATTTTCGCAACGATAAACAAAATAATTTAAAGCAACGTGTGGAATAGCTACTGCTGGGCAGCCAGGAACAGTTTCCTAGGCCGCTCCTCACAAAGGCCTCTGGTTCATGCAGAGGGGATTTGATTTCCCCTCATATTCCTGTAGGTCAAGAGCTTCATTATGTCATGTCTGGGTGATTGGTTTATTAGGTTTTAGGACTTGCCAGAGCTTTTGTGAGCCTCTCTGCCTTCCAGAATTTGCTTTGCACGCAACACCCTTTGTCCAAGACGGAAAACCTGAGGGCTCTCCTTCCTTTTACGTTCTTTCTTTCTTGGTGATGTCTGATGATTGAATCCAGGATTTCCTGCGAGTTAGGCTAGTGCTACCCCCTAGTCATAGCCCCAGGTCTTTTTTTTACTGTCGGAGACTCCTGAAGTTGCCCAGACTGATCTGAAACATTGTATCCAGGCTGTTCTCAAGCCTGGGGTCGTCCTGCCTCAGCCTCAAGAGTAGGCGGGGTTGTAGGCATGCACCATTAAAGCTAGCCGATTTAAAATTTTCTTTTCTTTGATGTGAACGGCCTCCTTGCCTGCATGTATGTAAACACACCACGGTCATGCTTGATGCCTGCAGAGGTCAGAGGAGTTGGAGCTGACCATTAGGAGTGGGTGCTGTGAATTCAAACTTCTGGGAGAGCAGCTGGTTCTTAGCTGCTGAGCTTCCTCTCAAGTCTCCCATTTTTTATGTATTAGAAAAAGACGGGGTTGGCTCCCGAGATCTTCAAACACTTACTCTATACTTCCCCAAAAGTTTAGAAATTTGTAATCTTGTATCATCATCTACAGCTTCTTCCTCTTCCTCCTCCTCTTCTTTTTTGAGAGAGGGTTTTACTATGTAGCTCTGGCTGTCCTGGAGTCAGTACATAGACCAGGCTGGCCTCAGACCAGAGATCTGCCTGTGTCTGCCTCCTGAGTGCTGGGATTAAAGGCGTATGCCACTCTGATCGGCTTCATCATTTTTATCACCAAGTGCTTTGTAGCATGGACATTAGGATACATGATGAGCTTTCCCTTTGTCTAAGAGACTTAACTCACTGGCTCGCTGTTCCTAATCCAGCTCTGAGAATCCAGGCCTTCCTCTTCAGCCCCCAGAGTCTGTATTCCCGGACATAAAGTGAAACCACTTAACCACCAAGGCCCTTCTGGTATTTGAAATAAGTGGTTCCTTAGGCATAAACCCCAGGCTAATGGATGGTCTATCTCCAGCACGGTGGCAGCAAGCTATAGGGTGGACTTGTAAAGTTTATAATTAACACACACTTAACAAGGCAGCAGCTAGACAAACTTGTCCAGCACCTGCCTGTCTTTAGGCTTTGGTGTGTTCTGATTGGCCATTTCTGAGCAATCACCCCAGCTGTATATTTAACTTTTATGTTTCATTCCTTGCCTTGAATCTTCCCCATTGCTCTATGGAACCCTACTGAACGTCTTCTCATCAGGACAAACAAGCCTCAGATGCCTTTATTTCATGCCAGTGACTGGATTTAATAACCACGGGGAAAGAGGCTTCTTGTGTCATCACAGCCCGTTACATTTCTAGAAATAAGAGCACTGTCCTCAGTTTACAATCAGCTGAGATGGCATACCTATTAACAGGCACCATCTTACTACCCAGGAACTCGGTCTGCAGATGGGTTCCAAACTGAACATACAGATTGTTACTGGGTGCCTGCGCCCTGTGTCCGACACAAATAGGGTGGATGGAAGATTCCGATGTCTCAGACTTACAAATGTTCTTTTAACCAAGTTAAACGCAGGTAAGAGTGCTATTTATTTGCAATACAAATCGATAGAAAGCCACTTTTTACAGCACTGGAAATACAAGATTGAATAGGTACTATTTTTGCTCGACTGGGATGCTGATGGCTGTGAAACTCAGGGTCGATGTAGAGCTTTGGAGGTTAGGCATCTGTCTCCTAGAGCCTCACTCACATCTCTCTCTGCCTCCGCCTGTATCTGGGGCTGCTGGTGAGATTCTTCAGACTGTTTGCTCCTCTGAAAACAAGAACTGTCAGTAGTGCCCACTCCCCGGTGCCTGCACTGTCTAGAACACAGCCCTTGCACACAGTTCATGCTCCATAAGTAGGGCCAGTGTGGAGCCAACACCACGAGTCTGTGCTGCCCTGTTTCTCAGCGGACTGCTCCCCCTCTCCATGGGGGGTTTGAGAAGAAAACAGACAGCACATCTCCCTGTAGAGCCCACAGCCTTGCTGTTTCTGTCCTGGCCTGCCTCCCTGGTTTGGGACATTTTGATAGAGACCAGTTCTAGAGCTTGCATTCCCCATCCTCTTCCTGTTTAGATGACATCACCACCCTGTGGCACGCAGTCATGTCTTCCTCTGTCTACCCTTTATCTTAATGGCTGACCAGCTGTAGCTGACCAGACCGTCTTCCCTCCCATGTTGTCTTTGTCTTGCTCCTGGGGTGCTTTTCCCGGGGTCTTCATGACCTCATTGTGGCTCACATACTTACACTTCAGTTGGATGAAGCTTCCTGTCCTTGGGTAGCCACCTCACAATGGAGATGCAAACTGAACATAATAAGCAAGTGTTAGTCGTCGGATGTGTTCTTTTTTTGGCATCAGAGATAACAGTTAAAAGGAAAAAATAGATTTTTGGCTCCTAGTTTCAGATGAGGCAAGGTGCACTGAACAGAAAGGTAGGATTCCATGGAGGATCAAAGGGGCTTGCTTACTTCTTGGTAGGTAGCCAGGCCCCTTCCAGTGGCCCCCCCACACACCCTTTTATTAATTCATCACTATATCAATCCGTTGATTGGGCCAGAGCCCTCACAGTCCAGTTACCTTCTATGATTGACTCTAGCAGCTGGGGACCAGCTCATGAGCCTTTTGCAGGGGAATGATTTGTATCTTCACCATAATATTGGTTTGACCGGCCTTGTTGGGCAGCATCCTGAGGACCTTAGGGACCTACTGGGTCTGGACTGGGTAGTGTGTCCAGTGGAGGAAAAGGCCGGTGCAGAGGCTGTGGAGCCCTAGGCGTCGTACCTTGTTGCTTGCCTGTGCACACTTAGGATTCTTGTGGACTTTTCTTCCCCTGCTAGGATCCTGGTCTCAGCACACCCCCTCCCTGTTACTCCCTTGTCTTGGGAGGGGAACCTTCCTGAGCATTCCAGAGATCTGTGCTTAGCCCTTTGCACAACTGCTGCTCTGTGACCTCCAATGGGTGACTCTCACCATCCTTTTAACCATGGCTGGAGGAAGTGCTGCAGAACCATTCTGAAGGGAGCACCATGGTGTGACCAGGCACTGGGCCCTTAGCAAGTCTTCCAACAAGGCTTGGTCAGCACTTGACAGACTTGAAGGGAGCACCATGGTGTGACCAAGCACTAGACGCTCAGCAAGTCCTTAAGTCTTGGTTGGCACTTTGGCAAACTCTAGATTCTGTTTCCTTAGCTCTTAACAATGTCAGCTGGACCCAACTCTGACGGCTTCTGGACCTTCAAGCCAAGTTCCTCAGCTCTCAGCCTTCCTGCCTCTGATGATGTCCCTGTGCCTCATAGGTGTCTCCCCGGGGCCCCTGCTAGCCAAAACTACCAGAACTGAGCTCTTGGGGCTTTATTCCAGTTTCCTTCTGTCAGTTTATTGGACCTTGGGCCTGGGGGAGTAGCACCAGTGCCCTCCACAGAGCTGGGTGCGAGAGCAGAGCTCTGAAGGTCCCCACAAGTTTAGACTGTTGATGCCCAAGAGTGCCCTCTGTGACCCCTCGGAATGCATTTCCAAGTTCTGTGTCTTTTGCAGGAACCAGTCCTAGATCAGGTGTGGATCAGGTAATTGGCCCTGGGCTGGTTGGGTCGGCTACTCAGTGGCTGGAACAGTAGTTGAATTTCCTGCTGATATTCACACTTCTTGACTTTTCCAGAATACTGGTGGGTCCTTTTCCTTATGGCCCTTGCTGCTGTGGGGAACAGCTGTTTAGGGACTGCCTGTGCTGGCTTGGGCTGTTCTGAGCTGCCTGACCTGTCTCTTGCATGTGACCTGTCTCTCACCCACTGATAAGGATTCAGGCCTTTCTGGTTTGGGCCCCCAGGTAATGAGGGTAAAGCAGTTTGTATGCTGCTTTTCAGGTTCCTGTTGTGCTTTGTCTGATATTCTCATTCTCTCTCTCTCTCTGTGTGTGTGTGTGTGTGTGTGTGTGTGTGTGTGCCTGCGCACATGAGCATGCTTGCTCTCTCTCAGGCTTCAGTGCTGTGACTCACTGCTGAAGAGGGGAGTGGTGTGGACGTCAGTGCACAGCACTTAACCTCAGTGACCTGGGTTCCTGGTGGCCCTGGCGTGTGACCACTCTGCCTATTAGTCACTATCTCTACTGTTAGTCCCTTAGCTGTTCCTCAGCACTTTAACAGCGGAGCGAGGAGCTGTTGATGTCATGAGTAGCAGATGAATGTTTCTTCCTCTGAGCCTACGTGCTGGAATTGTTAGTGGCAGAGCCCCCACAGAAATACCCTGAGCCTTTCATCCTCCAGGAAAGAGGTAATTCAGAAAGAATTGTATTTTCAAATTCCTGTTCTGAAAACTGCAGTAACCACCTTCTAATCTTCCTGATGCTTTGCTGTAAACGGTTCCTCTGCTTCTGTATTTTAAGTTTTGTGGGTGTCAGAACCGGGTACTTCTTGGGATTATGTTGAGAGGTTCATGCACATTGGACACTGAGGTGAACCATACTTTGTGGGTGACTTAAGCTACTGGGGAGTGAGCTATCTTCCTGGAACTGAGCCATGTTGCTTTTGGGGATGAGCTCTGCTTCCAGGATGCAAGCCAGGTTGGGGGAGGGAGGTACACTTCTGGAGTGACCCATGCTGCCAGAAGATGGCATGGTGCCTGTCTTGTTTGGTATTAGTTGTGGCTCAGAGTATCCAAAGGAACATCAGCCCTTGGGGCTGGTGTCCATTGAGACCCAATCCAGGTGTTTCTTGTTTTTGAGACAGGATCTCACTAGTAGCCCTGGGTGGCCTGGAACTTACTGTGTAGACCAGGCTGGCCTTAAACTCACAGAGATCCATTACCCTCTGCTTCCCTAGTTCTGGGGTTAAAGGCGTGTGCCACCACATACAGTGCTATCCAATTAAAAAGATTTTTTTTTAAAAAAAAAAAGACAGAGTTGGCCCATGTAGCCCAGACTGGCTTTGAAATCCTTCCTCAGCCTCCTAAGGGTGCTGGTGCCACTGTGCCGGACCTGGTTTGTGTCCTGGGTGCAGAAATTTTCGGAAGAAAGGTGTTACTGGTAAGAAGCATTATGGCCTTTCAAGTCTTGACCTTGCTCACCTGGCAGTGGCTTCAAAATCGTAGCCCTCTAGCCCTCCCTGTGAGTCAGACCCTCTGTGGTTCTCAGGTGATCCAGGTGGCCATTGAAGTCACCTTATCTCCCTGGGGAGAGAGACGGAAGGGGCAGAGGCTGGTGGGGTGGAGGTGTGAAGAAGAGGCCATGGCAGAGGCAGCTGCTTCCCTGAGGGTCCAGGTCTGAGATCAGATAGCCCTGTGAAGGGCTTCCGGAGTTGCTCACCAAAGTCTGTGTGCTCATAAGGAATTGTTTTTCAGCTTGAAAAGGGAATGAAATAACTTTTATTTTCTAGTTGGAGGATAAAGAAGAGATTTTTTTTTAAAAGAGAAGATTTGTTCTGTGAAAACTGTACTTGATCAAAAAGCCAGTGGGTTAGGCATTCCACAACACCGTGAGCGCCCAGTCTGGGGGTGGTGGCACTGCCCTTGGCCTCCCAGCTCACCAGTCCCAGAGGAAGGGGAAAGGGCCCAGGTGAGATAGTCATGGTTAGATGGGTCTGGGTCCGCAGGTGTCTCTGCTAGTGGAGCAGACTCTTCTCTGCTGTCTTAGGGGCGTGCCCTCCCCTGAGGTTGGTTTCCAGACCCCAGGAGGAGGAACACTGTTCTTCACGAGAATACTGGGTTTATGTCATGGGGTGGTTACAGATGCACGGGCCTTCTAGGAGGTCGTACGCCTGCTTTGCCCAGCATAGTTAATAATCTTCCACAACATCCCTGCCATAAAAGTGCCTCAGTTTGGCAAGTAAATTAGGTGACCCTCTATTAGATGGACAGTGGACCCAGATTATTGTGCTCCCCTGTCCCCAACCTTGCCGAGAGGTGCATGTGACCTCAGGGCCATGCTGGCCATGCTGCAGATTCATGGTAGATCCTATTACCTTTTTGGAGAGGACACAAGCCTACTGCAGTCTCTTGAGTAGGCAGGTGGGGTTCAGGGTGGCCTGACCCTCATTGTCACTGCTGCCTCCTTGTATCCTTTCCCTTGATGGGACCTATCTCACTGGGAATCCTATGGTGCTGGTCACACATTGCACTTCCAAAATCACATGTGTGTAGCTTGGTGGTATATGCAAGTGTCCGAGGAACATTCTGGTTGGTATTTGGTTTATGCAACACC
The DNA here is from genome assembly GCF_950005125.1 of Chionomys nivalis. Lineage (NCBI taxonomy): Eukaryota > Metazoa > Chordata > Mammalia > Rodentia > Cricetidae > Chionomys > Chionomys nivalis. Next base: position 55,670,283 of record NC_080105.1, on the reverse strand, counting down.
CCATAGAGACAGAGAGTCCTAAGACACGCAGACCCCTCCTCCTGCTGCTTGAGAGAAAAGTTCAAGGAAAACTCCAGACCAAGCCACCTAGAGCTGCAGCGGGGGTGAAGGAAGCAGCAGCTGGCTTGGGCTGAGGGCAGAGTGGAGTGTTCCCTCATGGCTGAGGTGCATGGGTGAGCCTTCCCATGTCTCAGCAGCCTTCCGTGTATCCTTTCCTCCACGTGTCCTGTACCCTGTTGTGTTTAGAGCCTGGCCAACTGCTGACGTGGCCTGACATCCATGCGCTGATCTGTGGCGACACTCTGTCCCAGCGATGGCAAGCCTCTGAAGCTGCCTCTCTCTGAAGTGCATCGGACATTATGTAAAGATGACGTGTGAGCCCTGAGGAGCCCTCACTGCCCTGGCTGCTCCATCTCTGTGCTGACCACAATAGCATCGTCCCTGTGAAGTGTCTCCTCCTCACTCAGGGAGGAAATCATGTCGGGGACTCCTGCCCCGTCCCATTCCAAACAAGGCACAAAGCCCTTCGGCCTTTGAGTGTGTGGCCTCAGATGTCTTCTGGCTGCCCGAGTCTGTCCCCTCTCTGACCAGCTAACTAAATTTGTCCTCTCTAGGTGAAGTCGGAGCAGGCAGGCTGGAGGTTTGCACGGAGACCTCAGAGGTGTTTATGTACTGGGTGACGATCTCCCTCTCAGGCTCCTGCAAGTGTCTCATCAGGTGCGGTCTGCAGCTGGGGTTTCTGAAATGGGGGTTGATGGGCATGAAGTGGGATGGCTACGTCTCCCAGTGCCAAGGATGGGTGAGCCGGGAAAGGGCTGCCTCTTGCTGAGTCTGTCAGCGTCAATGGCTCTGTTGGTACCCTGAAAGCTTACATGCAGCACTGGAGTGGATGCCATTCACCCCTCCATGAGCTGGGCCTTAACAGCCCACCTTAGCAGGAAGCATTCCTTGGGTCTGGAGGCTGCGCTATCAGCAGGGCTGGGCTTTGATGTCCCCACCTGATCAAAAGAGAGGCTAGTCCTCCCAGACTAAGACACCTACATCAAGGCTTTTTATCCGCCTAATCTTCAAGTTTGGTTAAATATGACAAGGGCTTCAGCACCTGAACTTAGGGATAAAGTTCAGCCTGAAGCAGTACATGGTTTAGGAGACTGTTTAGTGTTCAGGCCAGTGAATTTCAAAGTGGATACTTTGCTTTCTGCATTACCAAATAAATTAGAGCCCTTTCTACAAAATCTGGGAAAATGGCATAGACTAGACTTAGTGATTTGTTTTTGTTTTTAATAATGAAATAGGTGAATCTCTCACTATTACATGTGATCTGATGACTTAATCTCCATCTTCGTAGGGGTCTGGCAGTGTAGAGGGAGTTAAGGCAGTAACGTAACACCTTGTTTCGGTCCAGATGGAAAGCATCTGGCTTATTGACCAGACAGATGTTGTTAGTTACATCACAAAGTGGATTGGGCCTGCCTGCTTAGTGAGGATACAGCCATGTCCACTCGACCAGTAGAACCATGGCTCTAGTAGGTGGACTTTCTACCTCTCTCGTCTTCAGACTGGCATTTCTTTCCTGGAGAACATTTAGAATTGGTTGCGGGGAGGAGGGCAGGAAGTGAAGGAGTCTACTGGGGGCTGCACTATCTGCACAGCTATCTCTGGTAGCAGAATCATAGCACACCTGCACACCGCGGCCCTCAGGTCCTCGCCAACAGCTGTAAGCCCCCACTTAGTGTGTTTAAAGAGCCAGAGTCTCACTGTCTGTCACTTGGAGACTGTTATATCAAAACCATCTTCAGTCACGGCTCTCCTTCCAGTCAGGTGTCACCTGGACTCCGTGCTTGTGACTTCTGGAGACTTCAACCTTTGACTGAAAATGAAGCAAGAGTGTTTGCCTTTTCTTTTTCTTTATTTTTTTTTTCAAATTGAGCTTTTTATTGATTCTTTGTGGATTTCACATGATGCATCCCGGTCCCACTCATCTCCCCGTCCCTTCTCATCCACCTTCTACCCTTGCAACTCCCACATTCCCCCCACACACACCAGGGTAAAACAAGATAAAATTAAGAGAAAAGAGAAAAAGATGAAAAGAAAGAAAAGTCTGACTATGGAAGCTATCGTGGGACACAGTGAGCCACATCATCCTTTAGTCCATACATTGTGACATGGAAGTGCTCATTGGATGTGTTCTTTGCATTGAGTCATTGGTCTGATTTGATGTCTCTGGCTTTTGCTATATAATCAGTATAGGGCTCTGTTGTCCTGTGCCATGGAGGTCCTGTAACTTTGGATCTGCAGGACCGACCCCTTCACATGTTCCATAGATGGGGTGGTTGATGGGATGGACCAACTCATAGCTCTGGTTCTTGGTCTGGGTGGTTGTTGAGTTGGTCAGCCCACCAGCTTTCTTCATCCTCAACACCAGGGTGAACTCTTTGGTACGGCCCCAGCTAGCTCACCCCATGTAGTAAGCAACAAGGGGCGATAATGAGTCTCCTGTTCTTATGTCCTCGGGTTCGCTCGCCCACACTGACACCACCAGGGCCAGCTCTACTGTGTTGTCTAGTGAGGTGTAGGGACCACTTTACCTACTGTTTCAGCTGGTGAGAGGCAGGGGCAGCTCAGGAGAGTCTGTCTTAAGGAGGAATTCCACCCAGCCGAGACACCTGGAACTTACACAAGGTGTGGAGCAAGGCCAGGGCAGGAGACTGCTTTCCACAGATACCCCGCCCCACCGGAACAGGGGAGGGCCTGAGCAGGCTTGTCTCTCACCCCAGATCTGTGACCTCCTCCTTCCACGGTCCTTCCCACTGCCTGGGAGGAGGACGTGCCTTAACAGTTAAATATTCTGTGCCCAGGGAAAAGAGGATTTCCCCAGCCTATTTTCAGCAGGGGATTGAGGACAGCAGACTTCTGCTGTGAGGATTTCAGCCAGGTTTCTGTGTAGTTTTTCAAGGTCTCAGAGAGCACCTGCGCTTGAAGGTGGAAATGAAATGATAGGAGGGTCATTGATGTTGACGTCTGTGATTTGAGGTCAAGTCTCACCTGCATTTGTCACTCCAGATAAAATGCTTTGCATTTAGAATCAACATTTGTCTCTAGAAAGTATCGATTCGGTTGCTTTGGTTCAGACAAATAGGAACCGTCAAAGTAGCGCGTGTTTCCAGTAATGATGGACTCTGGTGTACATTGGGAAGTATCATGTGTATGAAGAAGGCTGCTGTGGTGGTCAGTGGTCAGAGACCTTTTAGTGGTCGTTCCTGATCACCATTTCTTGGATGTAGAATACAAATAAAGCATCATTGGGGAGTATCTGCAGGTACCTGTGTGCGTCCCACACAGAAACCTGCCTGCACAAATCAGCCTTGTTTGTTTTTTTTGTTGTTGTTGTTGTTGGCCTCTTTTGTTTGTTTGTTTTGTTTTTCCAGACAGGGTTTCTCTGTACAACAGCTCTAACTGTCCTGGAACTAGCTCTGTAGACCAGGCTGGCCTTGAACTCTCAGAGATCCACCTGCTTCTGACTCCCTGAGTGCTGGGATTAAAGGCGCACACCACCACCACCACCGCCAGACCAGTCTTGATATTTGATACTCCTCCCATGGTCGTTGAGTGTGTGATGTGTGCACTACACATTCGGTAAAGCAAACTGGAGACTGGATACCATGCAGATAATAACTGAGTGAACACGGTGTTCTGGTGTTAGAGGATGGGAAGTGAGGTGACCAGAATTGTGTCCTAAAGAGGTCTGGGCCCGTGGCCTTGCAGCCTGTGGACCATCAGACAGAGGAAGCCTGAGACTCGGAGACTAAGTGCGTAGCGTGGAGCGGGGTAGACACAAGAAGGAGCCCTGACTTGTCTGCCTTGGAGTTTTATGTCTTAAAATGGGTAATAGTGTGCTGCATATTGAGGAAGGTTTGCTTGTCTGTATTCTTTTTTTTATTTATTTATTTTTTTTCGAGACAGGGTTTCTCTGTGGCTTTGGAGCCTGTCCTGGAACTAGCTCTTGTAGACCAGGCTGGTCTCGAACTCACAGAGATCCGCCTGCCTCTGCCTCCCGAGTGCTGGGATTAAAGGCCTGTGCCACCACTGCCCGGCGCTTGTCTGTATTCTTAAAGCCGAAATCTGGCTTTGTAGCCCAGGTTGTCTTCAAATGCAGGGTTCAGTTCCCCATGTGCTGGAATTACCAGGGTACACTGCCATGCCCAGGTTTTTATACAAGCTTTAATTCTATCTTGAAATAATATGGCTAAAGAAATAAAATTACATAATAGAAAAAATCAGAATAATTTAAAAAATTGGATCATTGTTAACATTTTAGATGACACAGTGTGTGTGTGTGTTTGGGGCACCGCATGACATTTTAGTGTGACCGACATGTCTACACATACCTTTTCTTTATGTTGCAATGGAGCAGCATCTATACTAACTCTGCTGGTTATTTTGAAATATTTCCCTGACTGTTGTCAATTCCTGTGTTTCCTGTCCCTCGCCTCTGTGTCTTTCCCTGTACTGTCCTCAAACTCTCCCCGGTTCAGACACTGTTCTGTTCTCTTTCTTTGAGATCAGTTTCAGATGTCACATAAAAGTGTTAACACACAGTGCTTGTGCTTTTGTGCCTGGCCTAGTTCAGCAAGGGAGTGGTTTTTCTTCTAGGTACGTGCATGTATGTGTGTAAACACCTAGACACTTGTGCCTGTGTCTAAGTGCAGGTGTGTGCAATACCACACATGTGTAGGTCAGAGGATGACTTTTGGTAGTCCTCCCTCTGTGTTGGTCCTAGGGATCAAACTTGGATCGGCAGGCTTGGTAGCATGAGCCCTCACCTGATAAGCCATCTTGTTTCCCCAAAGGGATGAGTTTTAATAGCCTATTGACATGTTGATTTATTGATTATGAGCAATTTTATTGTAGTAAAATGGTACCCATGATACTAAATTTACATTTAACTGCAGTTCCCATGGTATCAGACAGCACTGTTTTGCTACCATTAACACAGCCCATTCCCAGAACTTATTTCAAATGAAGCTGATTTGTGGGCAGTTTTAAATATGAAATTTATTCTACATTTGATATTGTATACCTTGATTTTAAGGAAATACTTTTTTTCTTTTTAATCTATAAAAACTAAAAAGGTAACTAGGCATACTGGCAGAGGCAAGTGGATCTCTGTCAGTTCAATACCAGTATGATGTACATATTTTTAGTTCTATGCCAGTCAGAGTTACGCAGTGAGATGAGATCCTGTGTTGAAGAAACAAGACAAACCCAAACAAACAAAACCAAAAGAGAACCAACATGATGACTGAAACTTGAGCACCAATTAAATTTTCATGGAGGATGTAGCAGGGTAGGGTTTCCCTTTTAAGTGATTGGCAGTTCTGAGCCAGGCAGGGTAAGAGTGCACCAGGCCTCATCCACAGCTTGATGTCTGCTTAGGCTGACGGCAGTGCGTGGAGACTGCGGGAAAGGGAGGTCTGCTAACCCGGGCTGCTCAGGAGCAGGGGTGGCTGTGCCTGGGTGCTACAGTGTTAGGTCTAGGTACACTGTGCAGTCAGAGCCATGGCATTCTGTGTGATAATCCTTCAAAGTCTCTTTTGGCTTGAAGACATTTTGATACAAAGAAACAGTAAGAAATGGATTGATTACATTGCATTTTTTTAGTAAAATTGTTGGTTCTGTGAGAACAATGTCAGACTGCTTAGAGATTTTTGTTTTGTTTTGTTCCTGTCTCTGCAATTGAATTTTTTTTCTTTATTTCATAACTTTGTTGCTTTTTAAAGGAAGGTATATAAAGAGTTCTAAGTCTTCTTGTTCCAGTAAGGTTCTGTGTGTGTGTGTGTGTGTGTGTGTGTGTGTGTGTGTGTGTGTGTGTGTGTAAGAAAGAAACTTAATTGTAACATTAATTAATTGAAAAATCGGGCTAGCTGCCATGTTACTTCTGTGGGTTAGGGTTCTCCCATATAGTCCCAAAGTGAGTTGAGTCTGATGGGCACTTTCCATAGTAGCCAAGGAGACACTGTCACCCAGCCCATCCAGCTGGGGGCTTTCTCACTGTGGGCCAGCTGGTCTGTGACTGGCTTTACTTAGTGAGTAGCCGCTGCCTATGTGCTGAATGCCTCAAGGCCTGAGTCTGTGTAGAGAACTCAGCAGCACTTGTGTCTGATTTCATTTCATGTCAAGAGGTGGGGACGAAGAAGAGAAAGAATTTCGCCTGCATGTCCCTGTAAAGTAGCAGAGGCTGGACTTTCAGCTCCAGGGTGCCAGGACCAAGTGTCTATTATGGATCCAGTTTAAGAAGGAAGGTAAAACAGGAAGCAGGACAGGGCAATGGGAGCACATGGACACCACCAGCCCTGTGGGGAGCAAGCCCTCTCAGGCCCAGGTCTGTGTGCCTTTCCCCTTCTGACTCCTTCCCAAGATGGGGCTGTCCTCAAAGATGCACCTGGGGTTCTGTGTGCTGTCCTGCCCCACTGGAGTTTATCAGTGAAACTGGCTGGTCACAGGGTATTGACTGTGGCCACTGTGGTGCCCAGCCCTCCTGCCTGCCAGTCCCCACAGTTCCCTAGAACTAAGATCAGGGGTACATAGAGGTCTGGATGAGTCCACTCACATAGCTCACTGCAGCCCCTTGGCAAAATGGGGTGCAAGATAGAGTGGGCAGCTGTGATTGACCTCTGTAGTACTTTCTGTGGTTTTATTTGGAGACATGCTGGAGACCATGTCCTCTAAGCAGCACCTACAGGCCCTGAAGACCCTTCTGGAAAGACACTTACTTGCTCAGCAAGAGCACACGGTCCTGACAGACTAGATATGAATGAACATCAGAGCAGGTGTCTACTCCTGTATGACTGGTGGAGCCCCTCTCTGTCAAGTGTAATTCCTGTGCACGTGTGCTTTTTAACTCCAGTCTGGTGCAGGCACCTGCCCTTTCCTGCCCATCTTACCCCCACCCCAAACACACACCTGATAACACACAGTAGTCACCCCAGATCTTCTTGGTGCAAAATTAGCTTTTTCCAACAGGGTGTAACGATCTTGGATGAGGCAGGCACAGCCACTCCCTAGAAAATAAGCACCTGGAATTTTCCTGTCTCCTCTCTGCCCGTGGGAGCTTTGCATCATGTGCAAGGACTTCGTATCATCTCATTGCTGTAATTTTAGCAATCAGGAAGGAACCAGAGGGAAGAGAAAGGGCTTAGGGGGTGCGGCTAAGCCTTTCATGGTCAGCATCATTGGGAGAAGCCCCAGCAGGAGGGGCAGGCAGGACCTTGAGTGGTAGCCTTTTCCAGCCTACAGTTCAACTACCGTGAGGTCACAGGAAGCCATGGCTCCTCCTACACCTTCAGTTTACAAACCACGGTGAAGGAGGTTGTGTCCAGTTGGCCATGGCAGCAGTGGTGGGGAGAGGGCCAGTTCTGGATAGGTATTGCTAATGATTATTTGTGTGTGTGTGTGTTTGTATATATATGCATAGATAATATACACATATATATAACATAATTCTTTTTTAAGTCTTTGGGGATTTCACATCGTGCACCCCAGTCCTCCTCATCTTCCAGTCCCTCCATATTCACCCCTCATCCCTGCACCATCCCCCCAAAAAGAACCCTCTCCAAATAATTAAAAGCAAAACAAACAAAAAAACTACCTAGCTCCTCTCTCCAACACCTCTTCATTGGTTCTAGTAACATTGGGAGCCACAGTGTGTCACGTAGTACACCCTTTTGTTCAATAATCCCCGCCCACAAATGTGCATTGCAATGAAGACCTCTGACCTCTAGCACACCATCACCACTGGACCCTCACTGAAACTCCTCTCGGATAGCCTGCTGTTGCTCTGAGTCATGGGGATCCTGTTACAATGATCCTAAACACATGAGCAGATAGGTCATGGCCAAATGTTGTCCTTCTGTGTTGTGACTCTCTTCAGGGCTCCAAGGCCTTGGTAACACGACCAGAGAAGTCTCCAGGGATGTTCAGGTGGAGTCATACATGTCACCTGGGGCCAGGGAGAGTTACTGTGTACCTGACCCGTGGGTCTAAGGCTTTCATGGCAGAGGTCAGAGTGGTCACGGGGTCTTCTCCCCCCCCCCCAAAGCCACTTAAAGCTTTGTTGGAATTTAGACTTAGCGCTCAGTACAATATTATAAACATGGTTTGAAGTAATCAGGAAAATTGTTTCATGTCATTGTTTTGTTAAGAATAAAAACTCAGGAAGAGGAAGACATGGATCCAGGGCCACCTTCCTGGCTTTGATGGGGGCATCTTTGTACTCAGCTTGCAAACGAAGTAGCAACCCTAGTTTCCTGGACAGGTCTTCAGGACAAGAGACTGCCATGCCACCGAGTGAAGCCAGCTCTGTCTGATAAGAAGAGGTTGACAGAGGTCCCTCCCTCTCTCCTCTGCAACTGTGTGGAACCAGAGGAGCTGCCACTCACTCTTTGGAGCTAGAGTAGTACTCTAAGCCAGAGGATGCTTAGCTGGTGCAAGTTAGGGGGCTCGCACCCCAGACTGCCATTGGAGGCGCAAGCCCCTATTAATGGTTCTAGAACCTTTGCAGAATAGGCACTACTGGCTTGGTCCAGTGTACCTGAATGCTTCCTTGAAACCTGATTAGTGCAGGAGTCTTCATCCCACTCCAGGTGCAGTGACCACCAGCACTGGGGCTGTCCATACCCTGTCTATGGCCATTTATACACTGCCTGGTGACAGACTGTGTCTCCTGCTGCCTGAAGCCCCCTAGGGCACCTCAAAGGTAAAGGTGTGCTCAGCACCGAGGACCACAGGTGTGTGGTGAATTCTCCGCTGTACAAACTTGGAACCCATAGAGTAGCAGCCTAGACGTGAGACTAAGGAAGCACACCAGCCCTCCTGTGCCCACTGGGAAAAGGGCACAGGTGAAGTCCCTACCTCTGGAGACCATGCAGGACACAGGGGCCTCCTCATTGCTGCTGATGGACTGTGGTGGCTGGAGTCTGAGGCCTACGGGGAGAGGTTTGCTCGCAGTTCTGCAGTTAGGAGGATGGACATGAGATAAAGGGACCAGGAGATACACAAGAGCTCCTTTCCTCCTCACGGCTGTGGAAGTGAGGGGCTCCCTCTACACTTAGATAAGCTAGGGGCTTTCTCTGTCTGCTGGGAGAGGTTGTGGGCTCTTGTCTGTCTGCAGTGAAGGGGCTGGGAGTCTTGTCAGAGAAAGGCTGGAGACACTCATCTCCAGGAAGGAGGCAGGCCCTGCCGGGAGTGGGGGGGAGCCCCAATAGTAAGTAACTTTAGAGCTCTTGCAGGCAAATTCCCGGGTCCACCCAGCAAATGAGCACAAGCTGTCATTAGCCTGGCCCCTAGCCACAGCTCTTACCCTCTGTCTGTCCTGTTTGTGTGTCCCTAACAACCCATGAGCGTCATGGTGCAAGGACTGCAGGGAACAGAAAACTCACCCCCTAGCTTTGCAGACTGGGAGTAGCATGCATTTTCTTGGGTGATTTGAGAGGCCAAGAGGAGCAGAGAATCGGGGAAGGTTCAGTGCTCACAGTTGATGCTAATCAGATGCAGAAGAGCAAGCTCAGCTGAGAGCCTCTGGAACTCAGTTCTCCAGGAACTCAGAAACGTCAGGAACATGAGCTTTTTGCTGAATGTCCAGGTTTAGAACTCCTTTACGAGGTGTCAGTCCCATGCAGTCCCCCAGTTCGGTGTGGCTGAGCCTGACTGTCCTGGTGAGAAGCTGCTGCTCCATTTTTGGCAAGCTTGATTGCACTTTGTTTAGCAGCTCCCGAGCATCCTCTCAGGGGCAAGTGTTGTGCCAGGCACCAGGAATATTGACAACAAAACAGAAGAGTCGGTTCTTCCTGCTGGAATTTAAAGTCTAGTGAGGGAGTCACAGAGTTGCCTTAAATAACTGATGAGCAACAGGCCCCTGTCACTGCATGTGGCATACTGGGGTACCCAGAGGTGAGGGCCTCCAGTATTATGCTTGTCTTGTATGTTGGAGATGCTAGGAGGCTTCCTTTCTCTCTCCAGGAGGCCTTAGGGCCACTGGCCTGGGAGACAGTCCCATGACTTGAGCTTGCCCTTATCTGCCTCTGGTCTGCAACCAGGGCACCCTGGCAGGTCAGATTCAGGGCTTAAGTAACCAGGGGGATGGGACCTGTGGTTAAAGGGCGTGCCTGCAGTCCTCACATTCCTTGCGGGAAGGAGTCCTTATTCTGCAGCCAGGGCTCTCCAGCTTGGTGAAGGTCATAAGAGTCCTTTCCTCTCTTCTGAAAGGATACTGAGGCCTGGTGCCTACTTCTGTCAGGGTGCAACCACAGGCCAGGTATGAGGAATGTGGTAGACCCAAACCAAAAAGCCTGTTTGCAGAGCAGTTGACTGACTCTTCAGAGAAGAGGTGTGACTGCTAGGGACAGTACAGAGGGCTGGGCTGCGCGTCCCTCTGAGTCGTGTTGTCACTGGCCTCTGTGGTCCTTCCATCCTTCTCTCCCTCGTTGCAGTGGTTGTTTGGGTGAGGATTTAGTAAATGCACAAACACAGGCAAATGAGGAGTGGATATGCACTGCATTTCTGCCCCTTGTCTGTCTTCAGTCAGCTGCTCTTGGGTGGCCCATGCTGGCAGCATTTTGCATACTCTGTCCTCTGCTTAGGTTGATCCAGGATAGGGGTCCAGGGATCATCATGACTCAGACACTTGTTAGTACAGCATACCTGCTGAACAGCCCTTCTAATCTCTGTTCGCACACTGTTTCTGTGATCCTTCTCTGAGGCCTTGTCCCTCTCCTTGTGGTCTCCCCAGGTTTCTTCCTGCTTGTGGAAGGTACCCAGGTCCAGCTCCTCCTTCTGCATTGCCCCAGAGTGGCTAGGATGTCCACATGTGAGCAGTGTCAGAAGGGGCCATATTAGTGCTCTACTATTTTTAGTGGCCCTGCTATCTTTAGCTGAAGTTCCCCAACAAGGCCAGCAACTGCCGCGTCTCATAAAAAGTCTAAGAGAAGGCAGTTCTGGCCTTGGTCCTTCTAGAGGTAGCAGGGAAGACAAGGGCTCTGTTGGAGGTTCTTGTGCATGGTTCCCTTGGCCAGTGATGACTAAATATGGTTGGAAGCAGATTTTGGGAACTGACCATTTTTAAATAACTCCTAATAATGATTTTGTAACAAAATAAACATCAGTATATGCTTTCATAATAGCCACGGTTTAGTGCTAGTTCAGAGATTGGAGGTCCTGAGGCTGTTTCTCTGTGGGACACTTTAGTGGCAGTAATCATAAATCATAGGTCCTGCAGGTCCTTGGCCAGCTGCCCTAGGGTGGAGGACATTATGCAGCAAGTGACAGGTGCAGCTCGTAAGAGCCAATCTGGGAACATCTCTGCTCCCCAGACTCTTGACTCAAAGAAAGTTCCTGTGCTTGCCTGGGTCTGTGTGACTCCCCAAAGCCTCTTGGAGCAAAGGTAGATCAGAGATGAGGACAGCAAATTCTTGCCCAGCAGCGGGTTACTAGCACCGACTATGTAGTGATTTGGGCACATCCAGTGTGATACTGATGACAGATTCAGGAATGATAAAACCCCCCAGTTTCTGGCAGTGCTGTAAGGAGATCGGGCACTGCACCCTTTCCAGAGCAACAGGCTGGACTGCCACCAGAGCCTACACGAGTTGGGGTGATGGGATCATTGAGAGGCATGTATGGTGAATGATAGAGGGACATGGAGGGAAGGTAGTGTCTCATAGAGATGTGTTTACAGGGGACCGTTGCACAGGTGGGTTACAGTAGGCTGTAGAGCTGGCTGGCTGAGATGCAGAGGTATGCGGTAGTCAAGGGTTAAGCAGGTGGCTTGTTTAGAATCTTAGGTTGTCCATGGTGGTGTGGAGTCTTCTCAGGCTCCTATCAGGGAATGGCTGTCTGCTCTACTGGGTAGAGCCGGGTGTAGTGTAGTCTGTAATAGACCTTTAAACACTTAGAGATCTTTCAGATTATGTGTCTGTGTAAATTTGTCAGGCGAAAGTTAATAAGTATCCTTCCCCTGTTGGCAACATTGGGCTCTTTACTGTGATTAACCTTACTGTGATTAGCCTTGGTGTCACATACACGACCTGGGGCCTTTGTGCAGTACCAGGTTCAGCTGGTTTCTTTGGGAAGTCGAGTGGTATTAGGTTGATGAGACAGGGGCCCCTGTTGGGGGAGGCTGTGGAGGACTCTAGATCTGAGGCCTCTGTGGTCACATAAGTCAGCCTGATGGCCTTGGAGCATCAGCAGTCTGTGTGCATGTGGTCCTGCATGTTGATCATGAGCAGCAGCAGCAGCAGTCTGTGTGCATCTGGTCCTGCATGTTGATCGTGAGCAGCAGCAGCATTCTGTGTGCATATGGCCCTGCATGGTGATCATGAGCAGCAGCAGTCTGTGTGCATCTGGTCCTGCATGTTGATTGTGAGCAGCAGCAGCAGAGTCTGTGTGCATCTGGTACTGCATGTTGATCGTGAGCAGCAGCAGATTGTGTGCATCTGGTCCTGCATGTTGATCGTGAGCATCAGCAGATTGTGTGCATCTGGTCCTGCATGTTGATCACCATCTGGGACAGCCTCTCTTGGAGGAGAGAGAGGAGAGAGACCATCACTTGTGCTCATGACTGTCCCACGAGACTCACTGCATCTTTTGGGGTAATCCTAGGAGCAGGCACTAATGCAGGTGTAGGTAAAGGTTGAGGGAGATGGGCCTGTCTGGGAAGCAGCAGAGGGGCTGCACTGGGGCCAATATGGAAGGAAATGGGAACTTCTAGAGTTAGGAAGAAGAGATACAAGGCCTGGCCCTCTGCCCTGTGCGAGGCAGCAGCCATGGTGACCTTATGTCAGGATAGTTATAGCTGAGGTGTAAGGTCTGTGGTTAGGGTGGGTCTGAAGCCTCAGAGTTGTACCTGGTGTACGTGGTGGTAATTACCTCCAAACTGCCTTTCATGTAAGGAGTTGGTAATTTATTTTTTTTATTTATTTTTATTTATTTATTTATTTTTTTGTGAGGCCCCGCTTTCACGGTCTGTATTCGTACTGAAAATCAAGATCAAACGAGCTTTTGCCCTTCTGCTCCACGGGAGGTTTCTGTCCTCCCTGAGCTCGCCTTGGAGTTGGTAATTTTTGAGGGTTGGGGTGAGCTGGATCTGAGAAGTCGTGCATTTAAAACATTTTGAATTAACAGATTCTGATTATTACAGCAAGGGATGAAAAATTCTACTCAAAAACAGAAGAATAAACACAAGCTTAAAGCTGTGGTGTGCTCCTGTGATGTCTGGAGGCCAGAGCCTACCATCCTCCCTTGGCCTCTCTATCTCCAGTCCACAGGAAGCTGCAGTTCCAAGCGCACCTGTGCGTTTGACTTAGGTGGGAGGTGTTGAATTGCAGAGCTACGTTAGAGCTCTTCTGTTTTAAATTTGGAGCAGTAGACACACAGTGTTTACAGCCTGTCCATATCAAAACTTACTTATACCCTTTCCATGTTTTCTTCTGGAAATATGTTACATTGTTAAACTCACACATGGTACACAGTTTAAGAACTGTTGTTGATTCGAGCACAGTTAGGCATGTAGTCAGCAATGTCCCCACCGGCTATTTCTTGAGTACTTGGTTTCTGTCTGGTGGTCTCTGGGAAGGTGGAACATTAGGAGGTGTAACCTGCTGGGTGGAAGTAAGCCAGCAGGAGTGGGCCTTTGGAGGTCTTAGCCTGCCCTTGGTTTTGGCCTTGGTCCCTCTGTCCAGAGCAGCCTCTGCTGAGTATGTTCACTGTCAGAGACTGGGCACCCTCCTGCCCTTCCCCACTTGTGATGGCTGATAACCCTACAGAAGTGGCGAGCCTAGGTCAGTATTTCCTCCCTTGGTTGATTTTGTCAGATATTGGGGTTATGGTGATGAAGTGACTGATGGAGAATATCTGTGTCAGAAAGATGGGGTTCTTCCTGTGACCAGACTCAACCCCGCAGTGCCTGGACCTTTGGGACTGGCTTGTGGAAGGAGTTCCTAATAATTTGGAGCTGAAAGCTGGAAACGCTAGGATGCTGAACATGTAGCTTACTGGATGATGGGAGTTTGAAAGATCAGAATGATGGCAGAAATGCAGACAGTGATGGTCAAGCTCATGAGGCTTCAGATGGGAAGGAGGATTCTTTTGGGTGACTTGGACCAGCAGGTCATTCTTCAGTGTCAGGTTCCTGGGAGTGGGAGGAAGACCAGGAGATGAAAAGATAAAGGACACAGGAAACTTTGGGATCAGGGAATCTTGGACAAGCGGATGGCTCATGCCAAGCAAGTTTGTAGGAAGCACAGCACTTTACAGTTTGCGAGGGACAGGGGGAAGTGGGACAGGGAAGGGTGGGAGAGCAGATGTGAGGCTGCTGAATCCATCTGACAGTGGGATGACGTCACCAGGAAGCTAGTCACGCATGTTGCGCAAAGGAAACGCAGGTTATCTCAAGTGCACCACAGGTGAAGCTTACAGCAGCCTTAGGACTGGGGGCCGGGGGAGTCAAGATTTTAGGATTTAAAGCTGAAGCTCCCCCAAGGCCATTATTGGCCTTGCATGTTCCTGGTTTCAGGCGAGGAGCTAAGTTCCTTCCCCATACATCAGGGCCTCAGAGAAAGACTTGGATCAGCCTGGCTCCCTGCAGATGGTCGGGGATTGTCCTAGAGGCCATTCGTGCTTCATTCTGGCAGAGCTTACCTCTGCTCTGCCCATGTCCTGAGGGTTTTTGGTGAGGTTGAGTTCAAAAGTAATGAACTAACCCATTTGATGACAGCACAGTCATCAGGCTGTGGCGTGTTATCACCAGCTCCATTTAGTCAGATTCGCAGTGAAATCGTGAGAGGGAAGCAATGTGGAAAGATCTGGAAGATGTGCAGTTTGACTAGCAAGAACACGTTGATGTTGTGGGACGAGTGAGCATGGACAACATGACTGTAGTTGCTCAGACCAGCGCCTTGAGCAAGACACCAGGCACTCTGTATGGAGACCCCACCCATCCAAGGCCCCAGTGGGCGAATGTGCAAGCGCACCTGAAGTATTTCTCTTTTTAAAAGGAGACTGTTGGGGTCCTCTGCTGGAAAAGGACTACCTGCGTGCTCTCCTGGTTCAACCCCACAGATGCTCTACTGCGATCATGCAGAAGAGCACAGCTTTGCCCACGAGGTGCTGGATGTTTAGGCATGGAGGACTCAGGGTTACCAGGTGACAGAGGCTTATAGCAAGACTTTTAAGGCGAGCCTGGCTGCCAGACAGTGCGAATGGGGTTGTGTTCATACGAGACGATAAACATTTTTCATGACCTAAGTTATTTTTGTCAAGTGTTGTGGTTGCTGCAACCTAGCAGTAAGAGGTTTAGAGCATAAATGTTCATACATCTCCATGTCTCTCCCTCCATGCACATCTGAGGCCACTGCCCAGTGGGCCCAGTCCTCACTTAGGGCTAGTTGTCATGGTAGCACTGGTTATAGATGCCTGTCTTCCAGAAACAGGACTCACATGATAAGAATTTATGTTTTGTTAAGTAAGTATCTGTATGTGTGTGTGTTTGTGTGTGTGTGCGCGCGTGCGCACGTGCATGTGTGCATCCAAAATCTGCCTACTTTGCCCTTAATTAGAACATCTCTGAAAGCCAGGCAGTGGTGGCACATGCCTTTAATCCCAGCACTCGGGAGGCAGAGGCAGGCTGATCTCTGTGAGTTCAAGACCAGCCTGGTCTATAAGAGCTAGTTTTCAGGGCAGGCTCCAAAACTACAGAGAAACTTTGTCTTGAAAAAACCAAAAAAAGAAAAAAAAATCTCTGAAGCCACCATGGGACTTCATGGAGCATCCTCCTGAGGTAGCAACCTGGATCGCTAAACGCTCTGAGCAGGCCTCAGCTCTAAATACAGCATTAAGGAGTATGAGGCACAGTTGCTAAACGCTCTGAGCAGGTCTCAGCTCTAAATACAGCGTCAAGGAGTATGAGGCACAGTTGCTTCATGGCTTGGAGAACCCAGCTGATGACGGGAAAAGAATTCTAATTAGAAACAAGGGCTGCCTCTTTCCAGGAATGACTTGAAGTTGCTTATGTAATTAAATGCAACATAAAGGGGGGGCAGAACAAAACCAAACCTGAAAGCAAACAAGCAAGTATTAACAAACCTCTGAGATGAACTTAGCTTCTTGTTTCTGCGCGTTAAATTGAAAAACAGAAATTCTCTTTGTGTAATGAAAGACTTTCCATACGTTTGTCTGGAAACTTTTTCACTCAAGGGGGAATTAATTGTGCAGGATGCTGGGAAATCCACACACTACACGCTGTGGTTTTGCTAATGCTTCAGAAGTGTTCAGAATACACTTCTTTCTCTTTAAAAAGCAAGTTGACTTTTCTGAATTTCCTGAAAGTAAGGCATCCCACACAGCTTGGCTGCAACATTCTTTTGTGGGGGTGAGGGCTGAAGTTTTCAGCATGGGAACTGACACAGGTGGAGAGGCCTGGAGAAGAGGTCAGGATCCTGGCATGTTATGGGTAGGTGGCCAGGTAGAGGTCACAGTTGGGATGCTGCCTGGCCCTCCGGGGAGGTCACCAGTGCTGACTCGTCACCCTTCCTCATCGTATGTGGTGGCCAGAGTACCATTCCACCAACTCCATCGTAGTTCAGTGGAAAGAGGAGATAGCGTTTTTAATCTTCAGACATCAGCGGCTGGTTATAGTGGGACCTCGCTGGTTTTTACCTTGTATGTTGCGGGCACCTGTGAACTGTGACATTGTTAAAGTGTCCCTGACACTGTGTAGATGTCAAAAGAGATGTCATGCAGAAGGATTGTTCTGAGAGCTGTAGACACTTTGGGAATTACGTCATTTTGGGACAGATTTCTGAATCTGTAGCAATGTTTTCAGACAGTGGAAGCGTAAGAGAGAAACTGATTTCTGAAAACTTTTGCCATCAACCTCAGACCTTCCAGTTTAAGCCATGAGAACCTGGCATTGAATCTCAGGGTTTGTGCAGAAGGGAAGAGTAGTATAGCTTTAACCTGTCAGAGAGAGTCCCTTATAGCCAGTGCGGTACACTGCATGTACTAACATAGTTCCCAAAGTCATACACCTCTCTGATAGGAGGACAGGTTACATAGGTGATTCACAGATTGTTCCAGGGTCACAGGGTGCCTGACCTCATCACCTGCCCTGGCAATAATAGGTCAGGTTATTTCAGTGAGTTACATTGGCCACCGAATCTGCTCAAATGTCATAGATGTTGTCAAGAAGTACCCTGAAGAGTTTGTTGGAGGTTTAGGGTGGTGGCCACCTGCTTTGGCTACAGTGCAGAGTGGGGGTGCTGTGCCTGCCACCTAGCCTTCAGCTGAGAACGGGCACAGTGTGTCACTGTTAGAGATCTGGCCACGGTGGGGACAGGCTGATTGGGGTGGTCTGGAGACCTGGGATGTGGATCTTCCTGTGTGCTGACTTGAGCCTCCCTCCAGGCTGACTTCACAGTTAGCTTCTTGTCCACTCCATAGCAGACATGGGGACTCCTGCTCCCCTTCTCACTGACACCAGCATCTTCCTTATGCTATGTGTGGCATCAGGCTTGTGGTTTCCTACGGTGTCTAGCCTGGTTCCTGGCCCCTCAGGTCCAGCCCACTGCTGGTAGCCCTGCTGCAGCAGATGTGTCTCCTTTGTATTTTACATTCTCTCCCACTTTAACCATCCCTCTTCACGGAAGCGAGTGTGTCCTTCATCCACAGGAAAGAGCTGAGCAAGACCTGGGCTTGGGGTACGCCTGTGCCCGCTACATGACCTCACCCTGTCAGGCACACTGTAGACCAAACCTTCAAATTCGTTGTTGGTAAAGCTTCACACTCACCCCAAGGGCCCTTGAGAGTCGGGTGGTGTCATGACCTTGACCTTGCTTCCGCTGCTGCTGGGTCTGTCAGGTCCTAGTGCAGACTTCCTGGGATTGCCAACACGTAGAGTGCTAGGTGAATGGCTGGTAGGACATGCAGGCTGCGCAGACCCAAATGACCCCCGTAGGGATCATAGCTGCATCAACCCGGTGATTGTGACTCTATGAGCATATGACCTGGGCACCTTCTGCTCTTACAGAGGTCCACGGCACTTCTGTGGATCCTGTCCAGCCTTACAAGTCTTGGCTCTGTGTTTAAAAGCAGCATTGACTGGGCAGTCTGGATGGCATCCCACCCCAGCCTTCTGTTGTGATGCCATGGCCTGTTTCTTTCTTTTCTTTTTTTTTAAAGAAAGCTTTTGTGTTATTTTTAACATTAACTCTGAAAGCCTTTCACTATTGAAGAACTATCCTTTAGATTAACAGTGAACTCAGTAAACGTACCTAGCATTGACCAAAGAGTTATTGAATATTTACAAGGAGCTACAGTTGTTTTTCTATTATTATTAAAAGCCCTAGAGGTAAAAATAGGCAAAGGAGATACACAAAATCAGAAGGATAAAGCATCCATCATGATACTAGAGACAGTGGAGGCGAGCGAGGAAGTCAGTGCCCGATAAGTGGGGGCTGTGCTGGAGCACCAAAGAGGAAGGTCACCTGCATCTTCAGGGACACGTAACTGACAGAAAGCAAGCTGGGGGCTGCGCATCACCCACTTGTGACCTCAGTTCCTCTGACTGCTTCCTTGCTGACCCTCTGTGGACAAGGCTCTCCCCTGGGAGGACACTGAGGCCACAGTCAGGCAAAGGCAGAGCTGATTTGCCTGCCCCTAGGCTGTGTTAGTGTGACTTTCTCGTTTTACAACATTTAAAATCTCCATCTGAGCTGCATTTGTAGAGCAGGTGGCTCTGTGCCACAGTTTCTGGTGCTTAATCTTGACAGCGTCTCCCAGGGTGGAGTAGCACTGCCTGCCATTCCGTTTTTTTCAGGCGTGAAGACACAAACAGTAGAAAGTTGCCCCTTGCAGAGGTGCCCGACCTCGGAAGTGTTGCCCTGGGTCTCACCACTCTGCTGTGAAGGCTAGCTCCTCACTAACCCAGACTCCTCGTTCCCTTTTCTGATCCAGCCACTCCCCAGCAGAACTAATACCTGCCGGTGTGCGTCTCCATTCCCTCTGTGGACCTGTTTGTTCTGGCGCTTGTGTGTGGATCTGTTGCTGTTTGTGCTGGTTTGTTTGCCCAGCACTGCCGGCAGGGTGGCCACGTACCCCTTACAGCCCTGTGTCCCTGACAGTGCTCCCTTCTCTTGGCGTTGCAGGTGACACATGGTGTCACATTGCTGTGTCATGGCATGTCCGTAATTATGAGTATGTTGTTCCTCTGGTGTTTTTGTGTCTATCTATGAATACCTGTGAGAGCACCTTAAACTCTGAGTTGTTCACGTGTTTTCTTGATTGTTGAGAAGTTTGTTTTTACGCTAAAACTTTTACTGTTTGTGCCTTGATTCACACCTGAAAGATAGGAATGGTGGTGGCCCTCTATCCCGAGAGACGCTGTGAAGATTAAGCACCAGAAACTGTGTGTTACAGAGCTTCCTGCTCTATGACTGCAACTCATATAAACTCAGATGCAGACTTTAATTGGTGAAAATGGGGAAGCCCCATAAATGCAGCTTAAAATTAGACTCTGGGATAATCTCAGTGCCGTGAATAGTTCTGCGGTTTTTTACTTGTCTTTTAACATTTGGATGTGCTGTGTGTGCGCGCGTGCGTGTGTGCGTGTGTGCTCACATGCATGAGATAGTTACATAGCCAAATCATCTATCTGCTGTGGTCTCTGGCATGGGTTTTTCAGAGAAGGTTCATTCTTTGTCTCACACTGACCTGGAACTCATGATGATCCTCCTGCCTCAGTTTTCCTAGTGCTGGAACTACAGGTTTATGCCACCATTCCTTGCTTGGGATGGTCTTTTAAGAGACCATCTGCCCTTTCTTGGTTGCAAGTCCCCGGGTCATTGCTCCCAGGGAATGTGACTCTGGCAACTTCCCAGGAACATGTCCACGGGCCTCCTTTGAATGTATAGCATGGATGAGCACTTGACCTGAGATCCCCTCGTGTTCTGCTGCCGTGCAGGAGTCTCTGCATTGTCAGGCCGCTGTCCAGGCCTTGTGCTGTGTCACAGTGTCCCTGGGTAGTAGACCTGGGGTCGTGGTCTCTGACAGTCCTCCACTAGTGATGACAAGGCCTCTGCACTGAGGGTGTAATAGAGGAGATGTGAGCAAGTGTCACGTAAAGTTCACATTTATCCTGGAGTAAGGGCATAGGACCGGGCAGTTCACCGAGCCGTCGACAGAGCATGAGCAGGGCCTCCATCAGTGCTGCTTGCCTGTGCCGTCCAGCACCTGTACTCGGGACTCTCACCTCCCGGCTGCGCTTGCTGCCGCTCAGTGGCCTGCTGCAGCTACTCCGTTATTCCGTTATTCCGTACTACTCTGCACTGGTGTCTAGAGAGGAACGTGGGCCTGGGGCTGCTCCCAGCCTGATGTCAGAACACTGGGGAAGTGGAGAGGCTCCCCAAGGTTCGTGGTGATTTCGCACTGGCTCTCTGAGGATCCTACGAGTCATATGGATGAAGTGACAGGTGAAGACGTTTATCTGATGGTGCCCATTCCTCTCTTGTGAGTCCTGATAATGAGAATTGGCCTTCAAAGGAAACGTGAAAATTAAAAATTTATTAACAGCTCGTTTTCGCAGCAGTACATTAACCAGTTTGGCGGCCTAATTCATTGCATGTTTCAAAAAAACTACATTTTATTTTATTTAAAAAATATATTGTAGGTTAGAGAGATGACTCAGTGGTTAGCCACTTGCCACTGTTGCAGAGGACCTGGGATCAAGTCCAGCACCCACATAACAGGTGGGGAACAACCATGTCTGATTCTTATTTCAGGGGGTCCAAAGCTGTCTTCTGAGACTTCCTTGGGCACTAGGCATGCATGTGGTGCACATACATATAAAATAAATCAATCTAAACAAGAATAAAATAAAGAATTAAGAATATGTTATATTTAATGATTTTGTGTGTTTGTGTGAGCGAACGCATGTATGTGTGGGCGCACACCTGTGTGTGAGCAAGCACATGTATAGTGTGGGTGCACACTTGTGTGTGAGTGAGCGCGTGTATATGTGTGAGTGCACATTTGTATGAGTGAGTGCATGCATATGTGTGGGTGCACACTTGTGTGTGAGCAAGCACATGTATATGTGTGGGTGCACACTTGTGTGTGAGTGAGCGCGTGTATATGTGTGAGTGCACATTTGTATGAGTGCATGCATATGTGTGGGTGCACACCTGTGTGTGAGCGAGCACGTGTGTTATGTGTGGGCACACATTCCACAGCATGTATGTGGATGTCAGAGTCTGTTCTCTCTTTCCACCATGTGGGTTTTGGGAAGTAAACTCGGGTTGTCAGGCTTGGTAGTAAGTGTTTTTTCCCCCCTAAGCCATCTACCAGCACCTGCAACCACATTTTAAAACTTAGTTTTGTGTGGATTTATTCCCCAACATGGGAGTACTGGCTGCTGTTTATTTGGGCAAAGAATGCAAAATTATGACTGACTGAAAGCGTTTGAAATGAGCCCCTGTCCATCACAGAAGTGGGGGCAGGGAGTATTACAGGACAAAGCAGCTCTATGTTCCCTGTGTCCTGCATGTTGGTGACAGACTCAGGAGGCTGTCACTTTGAGAATAAACAAGGTATAGAACGCCCAGTGTGCTTTGCTGGTGTGTGTTTTCAGGTGTCAAGCAACCCTTGTCTTCAGCTTTTCCTTGTGCCTGTCTTAGTTGGCTCTGTGGATATTTGTGAATACTAGAAGGTGTATTCAGATCCAAAATAGGTCTTGTTCTTATTTATTTAGATTTGATGTTTTACCAACTCAGGCTATGTTTTCAAAACCTGCCTAGGAGAATTGATCTGATGCAGGAAGTCTCAGGTTCCCTTTTGGATCTGGACCACCGCTCTCTACCTGTTGCCTTGAGAGCATCCCACCACCACCGGGACTAACTTTCTTAGGTCGTCCTGATAAGGAGTGCTTTATTTTGGCTCAGAAGTCTTGGTCCGTAGTTGTTTGGTCCCATTACTTTGGGCCCTTTCTTACAGACATGACATTATGTTGAACACAGAGCCAGCCAGCTGCCAGATGTCCAATAGTCTTAGGTCCATTACTGAAAACTAAATTATATAAATGAATAATTAAGCAAGTTATGTTAGAAGCAAATGTAAGAAAGACTAGGAACTTATACTTCCTAACCCTGTCGCTGGACTCTGTTGCCACTTCTGCTTTGGTGGATGTTCCTCTCTGAGCCCTGTGGTTTGTGACACACTCGTCTGTGTCCACATTATCCTGTGCCTCCCCGAGCCTGGCGTGACGCTCTTTCGGCATTTCCTGGACAGTGTTTCCAGTGAGCCCACAGAACATGTCACGTTCTGACTGGCACTGAACACATGTAGCCCATGTTGCTTGGCTTCCATTAGTTCCAGCATTTCCTTTTCACCTGAAGATACTTGAAATGAAGTGAGCATACTGCATACATTTCCTCCATCTGCCAGGCTGCCTCCTCTCACAGGCAATCAGAGAGCTGCCCCAGTGATGTCAGCGTCTGCGGGATGATGTGTGTAGGTGGCACAAAGCTGCGGTGGCATCTTACAGAAGGGCTGTGAGCACAGTAGGCCTGGTGCCTTGGGGCCTTCTGGAGCCAGCCCCCTTCCCTGGGCACAAAGCGACTGCTTTCCACAGAGTGTCTGATTTTCACAAGCACACAGTGACTCAGATGCAGCAGTCAGAGAGGAAATTGACCCTGGAACTTTTAATTTTCTAGATGACCCTTTGGGCTAGAATGTAAAAATCCATTTGATAGAAAACACTGGGTGGCCCTGAGGTTTCCCAGCTCAGTGAGTGAACACTACCAAGTGCTTCCCCTCTTTGTGAAAATGACAAGCTGTTTAGGGACTGGAGAGCTAGCACTATATCCTGGTTTGTTTCCTCCATAAGAGAACAAAAGATTTGCTCTGAAGGAGTGAGCTCAGGCGCTGCTCACATGTGAAGTTCCACAGCAGAGCTGAGAGGTGGCTCAGTGCTAGGTGACAGGCAGAACAGACAGCAGATGCCCAGAAAGGTGGGAGATCCACACTCCTGCCTCTCTCCAGGAGAGGTGAAGCCTGGACTGAGGCTGGCAGCCTTGGGGAGGTGCTGCGGCTGAGTGACTAGGGAGCTGTGACTCCTGGGGCTGAGCACTCAGAGCTTTCTCACAGTTTCAAAGGACGTGCTCGGTTTGATTGTGTGTGGGAGTCTGTGTGGACAACAGGAAACAGGAGTGAAGTTTCCACTCCTACTCCAGGTTACACCCTCCACTCAGCATGCACATGGGTTCACCTTCTGAAGTACGTGGGTCAGGTGGTTGGCGCTTTACCTTGATGGATTCTCCTACTCTGGGCTCTAAAATAAATAGAGTGGTTCAGCAGTATATTTGTTCGGTTTTGGCTGGTTTCAATCAACATAATGTCATCAGGATTCATGCATGTTAACAGCAGATATGGGAGCTTCATTCTTTTATAGGGCTGAATTGTTGCACTGTAGGACATGCCACATTGTATCGGTCTATAAACATTGTACAGGATACATACATCTTATACAGATATGGGAGCTTCATTCCTTCGCATGGCTGGATTGCTGCACTGTAGGACATGCCATATTGTATCCACTCGTCAGTCGGTAAAGATTTTAAAGGCTTCTGCTTTCTGCAGTTGTTCTGAATGAACAATTTAGCAGCCAGCGTTTGTGTTTACTCCTTTGGGGACACCTGCTTTGATAACTGTTTTCCAAACTGATCATTTCCACACCTGACAAAGAGCAAGCTGCCATCATTTCCCCATCATCCTTCAAACACTTTACATCTCTGTTTCCTTTCATGGTCACGTGCATGGCTGTGAGGCACACCCTGGTGTGGAGGATGGTCTACTTTCTACACTCTACTCAGACCTGCAGGAACTCATTTCTGTTAATAGGAGGAGCCATGCCCCAAATCACCCCCCTACAACATCTCTAAGGCCCCCAGGCCTCACAGCCCCTCCCCAGCTATCTTCTTGCTCAGGTGCAATCATTTAAACTTGAATCCGTCTTGCTCTGAGGTAGAGGTTTTCAGCTGGGAGCGATTCTGCCTATCCCTCCCACCCCAGGACACTTTACAGTGTCTGGAGATTTCAGAGTTGACATCCATGGAAGACAGTCATGCTCTGTTGGTGCTGTCTGTGAGTCTGTGCTCAGGAACTGTGGTGAGCCTCTGCCCTCCCCCTGCAGACACCTGCACATGTTCCTCACATGATCCGCCTTGCACAGGCCCGGCCAGGGGATGAGACCTTCCTCTTCACCCTGTGTGGGAATTCGTTGAAATCAGAAGTAAACTCTCCACTGTCATCAGTAGCTCTGCGAGTGTGCTCTCCTTTCCCAAGGGGAAATTGGAGACAGACACTCTTATTTGTTCTGTTAAAGATGTTTCCAAGATCGTCTAGAAGGTTTGCATTAATTTCTCTAAGCTTTTCCTTTTCTGTTGTTGTTTTGTTTAATTAGACAGATTGTTTTTTTCCAACCAGACAAAAGGAAGTTGGTTCATAAATGGGGTCTAATTGCACAATCCCTTGTTGGTTTAACAAACTCCCCTTGGAGAACCGTCATGGCTTGCCTGTTTCATAATGGCTCATGAAAGCTGGTTTCACCTTAAGAAAAGAAAGAAAAAACAACAGAAAGCACAGCCCTGTCCAGTCAGTGCCCTGTGCTGTCCCTGCACTGTGGACTGGTAGGCCCTGTAGCCAGCCCTCCGCTCTGCAGCATACCTTACAGTCAGACGCAGGAATGTAGACCTAATGGGCCGAGGGTCCGTGTGCCCCCTGAGCAGGGCTGTACAGGACACAGACAACCCCACAGAAAGACCACAGCCTCATCCACATAATCTGTCCAGACACCAGACAAGGGACTGCCCTTGGGTTTCTCTTCCAAGGTAAAGCTCTTGGGAGGATTGTTCAGGGAGGTGTCTTTAGAGGAGGATTCTGATCTCTCCACAAGCAGGTATAGGACCCGCTGCAGGGGCGTGGCCTGCGAGGTGCTCTGTTCCATACAGAGGTGCATCAGTAAGGGGGAACTTGAGCTGGGCTCAGCAGGAGGAAGATAGTAACACAGCCCGGAACATAAATGCACCTCAGGGTACCCCTCTGAGCACGCCTGTTGCAAGGGTCCTTCTGAACTCAGACTCAGTTGATGGCAGCTCACACAGGTGCTCAGTAACAGTGGTGCAGAGGCTGTGCTGTTGTCTCCTGCCAGGAGGCTCCAGTCCCGTTCACTTATTCAGATATGGCTATGAGTCAGCGCTGCTAATAAATATTTATGGCTTTACCTGAGTTTGATAAAAATCCAGCTGATGTTTGAAATATGGTGGCCTGTGAAAAATGAGGAGCATTTTCCCAAATAAACTTCAGTTTGTTCCTCTCGAGGGTGCTGGGTGTGGGACTTGGAACAGCTCGTACCCACTGGATGTGACCACAGCTGGATTCTGTGGCCTGTTCCTGGGTCTGATTTTATAGAACCATGTAGGCCTACAGCAGCTGAGGTCACTCTTGACAGCTTGGTCTTCAGCTTCCAGCCACCCATGTGAGTATCTCAGGGTTGTAGGGTGACTCTCCACCCTGTTCTTTCCCTGGGAACATGCCTGCCATGCCTTGGTGGCTAAGACCTGGAAGACACTAGCGAGTCTTGCAGGTCGGATCCCTGCTGCCCATAGTTTCATCTGATCGAGGCCATGAACACGCTGCTCTTCTAGTCTCTTCGTAGATTTGGGTGTCAGCCTCTCGATCTGGTCATGTGACATGTGTCTGTGACCTTTGAGTTCCGGTGAAGGACAGGGTCAGAATCCAGACCCCACAGTTACCAGGTCACTTCAGCTCACTTCAGGGTATCTTCATTGACCAGCTCAGTGGTGGAGCAGACAGCTGACCAGACAACCATCAAATCTATATCCCCAGGGAGGAGAAGTTGATCGTGTGCCTTTAGAGCCATCAAGGTTTTGGAAGTGTTTTCAGAAACATTGGTAATTCCAAGTCATCAAATGTGAAACTCTCTATGATGAGGCACCAGAAGCTAAAGTGCTGTCCTTCACATCGTCTGCCTGGCTTCCGGTAAATTAGCATCATTACCTGTAAAGGAACTTCTACACCTCTGTGAGAAAAAGGAAACCAAATAGAAGGTGAGGACCAAGGAGATGGCTCCACTAGGAAAACGCCTGCTGTACAAGAAAGAGGACCCCAATCCAAACCCCTCAGAACCAGGCCGGAAGTGTGCGTCTGTGATCCTGGTGCCGTGGAGGCGGAGGCAAGGGGATCCCTGAGGCATGCTGGAGTAGAGCCAAACAGGCAGGCTTTCTGGGCTCAGAGAGATTCTCATTCCCCCCGCCTCTCTCTCTCTCTCTCTCTCTCTCTCTCTCTCTCTCTCTCTCTCTCTCTCTCTCTCTATTTATCTATCTATCTATGAATGGATGTAATGAAGCCCACATTAGGGGTAAGGGAACACTCCTTCATTGTTGGTGTGAGTGCAAACTGGTACAGCCACTTTGGATATCAATATGGCAATTTCTCGGGTAATTAGGAAACAACCTACCTCAAGACCCAACAATACCACTTTTGGGTATATACCCAAAGGATGCTCATTCATACTACAAGGACATGTGATCACCTATGTTCATAGCAGCATTATTTCTCATAGCCAGAACTTGGTAACAACCTAGATGCCATTCAACTGAGGAATGGATAAGAAAAATGTGGTATGTTTACACATTGGAGTACTACACAGCCGAAAAAAATAATGGCATCTTGAAATTTGCGGACAAATGGATAGATCTAGAAAACATCATATTAAATGAGGTAACCCAGACCCAGAAAGACAAATATCATATGTACTCACTCATAAGTGGCTTTTAGACAAAAATCAAAGAAAAAACAGCCTACAATTCACAATCCCAGAGAACCTAGACAACAAAGAGGACCCCAAGAGAGATCTAATCTACATGGGAAGTAGAAAAAGACAAGATCTCCTGAGTAAATTGGGAGCATGGGGATCATGGGAGAGGGTAGAAGGGGGGGAGGGCGTTGCGAGGAGGAAGGGAGGGCAGTGGAGAAAAATGTATAGCACAATAAAAACAACTAAAAAAATTTAAGAATAGTTGAAAAAAAGGAATCTCACATCAATAAGAGCTAAGCCCACATTAATAATCCGACAAGTCAGTAAGTAAAAGAAACTGTGCAGGACAGCAATGAAACTTGCTGCCTGGGTTAGAGGGTAAAGGTAACAAGAGTCACGTGAGCGTGGGGTTCAGTCCTTCTGACCCTGCTTGGAGAGCATCTTCCCCTGCAGCTCACCATACCTAAGTTACAAACCTGGATTTTGTTACCTGGCGAAGCCTAGAAGCCTCTCTACACAGCACAGTTTGTAAATGGGGAAGGGAAAGAAAAAAACGGGAAAAGGTCTCAGAGTTGTGTAAATAACTCCCATTGATTCTATGGGCTATTGGACAGAGGTCGAAAGGAATGACCTGTGTGTTTATCAATGCAGATAAGCCATTATCTCATTTCTGTTGGTACAAATGTAATACTGATAACATCTACCATATGCACAGATAGTGTCAGGGAGGCACTTATCCACATACACAGGTGGATAAGAGTGTAGCCTCAAACCAGCCCCACTGTAGCTAGACACAGATATAATAGCGTGCTGTGCACACTCAGACTACAGGGTTGGCTAGACTTTGTGGACCAGGGAGAATGGAAACAGGAACCATGGGACTGCAGCATCATCTGCTCTGCTGTAATTTGTTTTAATTTGATTATTCATTTATTATGTGTGTGCACATGTGGAGGTCAGAGGGCAGCTTGCAGAAGATCCTGGAGTTTGAACTTGGGTCATCAGGTTTGGTGTCAGGCACTTTACCTACTAAGCCCATCGCTGGCCCATCCTGGTAGTTCTTAATGGGCCTCGGAGGAATGGGAAACAAGTGTGATTGGGGTGCATTGTATGGAATTTCAAATAATCAATAAAAATATATATTGGGGAAAAGAAAAAGAAAAAGGCAGTCCTGGCACAGCCTGTAATTCGAGTTTGCCAGCCTAGGTTACATAATGAGACCCTTCTCCAGCATCCCCTGCCAATACCTAAGACACAACAAACGCCAGATGCTCTTAGCGTTTGTGGTCTGCAAGTGAAGGTTTGGGAGTTTGTCCCTTGTCGACTTTTTTCCTTTGCTAAGGAAGTGTAACAATTACCTCAGACCCTGGGTTCATGGGAAGGCCCAGGCCTTTCCTCTTTGTCTTCTGACTGTGTGCCATCCTGGCAGATGTGGCAGTGTGCTTCTGTTTGTCCCTGTCTTAAAGCCTTCCTCTTCCTGTCCAGGCTTTTTCACTGTATGCTCCATCTCCTCTCCTAGAGGTCCTCTCTCTGTCTGTCTTGGTATTTCCAAGTGCTGAAGTACAGGACCTCGCAAGGCCCAGGATCAGGCAGCGTGCAGCCAGTGGATGTTCTGACAGGCCTGTGGCCCAGCCAGGTTTGGAAGCTTGGGGCAGATGTTCTCCACCAACACTGAAGTTGGGAAATGCTCGCCTGAGTTGACTGGGTGCTGCGCTTCCAGTGGCCATCCACTGGGTCTTCCCCAAGGCCACTGTGGAGGTCCTCTGTGGCCGGGGCTGACTCCAAGCCTGCTGGAATCAGACATCGTGTGGATGACACACCAGAAACAACCAGAGTGGCCATTCTTGTCTTACTTCATGTGTCTTTGCTGGCAGAATCCCCACACTGTGAAATAGTGACCTCCAACCCCAACTGTGTTCAAAGGAATAGCTAGATAGAGCCCTCACAAGCCAAAGGCTCGTATTTCCTGCGCTCCAGTGGCAGAGTTTGTGTGTGAGTCTTCCTGATCCTCTCCCTGAAGTTGGTGAGACCCGAGACTTGTTTGAGGGGCTCTTACTGCTTTCTTCCCGCTCTGGTGTCTTCTGTGGAGCAGTAAGCATCCCTGCCATGGCGGCCTCTCCTGAAGGCATGACTGGTCTGTGTGCCACATAGAGCTCAGGGAGAGGCACCCCTGGGAGCTTCGTGGGGAAGCTACCTTCTGTGCGGCCAAATTTGAACCTGTTCTATCAATCCTTCCCTTCCCCACTCCTAGTTGTAGAGCTACTGAACTCGGGCTCATATATACTAGGCAATGTCCCACCCTAAGCTGCGTTCCCAGCTTGCTTTTCTCTTCTATTTTGAGACAGAGTCTGATTAAGTTTCCCAGGCTAGCTTTGAACTCACATAGTTCAACTTTTCATCCTCCTACTTCAACTCCTGAGCAGTGGAGGTGGCAGGTATATATTACCAGGCCCAGCTTAGACTGGTAATTTCAAAAGGTATTGACAATAAAAACATTCTAGAAAATTCTTAGGAGCCTTTAACTTGATTTCTAAATACAGAAGCCACCCTCACCTGTAAGGATGACCTGAAAGACAGATGTCAAACAAGACTGAAAGTCATTTCAGATGGGATTGGCAGTTTAGTTTTGGGTACTGTTCTGTTACTGCCAAAATACTGGATACTTCCCAAATCCCTGGGCCTCTCCAGCCCTACGTACTCCATAGTCAAAGGCATACTTTAATTCAGAGACCTGAGCCTGGTGGATCAGCAAGCGCAGCTCTGTCTAGGTCTGTAGCAAGGCTGAAGGAGGTGGCAAGCAGAGAGGAGCTCCTGCCACCCCCACACCTCTGTTCCCAGGCTGTGAACTGTCAGTGTGAAAAGCTCCATTATTAGAAATGTCAGGGGAAGGATGAGTTTGATTTGTGGCTGTATTTGCTGCGTTAGTTAAAACCTGTCCCAGCCATGTTTAATAATGTAAACCAGAGCTGGGCGGTGGTGGCACACGCCTTTAATCCCAGCGCTTGAGAGGTTAGAAGAAGGTGGATCTCTGTGAGTTCGAGGCCAGCCTGGTCTACAAGAGCTGTTCCAGGACAGGCTCCAAGGTAGAGAAACCCTGCCTTGGAAAAAAAAACAAAAAAAAGTGTAAACCAGATGTATTCACACAGGAGTGCCTCGCATCCCCATAAAGACTGGAGCTTTAAATTACCCATGCGTGCCAGTTTCCATGGAGATACTTACTTCAGGGCTCGCTGCCTTCCAAACCTGTTCTGCTGGGTGGGGAGGCGTCCTCTTCCCTTGTGTCAGGAGGCCTACGAGGATTGGGGCGCCGAGGAAGACTCAGCCATTTTCCCAATTCACTTGCCTCTCCCGATTCATCCTGGGGTTCTGGAAGGAGTGATGAGGACAGGGACTTCAGTCAGCACAGCACCCTGCTCTTCACGCCGCCTAGCAGGCCTGCTCACTGTCTCACGGTGGGTTTCTATCGGGAGCCAAGTGCCGATGATCCACCCTGCTCAGGGCCAGGACAGCCCTGTCCTGGTGTGGGGAGCCTTGATGCTCAGGATGCCTTGGGCATCTTGGCAGTTGACGTTTTAATGGCAGGACTGGGGCATTGGCATTGACATCTATCTCATAGTGTTGGGGACATCTTACATGCTGAGAATCATCCGTACTTAGAGTTGTCCTGAGCCCATAGCCCAAGTCACACGTAAAGTACAAGTCATATTGAGCTGGTTTTCACGTGCACTGTCCCAGGGACACCACTGTAGCAGACCTAAAAGGCCCAGAAACAACGCTCCTAGGCTATGACATTGAGCCATTGTCGCTACCTCATCTGGTTTTCCAGTAAGCAAATCTTGGCCCAGACACCACCTCACAGAGATACCAGACAGACCCAAGGGGCAGAGAAGCTTTGCGTGGGCGCATTTGCCTCCCATGGCCTCCTGCTTCAGGGACGAAGCCATTGAATAAGAGTCCGTGCATGGTGTGCATGCTGTGCCTTGGCAGTTTCTGCTCCTCCCACTAGCCTGGAACCCCCTGGCAAAGAGCTAGCCAGAGTCACATAAGCCAGACCAGCTCTACCCTGGTGGAGGGGGTAGCTTGGGAAGGTGTGAGGCACTAGGGCACTGGGCACACGACTGGTCTTGACAGCCCCTGCACCATGGTCTGTGGTTGTCCTGACCCAGAACCGCAGGCTCCTGGGATGTTGCCCATGCTGCACCCCTTTGTCGCCACCCTCTATGCACCTTATTTGGCCTCTTCCCTGTTTGATCGGCACTCCTCTGAGTGTGCTTATATCATAGAGCCAAGATTGAGAAATAGTCCAAAGAATCAAGAGGAAAACTGGCATTTCTTAAGTGAACTTCAAACACAAGTGGAGATGTTTAACCGTATCTTCATGGTGAAGATTTGTTTCATTATATTTTCATGGTGAATCATAGCCTTTGAGAGTGAAGACCTCTTATGCGGACTGAAACATGCACGCTCTTCAGAGTACGTGACCAGTTCAGTGGGTGCTGCCAGGTTCCAGCCAGATGAGAGCACAGGGACCTGAGTGTAACCTTTCCCCTTTTGGTATTGAGCTTCGCAGCTCAGGAGCAGCAGGTACCATGTTCCTGAGTATGTATGAAATGCCCCTGCCTCACCTGAGGACCCTTCTATGACAGCAATATGTCCCCAGGATAGCATCTCAGGCATGGACATGGACTTCTGAAGTGTGACGTTCTTAGGAAGGCACTGGTAGGCATAACTGCCTCTTCTATCGTGACGAATGCCCTCAGCCTCCCTAACTGGGGACACACTATTGCCATGAGGCCCTCTCGGCAGCTTGTGTGGGACCCTTTTGTGCCCGCTCTCCCCTCCCTTGGGACAGCATGCAAAGAGATGCTGCCTGGATCGCTGTCTCAGCATCTAGGGCTGTGGCTGCCCTGGCAATGCGCCTTAAGGGCAGAGACTCAGGGATGTGCTTTTCCTGTCAGTTTCTCTCTGATGAGGATGCTGTGTGGGAGTGGGATAAGACAGCACACGGGCCTTTGCCTCCTGGTTTCCTGCTTCAGTGTGCTGCACTCGAGTCTGACATGGGGATAGATGAGACATATGGAGCAACAATGCATGCATGGCGAGTATCCCGAGAATGCAGGAGATGCTGGGCTGTGATTCTGGGATGGGACAGATGGAGCAGCAGTGCATGCATGGTGAGTATCCCCTGAGATTGCAGGGGATGCTGGGCTGTGATTCTGGGATGGGACAGATGGAGCAACAATGCATGCATGGCGAATATCCCCTGAGATTGCAGGGAATGCTAGGCTGTGATTCTGGGATGAGATAGATGGAGCAACAATGCATGCATGGTGATTATCCCCTGAGAATGCAGAGGCCCAAGTTAGGGCAAGGGAGCTACCTTTTAGACACCTTCATGGGTGAATGGTTGAAAGTAGGGTTCCCTATGGGGGGTCATACATAACTATCCTTTGGAGAGGGTCCACGGAGTCCCCACTGTTAGCCCACCACAGCCGTAGTATTTTTGTGGGACTTTTGGAGCTGTAGATACCCTCCCCGTTGAGTGGACCACCTCCAGCCTAATCTGCTATTTGGTGTCCTCACGCCACAGTGACTGTCATAGTGAATGTAGATGAACTTTAACATGCCCCAAATGCTACTACATCATGCTGCCAGTGCAAGTAACTGTCAGGGGTACTTTGCATTCTGATTTTCTTGGAAAGAATCTAAGTACAGTATGGTTCTTCCATGCAGACCACTGTCCATGTGCCATCCTGGAGTCTAGTGGGTCATGATGCCAAGTGCAGCCTCATCCTGGTGAGGTCTGGCTGGTCTGGCAGTCAGACAGCACATCTATGTCACCATCTTGGCCTGGGCAAAGATTTTAGGTGTGTGTCTGCTTATCTGAGCTGTGACTTCTGCACTCAGAGAGTCCTGTTGTGCCACCATTGATCTCCCACGTGCCAGACTTATGTGAGCATGAAGGGTCTAGACCTAACTTAGTAACATGCTGCTTAGGGGAACAAATGTGGATACGTCGGGACCGGGTGTCAGAGCAGACACGAGCACATGGCCTGAGAAGGCTCATCACCATGAGTGTGGAGGTTGAAGTTGGCCAGGGTCTCATCCGACCCTCCAGGTCTGCTTTCTGGGGGCAGCGCCTTCTATGCTCAGATCTGCTTTGCCATTTCTTTCCTCCCAAGATTTATCCAAGGATGGGTTGTTTGGGAAGTTTCCTCCCTGTCCTATCTTTTTATTCCATGCTAAGCTGGAGCTTTCCCCAGAGCTGCCACAGTGCCAGTGGATGGGAGTTGCATGAACCTGGCAAGAACGCCTCTCTGCTTAGCCTGGCTTGCCGCCTGCAGTGTGGCCATCATGCCCGCAGTTCCAAAACAGTGTTGTCTCCAAGGTAGAATCTTAGCTTTGGAGTCTCAGGGTTTTGTTTGTTATTTTTGAGATTTCTCCAGCTGAACTGTGCTTTCTGAAGTAATTGTGTGTGGTGTTGTTACCCAATTTGTCAGTATTTTCACTAAACACTGTCCCATAATTACTGACTCAGCCCTGCACTTGTCTTCATTAGAAATATATTCAGTATTTTGTAAATATGCCCACAGTGCAGTTGGAAGGTATATAATTTCAGATTCTTAAAACTCACATGTGTACCCACAATGTTTTTGGTTTTGAATTTGGGTACATTTGCTGAGCTTTCTGGTGCATTCATCTTTGGAAGGAGGGAACCAGTTGTAGAAGATAAATATAGACATCACTTGGCTTTCATGCCTGGCCACTCGTGACAGGTTTGGCGTGACTTTGGGAGATAAAGGACTGGGTGCTGGTGTGGACTCTCTGTCCTGCCCCGACCAGCCCTGACCAGCTTCACTGCTCTCGGAGCTACATTGCCTGCCAGCCCACCGTTGAGAGGCCCTTTCTGTAGGTGCTGCAGTTGACTTCAGACGTCTGTTGGCTTCATCCCCGCTTCCCTGTCAGGAAGTGATGGGAATCGCGTTGTAAGTTTAATAACTAAGGATACGAAGATCTGTGTCTAGCATGTTCGTGGTTCGTGGGCGAGTCTGTAGATGGGGACATTGGTAACTTTTCCATCTTCCTTATACCTCTTCTTGGTATAAGAGGCTTTCCTCCCCTCGTCAAGTACCATCACCACCAGCACTGATCTTCTGCGCTCCAGCTCATCTCTGTTCTGAGTCTGGCACCATGCCAGGGCTAAAGGGCCAGGCAGGATTTGCCAGGACCTGAGCTCTAGGGCACAGGTGAGTGGCAGCAGAACCAGCGTCCCTGTCATCTACAGCCAGTCAGGCATCACGGTCTCCAAAAGATGCTGTCCCCTTTGGCCAGTGTCAGCTCAGTCTCCCCTGATGCCAGAGGGCAGACCGTGACCTCAGAGCTGACACCTGGGTTCACAGTCCTCCAACACCCGTTTCCCTGCCCCACCCAGCACGAAGCTGAGTGGAAGTTTTGTATCTGTGGGTTTGGGGAGAGTGGGTCCTGTGGACAGACTCTTGGTAGCATACTCACCACAGGCACGTGGCCCAGAAACATCATCTGCATGGTGGAAACAGCTCCCAGTTTCCCGACACTAGGCCTGAAGTTACTGTTAATTCTCCAGTCAGCAATGCTGGTAGTCCTGGCATGGCTCTGTAGAAGCAGAAGCACTGATTAAGCCTTCAATGCTTTCTCATGAGTCACTGGAGGCCAATAGGGAAGCTGCGATGCTGCCCAGGGCAGCCCGCCCACCCCCTGCCATCCTCACCAGACTCCCATGAAGGCTAGGGAGAAGCTGCAGCTAGTTTGTACAGGTAGCAGGCAGATCTCAGTCTGCCCACAGTGGGTGAGTCTGGAGGGGGTTGGCTGCCTTAGCCCCAGCGGCCTTTCCTCGGGCTGGACTGCTCTTCCCCACCCACCTGTTCACCCTGCACTACCAGAAACCCCAGGAGCTCAGGGCCTCTTGCCGCTGCTGTGCATAGTGAGGGAGAGCCCAGGGCAAGCAAAGTCATTTGTGGTTACAATTTCTCTTTCTATTTTAGTTCTGGATCCGAGAAGTTATGTTTTAGGCGGTGAGTGTTTAATGGTTTTCACATCGACTATTTCCAAATCAGGTGGATCGTCGATGTCCTTCTGCAGTCTAAGTGATCTTGTGTTTAGGAATCGTGTTCACGGCAGAGGAATACCCCATGAGCCTTGCAGGTAGCTAGAGGGGCAAACTGAGTCTGATGAGCATGGCAGGATGGCTTCCGGATTTCTACCCTGGCCTTGCACAGGCTTGTTGGGGTTCCCCCTTCATTGAGCACCTTGGACCTTGGCCACGAGTCTAGACATGAAGAAGCTGGGAGGAGATTGCTGCCTGAAAGCTGCTGAAGGCTGCATTTCTCCTTCCTGACCCTGAGGCGGCCCTAGAGCTGCAGAGCGAAGGACTCCCTCTCCCAGGATAGACAGGACTGGCCTGGACTCTGGAAGACAGAGGATGTACTGGGGAGGAGGACCCCATCACAGAAAGTGGCCGTGGGGGAACAGGAGCTGGCAGAGCACCTCTTTGACCTGAGTGTGTGCTGGACAGGGGATTTTCCATTTACAGCCATAAACAGACACCACATCAGCGATGTGTCACTGGATATCATCCTTTGTTAAATCGATCAGGAATTGAACTCAGTGACATGTTTGTCCTGCCCCCACAGTGTAATCTGGTTAGTGGGTTTCGCTTGTTTCAGCTGAAATTCGAAGCTTCCATTAGGTGGCTAACTGGCCAGAATGGACTTCCTGTGTATTATTTAAAGCTTGCCCCTGTCCCTTGTGCTGACTTCCCTAGCTGAACTGGAGCCGCTGATGACTGATGGTGGAGGTGGGCTGCCGGGAGATGTGGGCTTTGTGACTGGGTCATTCTCTGGTTGAATTTTGAGTTCCCATGCAGATTGTCCCTCCTAGGGCAGCAAGATTGTCATCCATGTGCTTGCAGAGGCACCTGTGAGGATTCCTTCTGGACCACCCACCCTCCACCTGGCTTCACTCCCCGATTCTGCTTCAGGCATCTCCTTTGGGGACCCACTGAACTCAGTGAAATGCTTCATTAAAAACTAGACTTGGGACAGGGGCTGGGAGCTATGGTGCCACCCTTGTAGAGGACCTAAGTTTGGTTCCCAGCGCCCACTCTGGGCCTTCACAGCCACTTATAACCCCAGCTCCAGAAGATCTTACCATCTCCTCTGAGGGCATCCACACTCACTTGTGCAAACTCCCACAGAAACACGTGATGAAGAAGTAATTTAAAAACACAGCTAACCAGAAACTCCCCTTAAATCTTAAGAATGTTGCTTGTTCTTCTTAAACCTTAGAGAAGACTTCCTTTTAGGAAGTCCAGCTTCCTTCCTTTCCCTGCAGTAGTAGAAGGGGAAGGTGTGTCCTCAGCCTGAGGGGAAGAGCAGAAGCCCTTAGAATTTGGCCACACCTATTTTGAATCATGACCTGACTTAGAACCTGGTGATCCTGTGACAAGCCTGTCTAGAAAGCACAGTGCAGTGATTTTGTGTATTTGTCAAGTTGTGCCGCTGTAACCACAGTCTCACATACGATACTCTCATCCCCACAGCTAACTCCCCGTTTACACCCTCCCCTCCCCTCCACACGCCCACCCTACCCGGGCAGCCATTCCTGCTGCTTCTTGTAAGTGGAACCACATGGTCCCTACTTCTTGGTGCCTCTTCCGAGTGCCTGTGGCCCTCCATGGCCAGCCTCACCTGCCTGAGTTCCGAGGTCCAGCACATGACAAGAACATCCTAGTTCTCTCTTTCTTGAAGCTCCTAGTCACAGAAACACTTTGTGTAGTTGCTGTCCTGCAGCCTGCAAGTATGGGGTCCAGGTCTGTCATTGTGTGTTAGCTGCTCATCTCCCTCAGGGTATGGTCCACTTAGACAATGATGGCCACAGGTCCAGTCCGCCTGTGTGACCCTTGTAGGTGCAGCCATGCCCTGCAAGAAGTGAGCTCTGTTCTCCTCTCTGCCCTGTGTGGATCATAAGTGAGGGCTGATCTGTCATGCCCGATGACCTTTACCCTGAGGTCTGGTCACTCACCCTCCTTGCCAAGTAGCTCTTCTGCCCTGGGTCAGGTCCAGTGATCAGCAGAACTCTGATTGTTTCCCCTGGGGCAGGGGGTTATGGGGTGAGTGTGGGTAGTTGGCAGATTCAGAGTAAGCTGAAACCACTTTCCATTTAAAATTGGATACATTGGCCTTGAAATATGGGGGTGTGCAATGGGAAAACTGGGGTAGTAGCAGT
This sequence comes from Chionomys nivalis, assembly GCF_950005125.1. NCBI lineage: Eukaryota > Metazoa > Chordata > Mammalia > Rodentia > Cricetidae > Chionomys > Chionomys nivalis. The sequence goes on along the minus strand of NC_080105.1, from coordinate 55,633,142 downwards.
TGTGCTTGCCATGTATCTCCCTGTTCATCGTTCCGGAGGGTCCAGAATCTTCACTATCTCTGGATAGGGTAGAACCAGGCAAGAATTGCAGAGGGTCCGAGACTTCCAGGAGATGCTTTATCCAGTGAACAGGGCACGGGCAGTTCCAGTGCTGTCTTCAGTGGAACCTCCATAAGTGAGTTTCACTTGACTGAGGACCTGATTCCTTCTTTATTTTTCCTGACTGCTGATGACTGGTTCTCTCATCAGCCTGAAAACTAGAAGGCAGATTCTTCATACTGAAGCCCATGTGTATTTTGGCTCAGAAGTGGCGAACTGTCTTCCCTGAGAGATGCTTTGAGATGCTCTTTATCTTGAGAGATGGAGATGACATAATCCACGGACTGTGTTCACAAGTACACAGACACGCTTGTCCTTGGTTGAGGGAAGGTGTGAATCTGATGTGTGCACAGCAGAGTTCTATGTGGTGCTAAGGCCATCACTGTCCCTGGAGAACTGTCCGTTGTGGTCCACATCGTCTGCCTACAGATCCCTGACTGGGAGGGGGTGGAGGGCAGCCTCCAGCCTGAACCTTCCCTCCCAGAAGAAACTTCCGGTATAGCTCTGGAAAAGGGTGGCGGAAGGCTTGTGCCCCAAAGCATGGTATCCTGCAGATGAGGGGTCATGGGACCCTCTCCAGCCCTGCTCGAGTGATACCCCTCAGGTGCTGAGACTACTCACGTTCTGAGTGCCCTCGGGCTTGAGGCCAGGAGAAGAGAGTGGTCAGTGCTGCTCGTGTTCTCCCACAGCAGGCCGAAGATGGGTGGGAAGCTGGCTTTCTAAATCCTTTTTCTGTAGGGATTCAGCATTGGGATGTTTTCCCCATGCAGTTTAGAGCTCTGTGTGCTTCTTTCTTCAAGCAGGGGAGCCTGCTCAGCCTGATGGAAACCCGCTGTCTCCAGTCTCCCCCAGACCTGCTAGAAGAACTTCCCAGGGTCTGTGTGGGGACTCAGAGTCACCAGAGGATGAGCTGTCCTGTGAAGGGCAGTCAGCAGACAGCTCAACACACCTGCCCAGACCATAGGACCCTCTAGGAAAACCTGCAGAGTACAACAGTCACCTTCCAGCAGCTCTGCCTTGGTCTTTAGTGTGACTGTGGCAGAGATGTGTACCAGTCCGTAGTCAGCTGGGGGGCACACCAGGGGTGGAGAACACTGCAGCTCAAGGGGGGAGAGGATACCAGGGTGTGTAGCCAGTCCGTAGTCAGCTGGGAGAGATAACCCAGGGCTTTGAGAGGGATGTAGTGTGGGCTGGGTCTAGCTAAAATCACAGAGACACGATGAAGTGCTGTAATCACGACTGGTAGGGGAACGACAAATGGTACCTCTAAATTTCTTTGCAGTTTTTTGATTAGGGGCAGGATGATGAGTCTTCTTGCTAGAGTGACTTTGTCTTTAGTGCATTCTGGAACATTTCTTGTCCTGCTCTTGTGAGCTGTACCAATTGGACCCTCCCTTCCCCATGCTTCCAACATGAGTGACGTTATTGAGGTTAGACCGTTTACCGTTCTAGGCACAGTGTGTTTGGGAGTAAAGCATCCAGGGACTCTGTGCCCCTTAGGTGTATTAGGTCACCGTAATCTCCTGTTTGCTTGTCCATTACCCACATTGAAGAGGTGCAAATGACTATTTGAAAAAAAATCTGTATTTTAATTTTATTTTCTTAAAAATCCATCTGACACCAATATGGCAAAAATGTTAAATTTGAGTTATTTCTGTGCTTCAGAGTTCTGTGTTTGAGTTGTTTTATAATATTTGTCTCCTATAGTCTGAGTAGAAGTGCGGGCTGTCCTTAGGGACAGTGACAGTAGGCAAGTCTCCAGGCAGGACACCAGCTGCACTTGGGAAAGGCGGTTGGGGTTGACTCAGCTTGGTTCTCACGTTTAAGAAGATGCACCCCTCAGGCTAACTGCAGGCTGTTCCGCTCGTGAAGCCTGAATCTTCTCAGGCTATAACTCTGGTGCTCCTTTGCTGAGCCCCTGAAGTGCTGACTGGCCTTTCTGGGTGCAGGTACTGCTCCCACAGCCTGCTTCTTTCTCTCCAAGATCTTGGAAGTAGGAGGTCTTAGAACCACTTAGTCCTGATTCTGCAGTGATAGGCTGGAGGATCTTCCGTGATGCTCAGGACAGAGCCTGGATCCTTGCCTTATCATGAAGTGCTGTCTGTCTGACTGTCCTCGGGGTTATTGATCTGTTCTTTTTAGTACTTTATTAATTAGTCATGCGAACAAGGTCCTGTGGCTGGTCTAGACTCTGTTGCTGCTACTAAGTGCCTGTTTGCTCTGGTTGGGCCGAACCCTAAACAGCCTTCTTCCACCCTGAAGGTCTTCTTGCTAATCTGAAACCCTTGCTGTGGTCCGCGTCTCCGGTGGTCTACCTTAGTTGGCCTCATCGGAGACAAGTGCTTGCAGATTTTATTTAAAACCCAAGGCAGTCAAATGATTCGTAGGAGCTGCTCTGGCTCCTGGCTTTAGTCAGGAAGAGCAGGAATTAATATTTAACTGTCTGTGTTAGCACATTGAGAACAGATCCTGACCTTCAGTGCCTCGGTCAGGCCCTCTCTGCCCTGTGGTTAACCCTTCCCTGGTTAGCTCCCAGCTCAGCTCAGAGGTGTCCCCAGCCACTAAGCCTAATGTATCTGTCACAGCTGCACTGATGGGCATGAGGATGAGACCTTTTCGGGAAGCTTGTGATCTGAGATGTGAGACGAGCATCATGGAGGGGTCTGAAGGAGCCAGGGTACCCCAGGAGCTGCTCTGTGTGGTCACAATGATTTTCTCCAGGACTCCTGTTTTATAGACTTGGAGGTGTTTTCACCCCAAACATCTTTCCTCCTGAAGGGTAGAGAGGAAAGTGTTGTTCCCCTCTAAGTGGATGCCCCTAGGGCTGTGGTGTGACTTCAGCCTTCAGAGTCTCAATGGGGACTCATGGCTGTTCCTGAAGCTTAGTGTGGTGATTTCTGGGGATGTTACCAGGCACTGAAAGGTTTCGTGCCTTCTCTTACCCCTGTGTTACAACACTCTCCTCAGTGCAGAGACCCAGTCCCTAGGAGTGAGGAGCCCCAGGAAAGCTGTCTTCTCTGTGAGCAGGGAGGGGGTGGAGCCTTCCCGGCCTTCCTGGCAAGGTCTTATGTGTGGCTCTTGATGAGTCTTTGGTCCCCATCTCCTATACTCATCAGCGTTCCCACAAAACGAGAGGCTAGAGAGGAGGCACATGAAGTCATCTCTAACTGGGAGGGGCTGCTGGGCTTTTACTCTATGGTAGTACCTTCTGGGCAGCCATTAGAGGATTTGGAGCAGTGGGTTTGGTTTAGTTGGAAGCTCCCTTTGAGGAACCAGATCCTGAGATCCTGATGAGGGAATGCTCACTTGACTCATTGTGGGCTGAGACCAGTCACTGCTCTGGGAGTGGCCATGCTGTATCTGACCCCAGGGCTGGGAAGTTGGCTCTTGTGGCAGAGGCTCCCGGGGATGTAGCCACAGTTGGAACTGTTTATTCAGACTTCTGCACAAATAAAGCTGGGCCCTTTTGAGAAAAAAGCGCAGGTGGGAGCATGCACAGAGACAAAACACGATTGCAGAATGTACGCATTTATGCATCTTGCAGCATAGTATGAGACAAATGGGAAGGGCTTCATGGCCTCAGCAAGCAGGTAGCTAAGCAGAGGGACTGGTGTATAAAAAGACTGGAGAGAGAGCCAGGAAGGATGTGGCTGGAACAGAACACAGGAGCCAGGCTGCTAGGCAGTACCTTCACTGGCTGTGAACTGGGAGTTCCCTCAGCAGCAGAGGCCGCCCAGGAAGGTGATGTAGTGTTCTGTGCCTGGCAGCTGACCACTTATTTGAAAAGCACAATCCCCCAGCCTCACGCGGCTCCTGTCGATGCCTAGTATGAGAGTGTTTTGGGCCTCTCCCTGAGCAGATAGCCACTCACTGTGTCAGTGTCTGCCTGGGGATTTGGATAGAACTAAAGTCCCTCACCTGTAGGGCTAAGCCAGCCATGTCCAGGCTATGGTAGGGAACCCCGGAGCCACATTTGGCCTCCGGGACATCAGGATGGTCTCTGTTTCAGTGTGGCAGCACGGTGGGGAGGGTCTGCACTCCAGGCTCCCTGCCCGTGCTGACGTGCTCTTCGCTCCACAGTGTGCAGGAGAAGAGAACTGGGTGGACAGTCGGACCATCTACGTGGGACACAAGGAGCCCCCTCCAGGGGCAGAGGCCTACATTCCACAGAGATACCCCGACAACAGAATCGTCTCCTCCAAGGTAGCCTCACTTTTTGCTCTGAGTTTCTGCCCGAGGGAGGGTGCACAAGGGACATCCCCCAAAACATGCATTTGTGTAACATGTCTCTACACTGTGTGTGCATTGCACGTGTTGCATGTGCGTACCGTGTTTGGGTGTGTGAGTGTGTGTGGCCAAGGTGCAGATATGTAAGTGACACCCAAATGTTCTGAGACACAGGTAGGGTCCCAAGAAGGGAGCCGGTGTAATGGGCACCTAGTTGTGGCATGCACCGCTCTCTGAAGGAGCCACTGGCACCACAGCTACTACCGAGCGTGTGCTATGAGATCAGCTGAGCTCTCCTTTGAACTCAGAGCCCTGCATTTGTTGAGAAGATTTTATGACCCAAAAGGTTAGCTTCTCTAGGATTTTTTTAATACGGTTATTTATTTTGTAACAGCATCATTAAAGTATTTGCAATAGCTTTTGTCCAGAAGCACAACACAGGCAAGTAAAATACACTCCTTAGTAAGACCCACCACACGAGTGCCCCCTGAGGTGACACGGCTTGATAATGAGGAGACAGCTGACAGAAGCACACCTCCCGTCCCATCTCTCTGGGAAGGGGAGTCCTTCGCTAACAGACCCAGTACCCCCCTACCATGGTGTGTGCATGCAGTGCATGTGTCCACGTGCGTGTGTGCCATCTGCGTGTGGACATGTCTGCCCAGGCATGCTTGTGAAGAGCTGAGCATCCTGACTGAGCTCTCTGAGAGCAGTGTGTGGAGAGCGAGGGAGCCCCATCCTCACTCCTTTGCTTTCGGCCATTTGTGGCCTATGGCCCACGTTGACTCAGAGAGGCTTTATCTTCTGTTCTTGTCCCTAGAGAACAGGAACCACCACAGCCTCTTTGTTTTCTGGAAAGGAAATCCACAGAGAGGTTGTGTGGGAATTGCAGTTCCCAGGGGTGTTCAGGAGCAATTTCTCCTAGAGAGGCTCCTTCATACCAGGAATCTTTTGAGCAGGAACCAACAGAATTAAGTCAACACTCTTGGCAGAGAGTGGCCAGAGGGAGGACAGGCCAGGAATTGGCAGAACCACTTGAGCCCGTAGAGCCTCGTGGCAGGCTCTCGGCGTGAGGAGTGGGCACCTGTGGCACACCGGTGCCTCATCTCAGTGACAAGTAGTCAGCGATGTCTCCAGAAAGTACGCACAGCCTGGTCCCTGTACCAGTCAACTCCAGGAAGGAAGAACCAGCCCTTGGACAGGAGGCAGGGCTCTGGGCCTCCCCCGACACTGGGCTTATGCAACCCGAAGTGCAAGTCTGTGAGGCATTGCCAGGAATTTATAATTGTTGCTTAAATAGCAGCTCAGGTGCATGGGAAGTGCTAAGTTGTTCAACAGTGTACAAAGGCTCTGTAGATTATGTCTACAGTAGTGTGTCCGTGCATGCAAGGCTGTTTGTTTCTACCTTAGAAATGTCAGAGTGCCTCAGAGCCTAGCGGCTTGGTTAACAGAGCAGTGACGGTGTTTGTCGCGGAAAGGTCTCAACGTGCCTACCGTTGCATTAGCCCAGCCTGTGTACAGGCAGGGGTGTCGTACTAGTGTGGTGGTTGACCAGAGTTTCCATTTCAGCTGTGGGGACTCACTCTCACGGAAAAAGAGAGATGGAAATGACTGCCTTCCGGGCTCCTCCTGGCGTCTGGCCACACATGAGGTCCCCTGCCCTGTGTCTGGGGAGACTGGTCTTAAGGACAGTGCTGCTCATTGCCTTGTGCAGAATGGTTCTGGGGCATGAAATTCGCAGGGATCCTTGCTTTGCCTTTAGGAGGCTGCCAAAGTAAATACTGGCTCCACCGGCACTGCCTGCTGCCCCAGCCCCCGTATGCTCAGGATTATTGTGAAGCTGATTACCTCTGCCACTTTGCATATACTGTTTTATTGATGGATGTTTATACAAATGACTTCCATATTTACCATGTCGCTTAAACACTGAGCAACCTTCTGTGGCTACAACTTATTATGAAGAAGCTAAGGCTTAGGGGCAGGAACATGTCAGTGACCACAGGGAACATAAGTGACCTTCAGCCATACTGTTCTCGGAGCATGGACTTCCTTCTGCAGGGCCATTATCCCCCATGGCTCGTGATATACTCACCCGTCATGATAGCCCCTCATCTCCCAACACCAGCAGTCCTGCATAGGTAGCATTGAGACTTCCTGTCATTGATAGCCCTTTCCTGATCACAGCAGACAGTGGTGCCTTGACTCCACACGAGCTGATTACGGGCCAGCATCTGGTTCTGTGCTTTTGTGGGGTAGTCAGGTACAGGCCTGTGGGCTGGATCCATCTCCAGTGGATAACGGCTGACACCCTGGGACCTTCTTATTTCCTGGCTGCTGGCAGAGCAGAAGAGTGCCTCGTTCCTCCCGGTGTGTCCCATGACAACAGGTGACAACGTGTAGAATAGGTAGGACTTCTGTGAGCCGTCTTCCCGGCCAGGGGCAGAAAGCCAGAGGTTAGCACACCCAGGGGAGCAGGAGGCTGTATGCACATGAAACATGTCAGCAGGGGTACCACTGCTCAATGACAGAATACAGAATACAGAGCTCAGTGTGAACACAGGCCAGTGGGCACCCTCAGCTCAGTGTGAACACAGGCCAGGATGAGGACAGATAATTCAGTGGACCCTGGCCTAAAGTCTCCATGAGTGTGAGGAAGCAGGCCTATTAACTATCTCTTGGATGCCTCAAGACATCCTCACGGGAGAAAAAGATGCTGTGACCTCCTCCTTTTTCCCAGCCCTCTCACAGCCCCTTTACAGCAGCCGTTTTATTCTCCTCCCTCGTCAGTGATAACAGACTTTTCCAGGTTGGGCTACTTTCCACTGCTGATCTGAGAGTGGAAATAGAACTCGATACGTGAGTGTGGATGACAGTGAGGCATTGTGTGCTGGCCACGATCTCCACAAATACGTAGACAAGCACAGAGCAGCGAGATAAAAGATGTGGCTGACCCGCCACTATCGCATTGCTGGTACCAGCTCTCACAATAAAGTGCTCCAGTTATGGGCTACACGTGTGCACATACATGCATGTGCACGTGAAAACCATAGGTCAGAGTTGGGTGTCCACCTCAATGACACTTCACTTTTTTTTTTTTTTTTTTTGAGACAGTCTCTCCCTTGAACACGTAGCTTACTAACTGATTAGACTGGCTGGTTCCAGGGTCTCCCTGCCTCCACCTCCTCACTGGGGTTGTGACTGGCACTTCTGGGCCTTACTATTTGTTGGGTATTGGGAATCCAAGCTCTGGTCCTCATGGTGCACGGCAGGCAGTTTGTCGACTGACTGGGCCACCTCTCTAGCCCCTTGTTTTCTCTGTTACATAGCCGTCACGCGTTTATGGACATTTAAATTATCTCCTTCATTTTCTGGTATATGTAGTCAGCAATAATAACCGGTTAACATTTTGTGAACCATGGGATTGCATGATGGTTCTCAGCCATGGCTTGGTCTTCATAGTGGTGGTCTGCAGAGCAGTCCTTGTTCTCTGGCACATGGTAGAATCTCAGGGCACTAGAACAGAACACTCAGGGACCACGGGTCCAGACATGCACATGGCTCTCTGCATAGAAATGCATTGTGTACACCAGGGTCACCTGCTATGTCCCACTCACCTCCTCCAGGGACAGCCCACAGAGCCAGTTCAGCCACGCCGTGGCGCAGTCGTGAAGACTCTTTCATTTAGCAGCTACCACGAAACCTCCAACCGTGACCGTAAAGCCACGTGTGCTTCGTGGCTGCTACAGCTCAGGATTTTCCTTCCATAACCTACATCACAAATCCCAAGTTCTCCTCTATTATGTAGACACGCCAGAGGCGCATGGTCTCTTCCAGATTTTGATCTTTTTCTTTATTTCCAAATAAATCTTTCTTCATTGACTGATAGGAGAGTATCATCAGTGTGTTTGGAAAGATTCTACCAGAATTTCCAAATAGAAAATATTTATGTATTTACTCATTGTAATACTGGGAGTTGAACCCAACACCTTGTACATGCTAGTCAAGTGCTCTGCTACTGAACCGTGTTCCCAGCTCCACCCCCAGTTTTTAAAAAAAAAATTTATAAAAATAGAAACATATTAAAGCTCTTTCCCATATACAGGAAGTGGTTGGTCACCCCATATTGAACTGTGTGCCGGCTGCTGCACCTGCCTCTCCCCTTTATCCTCTGAGATCATTTTGTAAAAAAATCCTGATGCCAAATGATTGTCACCTGTAAATATTTCAATAGCGGGAACATTGGGTTTCCATCTATATGACTTTGTTGCTAAGTAATATAGAAATTTAGGGGATTTTTTTTAAAAAACAGGGTCTCTCTATATAACCCTGGTTGTCGTGGAACTTAACTATGTAGACCAAGGTGATCTTGAACTCAAAGAGATCCACCTGCTTCTGCCTCCTAAGTGCTGGATTGTGTGTGTGTGTGTGTGTGTGTGTGTGTGTGTGTGTATAGAGAAATGTACATGTGTGGGTACAGGTACCTGTGGAGGCCAAAAGGCGGTATCAGATCCTTGGAACTGGAGTCAGAGGCAGTTGTGAGCTGCTGGTTGTGGGTGCTGGGACTATTTTGATTAACTAATGTATAAGTGATGAATCTTGGCTTGGAAATAAAGTTGACTTCATAGGATGGGGCCTAAAAATCATTTCGTTTGCCTTTGATCCCAGGCAGGACTCGGGAGGCAGAGGCAGGTGGAGCTCCACAAGGTAGAAGCCAGCTGGTCTACAGAGTGAGTTCCAGACAGCCAAGGCTACACAGAGAAACATTGTCAGAAAAAACAAAATAATAATAACAAAAATATAAATTCCATTTGATGGGGGAATTGTATAAAAAACACAATATATTAAAAAAAATCCTATGTTCATCCCAGAAATGTGAGAGAAGAAGGACACACAGAGACACCGCCATTACAGAGGGCTTGTGTCTTTACTGCTCCTGAGAAAGCAGTGCTCATGGGCAGGAGAGGGCATTGTTAAGAGGTTCATCCCATTGACATGATCTGCAGAGTCTCCACCTGTGACTTTGAGGGTCTCCTCATACTCCTAAGTTCATGCGGAAAGGCAAGTGACCATGGATAGTGACACACAGAACGGGCGTGGTGAGGGCAGCACTGTTCTCAGCACAGACAGAGTGGTCAGTTTGGAGAATACGGAGTGTGGGAACCACCCTCTTTCCTCACCCCACAAACGATGCAGCCCCTTGCAGCATGGACACTCTACCCTGCCATCAGGGAAGCCGTCTCCAGGCAGCTCAGACTCTGTGCCTTCTGCCACATCTCCCCGTTGTACTGGACAACAGAGGAGAGATGAGAAGGCTCAGCAAGTGGCTACCCTGGCAAGGGTTGTGCCAAGTCTCCACTGGGCCCCTGAGTGTTGAAACACTCTATACACACACAGTATGTATATGTATATAGTGTTTTGCTTTCTGCCTTGACCTGATTGGCCGGGGCATTTGGACGTGATTACTTCAGAGGGCACCTACCCTGTCTCAGCAGCTTGACAGTGTATAGCACTGACAGAATGTCAATAATCTAAATTCTGGTGAGTTTGTATCTAAAACTGAACATTTTCTACTCTGCACCCCCTCCCTGCTCTTATGTAGTAGAACACGGCGTAAGTGGCCTACGTTTGCTTTTGTTTTACACAGTACACATTTTGGAACTTCATACCCAAGAACCTCTTTGAACAGTTCAGAAGAATAGCCAACTTTTATTTTCTCATCATCTTCCTGGTGCAGGTAAGGAAGGTCTTGGCTCACTGTCTCAGTAAATGTCAGTTGTTTCTCAAGTAAGTGACCTACAATCACTTAAAATTAGCAAGGATGTGACACCCCCATCTGCCATTCATTCCTGGGTTCTCTGACTCCAGCCCCAGAGGAGACAGCGCAAGGTCTCCAGCCACACCTGGCATCTCCATTTGCTCATTCTTGGCACTCAGAAAATGCAAAGCAGATGTACATCCAGAGAGACAGAGAGGCGGGGCCCAGCAAGGATGTGGGCAGGGAGCAGCTGGTGGATTACACTCTGTGAACAGCCATGTTACATTTCTCTAAACTATTCTAAGTATGGCTATAAATGACTGTAAAGTCTCCCCAGCATGGGTTCTGTCAGAACTAACTCAAGTGTGGCACCTGTGGAGTGGACTAAATGAACCAGAGTATCCAGAGTTACACATGTGCCCTTGCCACGAGCTGACACATCTTCCTTAACCACACCCCTTAGTTAAGGAGTCTCCCTCAGCATGATAGTCACTAGGACAGGGCGGTGTCCCTCTTGTCCAGGTTGCAGGGCAAAGAGGGCACCAGCAAAGTGCTTTAGGTAGGTGGGAGAAGGTGTGTTTTCAAGGTGACTCCCTGACTCTTGTCCTCACAGTTGATCATCGACACACCCACAAGTCCAGTGACGAGCGGGCTCCCTCTCTTCTTCGTCATCACTGTTACGGCCATCAAGCAGGTAAGACTCACCTGTGCTTTCTTGTGCTCGAGGTCCTGTGCAGCATGGCGTGTTTCGTCTTCTCATAGTTAGGTTGGGGTTGGGTTTCTGAGGGCTGACTGCAGATGTGCCATGCCATTTTTTAAAATCAAAAGTCTGTGCCGTCAGTGTTGACCGCAACAATGTCAGCCAGACTCCATCATCCACCTGCGGTACTGTTGCCTGCTATTTCCTTACCGTGAAGTCCTTTTGCCCCCTCCCCCTTTCACGCTGTGCTTTGGAGCAGGTTACCAAGCACAGTCTAACAGTCATGCTTCGTGTCCTCCGTCACCACGTGTGTAAATGTTTCAGGTTCTTACTCAAGGAAGATTTGTCTGATGCCCATTTACTTTTTTTTTTTTTTTTTTTTTTGGTTTTTCGAGACAGGGTTTCTCTGTGGTTTTGGAGCCTGTCCTGGAACTAGCTCTTGTAGACCAGGCTGGTCTCGAACTCACAGAGATCCGCCTGCCTCTGCCTCCCGAGTGCTGGGATTAAAGGCATGCGCCACCACCGCCCGGCTAAAGATTTATTTTATTTATTATGTATACAGTGTTCTGCTTCCATGAACACGTGCGTACCAGGAAAGGGCACCAAATCTTACTATAGATGGTTGTGAGCCACCATGTGGGTTCTGGGAATTGAACTCAGGACCTCTGGAAGAGCAGCCAGTGCTCTCAACCTCTGAGCCATCTCTCCAGCCCATTTACTTTTAGCCAGTAGTTTACTCATATCAATATGGATTTATAAGTATTTATTTTAAACTTTGCGCTATAATCCAGTAATGCTTCAATGTTTAAATTGTTCTTGCTTTAGCCATTACTGGTTCATTCAGTTAGATTCTGTATTCCTTTAACACACCTTTCCATTGGGTAAAGTATTTATTTGTTTTGTGTGAGTGTGTCAGGGGAATTCCTTTCTCACTTGCTGAGCTAACATTAGCTATAAGACAGCACAGCAAAGATTGAGACATAATTTCAGTGCCTTAAAATTTACCCTAGCATTTCCTCAAAAGTTTTATAATTTTAGTTATTAATTTAGGTAATGTTTCATGCTAATTTTGAATATGATACAGTATATAAGCTGGATTGTCTATGTGTTTATTCTGTGTGTGGGTATTCAATAACAGTTGATGAAAGACCCTTTTCCGCGTTTTAAGTGTTGTATCTGTATTGAATTTGTTCAACTGATGCATATCCATCACGAGACTTTCTTATACACTGGCTTCATCACTGTAGGTTTGTAGTAAAGTTTTGAAGTTAAGTGTATAGATGGAACAACTGTTATTTTTGGCCTCAACCCTTTCATATTTGCATAAACTGTAAAGTCAAATTGTCACTTTTAAAAAATGTTTGTTCAATTTTTTTTTTAATTAAAGAAAAAGTCTCAAAAGCAGGAAGTCAGGTGCCCATGCTGCCAACAAGAGTTCACCTTCACTCAAAGTGATTTGTTTCAGCTAACTCATAGGGAGGGTAAGGCTGTGGAAAGTTGGTTCTGCTTCAGGCTGAAATGAGTTAGAATCAGTCAGTCGCTACTTTTCTGCCATTAATGGGAGAGAAAAGTAGGTCTGTATATTGTGAGCCAACCAGAGCACTCTGGTGTATCATCCAGTTTCCCAGGCCCTGCTCGCCCTCACCTCAGAATGTGCCTCTCCCAACCCCAGAAGGGAGTGCTTTCTCAGTGACTGTATCTGCGAAAGCCTTGGGACACACTTTTCTAACTGGTCTTTTTCAGGTAGCATAATGTTCTCAGGGTTTACCCACATGGTGGCATGTCAGAGTTCCGATCTGTGTTATCAGTGAGAATACTGATGTGTGTGCTTAGGACACCCCCCCCCATTACCTTATCCTACAGTCTGTCTATGGGCATGTGATGCTCTTAACATTGCTGAAGCACACTGCTCAGAGTGTTTGTGTGGACACTGATTTGCTCTTTGTTCCTGGCTCTTTATATATTTGTTTATTTCGATTTTCCCATTCCTGCCCCTTTGTGCTTATTTTTAATTAACACATAACTGTGTATATTATGTCTGTGGATGGACATAGGTTGATGGATTTAGATACTTAATTCTGGGGGTATTCTACAGGTAGAATTGCTCTAAGCCTCCGAAGAACTGGCCAGATGTCTCCCGGCAAAACATCTGCCTATGGTCTGCAGGCTCTGCCACTGATTGTTGATGCATCCGGCCCGTCATAGCTCTCTTAGTGTGTGCCTGGCACTGCCTTACACATGGGTTCCTGATAGCCAGCGGATGCATTCGGCCCATCATAGCTTTCTCAGTGTGTGCCTGGTGGTGTCTTACACACGGGTCCCTGATAGCCAGCAAATGCATTCAGCCCATTGTAGCTCTCTCCTCTCTCCATGTATGCCCGGCAGTGTCTTACACACGGGTCCCCAATGCCAACAAGGTTGGGGATCTTGCCATGGACTGACAGTCATTTGTAAATAGTGAGAGGAGTGTCCATTGCCTGCGTTGTGTGCTCTAGACCTTCTGTCAGAGCCTGTGAATTTGCATTTCACTATTTAGCATTCACCTTTTCATTTGAGGCATCTGGATAATTTGCACAATGTCAACTTCGAAGTACATTCTTTCCCCGAAAGAACAGCACAGCTACCCAGCAGTACATGCTGCAGGTGTCTGGCCTCAGGACTCACCCTGGAGTCTTCTGACAGGTGTGGACATCTCCACATTGCTCAGTCTGTTTTTTCATACAAGTTAGGACCACGTGCCCAGGTGTGGCACCACCCAAGTGAGCTGGACCCTTCTACATCAATTGTTGGTCAAGAAAATACCCAACAATTGCCTATATGCCAATCTTATGGAAGAATTTTTTCAATAACTCTAGCATATATTAAGTTGAAAGAGAGAGAGAGAGACAGAGACAGAGAGAAACAAAACCAGGACAGAGATCTTATCTAAAACAATAATTTAAAAAAAAGAAGTACAGTTACTTGCTGTTGGTTTATCTCTTATTGCTCACTTGGTAGCCATCTGGAAATGCAGGTTTGAGAACAGTTTGCCTCTGTTTCAGACCTATTAGGTCATGCTTGAAAGTCCGCAGAGCAGGTGGGGTGAGTGTGGTTAACAGACACCATCAGTACCTGGGGACTGCCGAGTACTGTGGGGACTTTGTCATTGCAGAATCGTGTGGCCTGGCTCATCTTTTGACTGAGGCGTTTACTGTGGAGGAACTTTTCCCAAGGATAGGTCCTGGGTTTCTATGGAAGTCTACATACAAAGATTTTATCTGTTTTAACTGCAGAAACATAGTTGGTGTGAGAATGTCCAGCCGTAAGGACCAGAGAGATGTGAGGAAACCCCAAGCTAGACCATACTTTGCCATAATTACTTCAAACACATTTTCTCTCCCTGTTTGGCTTTAGGGTTATGAAGACTGGCTTCGCCACAAGGCAGACAATGCCATGAACCAGTGTCCCGTGCACTTCATTCAGCATGGCAAGCTGGTCCGGAAGCAGAGTCGGAAGCTCAGAGTAAGTAGCACGTCCGCATCTGCCTGGTTCACCAGTGTTTCTCAGAATCATTTTTAAAGTAACTTTTCAAAGCAGGTCTGCCATTAATGTACCTGTTGTTGGGTAGCCACACTGCCCTGTCTCATTTCGCTGAATGTTTGAGTGGTTTAAATCGTTGGAGCAGCTTGCTTTCTGCCTGTGCTGGCCACTTGAAAGCCCTTGTGTATGTGCAGACAGAGGATGGCTTTTCACCCTTGTCTCTGGGTCACAGCCCAGCTCTGGCTTCAGCCATCATCTGAGTGTAAATCTGGACTCATTCTCTTCCTGTCTCTCTTCTCCTGGTACTCCTCCCATGCCCAAGTCTTCCCCCACTCCACCCCCTCCCTCTTAGGCAGCTCTGCTATCTGTCCTGACCATATCCCGGATAGCAGTCTGCCCCAGCCAGGGAGTTCAGCCCGCCCTGGTATAGGATGAACTTTTCCCCAGCCTGACACCAGCCAGCTGTTGAGCTTGAGGTCAGAAGGTGTCTCAGGATGTGGTCACAGTGCCCAACCATCTACGGTAGAACAGCACCCCACCCGCAAGGATCAAAGACACGTGTGTTTGCTAGCCCCATTCCACTTACTGATCTATTGATATGTGGCTGTGTACACATTTATTATAAACATGTTTGGCCGGGCGGTGGTGGCGCACGCCTTTAATCCCAGCACTTGGGAGGCAGAGGCAGGCGGATCTCTGTGAGTTCGAGACCAGCCTGGTCTACAAGAGCTAGTTCCAGGACAGGCTCCAAAACCACAGAGAAACCCTGTCTCGAAAAACCAAAAAAAAAAAAAAAAAACATGTTTGGTGCATAAATGCCCTTTCATGTCTCTGCTTTCATTGTGACAGTTTTTCCTGGTGTTCCCTACAGCTGCTCTAGTCTTTAGTGGCCCACAGGACCCAGAAAGGCTTTGGCTTGACAGAAAGCCTCGGTGTGGGTCTTTCCTAGAACCATGTTGTCATCCCATAAGGCACCATGATGGTGTCTTAGCACCCTCTGGATACAATAGGAGAGTGAGTTCCAGTCCAGAATGAGCTGTCACACAAACATGGCCTCTCAGTGACCACTCTCTCTGTATCCTGCAGGTTGGGGACATTGTCATGGTGAAGGAAGATGAGACCTTTCCCTGTGACCTGATCTTTCTCTCCAGCAACCGGGCAGATGGGACCTGCCATGTCACCACCGCCAGCTTAGATGGAGAGTCGAGCCATAAAGTAACGTTCCCGGATTTGGGGTGCAACTTGGGGTCTTAGCAGACTGGGCTTTGGCAACAGATGTGACATCCTGGATGCAGACTAAGCATATCTATGGTTATGGAGTTCTCTGTGGGGGTGGGGTGAGGGATCCCCAAATTCTCAACACATCGCGAGAGCTTGAATGACTTAAATGGAGATGTATGGTCACCTGTCCACTTGCTCTCGGTCATAACCACCACTCCAGCACTTACCACTAGAAACGTAAGCAGAAATGCAGGGGTGCCTTCTCCTGAAAGCCGCTGGCACACCTCTTTCCTCTCCTCTCCCCCTCCCTTCCTTCTTCTTCCTTCCCCTCCCCTCTCCTCCCCTCCTTTATACTCCAAGGATAAAGGAGGAAGAATGTTTACCTGTCCATAGTCCCCATAGGTGCTAGCTAGACCATGTGGCCCTGAACAACAACACAGTGTTTGCTGGTATCTTCTTAGAAATGCAGTTCTTAGGCCTCCTGCTCAGACACTGGGTTCTGAAGGGTGGCCTGACACCAGTGGCCTAGCAACCTCCTGGGATGTTAGCGCATACTTAGTTCAGATTTGAGGAACCTTCTGGTCCAGATAGCTGAACAGCTACATAGGAACAATGATAAGAGGACAGTTGGTAGCAGAACTTGGAAAATGAAACCAATGGCTGCTTTTGGTACCTCCTAGGAACAATAGTACTTGGCCTAAAAGAAGAGGGGCATGTCAGTGATTGATAGCTCTTACCAGGGCAGGCACATCAAGTATCAGGTTTAAAGGAGTCCCAGACTTGCCCTTTGTCCTGCTGCTTTAAGATGAGGATTCTGGGTAAGCATGAAGAGTCAGAGCTCGTGTTCCTCACCAAGTCAAACTGTAGCAGAGGCTCATCTGTAGTCCTCACCCAGGCTCACAGTAGAGCTTACAATGCACGTGAAGACCAGATTCTGGGGTGGGTGCCAGAAGCCAGGTGGAATGAGGTTTGGGGGGTAGCTCATGGTTCCTCTCCACCTGCAGACTCACTACGCAGTGCAGGACACCAAGGGCTTCCACACAGAGGAAGATGTGGACGGACTGCACGCCACCATCGAGTGTGAACAGCCACAGCCTGACCTCTACAAGTAAGCGGAGTACACTGACCCGCAGGAGTGGGTGCGCAGCTGAAGACGTCGGAATAGCTGCACAGAGGGAAGCCTATGCTCTTTACAACTGAGTTAGGAAATATCCTGTAAGCCGTGGGTGGAGCAGCAGAGAAGGGAGATAAGAAAGGAGGAAGAGCTGAGTGGCTGGGCCACACTGGTCGGCTACAGAACAGGACGAGCTAGCTGTGGTGCAGACTGGGGTCTCTACTGGTCCTGTGAGTAACAAAGTGAGCTTTTCTGTTGCCAGGTTTGTGGGGCGCATCAATGTTTACAACGACCTGAACGACCCTGTGGTGAGGTGAGTTTCTGGGAGTCCAGGCCTTTATCCTCTTTGCTATTATGTTAGTTAGGTGCTCATTCTTTGATGAGTTCTTCCACGTCGCCTGTTCAGAAGGCAGGGCCCTGTCTCATCAGCAAATCCCCTCCCATGTTGACTCTGGGGTGCTGTCTGCAGGGTTCGTCTGCGCAGTTCTGTCTGCACCTGTCGATGCGGTGAAGCCCATAGATGGTTTTTGTTTTTTTTTTTTTATTTAAAAGGTTTTTTTTTTCATTTTACATACTAGTCACAGTTCCCCACACAATAAGCCATCACTGGAGTCTTCGTAGCTGGCCCGTCTCTCGTGGGACTCCGTGAGCAGCTGCTTTAAGGGGCAGCCTGTGCGTTTCTTAAAATGTGTTTTAGTGGTTATTTTTTGTTTGTGTTACTTATTTTTTGAGACCTTCTCTTGCTACTAGCTGGAAAGGCCTTGAGCACTGGATCCTCCTGCCTCAGCCCCCTGAATAGCTGGATCACAGTCTGGTGCCACCATTCAGGCTCTTGTCCTGGCTTTGTGGGCACCATCTGCCAGCAGGTTAGTAGGGCATTTACTCGGAGGAGGGTGGGAGCATAACTTTAGTTTTCAAAGAGGAGTTTTTTATTGCTTTGGAAACTAGACAGTGTGGAGAGCTGATGTTGTTTAGGATGAAAGAGCAGATGAGGTTCTCCTGACCATCAGCGAAACTGAGGGGGCATGTACTATGGACCCTGAGCTTCACACTGAGCTGAAGCTGTGGCCCCAAGCTGGGGACCGTGGTCCTAATGCACTTTGTGTTTTAATACTAGCTTTAGCTCAGCCTTTGGACATCAGGGCTGTGTGTTTGTTATTTGGATTTTTAAAGTATTTATAATTATTGGAAATAATATAAACAGGAGGAAAATGTTTGCTTTTGTTGGTCCCCCATTCAAATTCCCAGTCCATTCTATTATATTTCTTCTTCAGTCTGTCCACACTAGAAGCAAAGTATTTTGTCAAGTACATTAGATTTAGAGCTGTCTGAGACCCTTTAAGGTGAGGCCATTGTTTTAATTAACGTTTATAACATGAATTGTAAACAAGTTACTAACAGAAGCCGACAGCCCCTGGCAGCCGGGGAGCTGTTGTCAATGACTATCAGACCAGGGAACCTGCCTGTTGCCTGCCGACCACCTCAGGGAGGCGCCTGGGTAGCTTACAGCCCCTCCCTCCCTGGCGTCCTCAGGCACAGTCTGAACCACGTTGGCCAAACACAGTGGCCCCACTAAGGGCGTAATATTCTGTGTGTTCATTTCTGCCCTAAAGGACAGATAAGTAAGTAAATTAAAGGCAAGCGGGCTCTTCTCTGACGCACTGGGATGCTCTTCTCTGATCCACCGGGGTCACTAGGATGCAGCAGTGGGATTCACACACTTGAATCCCCTCACTGCTTAGAAGAAAGGCTCACAGCTACTATCTGTGGGTAATTTTTGCGTCTGAACTTCCACCACAGAGGCCCCAGAGGCCCAGCCTCCGTTCACACTTGAAAATGTGCTTACACTAAGGATGGGGGAGAAGCAGCTGAAGGAGGAGTGAATCTCAAGGTTTTAGCCTTTTCAGAACATCAGGAGGTCCCGCAGTCCAGCCGCCCTCACACTAGAGGTGTGTTGGGAGAGGCCCTGCCCTCAGATCTCTTTTGTAGTCAGTCTGGGTACCATTTTCACATCTAGGTGTTGCTGGTGGCGCGGATAGGGACGCTATCTGAAGACTCTGCCTATGGCTTCTTGTGGAAATGTCACTGAAGCATTCTGGCTCCTGGTTATTTGAGGGTGGGGTGTCCTGCTTCCTTGAGGCCTTTCAAATGCCACTGTGAAGCTCCAGCCTCTGAGTGACAGGCCAGGAAAACGGGACTAGAAACAATCCCACAGGCAGTGTCTCCTCCTCAGAGGAGCCCTATGCAGGTAGACTTTGGTAACTCAGTGTGAGCAAATCCACGCTACACCGCTTCCTCTTAGGATGATTGAATTGATTTTCAGTCTTGCATCCCACCACTTCTGGTCTCCTTATCTTCCAGGCCATTAGGATCAGAAAACCTGCTTCTCAGAGGCGCCACACTCAAAAACACAGAGAAGATCTTTGGTAAATATTTTAATTTGCCAACCACTGGTAATCATTTCTAAAATCTAGGACACGCTTAGCAAACTAAACTCTACATCACCCTGAGAGACCACTAGATGCCTTAACATACCACAAACTTGGTGCAGGGTGACCTGCTAAGAGATGAGTGTTGTGGTATAATCTGAACCCATGAGCCATGACAGCGAAGATCGTGACTTGCTTGTTAAGGACCTCCTCAGTTCATGGCTCAGGATCGTGAAGCTATATCCAGGAAGATATTCGCCAAGCATTGTAATGCAGGAGAGTTCTCTAAATCTGCTTGTCGCTGTTAATACCTCCCATTGACAGTGCACTGTTTCCTGTTTTAATTGACTGAAATAACTTTTGAAATATACACTATGCCCTGCTGCCTGATCACCCAGTATATTAATATTTGGAATGAAGAATATAATGTGAAGATTGGATCTTACACAGGACTCCTGAGTGTGAGGAATCCAGCTTCCTTGAGAAGCTCACTTCCTGGTTAAGTTGGAGATGTGACCTGTTTGTGTGAGCATCCTTTTCTCTAGAGCATGGGCTTCTCACAGACTCTTCTCCTTCCAGGTGTGGCTATCTACACAGGCATGGAGACCAAGATGGCTCTGAACTATCAGTCCAAGTCCCAAAAGAGATCTGCTGTGGAAAAGTAAGGCCACTCCCCTGCTGCCACCTTCTAGCCATCACTGGTCCCCATAGATGCAGCAGTGGGTCCTTGAGGGATCCACAGCATTTTCGGGGGACCCACAGTGTCCTGGAAAGCCCAAGCATCCTCAGGGGACCCACAGCATCCTCAGGGGGCCCACAGTGTCCTGGGGGCCCACTCCTGCAGGGACTGGAGCTGCTAACCACAGAGCCCATTACTCGGGAGATTTTCTTGCTTTCCTCCCAGTGAGATAAATGGCCTCACCCCTTTCTCTGCTAACACGCTACCTGTACGTCTTTCCCCCAAGTTCTAATTTTAGATAAATCACAGATGCCTCATATCCCCAGTCATTGATTCAGGCAAACTTCAAAATGGGGATCATACTCAGCCCCTTCCATCCCAGGGACTTGATAGGAACCAAGTGTGTCCTGATGTGGTTTACTGAGGTCACTGTGAGCAGAGTGAATATTTTCCATTAGGCAGTAAAGCCCTGACAACTGCCATGACGAGATTAGGCTTAGGAGAAAGTAGAGTGTGAGGTTTTGTAGTCTCTGCCCCTTGCTTGGTGTGGATGGCCTCCATGTCACAGAGTGAAGCAGCGGGAGTTAGTTAATTACCAGGAGTAGGACACTGGCAGGGACACTAGGGATGCCATTCCTGGGCCTGTCTGTGGCTGCGTTAAGTGTGAGAATGGAGATGGGCTTTTCATCCGCTAGGATGCTCTGCTTGCAGACATCTGGGTGTGATGCATGGGCTTCAGAAGAAGACCGTAAAAATCAGCCATGTTCCAGCCTCAGGCACTTCTCTGGTACTCACTTCTTGCTCACCCTAGAGTGAGAATCACCAAGCTCTAAGCTGACTCTGGCACAGGAGTCCCCATGGTTCAGGAACCTCGGGAGAGGTTCATCAACCATGTGGCAGCATGTATCTTTCCCTCTCCTCCCATGGCTCTGGTCCTGCATTGGCAAAGGTGGCTGTGAACGAGCTGGAGTTTCATCTTCCTGGGTCAGGCTGGACAGTGCCCTCCAGGGCATTGCTGAGTGCCTGTGCTGTCCCTTCATGGTGAGGAAGGACCAGGAGCGACATCTGAAGGCTGGCTGTTTCCCTCTAGGTCAATGAATACATTCCTGATTGTGTACCTCTGCATCCTGGTAAGCAAGGCCCTGATCAACACGGTGCTGAAGTATGTGTGGCAGAGTGAGCCCTTCCGAGATGAGCCATGGTACAACCAGAAGACCGAGTCCGAGCGCCAGCGGAATCTGGTATGGAAGCACTTCCCTTGTGTGAGGGAGGTGGCCCTTAGGCCATTGGTACAAAAACGATGGCACCAGGAAACTACAAAGGCAGATTTGCTTCAGGTAGAATGGAGCCTTGCCCCAGCTTAGGACAGAGGCCATCACTGGCACCTGGTGTAGGCAGGTGGGAGCTGCCTGCCATCCTTGGGTACTAGAATGGACAAGCCTGGAAATAAATGTGTAAAGAACCAAAATCATTTTGGTATTTTCAAAACTCAGCACATCATTGAGATAAATACTGCTTTTTGTGGTAACTTGGGGACAAAAGGCTCTGGCCTCAGAGCAGAGCCATATGCACTGACATCACATCAGGGCTGGTACAGATGTAGCCCTGTGTGCAAGCACCGACCCTGCATGATGTTGTGTTCCGTCTGACAGATCGCCTCTCCCTAATAGCCTCAAAGAGGAGTGAACTATACAGAGTAGTCCCCCGGAGCTGAGTGTGGCGGGCGTGCCTGTAATCCCAGAGTAAGGCGGAGACTGGGGATCATGAGTTTGAAGAGAAAGTCACTATGTAGCAAGGTCCCATCTCATCCTAAGTTTGAGGATTGTTAGTTACAGAGGGACATCATGAGTACTCAAAAGTGGCATTCCCGTTGGGCACTACTTAGCATGGCCTCTCCACATCCCTGATGGTGTGGTTAGTGTGAGCTTCTGTCCCTGTCCCTCCCCATCTCTCCACCAGCACAGACCTCAGCAAGACATGACAGGTAGCCGTTCCCAGTGGGTCTTTGTCTGCGGGTGAAAGTGCTTGTGTTTACTTATCTGACTGGGGTAGGAGCTGACAATCTGAGGCTTCCTGTCCCCTCCTTGTGACCTGCTGCTTCCTAATGCAGTCAATGCTCTCAGTTTCTCAGGGCCTTCACCGACTTCCTGGCCTTCATGGTCCTCTTCAATTACATCATCCCGGTGTCCATGTATGTCACAGTGGAGATGCAGAAGTTCCTTGGCTCCTACTTCATCACCTGGGATGAAGACATGTTTGATGAGGAGATGGGGGAAGGGCCTCTGGTTAACACGTCTGATCTAAACGAGGAGTTGGGACAGGTAGGTATCTTCTAGAGACTCTGCCTGCTTTCTTAGCCCTACTAAGGCTAATTGACTATGCCCTAGTGGTTGGGCTCTCCTTGATTACTGGCAGTTCATGCAGGTCTTGCACTCGACCTGCAGATAAGCTGCAGTGGTGAAAATCAGAAGTAAGGGCAGCAGTAGAAAATCACTGACAGTGGTTTTGTTTTTCCTGAGTGTATCTTTCTAAACTTGATTTATGTAATAACAGACAATAAGGTTCTTTTAACTTTATAATGTCAAAAAGTGATGATTGCCCTAGCTGAGAGAAACAAGCACAGTCCCAGGGCTTGCTCACTTATCCTGGCCTTCATAGCTAAAAGAGTGCAGAGTGTGGTGGGAGGCCACTCTCATGGCACTTCCGTGAGGCTCTGCTCCCTTCACCGCACAGCAAGCAGGAGGAGCAAACAGAAACCTGGGGCAGTTTCCTTGGGCGGTGTGTTGTAGAGTTAATGAATGTGTGGTCTGAAGGACCATAGTCCTTTAGCTCAGAACCAGGAAGTCCTGCGTGGTCTGTGCTATGATTTCCAGAGCAGTGCAGAACGAGACAACAGATGTGAGCCGACAGTCACAGCATCTGGGACAGCCATGCAGGGGCTCCCCTTGTGAGAACAGCGCTCATGCACACCACAGCTGTTCCCTGTGCTCTCTATGAGGCCAGCAGGGTCCCTCAGAGTAAGAGAGGGCTGGCACACACTCCGTTTGCTCACTGCAGAACTCAGTGTTGGTGCGTAGGAAAGAATACCCCAGAAAGACTGGTTCCTTCCATCTCATCCAGCCTCATGGGGAGTCTCTGACCTTTTCCCATCCTTATGTCACCGGAAGGGCCTTTTGGCATGTGGCAATTCATTAAGTAAATCATCCATTTGAATTGGACCTACCCTGCAGTTGCCTAGTAATACCATGTAAACAGTCTAGACTGACAGGCACATGTCCCCACCTGCCTTGGGGAAAGCCTCTGTTACTGCAGAGGACACTGCCTGTCATAGTTCCAGCTTTCTGATGTGTTCCTGTAGGGTATTTCATGCCCTACCTCCTGCGTAACACACTGGTCTGTTCTTTAGAAATCAGGGCAGTGTCCGGGGATGCCCTGGAACAGGACGTCTCTCCCAACCTGGAGTCCATCTCAGAATTCGACTGTCCTGTCCTGTGTTCAGTGTGCTGGGCCACTGGGTCAGGACCAGTCAGTGCCTCCCTGTACACAGCAGTGCAAGATGGCAGTTCTGTCTGTGTCTGAAGCAGAAATGACTGCCTTCCAAGTAGACCTCATTCAGGGGCTTTGTACATTTTCCCGTGTGACCCTCTCATCCCTGTCATATGGAGGAGGAGCTAAGGCTGGAAAGGCTTTCCCAGCATCCTAGTTAGGTGTGGAGTCACTGCTGTCAGGAAAGACACATTGTCTCTGCAGTCTCTGCCTGTGTCATGTGCTACAGGTGGGTGAGTGAACAGTCTGTGCCTAGCAGGACAGCTCATGCCTTTGATCACCAGTGTCCTCAGTGGGCACAAATGCAGACTAGCACAGCACCACTTGACACGATCCAGTGGGGCTTACCCCTGGCCTGCCAGGACGGGCCGCCACACGCAGATCATTAGACAGTGTCCACCACGTCACAGAAGCGTACGGACCAGGCAACCATCGACAGACACAGAGGGTGTGGAGTTTTGTGGAAAGTTAGGAGGAGAAGGCTATCCTAGCACAACACAGGTCACATATAGCAGCCCTGTAGCCAGCATCACACTCCATCAAGAAATGTCAAGCTTCCTCTAGGTTTGACGGCAAGATCAGGAGAAGCAGAGGACTCCTGCTCTTCTTCAGCTCCTCAGAAAGGTGCCGCAGGAGAGGGGGAGGAGGGAGGAGATGCACAAACAGGGAAAAAGAAAGTTAAATCGCTCCTGTTTGCAGAGCTGTAGAAAACCCTGAAGACCAACAAGAAACTATTAGAACTCTGCCAGTGGCACCAGGATTTATCCCTACTGCTTGTACTGGCTTGTTTGGAGCCTGTTCTCTTTTGGACGGACACCTTGCTCAGCCTAGGTATAGTAGGGAGGGCCTTGAACTTCCCCAAAGCCATGTGCCTTACCCTCTCTGAGGAGTGGATGGAGAGTGTGGAGGGAGGGAGAACTTGGATTGGTATGTATAATGAAAAAAGATAGTTTTCTTTTTTAAAAAATTAGTTAATTAAAAAAAGAACTAATAAATTTAGTGAAGTTGAAGGGTATGAGCTCAAACACATAACACTGGAGTCTAACATTAATGTCAGACCCCTGGATTAAAGACTCTCGCAGACCTGTCTAGAATAGTAAAAGCCGTGCTTCCTCTGTGTCTCCAGCCGACAGAAGCAGTGGGACTTGTGTCTGGGTTCTGACTGGACAGATGGCGCAGCAGTTAGAACTGCTTCCTCAGGAGTCCCAGGTTTGGGTACCAGTCCCCTTGGAGGTCAGCACACAGCCACTTAAAATTCCAGCCCCCGGGGATCTTCTGGCTCCTACAGGCATCTAAACTCATGTGTGTATGCCCATACACAAACACTCATACGTACATATAATTGTTTTGTTTGTTGTTTTTGTTTTTCAAGAGAGGATTTCTCTGTATAACAGCTCTGGCTGTCCTAAAAGTAGCTCTGTAAATCAGGCTGACCTCAAATTCACAGATACCTGCCCTTTTCCTCGTGTGTATTCTGTCTTCTAAACCTTGTCCCATCCTGGGAGTCTCAACCTCTCAGCCCCGTAGAGAAAGTTCTTCTTTCTCTCATCTGTGCCGCCCTGCTTAAGGAGAGTCAGGGCTCCCCTCATCCTGCGCTGCACAGACACATAGAGCCCTGGCTCCCTGGAGGCCAAGTTCTGTGAGGCCACATTGTGTTCCGTCTTGTATTTGTCACCAGTATGAGGAGGGGAGAGCCTCTTCCCCCGAAATTGCACCTGTGTGGGTGAAGGGGGGTGCTGTGGGTACCCACACGTGGTAGTGGGTCTATCTGGACAGACTCTCAGAAGTTCCTGTCCCACTAGGATTGTAATAGGCTTGGGCTAAGAACTGTCACCTGCCTACATGTCTTACCTTGAGAGTGTGGTACCCTCAGGTGGAGTACATTTTCACAGACAAGACGGGCACCCTTACGGAGAACAACATGGCCTTCAAGGAGTGCTGCATCGAGGGCCACGTCTACGTACCTCATGTCATCTGCAATGGGCAGGTCCTTCCGGACTCTTCTGGCATCGATATGATTGATTCTTCCCCAGGTGTCAGTGGAAGGGTAGGTTGCAGGTCCTGGGGGTGCAGGGTGTGTCTGTGCCTCATGATCAGGGATGTGAGTAGGTGGGGTACTCTCACTCACACAAGCTGCCCCGTTCATGTGGGCAGTATGGCAAAGTCAGTAATCATTGTAGGACTTCAGTGAGGTCATGGTTGGAATCTACCATGGTGTATCCCCTTCCAAGAGGCAGGAGGTCTTGACAGTGATTCCTCTGATAGAATTGACCTGGGAGGAAGAAAAAAAAAAAACAGCACAAGTAGGATAGGCAGTATTCTGAGAATAGTGTGAATATATACAGTTTGCATGTGTGCAACTTGCATATGCATACTGATATGTCCGCACACACATAGACACACATGTGTATTTACATGCACATAGATACATGGGTATATATGATGCACTTGTGCTCACACACATGCATATACACACCAGAGTGCCATGGCCTCGGGTCTTAGTGTCTCTGGTCAAGGTTCAAACCAGCACCAGTTGTATGGTAACTAAAGGGTAAATCATGACTGCAGAACACTGGCCTGTTAGAGACAGATGAGCAGTTCACAGTTAGAACTCCTTCAATGTGAGCTCCAATTGATACCATTTTTTCACAAAGAGGAAGGAGTAGATGCCCCGTGGCTATCCTGAGATCTGCCGTAGCTCCACACCCTCCCAAACCCACCCCAAATCCTGCCCACCAAATTGGTTGTCAGAGAAGCCTATCATTGGCCTCTGTGCTGCCCAGCTACCCAGGACCTCAGGAATCTTTGACTACAGGGTGTAGCCATCACTGAGGAGGCTGAACTCTGATCTGGGTCAGCCCATGGTGACCTCATGCACTCTTTTCAGCTCAGCATGGGGCTCCTAGCATCTGCTTCCAGGGCTGTTAGGACTGAGCTTCAGGCTGCAGGCACACAGCTGGAGATTAAGTCATGCGAAGTGCAGCAGTCTTTGCCAGTAGCAGACTGCCACTGCCACATAGGCGCTGTGGCCAGGAACTGGAGAGTAGGGTGTCCAGGAATGAGTGTGCCAACTGCATAGGTGACATTTTCCCCACAGGACATGACCATTCTTGAGTGTGTTTATAGCCATGCATTCCTGCTTCCTAGGAGTATCATTATGAGCAAAACCCCTTCTTTCAGTCTTCACTGCCTGTTAATACTTATATGAGTTGCCATGGCAACTCTGGAGCATGAAGGAGCCACACGTGCTTCTCTTTTGTAACCACGGAGACAAGCTAATGGCAGTCCCACCCCCCCACCCCCGGGAGGTCTTAGCCTCTGCTTTGTGGGCCTGTCCAATCTGCTGTCTCTTTCACATTTTCCCCATCGCAGGCAGAAGTGTTAGTTTCCCTAACTGTCTCCACAGGAGCGGGAGGAGCTGTTTTTCAGGGCTCTCTGCCTGTGCCACACTGTCCAGGTGAAGGATGACGATCCTGGGGACGATGTCGATGGTCCCCAGAAATCTCCAGACTCAAAGTCCTGTGTGTATATATCGTCCTCGCCTGATGAAGTTGCCCTGGTTGAAGGTGTGCAGAGGTGAGTCGGACGGTAATGGGTCTGCAACCGAACTCGTGAGTCGTTCTAGAAAATTCTGTATTGTGACCTCAGGGCCCTTGCATTTTTTGTGGAGGTAGCTTTCCTGTCAGCAACATAAGCCCTTGTTGCTGTGTTTTCTGTGCATATCGCAGTCTAGACAGAGCCCCATCCCCAGGCCTTCTTTTTGATCCTAAGATGCCAACCACCAAGGCCGACTCTCTGCAGCTCTCCCTGTCACCTGACCTGGAGAGCTAGCAGCTAGATGCAGTCTCTGCCTGTCGCTGTTCTTTCTTTGTGTTGGGTCTTTCCACCTGGGACTTTTACACTGACGAAGGGGTCTTCTTGGAGTTTTTTCTGCTGTGTGAGATGTGGCATGAGACACAGACATACAGAAAAACACTCCAGATGTGTGACACAATTTCAGGTCAGGGATGTCAATAACCTCAGCTCACAGTTCTTATGGAACAGTAAACTCCAGTGCTGCCACCAACAATGTATGCAGCCTTCAGAGACCAAGAACACAGCGAGAACATTTTCATGCCTCTCACCTCTCAGAGTAGTGAGCTGGCTTGTGACTAAGCAAATCTGCTTTCCCTGTAAAGTTTAGGTGGTGGCAAAGATGTATGAATGATAGTGCCCTTAGTAGGTGTGTAGGCCACCCCAGTACACACACATGCATGGGCACGCACACACACACACCACTACCTCAAGGCCCTTGAGGCTAGTTTTAGAAGCATTTATAGCAATAGTTCTCAACCAGTGGATCACAACCCCTTTGGGGGTTACATATCAGATGTTTACATTATGATTCATAGCAGTAGCAAAATTACAGTTTTGAAGTAACAATGAGATAATTTTATGGTTGGGGTCACCACAAAATGAAGAACTGTATTAGGAAAGTTGAGGACCATTGATTTATAGGGGAAGCCATGACTGCTGCAGATAGGAAAGTCAGGTCAGGCTGCCCCACTGTCCATGAGCTCTTCTCCTCCCAGGGGTCTTTCAGCTGAGGGCAGCGCCCAGTAGAGCAGGTGCCTATCATCACCCATATGCCCAGCTCCTGACTGCTATGGTAGTTGGTGCTAGATGGGCTACTGTGTTCTGTCCCATCTTTTGTTAAAGCTACTCAAGGCCAGACCTTTGCTCTCCTGGCAGGTGCCTCATGGCTAGAGGTGTTCATTTTTACAGTAGAGAGAGCGTGAGCCAACGTCACGCAAATAGCCACAATGGGCCTACATCCTGTCAGATAACTAGGTTGACCAAGGGCTACATAATTTATATTTTTTTAAATTATTTTTTTAAAAAATAATTCCTGAATGTACTTCTCACATTTTGGGACTGGGAGGTCCAGGGTCAAAGCACGAGCATCTCAGAGGGTTTCTTCTGTGCGCAGAATGGTGACAGCTTGGAGAGAGGACGAGAGGGCAGAATTATTCTGTGTGAAGAACCCTCTCCTGTGGTGGCCATACTAATCATTTCGTGAGGGGCAAAGTCTCCCCAGCCAACCGTCCTTGACATTCGCACTAGGGTTGTTTCCACCGGGGACTTTGGTGGCTGTTCACACTGTGGCAGATAGCCTCTGAGGTTTCTATTTCTACTGAAGTCACTCACCAGTTAGTGAAATGTGGTTAGAAGCAGGAAGTGCAGCCCAGACACCTGTGGGCTTTCTGCAAGCCACCAGCATCCCCAGAGTGCACCTTCTCAGTGTAGGGCGCAAACTCTTGGGTCATTTTCTGAGGTGGTAAATAAATCTGAATCCCATGTCCTGGTTCTGTAATGCACCCAGCAACCTGTCCTGATGAAAGTGCTTCCTTAAGAAGGATGGCCCAGTATAAAGTGAAGACTCCCTGTCTGGATTTCAGATTCAGCCCTGGGTTTACCTTCTCTTCCTGCTGCAGGCTTGGTTTCACATATCTGAGACTGAAGGACAATTACATGGAAATACTGAACAGGGAGAATGACATCGAGAGGTGAGGAGCTGTCTGCACAAATTTGTGTCACTGGGAAAAAAATAAGTCTTAATCTTTGAAGTAAGCTGCCCAGGACCGTGTGAGGGGCAAGTCTGCACGCTGCAGTGCTTCAGAGGCCTGGGCCCTGAACTCAGTGGCTCCATAGCCCCAGCCAGACTCCCGGAGAGATGGTCAGACTTGCCATGAGAGTGCAGGCTCTAGCGATATTCTAAGTGAGACACAGATATTACGACCCTTCTGGGCGGAGTCATAGCCTGGACTGACCCATCAGCACTCTTAAACACTGATCCCAACACAGGGCTGGAGCTGGGCATCCTCTGAGACCCAGAACATCCACGGGGGCATCCACACAGTGTGGAAAGGGCACAGGGAGCAGTGAGAATTCCCCCTTCCTGCTGGTATGATCATTTGGAAATCATTCAAACTCAGCACCTTCTTGGCAGCAGAGAATAAATGCCCCACGTTTCTGTTTCAGATTTGAATTGCTGGAAGTCCTCAGTTTTGACTCTGTGCGGAGAAGAATGAGTGTGATTGTAAAGTCTGCCACAGGTGAGATTTCTCCTGATGTTACATGGCGGTGGCTTTATTCTGGCGGATAATTCTCTAGGACCTTCAAGGGTTTAGGACATAAAAACCATTCCAATTTGTACACATACATGCAGGTGCATGTGTATGTGTGTGTACATTCATTGGAGTGTTT
This sequence comes from Chionomys nivalis, assembly GCF_950005125.1. Classification (NCBI taxonomy): domain Eukaryota; kingdom Metazoa; phylum Chordata; class Mammalia; order Rodentia; family Cricetidae; genus Chionomys; species Chionomys nivalis. The sequence continues at coordinate 55,603,607 of NC_080105.1, read as the reverse complement.
CTGTGTTACCATAGACAACATGGCTGTCATTCCTCAGGCATTGCCCCACTCGTTTTTTGATCTTAGACAGTGTCTCTCACTGACTAGGACAGACTGACTGGCCAGCGAGCCCTAGAAATCCTTCTGTCCCTGCCTCTCCAGCACTGATATTGCAGATGTACGCTGCCTCTTTAAGCATGGGTTCTGGGAATTGAACTCAGGTCATCATGCTTGCAAGGCAGATTCCTTACCATCTGAGCTATCCCCCTTCTCCAGTTTTAAAGGCATAGGTAAACTCTTACATACTAACAACTTTGGAAAGAAATGAATACTAACTAAGCCTCCTACAGACACTATCTCATCTATGAATGTCTTACTACCGAGCTCCACACTCATCTAAAAAGCAGCTCATGTTTTTGACTGCGTTTAAGGACACGTAGTATGAGTTTGCAGATATTTCTGTACTAGAATTCAAAGTACTAACTAACTACAGTGGGTTTCTTGGGTGACTGGTTGCTATGACAATGGCTGTTTTTTGGGAGCAGCACATTCTGGCTAAAGTGTGGGATGGTGAAGGAGTGGGTGCAGTGGGACCCCTTGACCTGGTGATTCTGTAAGATCTTGGCATGTAATCTCCATGTGGACTGGCACTTGCCTCCTCCGCGCCTGCCCTTCCTGTCAGCAGATACCTGCGGCTGTCCTTCCCTGTCAGCATCTTGTCTAGAAGGCATTATGAGTTAGTCCCTTGTCACCCTCTTCAGAGGAATCCCAGCAGAAGTAGATATGCACCCCATCCTCTCCCTGCCCACACATTGCACTGGATGTGAGCCCCCCCCAGCACTCACAAGGCCCTCCTTACAGCCACATAGCTCTGGTGTCAGAGGTTCAGCTACCACTGATCTCCTGGCCTTTGACCAGCACGTACTGTTGTGTTTGCATCTCCTCGCCACCATAGCCTGCTTGCCCAGCTGTGTTTCCCTTCCGGGATCATGGCGTGAAGTGGCAGCCCCTTCGCAGGTCCCTCACAGAATGCCTTCCTGGATGCCCAGGTATCCACAGCATCCACACCAGGAGCTGCCTAGTATTCCTCCCGTGGGTTGTCTCTCTGGGGAGGCCTCATCACTCTCCTGCATCTTTCAGGGGACACTGGCTGAACAACAGTCATGTCTCTGTTGCCTGTGTTTTCCCCATTATGCACCCCACATTGATAACTTCCTACAGTTTGGAAATAGATCAAGTGGGTACCTGTCAAATAGCTGTGCCTTGCAATTTGATTGCAGTCCTCAGCCCAGAAGTCCCATCCTGGATGGTTGTTGAAACCAGTCACCACCAGCCTCTTGAGGTTTTCTCTCTACATACTTCCAAGCACTCTCAGTGTTAGGGGCGTAAGAGTCTGTCCTACAAGGAAACTGCCTTCTTGGGAACATAAACCATGCCATATCCCTTCTGTAGCCTGCCACCACTGGTGTTTCTTTTTCTTTCTTTCTTTTTTTAAATTGTTGTTGGTGGTGGTAGTGGTGGTGGTGGTGGTAGAGGTAGTTTTTAAGACAGGGTTTCTCTGTATAGCCCAGGCTGTCCTAGAACTCACTCTGTAGATAAGACTGGCCTCAAACTTAGGGACCCGCCTGTCTCTGCCTGCTGGGATTAAAGGTGTGCACCACCATAACTGACTTCCTGTGATGTTTCTATAGTTACACCCAAATGTTTCTATAGTTACACCAAATTCAGCATAGCACTGCAGGCCTGAGATGCATTATTGTTGAGCAGGGTCAGGCTGAGACAGTGTTTCACAGAATAGGCAGCTGAGGGTCAGGCCAAGACAGTGTTTCACAGAGTAGGCAGCCGAGGGTCGGACTGAGACTTTATTGCAGAGCAGCTGGACTGAGCAGGTGTCATCAGAGCTGGTTTCTCTGCATGGTGGCTGCTTCTTTGCTGTCTGTTAGTGTCTGTTACCTGGAAGGAGAAATTTCTTTCCTGTTGAGAAAAGGAACATGCAAGCCAACACGAAGGTGCTCAGAGCTCCGAGGACAAGGCTAGGGATGTGGAAGATAGAGTTTCCCTTGAAGCTTTGTGATACAAAGGATGGCCTGTCCATGGAAGGCTCGCTTTGGGGAGAGTCGTGCACTCACCTCTGGCATTTCATGGAGTTTGAGCACTCCTTTTGGGCCAGGAGCACACTCTTTGCTCTGTTATGCTCACCCTACCTACCCAACCCCTGACCCAGGAAGTATTTGCTCCTCATGGGGAGTATGAGCACTTGGAGCCCTGATTGTTCATGGCTCCTGACTGTCTTGAGACCTGTGGGCTGTAGGAATAAAATGGGGCCCTGGCGTATTTCATGGATTGCACCTCCTTCAGATCTTAATGTGTTAATTGGTCTTTAAGATGTACTTTGAAATGGTCTCCGCACTGGTGTCATTTGTTTTCACTAATAACAAGCTGAAAAGTAAACGTGTCTTCCTGTGTAGTAATTAAATTCAACGTTGTTTTCTCCATCTTCCAGGAGAAATTTACTTGTTTTGCAAAGGAGCAGATTCTTCAATATTTCCCCGGGTCATAGAAGGCAAAGTGGACCAGGTCCGGTCCAGAGTCGAGCGCAATGCAGTGGTAAGACGCTGCCCGTTCCAGCCCCGCTCGCTCTGCACTCTTCATTCAGCCCTGTTCCTTTCTATGCTAGAGGTTATCCTCCTGATTAGCCGTTCTCCTGCAGCACAGTCCTCTCAGCTGGTCCTCCCAGGACTGAGGAGCCAGAGAGACCCCATGCCTGGGATTAGATGACTTTTTGCTGCGATCTGCAGAGGCTGTACTACATAGACATTCAGATACAGCTCGGTCACATCCCCTCAGAGGAAGTCCCCATGTGGTGCTGCAGAGGCATGTGCTGGCTTCGTTGAACTTATTAGGACAAATTTCTTGAAGCCCTGGTGTTCACATTCAAGTGGGCACATTGGGGATTCTGATACCTTCTGCCCACGGTCACCCCCAGAAGTATCACTAGAGACACACCTTGTGTTAATGAGAACACTGACATAGTGCATACTGCATTGTTCTGGATGGTTCTCCACACCAGAGAATCATTTTCCTTAATTGTGTTTAAAGTACATCTTCTTAAAATACTTTATTGAGCTATAGTCGATATATTGGTGTGTTCATATTAAAGAGAAAAGTGGGCAGCTTTTGATTCACACTTGTAAAAGCCTTGCCACACAGTGTCCTCCAGACCTTTGTATTCCCCTCCGTCAGCTCCCATCAGCCCCCACTGTTTGCCGTCACTGTAGATGAGCCCTGACCCTCTGGCGTGGTCTTATCAGTAGCATCACAGTGTCCTTTTCCTGCTGAGCAGCCCATCCGTGCTGATGCCCGACTTACTCATTTGTTCACCTGTTGATGGACATTTGAGACTGAAGCCCAGCGAGAACTGTGGGTCCTTGTTTAGACAGCCCTTCTCTTAGGAAACGCCGTGCTGTGCTGGGCTTGCTCTCTGTGTTATGTTTTCTTTGCTGCTTTCCTGTGGATGGTCTCTGGTTGTGGTGAGTCTGTGCGCGGTGATTCTCTTCTCCTGCTTGGGAGTCTGGAGTGTGCTCTGTAGGCCTTTACCAAGATGGGGAATTCTTCAGTACTGCAGTTTTAATGGCCTGCATCCCACTCCCATCCCATCACTTGGTCTGCTGTAGCTGGCTAGTTGATCCCTCTGGGTGTGGACTCCATCCCTGTACGCAGGCCGCAGTGCGAACTTCACCCTGTGGGCTGCTGGATCTCTCTTGCTTCCTGCAGCTCTAGAATTTTATTCAGAGACCAAGCTCCTCAGAAAATGCTTGTTCCTTCAAGCTGTGGCCTTGTGTTGTTTGATGGATTTGGAACAGTGCTCTGCCTGGCGCCTTTGGGAATTTCCTGTCAGCCTCCTGATGACTCGTGCCTGACCTCTGGGCCTGTCCATCCATGTCCTCTTCCAGATACTTCAGGGCCATTGTTTCTTACAGTGCCTATCCTAGGGTTTCTATTGCTGTGTGTGGTAATTTAGACATAACTGGCCCCCATAATCTCATAGGGGGTGGCAGTATTAGGATGTATGGCTTTGTTGGAGTGGATATGGCTAGAGAAAGTGTGTCACTGTCAGGACAGGCTTTGAGGTTTCCTGTGCTCAGGATACCACCAGTATATGTCAGACCATTTCCTGTTGCCTATAAGAGCAGGGCTCTTGGCTAACCCTACAGCACACGTCTGCCTGCACACCGCCATGCCTCCGTCGTGATGATAACGGACTGAACCTCTGAACTGAAAGCCAGCCTCCCCAACTAGCTGTATGGTCATGCTGTTTCACACAGCAGTGGAAACCCTAAGTAAGACACTGTGGCAAAACACTTTGACCAAAACAAACTTGGGGAGAAAGGGGTTCATTTCAATTTTCATGTCCCAATCATAGTCCATCGTGAAGAGAACTCCCAGGCAGAAAATGAAGCAGGGAAATGACGATGAAGAACGTCACTTACTGGCTGGCTCAGCTGCTTTCGTGTGTACCTCAGAACCACCTGCCCAGGGATGGCACCACCCACAATGGGCAAGTGTTCACACATCAATCGCTAGTTAAGAGAATGTCTGTAGGTTTGCCTACATGCCACTCTTGGGGGCATTTTACCAATTAGGATTCTCTTTACCAAGATGTGTCTAGGTTTGTATCTAGTTGACAAAAACCAACCAGGACAGCATACTTTAGATATGTCCTGGAATACTTAGTCCCATCCTATAGGTCAGGTAATTCAAAACTTCTGCCTGAGTTCCCCAGCCCACACCCAGTCCGGCAGTTCCTCAGGCAGCAAACTGAGGGACCTACAGGCTCCTCATTCATACCGTTATTATTAAACAGCTGAAGCTTTACACTGAAGACGGCTGCAGGTGATGCTGAGAGGACCATAAAATCCAGTCGCCCATTTCTTCCTCAGTTGCCTGTTTTGAGCGTCATAATTAAATTGTGCCAAATACAAGATTAGGAAGACTTTACCTTGTATTTTTCTAAAAACTCTATACTTCTAGGTTTTAAATTTAAGACATTGATCTTATGTGTTATGGTAGGCAAAGGGGACTGTCTTATTTCTTATAAGTGGGTGTAGTTTATTGAGTATCATTGTTGAAGGGATGGTTTTATCCCTGTTGAGTGATCTTGTTCCTCTTGTTAAATTGTCTAGCCAGATGTTCTAAGATTTGTGTCTGGGCCTCAGTTCTGTCCTGCTGTTCTCTCTCAGTCTCTGTCTCTCTCCACACACACCAGTCCTGTACAGTTTTCTGTACTGTCGTGTGCTAGTAAGTTTTGAAACCAGAATATATATGCATGCCCAACTTTCTTCTTATCTGAAATCCTTATGCTCTCTGAATACCCTGAAATTCCCTATGAGTTCCAGCGGAGATCGCCATTGGGAGTTCCGTAGGATCACAAGACTCCAAATGGCTTTGAGTAGCGTTGTCATCTAAACAATATGAAATCTTCCACTCCACGGAAACACACGTTTCTGCTATTTGCTCTTCTGTGATTTTCAGTGTTGTGTAGTTTTCAGTCTATGAGTCTTTTCCTCCGTGAGTAAGCCATTCTTGAATGTTTTCTTTCTGGTATAATTGTGGGTAGAATGCGTTCTTAATCTCCTTCCCAAGGTGAGTGTTGGGAGCATGTGAGGTGCAGCCGGCACGCCTGTGCTGACGTCACAGTTGAGCTGTTGGGACCTGTGCTGATTACAGCATTCATGCAATAGCTCTGGGATTTCGTGAGAGGAGGTATACATTCTTTATGGCTTTCTGACTGCAGGAGCTGGCCATCTGCATGTGCGGTCTTTAGAAAAGCATTCTTTTGGATTTGGGTGCCCTCTTCCTTACCAAATTGCTCTGGTAGAATTTGTGGTGCTGAGTTGTGTTCAGCAGAAGTGAAAAGGCGGGAGAGTCCCACCCTCTCCTCGCCTTGGAGCCGTTCTTGGGGAACCACATGAGGACAACTCTGTGTTGTGTTTTCAGATACTTCCTCTGCATCAGTTCAGTCATCACGTGGGACTTCATCCTGGCCACACCATGTGTTACGTTAGCCCGTTTCCTAGGCTGGATCAGTCTGGCATCCGGGGATGAGTCGCATTCAGCGTGGCTCACATTCCTTTCGTGTTGGAGTGGTGCTGTTGGATCCAGTTTGCTGGTGTGCAGTTGAGGGTCACTTCGTGTGTGTTCATAAGGGGCGGTGCTCTACAGTGCTCTCTGGGTGTGATTGTGCTTTCTATAGCTTGGTGGTGTTTCACACAGGACTTTTGTCCTGCTTAGCCAGAGGCTTTCAGAAAGGCACTCCACCTCACGGCACCACAGTAGAAAGTCCCTTTCTGCCTTCACAAGCAGAGGCCCGTTCATTCCTGAAAGCCCAGTTGACCATTCCCAGCACCCTCCATCCTGGACATTCTGTCTTTAGAGACCTCCTCGTCTGACTATTCTTCAGACTTGTGGCTGGAGCACAGTGTTTGCCCGTGCCCTTCCTTCCCTCATGAGGGTTAGAACTGTTGACAAGCAGTCCTTCACACACGTTAGGAGGGCTAAAGAGCTGTGAGAGGTTGACAGCACATAGCAGGAAGTATTATTAAAAGTCTCAAATCCAGGATTTGCGGTGCATGTTGAGGAGGCCTGTGAGTGTCACACTGTTGTACATGGAGTTAAGGTGAAAGAGCAGGAGACGCCCAAGGGAGCCACACCAGGAGCAGGTCACATGGCCTTGATAGCACCTTCTTCACGCATGTCAGAGCCCCTCATCCTTGAGGCTTGTTTTAGTTTCCCGTGTACCCAGTGTGTTGATGAATAAACTTGCAGTCTTCCTTGGTATTCACTATGGTTGGATTCTGACAGGCTCCCAGCTTTGGATAAACCATTACCACAACATTACAAATTATCTCCCCAAAACACAAATGAACTCTGTTTGTTTACATGAAGGGAAAAAGTCTGTGTTCTGGTGTAGTGGCCTGGTAGAGGTATCATAGGTTACAGTTCTAGATGTATATGAATGTCCATATTTAATGTAATTCAGTAATTCCTTGAGGGTGGCTGGGTTATGACTCAGTCTCTTCAGATGGGTATGAGGAAGGCCTGAGAATACATTCAGCAGGCAATGATGGATTCACGTTAAACACTGACTCGTGTTCCACAGGAGGGTCTGCGGACCCTGTGTGTTGCCTACAAGCGGCTTGAGCCAGAAGAATATGAGGATGTTTGCAGACTGCTGCAGACCGCCAAGGTGGCGCTTCAAGATCGGGAGAAGAAGTTAGCAGAAGCCTACGAGCAGATCGAGAAGGACCTGATTCTGCTTGGTGCTACAGCTGTCGAGGACCGGTAACGCTGCCATGTGTGTCTGTTCAGCAGCAGGTGGAGAGGCCATGGGAGTGGGTGGGCGGGTGGTACACACATCCACAGTTACAGGTGGAGAGGCCGTGGGAGTGGGGTAGGCGGGTGGTACACACATCCACAGTTACAGGTGGAGAGGCCGTGGGAGTGGGGTAGGCGGGTGGTACACACGTCTACAGTTACAGGTGGAGAGGCCGTGGGAGTACAGGTGGAGAGGCCGTGGGAGTAGAGTGGGCGGATGACACCCATGTCCACAGTTACAGGTGGAGAGGCCGTGGGAGTGGGTGGGCGGGTGGCACACACGTCCACAGTTACAGGTGGAGAGGCCGTGGGAGTGGGGTGGGCGGGTGGCACACACGTCCAGTGCCAGTGTGTTCTCCCTGAGGACAGCTTCACTGTTTCCCTTCATGTAGAGCGACAGCCCAGAAAACCAGAGCTGGGCGATGCGCCACACATAAGGTCCCTGAAAAGGCACTTTCTTCCAGATAGTGAAAGTGACATCTTCACATCATGTTACACATGGAAGATCCAGTTTCTCCTCTTGCCTTAGAAAGGAATTAGTAGCTGGGCGGTGGTGGCGCACGCCTTTAATCCCAGCACTCGGGAGGCAGAGGCAGGCGGATCTCTGTGAGTTCGAGGCCAGCCTGGTCTACAAGAGCTAGTTCCAGGACAGGAACCAAAAAGCTACAGAGAAACCCTGTCTCGAAAAAGAAAAAAAAGAAAAAAAAAAAAAAAAGAAAGGAATTAGTAGTAATTTTCCTACTATTTGTTGGAAGCTGCTGCTGGCTCTTCTGAGCACAGCTTGACTTTTTAGATTTTAATATCTTTGACATGTTTGTCTTTGTTGAAGAAAGTTAACAGATTGAAGTGGACTAACCCAGTAGTCACAGCTGATAAAATGTTAGAACGCTTCTGAATTCTCAGTTACAGGGTGAGAGCCAGGAGCCCTTGCCGTGGCCTGAGTGCGGTGATGCAGAAAGGGAGGCTGCTCCAGGGAGGGGGCTTCTGAGTGGATGTGCATGAAGCCCTTGTGGGCAGCTGACATGGCTGGAGTTAGGCCACAGAACATGGAGGATTGACACCCAGGAGCACTAGGGCTCAGTGGTAGTAAAACAATTTTCTCTTCTAGACAGCCCAGGTAACATAGAACACCTGTCCACCTGGGATGACATATGATGTCCCGTTGAAGTGATGATTGATCACACGTTTCTTCTTTAAAACCCAGAGTCAGCACCCTTACCAGTCTAGACCTCGGGTTCCTTATCGTTGTTCAGAAAAATTACGAGATTGGAGGCGGCTGTCCTCATTTGTGCGTCTGTAGTGATGGCGTCTCCACACTTCAGACCAGGCGCTTCCTCCCTGGGACTCGATGACTTTGCAGGGTTATGTAGAGGTGAAAGGTCATACCAGATTTCACACCGTGCTGGTACATACTGAGCCAGCAGTGAACGTTAGCGAGCTGTGGGGCCACTGGTGTTATTACCAGCCTCTGAACTGGACTCCAGTAGAGTCTGCATTCTAATTTGATAAGGAACAATATGAGAACAAATGGTACCAAAAGGAAAAATAATACCATATTTCCCAGTTCCATTTTCCATCTCGTTTCTGGTTTTAATGATTCTCCTAAGTGGAATGATACTGAATTGTGGACGGATGTTAGGCTCAGGGAGAGGATGTGGCACAGGACAGCCCCTTAAGGAGCTCATCCGTGTTTGTTTGGTAGAGCCTCGTGCACATCACTGTAAGGTGTGCGCTCTGGGAGCAGGTTCAGGTCCTGTGCGTGTGCTGTTTCATAGAGATGAATATTTTGATGGCTTCATGTTTCTTGAAGTTCTTTCTTTGGCAGCCTTGGCTCCTGAGCCCACTGTCTGGGTTCTACTTTCCCAGGCTCCAGGAGAAAGCCGCAGACACAATCGAGGCCCTGCAGAAGGCGGGCATCAAGGTCTGGGTGCTCACTGGAGACAAGATGGAGACGGCCTCAGCCACCTGCTATGCCTGCAAGCTGTTCCGCAGGAGCACACAGCTGCTGGAGCTGACCACCAAAAGGCTAGAGGAGCAGAGCCTGCACGATGTCCTCTTTGAGCTGAGCAAGACAGTCCTGCGCTGCAGCGGAAGCCTGACCAGAGACTCCTTCTCGGGGTAGGTGGCTCCTCCCACCGCCTTTGCAAACCAGTCCCACCTCATGGGATCCTGCACCTCTGTGTGCCCACAGTCTGTGGGTCACCTAGAGGCTTTGAGTGGCACGGAAGCCTTTCCATCTGCTGTTGTGCCTTGTGGGTCCCTCGTGGGTGCCTTGGGATACTGCCAGAGAAGGTGGTTGGTAATAATGGAGGCAGCAGTGTCTTCCCAAGAGTGTCTACCGGTTTATTCACATGTTTCATGAGGGCCTCCCTTACCAGGGCTGGGCAAGTCATCTGAAGGTAGTCTCATCTGATTCTGATGAGTCATTATTTTACGTCTTTATTTGTGTGGGTTTCCACATGCATGTGCCACAGCGAACATTTGGAGATTAGAGGATAAGTTCTCAACTTAAGACAGTTGGGCTTAGAGCACATGCCCTTATTGAACCGTCAAGAGTCATATGTATTTGGCAGGACAAGCCAGCCCTCTAGGTGTGTGCAGATTTTAGGTTGTTTTTAGAAGAGCACAAAGTTATTTCCCTACTTTGTTCTGCAGAACTTCGGGATTATGGATGTTGTTGTCATTCTGAGGCCTTGCAAAGGAGCCTGGAGAGATGGCTCAGTCGTTAAGAGCATGCGCCACTCTTCCAGAGGGCCTAAGGTTAATTCCCAGCACCAATGCCAGGCGGCTTCCCACTGCCTGCAGCTGCAGCTCCTGGGAGGTCAGACTCCACTGGTCTCAGCAGACGTGTGCCCACACCTACATACAGATTATACATACTTTAAAATGATAAAAATAAATAAATCTTTATAGCCCAGCAAAGGGAGACTTTGACCATGTTCTCACAGTGAAGTCACCAGGGCAGGAAGCCTAGGAGGTATTAGCCATACAGGTAGAAGGCGGCTGGCATGGAGAGCAGACGTGGAGACCTGCTCTTCCAAGTCCACCTTGTGGTGTCTCAGTGTGAGACTTACACACTCTCAGGAAGCTGTGGCTGCTGCCTCAAGGATTTTCATTTGACTGTGATTTCACAATGGCATCACAAAGGTAGCTCCAGTTCTGCAAAGGTCGGAGTGATGGAGGGAGAACTAGGAGCCTCCTGACCCCAGGCACCATGCAGATGCCCCGGGTATGATAGAGCGGTGATTGAGTGATCTCCCCTTCTGTGCTCCAACAGACTTTCGACAGATATGCATGACTATGGTTTAATCATCGACGGAGCTGCGCTGTCCTTGATAATGAAGCCCCGGGAGGATGGGAGCTCCTCAGGCAACTACAGAGAGCTCTTCCTGGAGATCTGCAGGAACTGCAGTGCCGTGCTGTGCTGCCGGATGGCACCCTTACAGAAGGCGCAGGTCACGAACTGGCCTGCATGGGGAGAAAGCCTTTCCTTAGATCTCACTGTCTCTGATAGCCAAACACTTAGTGGGAGCATAGAAATGTCAGACCTGAGTCTTAGATTCTCCTTGAGGGTCAGGCATGGAGAGAGGTGCTTTAGTGCCTTGGGAGTCTACCCCAAGGGCGTGGGGATGGGAGCTTGCATTCACAGAGCACCTTCTGTGTGCCCATGGGAGCCAGGATTTGATTTTCCTCCTTCCAACTCCAGACAGTCCTCTGCACTCTTCCTGTTCTTGTGGGAACATACCTAGATTATCTTTTTAAATACATCAGATATATTGTGGGACGCATCCACAAACTTGGCGTCTTTCCAGTGTCTGTACGCCTGGCTGAGACCTGGCTTCACAGTAGCATGCTTCAGGTGCCTCCTTAAACTGGGCATAAGGGGATCGGGTCCTCTCAGGTGACCCAGCTGTAAAGTCGAGAGCATTATGCAGAGAGCCAGGCTCAGGGAGGTGCTCTTTTGAATGCAAGCTCCATTCTCTAATTAACCAGATGTCCTGGGCATTTCTCAGAGTGGCTCCTTCTTTTGGTACCCTCTTCTGTGCTTGACTCCATGCAAACCTTCTGTAATTGTTTCCCTGATCGCAGCCTGGGATTCCCAGTGCTATTTTTGGGTTCTCAATTGATGTATACAAATGCATTTTGTATACTTACATTTCTTGTCTTGAAATAAGAAAGCGATCTGTAGTTTCTCTACTTCTCTGTCTCATCCTAATGCATTGTACTTAAGCATGGTGCATGGGGGGAGGTCTATGAAGAAACAGACTTGGAAATTGAGAAAGAGAAGTCATGAAGGGTACTTATTACGTTGACATATTTGATTTTTATGCATGACAGGTTTGAAAATTAAAATAGCATTAGAAACAGCTTCTTTTTAAAAATTGTTTGATACCAAGTGGTGTAGAATTACAGCCCCTTCCTGCAGACTGCATTGGTCCCAGGCTTTTCCAATACCTGGATATTACTCTAATTTTGTCTTCCTGCCTTTGTGAAGTCACGTCATTGATCGTATCTTAGTTTCTATGAGACAGTTTGACCCTCTGTTGAGGAAATAGTCTGAGAGCTCTAAAAAGGAGCAGTGAGTCGTTTCCCTCTGACCTACACCAGCTGTGTGTCTCAGTTGGTTCTGCCCAGCTAATAACCCTAACGAAATCCAAACAGAAGATAAACTCCGTGTTTCTTTCTTTTCCAGATTGTTAAGTTAATCAAATTTTCAAAGGAGCACCCTATCACCTTAGCAATTGGTGACGGTGCCAATGACGTCAGCATGATCCTGGAGGCCCACGTGGGCATAGGTAAGCCATTGCTGCTGTAGTTGGGATCTGTGCTTTTGGTAGACACAGGCTGTACCCTGCCATGCAGAGGGACCTTGGGTGTCCACCTGTGACTTGTGATTTTGCAAGCAGATACCAGGCAGTGGTCACCTGGGCTTTTGGCTCTGGTCACCAATATATGCACCCTTCATTCTAGGCGTCATTGGGAAGGAGGGTCGCCAAGCTGCAAGGAACAGCGACTACGCAATACCCAAGTTTAAGCACTTGAAGAAGATGCTTCTTGTCCACGGGCACTTGTATTACATCAGGATATCTGAGCTCGTGCAGTACTTCTTTTACAAGGTAGGGAGTCCTCTCAGTTTCAGCGCACGAGACCTTCGTCGGTGACTTAATGGGTGACTTAATGCTTCCGGTCATTTATCTGCGTGAATAAGTGACCTTCGGAAAGTAGGCTGCTCCTGTAACAGGATTCCTGACACTTCTTGAGCCTCCTCAGACTTTAACATAGAGCCAGAAGGACGAGTTGTGTGACGTTTGAGGGCTCATCTCTTGTTCCTTTGAACAGTTCTCCCCATGCAGGCAGGTCCTTGCTGCTGACCTCTCTGTCACCACCGCCTTCCTTCCCTCTTGTGTGTCTCCTGCTGCCTGTGATCACCAGGGCCACACTATAGATGTGTACATTTTATTTGCCACACAGGGAAGAGAAACATTTTCAAAACCCACTCAGCTGTCTTTTAAGATACTGGGCCTGCTTGTCACTATCCCCCACGTGAAACATAGTGTGTTATTGGTAGCTTGTGAGCTCTAGGCAAGCCCGGGAGTCTCTGCAGAATGCCCCTGAACTAATAATGGACACTACTTGCCTTTCAGAATGTCTGCTTCATTTTCCCTCAGTTTTTGTACCAGTTCTTCTGCGGATTTTCACAGCAGGTCAGTCTGAGATCGTAAGTCGGAAGTTCATCAAAACCGTGTCTTCCTTTCCAGTGGGTGGCCTTAGTGAGGGACCCTCTTCAGGATGCAGACAGACCCCTGTGGAGATCCGTAGGGGCCCAGATGCACCCATCCTGTCGCCCCCAGGGCCCGTGAACAGACAAAGGGGAAAGGGCAGGCCATGGAGTTGAGGAGTTGCCAGCCCCAGACTGGATGTCAGGAGGTCGACATGTTTCTAAACATAGGCCTCTAATGACTTAGCTGATGGGCTCTGGGTTGGACTGTATGTGACAACCCACACCTGAACCTTCATGGACGTGGGGGTCATCTTGGAGTCTGAGACATTGAAGTATACAGGATGAGACACTGCACAAGGTGCTCAGATGGACAGTGGTCAGTGGCTAATATCTGTAGCCACCAGGGCCGGGATAATTGAAGCTAGAAAATGTAAAAGTGAGCAGAATTGTGAATTTTTGGATCCAAGCTCTGCCTGGACCTCACGATTTTTTTTTTTTTTAATTCGAGACAGGGTTTCTCCGTAGCTTTTTGGTTCCTGTCCTGGAACTAGCTCTTGTAGACCAGGCTGGCCTCGAACTCACAGAGATCCGCCTGCCTCTGCCTCCCGAGTGCTGGGATTAAAGGCATGCGCCACCACCGCCCGGCGACCTCACGATTTTAAACCTGATGAATTTACTTCATGAAATTTGAAATCCGTCCCTGTTGTCTGTCTCTATAGAAGAGCGGCTTCTATGCATTTTAGGTGCACTTTCTATATTTTAAGCTTCTTTACTCAGGGCCTAGGGACATGGCTCAATTGGTAAAGTTCTGCCGTACAAACATGAGAACCTGAGTTCAAATCCCCAGCACCTATATCAAGCTGGGTATAGCAGCATAAGCCAGTGGTAAGGAGATAGAGGCAGGAGGACATGTGCTAACCTCTCTAGCTGAGTCAGCTCCAGGTCGCCTGATGCTGACCCCTGGCTTCTACACACGCATGCATTTGCACGTATCTGCACACAGTACTATACTAAATCATGACATCAGTCTGTCAAAGCCATCTCGCAGCCCCACTCAGATCCCTTCTCCTTCTCGCAGACTTTGTACGATACTGCGTATCTGACTCTCTACAACATCAGCTTCACCTCCCTCCCGATTCTCCTGTACAGCCTCATGGAACAGCATGTGGGCATTGAAGTGCTCAAGAGAGACCCATCCCTGTACAGGTATGTGCCTCTGCCCTGGACAGGTGTGAGCCCAGGGGACAGGAAACAGTGCAGAAACTGCCAGCCGGCTCCTGCTGCCATCTTTCCAAAGCTAGGGTGCACTTGCTTCCTCTGGATGGTGTCTAAAGAAATGGGGTCTGCACTAGGCTTGAATGCACGTCAACCTTTCTGCATCCCACTGCTTGGTAGAGGCAGGAAATCTAGGACTGGAACCTGCATCTGTCTGCCCCTGTGAAGTCATTTCTTAGTATTAATGCAATAACTTTTATACTATTCCAGAACTGCCCAGATTTTCTGACAGTTACAGTGTTTCTTTGTAGTCTTTTTCCACCCTAACACATAACAGGGAGATTCCCATGCTCTTGAATTTCTCCAGATAATAATGAATTGCATCCTACAATGCAGCAGCCAGCCAGTGGATACATTGTCACCTTCACCTACCTCATTCAGGTTTCCCAGGACCTTTGTCTTACTCATGTTTATTGTACACACATGTGTGCTTATTTCTATGAGGTTTCTTCAACTGTGTAGTTTCAGAAACCACATTAACATCAGACAACCTTCCCTTGTCCAGTTCACAGGACCCCATGTCACAGGCTTTGGGGACCTTTATTACATTGTTTAGCCATTTATGAGACCTTGAAACTTGAGGAATTGTGTGCACGTGCGTGCGTGCGTGTGTGTGCGCGCGCGCACGCATAAACACATGCATACATGCACACTGTTTCAGACATGTACACAGAGGGAATGCTACGGACAAACCCCAGTGCAGTGAACAGGCCTAGAAACTCATGTAGGTTGGTAGCAGGTCCACGTCCAGTCTGCTGATCAGTATGTCAGATAGTGCACGCTGTTGTGTGTCATTTCCATCCAGAAGACAAGAGCGCCCCAGGTTTCCTTTAACAGCATTACAGGTGAATACAGGAAAAGTGTTCAGAAGCTAGTGGGGACATTGGTGTGAGGCTGAAGAGCGTGTGTGTTCTGCCCTGTTCATTGTCATGGCTGAGGCTATTTAGTAACGGGTGGACAGAGATGCTGCCGCAGAGTGGTCACAGTTTTCCCACTCTTTTCCTCAAACAGAGATATCGCCAAGAACTCGCTGCTCCGCTGGCGGGTGTTCATTTACTGGACATTTCTCGGCGTATTTGACGCTTTGGTATTTTTCTTTGGTGCTTATTTCATGTTTGAAAACACAACCGTGACCAGCAATGGACAGGTCAGTACTGAATGTCTTGTGGTTTCACTAATTAGTAATAAGCCCCACCCTGTGCGGTCGTTGTCTAGAGCAGCCTTGTGAGAACAGCTCAGCCTGTGGTTAGGTGAGCACGAGAGAGGTGTGGCTCTGTGGAGCCATCTAGAGGAAGGTCCAAGTCACATTCGCCAGCTGTAGGGGAAGGTCGGTTCTGAGGTTTTCCTGAAAGGTTCACAACATGCATCCCACCGTGAGCTAATCCTGGTGGTCCCGTGGTTTCATCCAGTCACCGTACTTTGGTATGGGAGTTAAGTTGTGTGAGTGTCGCTCCACAGTGTGTGAGCATGGCCCCTTACAGTGAGTAGCTCGTAGTTCTTAATGGACAGCACTGTTGTTTGCCTACTTTCTGGGGTCTGTTTTATTTGTATCTTGCTTTTTTTCTTTTTGCCACTTGCTTCCCTTCCCACCTCAGATAATGACCACCAACACAAGCATGGTAAGACACCGTGGGTTTGTTCTCTCTGTGTTTCTGGAGTGCATTACAAATAAAATATTTCTTGAAAATATTTTCAACTGTGACTTTTTCTGTGTGCTTTGTTGGTAGAAAAGCTGTTAGCCATGCCTGCCCTCTACTGGCCTCAGAGCCCCCTGACCCTGCAAGGTGTCTTCTCCCTGGGTCTCTGTCAAGGCTTCGGTGAAAGGGGGTTGTTAAACTGACCCCATAGGTCTGCATGTCACTGTAAATAAAGGACAGGAGTGCTTGGGACCTTGCTTTGGTGGCATACCTGTGCTACCTGGGGAGAACAAGAGGCATCCGGTAAACCTTAGATCTAGATGCAAGTGCCGAGCCCAGCCTTAAGCCCGGTTAAGATCACAGGTTTTGATATGGCTGCTCGAACAGATACAACAACTGACGTCAGAGAAAACCCCTCCCAGCCATCACCTCAGGGAGCTTGCAGACAGAAATGCTTTTCATTCCTCGTTTAACCAACTCCCCTCTTCTCCCCCTGTTGTCTTCCCCGTATTGATTCCTCAGAGTGTGAGGTTGAAGTGCCCATGTCTGGCCAGTGTAGGCCGTTTGTTTTCCTGTGTATGTGTTTCTGTTGCCTGCTAACGTTAGATCACAAATCAACTTTTACTGTATTTGACCCTGAAGACTTGCTAAAATTCATTCCACCGTTTTAAGGATTTAAGATTTTCTGTAGCTTACTGTTGTCTTTTATTTTAATCAAACAATGCCTGCAGCCACCAGCCCATAAGCATGGTGACAGTGGTTGTCTGAGTCTTAGTTGACTCAGATACCATTTCCTTGTAAGTCAGCCTTTCAGAAGCTTCCCGCCATCTCTTGCGTCTCTTAAATGCTCAGGTCCCAGCACGCGGCTTTCTTTTCACTCTCAAACCACATCTTGCCACTCACGCACAATTCATCTGCTGGTCGCTGGCGTGGGAGGCTGAGGAAGGAGTGTATACACGCTGGAAGCTGGTGTGAGCTCAGGTGATGAGAAGCAAGCCAGAGCCCAGACCCTGAGCTGTGCCAGCACGTGGCATCCTCCTCAGCCCACGCTGTCTCGGAATCTCAGAGGCATGATAGACATTCTCCAGAGCGCTAGGGAAGGACTCAGGTGGCTCTCGGTTTTAGGAATGCAGCAGGATGCTCACTTCCCAGGCCCCCAGAGACTCTGTGCAGGGTCTCCTGCAAGCCATGCTAGCTGACATGTGTAGTGGCATCCCTGCTGCCTGTCACGGGAGCTCAGGAGTCCTGTGTTCCCTTGCCTGCATTCCTCAGACAGTCCTTTTGGTCTCATTAGGTTTTGTGGGGGCTGAAAAGATGCAATGTCCTCACAGTAATGGACAGTTCTCACGTGTCCATTAGCCAGTGTTAAAGTGTTCATTAGAACCAGAAATGGGACTAGACAGCAAGTGTTACAGGTGGAGAGGGACTCACCTAAGCCTCCTACTGGCTCTGCCACTGAGAAGGGCATTGGTGGCCACCTTCACTGCACACAGACTTATAGGTAGAGATTCAGCATGTATGATACATGTTTTGACACAGAATTCCCAAAGGAGGCTGGCAGGGTGGACCCAAGCCAATGCTAGTCAGGACAGCCGACCCTAATTCTTAGGACGTGTATTCAGAGTCAGGCATGGTGGGGGCATGTCAGACTGAGGAGATAAGAGGCTAGACAGACACCCCGTGACACAAGTTTAAGGTAGACACTGACACCTCTCTGTGAGGTGGGAATGGCAGAACTGCAATAATCAAGGCCACTGCACAGGTTGGGGAGGTCAAGGAAGGGATTTGGTTTCCTGTCAGGCTCTCCACCCTCGCCCTCCACCCTGGCCCCAGGACTCTAGATAGCCCTCCTTGGCCTGAGTTCCCTCCACCCTAGTGTTTGGGAACATGAGAACTTTAGATTTGCAGATCTCAAGTGCAGGAGTGCAGTCTGGTTTAGTGATCATGGTGCTCCTCATGGATCCAGATGCTTGGTGTTCCTCATGGATCCAGGATGCCTCTTCCAGGTTCTTCTGTTTAGAAGTTTATCCTGTTAGTGGCTGTTAAAGACCTTTCTAGAAAGATCTTCAGCGCTCCATGGGGATAGTGTAAGAACTACAGAATTATGAGTAATTTCTTAAAATTTGTTTGTGGATCATTTTGTTTTTCACTGATATCAAAAGTCATAAGTATTTCATTCTTTTGATGCTAGGGAGGCATCAAATAATTATCAGACTCTTGCTGACCCCTGGGGCGTTCCTAGCCTGGTATTCAACCTGGAATGTGACAGTAGTTAGGACACACCTAGAGGATAGCTGAGACGGTCACGAGCTGTGGCGAGTGAGCCCAGCATCCAGCTGACAGAATGGCTGTGGAGTTGACCCAAAGGGGTGGAGAGCTGGCATGACCATGACCTTAAAAAACAAAAGCCTTGTCTCTTATGGAATACTGCTGCATATAAAAATTAAATTGGCTTGGGTTTGAAGGCTTTAGTGACCTGAACTCTCTTTATGAGAGTGTCCATCCTCAGGACAAAGAATCAAGGAGACAGGACTGAAGAGACACCAGGTAGATAGGAAGTACTGGCTGAGGGTGTTCTTTCAGGGCCAAGACTGTCAACCAGACCACAGATGGAGGCATATTGTTGAGGTCCATGTCAGTCAGACACACAGTAAAGGTGCTAATCACTCAGACCATCCAGAGCTATCGGTGGAGGTATAATTATTAAGGTGTGAGCCAGTCAGATCATCAGTGTTGGTTTATTTTGGAGCTGTCAATCAATTTGACATCAACAGAGGTGTGCTTTTCAGGTTCTGAGAAAGTCAGAAGCAGGAACCTTAGGAGCATATGGAAAGGTGACATCCGGCCGAGGGGCTGGTGTCCCCACCCCGTAGATCCTTAGAGGATCTAGTCCAGAAGGTACTAAGTAACTTGGTAGGTTGCCAGAAGTCTCCCACTGGAAACAAATGAGGGAATGAAGGTTATACAGAAACGGCTCTGTGGCCATCTGTCCATCCCAGTGAGCGGGCACTCACTGACCAGGAGCCATGGGCACAGTGATGATTGTGTGTCCTATAGGATTTGGCCTGGTCTCCTACCACGGCCCCCCAGGTCTGCCATAATCCACCAAATCCGGGGAAATCTGGCAGTGGGGAACATACGTTCCTCCTGGAACAGGTATGGGAAGAGCAAGCTGTGAGTTTCCTTTGGCTTGGTGTGTGGTGCTGCTGGGGTCTGCATGTCCCATACCCGTGACATGCTGTCATATACCTTTTTTAAACTCATTGTGTGCCATCTGATGGCACAGAAGAGCTGAGATGGAGACAATGGGGTTCCCTTCTGCCAAACATAGCCTCTGCAGAGGCAAAGCTTCCCCTGCTCTCACTGCAGGTTGCCATTTGGGCAACACCTATAGCTTTCCATTAAACAAACCAACAACGGCTCACTCTCCACCATCTTGTTAGGTAAATATCTTTGTGGGTGGCTGCCAGCCTACTGCCCCTGAGTTGAAAAATATTCCTGCCCTAGAGTTAAAGCCCGAGGCAGAATGCCATGACACTCTTGTGTCAGTCACACGATGCATTGGCATTGAAAGCCAACCCCATGGTTCTTGTCCTGCATATCTTACAGCATCTCTGGTTCCTCCCAGCCAGTTGCAGCAGTGCCTGCTCCGGCGTCACCAAGTGGCCCCCGGCTAGAAGCCCCCACATACAGGTCTGATGGTTTTTATCGGTACTGTTTCCGAGCCCAGGAAGGAAGGCATTTCTCTAGTAGGATGAAGAGCAGGGCACGGGTCTCTAAGCCCAAGGAGGAAGGCGTTTCTCTAGTAGGATGAAGAGCAGGGCACGGGTCTCTAAGCCCAAGGAGGAAGGCTTTCTCTAGAACTCTCCACTGACTCCCAGAACTCCTGCAGGTCATAAATTTTCACGAAACTCTAGCTTAGAGTATGATTGTTTCTTTTATTGAAAACACAGCATAGACAAAAGTACTGGCTTCCCAGCTTTTTGATTCTTTGTGAAATAAACTTGAGGGACGTTCTGGGAACATTGTCTGAGAGGCCCAGTTCATAGACCCCCACAGTGTCCACCTCGTGTGTTGTGTGGGAAACCGTTCTCGAGGATGGCTTCTGCAGACCAGCTTTCCCGAGAGAAAGGGCTCGCAGCCACTGACCTCACACGTGTCTGTCTGTAGTTGAGAAATGTGACTTCATGTCTGTCCCTCCCACCGTCCTGCTTGCCTTCCAGCTAGAAGGAGGGCAGCCCACACCTGCCTGGTCTTCCCTCCTCATTGATGAGTTGTTAACAGCCATGGCTGTGACCAGGGGTCTGACTGTTGAAGGAGCAGCCTTTGTCCAGTGTGTGCCACCTGCCCACCTCCTCCTTGTCCTGAGGTCTTCTCTTCATGGAGAAGCCTTCCCTGATGCTGTCACTCCTGTGTTCTAGTGTCTCCTCTGGCTGTCTCCTGCAGTGTTCTAGCGGCAGTACCCCTCAGCTGTGGGCATCTCCGTCACCAGCAGCAGGTTCCCTGAGTTTGCTCTTGAGACACAAGACCAGACTTAGGCAATAAAGTGGACAATGCTTCTATCTAGAAAGCCCCATGTGTATTGACTGCAGCCATGAGGTCTCTCCCTGCTGAATCTGAGACCTTAGGACTCCACACAGTGATGTGCTAGTGCCCAGCAGGGCCAGTGTCGAGGCCAGCAGGACACTAACTCGAGTCCTTCCTGAGCCAGGCTTGGCCACTGTGCTGGCCTAGGGCCACCTGAGCTCTTGCCTTTTCTAGCTCAGGAAACTGTAGTGCCCATCTCTTGAGGCTAAGAGGTGCAGAGGCCATGGGTCATGCTCTCTAGCGTCCGTGTTCGGGATGAGGGAGGAGAGGTGAATGGCACCAGGCACTCACTTGGACTCTTGTCTCCACAGATGTTTGGGAACTGGACCTTCGGGACACTGGTGTTCACCATTATGGTGATCACTGTCACACTGAAGGTGAGTCAGTGGTGAGGTCACACTCAGGCAATGCTAGCCTGCTTACAGCTCTCCCTGAGCTCATGGAATCCTAGGTCCATACTGATGCTAGGTGTCCGGGCCATCTTCTTCAGCTCATATCCAGGACCCAGTAAATGCACACTGCCTCATACATGAACTTCCAAAATTGCCCGAAAGGAAATGAAGAGCTGAGTGTTTACAAAAGGATAGAATTTTTTTTTATGTATATGGATGTTTTGTGTGTATGTGTGTCGGTGTGCCACATGGGTGCCTAGTGCCCCTGACTAAAGTTACAGACGATTGTGAACTGCCATGTGGGTGCTGGGAATCGAACTCAGGTCCTCTGGAAAGTCAATTCAGATTCTATGAAGAACTTAATTATGAAAGTCTCTGAACCCATCACATTGGGTCTTTAAAAGTATGCAAAGAAACTCCTTAAACCATCTTCTCAGGCAGCAGAATGTCATCATGGAAGATGCTTCTCTTTCTCTCTCTCTCTCTCTCTCTCTCTCTCTCACACACACACACACACACACACACACACACACACAACCAGAGGCCCCATGTGACTTGGGACAGCCTGGCCATCCCAGCAGTTTCGTCCTGTGGAAGCATGGGTTTGGGTTGCTGTGGTTTTCCTTGTAAGCTTTTGTAGTCATTCTGCCATGGCGTTTCAGTTTTGCCTTGCTTTTCGTGATTTTCTGGCCCTCCTTTCTACATGCCCAGGGAATGGCGCTGTTGACACCTCCTTCTCTTGCAGCTTGCGCTGGACACGCATTACTGGACTTGGATAAACCACTTTGTCATCTGGGGGTCTCTGCTCTTCTACATCGTCTTCTCCCTGCTCTGGGGAGGGGTTATCTGGTAAGAACCCTTAAACCCCACCCCCACCTCTGTCAGAGAGGGCCCAAGAGGTTCCGCACAACCTAAGGCCTCCTACACTTGCGCAGAAGTTCCTGTTGGGACCTCTGTGTCCCCAGTGTCACAGTGTGTTCTGGGCACTCTAGCAGACAAGTGGTTCATAGTGACCTGGGTAAACGGTTGATCCCGGAGTCTGGAAGACACAGAACATGGCTACAGCAGAGTCTGCTCGCACCCAGTGAAGGTCGCATGCTGTGTCATGATGCAGTTGTGGCAGTGGGGCACCAGTTCCATGCAGCCTCATCTCAAAATGCCATTCATAGAGACTTACCTGTGTTCCTTGGGGACACAGACACATGTGGGGCAGGGTATGTGGCCCATTTTGCTGTGAAACCCTGACTGAAGAACATAGTATCCCCTTGAGCTGATTTAGCACCATGGCCAAAGGCCCTGGAGAGGGCAAGCTCTGTGACCTGAGTGCCCAGGCTAGAGAGTAGTGGGAGGGGCAGCCACACAGAGAACGTCTTGTCTACATCAGTCCTCGCCTGGCCGGAGCAAGGTTTCTTTATTCTGCATCATAGCCCTGAGGAGGAACAACTTTAGGAAGACCATCCTAGCCCTCCGCCTGACACTCAGCCAGGGGACCTTTGTGAGGGCTCCCAGAGCCCTGCAGAGGCAGGAACAGCTTTGGGTGTTCTCTAGCCCCCTTGCCCTAAAGCAGAGAGCCAGAACTGAGGTCCTAGGAAGCCCTAAGTCTATGGGGAGGGGAGACTACGGTGGGGGCCTGGGACCTAGGGCCTGTGCATCCCAGGACTGCTTCACCCTCTTTTCTGAGATGTTGGTATAAGCAATGGGGACCTTCCCAGCAGCCCCGGCACCCTGTCCCTGAACGTCTTCACCTCTCTCCATACTCCATTCTGATCGTCACCTTGTGTCTAATGCAGTCTGTGTAGCCTTGAAGGTGGGACTTTACTCTTTCCCTGGGCTGTACGTGGTGCCAGAAGATGGAAGATAATTCCTGCAGTTCCTTCCTCCCGATGCACAGAGTCTGGGTAGCCTGGTCAGGGCTGAGGGCACCGAGAGTGGCGAGTTTGGGGCCGGTATCCTTCCTGGCCGGGCAGCGTCTCACCAGCATCCTCTTTTCCCCTCCCAGGCCATTCCTCAGTTATCAGCGGATGTACTACGTGTTCCTACACATGCTGTCCAGCGGGCCTGCCTGGCTGGGCATCACACTGCTTGTCACTGTCAGCCTCCTCCCTGATGTCCTCAAGAAAGTCCTGTGCAGGCAGCTGTGGCCCACGGCGACGGAGAGGACTCAGGTATGGAGGCTGCCTAGCCTGGCTAGCCACTTTCCTCTCCCTGTCTTGTGATTGAGAAGTTACTAAGAGATGGTTGAAAAGGTCTAGGCATCATAGAACTGAGCAGCCCACACCTTTCTAGTTAATTCTACAACGGCATATATGTTAAGTGTTATATGAGATAAAATTCTAGGTGAAAATGTTAAGTTTTTTAGGCCTGAACAACCAACTGAAAAGTAAAAGAAATGAGAACAAAAATTAATAGAAAAAAATTATTTTCTGTAAATCCACAAAAAAATGTAATCGTTACTTCATTCACTGAATTATACAGTGGGCTGTTGCCCAGTGATATGGCACCTACTTAGCATGTTACAGAGCCTAATTGTTCATTCCCTAACTCTGGAGGGAAAAAAACAGATTGTTATGTCAGTTTTAAGGGTGTTGGATTTGATTTTGGCTCAGTCAGCTTTACAAGAGGAAGAAGTTACGGGGACACTGCTTCCCCCTCCCAAACTGGCCAGCAGGCTAATGCCCAGCAGGACCCTGCCACCAGGGCGCCTGGGGTTCACCAAGACACAGTTTCAATTTCACCCATGAAAGTCTTAATCTCTGGATGAGGCAGGGCTGTGGGGTCTGCATGTTCAGCAACCTCTCCGTAACTGTGCACAGCCTGACAACACAGGGCTGTGTGTGCAGAGGGACGGAGCTGCACAGTTCCTGCAGGAGAGAGCCAGTCCCTCAGTACCTGGCTGTACCTGCCTCCCATGTGTGGAACCTGAGTCTAGCGTGGAGCCAGCTGGCCTTGTTTGGGGTGGGAAGCAGATACCCCTACCAGGGGACTGGTGAGGCTCCACCCGCCAACCCCACCTTCTTGGTCATCCTTCTCGGGACTCGGTGCCGCTGGTTCTTCCCTGCTTTATGCCTCCTGCCACAGTTATATAATCTGCTGTTAGAGCTCTTACCCATGCCTCTGTTCATGGGCGTGGGCGTGTTCACCCCGTGCTGCTAGGAGCAGTCCCAAGGTAGTGCCTCACAACACAGTGATGCCAGGCAGTGCTAACTCTAGGGTTGGGAACCCCTCAGCTCACAGAGAGAGAGACAACAGGAAGGGTTACTCACCTGCCACTGAGACCCACCACCACCACCTTCTTCCTGACCCTCCACCCCAACCCCCCCCACACACACACACACAGAGCAGTTGGTCCTGGAGCTGTCGGTGCTCAGCTGCTCTGGTTTCCGTGGGAATGGCATTCATTGTTCCTAGCCAGCAGTCCAGCCTGTAGGAACTGGAAGGCTGTCCACTGACTGTCTTCCACACAAGCCTGAAGTCTTTGCTCTTCACAAGTACAGCTCCAAGGCTGACATGTGTTCTCCTGACATCAGCAGTGTTGCAGTAGACACGACACAGTGGTCGCATGGTCATAAAGATTCTCTGTACCCAGGGATACATGGACATTGTGTTCACAATACCAGAACACTGGATGAGTGTGTTTTTTAGGATGCCTTATGCACAGAGGTGCTCTATTCATGACAACGCCCCCTGTATAAGGACAGAATGAACACGCATGCACTCCTCATGACCACTCCCTGTGCGTGGGGATGTGGGAGCACACATCCAAGGCAGTGTCTTGACACTTGGGACACAGGGACACATGGTCATGGCAGCATGTGTGCATAGAGTTCTGAGCCCAGAGAGAGGCGCAGCTCAGGACGTCTCCTGGGTCCCCTGGCTACAGCATAGCACATTCTGCCTGAGACCCACATGTTGATGGACTGTCAGGTGTTTGACTTGATGCATTTGAGCAAAGAGTTTGGCTCTGCAGGTTAGCAAGGGAACCTCCCTACAGGACTCCTGAGATTTGACTTCTACTGTGGAACTCTGCTTTGCGAGAATCTTCTGGAATGGCCTTAGAATGAGGAGCTTTCCCATCCCCTCCATTGCTGTGTTGAGATTTGAATCCTAAAAGAAGTGTCTTACTATAAACTGTCCCCAGCTGCAGCACAGGAGGCATAGAGCTAGGAGGAGGCAGGTGTGGACCAGGGTAGGGAGGAGTGGGCCAGTGGGGTCCTGGCCTGGCAGTGCCCAGACGCTAAGGCAGTGGTGTTACTGTGTGCTAGGATGTTTGCCTGTAACCAACTTACCTCTTATCTCTCTCTCCTGCCTCCCTGGCCCTCCACTGCTTTGCCTAAATAACCACTACTTGTTCAAACACTCTGCGCGCGTGGGCTCCGGACTGCGGCCTGCAGGCCAGGAACAAGTGCCTTTCTGTTGAGCAACCCACCGTCTTTATGCTTTCCCAGACCGCCAGTGGTCTGAGTTTCTGACCAACAGGTGACCATCTCTGCCTTCCTGCATGCTGGGGTGATGGCCACAGGACCAGGTGGGAAGAGCTTAGTGTTGAGGCCACCCACTGTGCTCCCCGAAACTGTCACTCATCACAGTTACCTCGTCAGGTGACCCGGCGACAACGCCCCACCCGCGAGGGGTGCACTAGTCATGGGCTTTGTCTTCCTTCAGCAGAGGCTCACAGCACCTAGGGTGTCCACAGCCTTCACCATTGCTTGACGCTGGTGGCTCAGCCCCTAAAGCACCTGACAGTCAGGCAGGTCACACACACAGTCCAGCTTGAGCAAGGTGACCTTAGCATGGCCCTGTTCTTCCAACATACCCACCTCTGGGGTCCCACTCTTTAGTGTGGAAACTGAGGCCGACCAGGAAGAGTACATTGTGAGGTGGAGTCACACTCCCCCTGGCCTCTACTTACCAGATTCCTGTTCTACTTTTCAAAACAAAAACCCTTTAATGTGCTGCTTTTAATGACCACCGTGGCAGCACAGATCTTCTCCCCAGGGCCCTTTCCCTAGGTGGCTGCTGTAGCCAGTACCTGCTCCTCACAGCCAAGAAGTCAGAAGCAGACAGCATCATCACTTAGTGCTGTGACATTGTGGCTGAATTTTCCTATACCCAGATACAACAGCTGCATGTGCTCCATCGGTGAGGCTTGGAGGATTACCTGCATGGGGTTCTTGCCTCACTGGGGCTTATGCCTAAGAGACACCCAAAGCAGAAAAAAAGCAGTTACCATCTATATACCTTAAACACCATATTTAACAAGATGAGACATTTTGAAACAATGGCAACCAAAAATGTTTCTAACTTCATGACATAAGATCCTTTAGACTAAATTACATCATTCCAGCTGCTGTTTACACTCTTGAAAACATTTTGGAGGGGACTTTTAGGAAGACTAAAATGTCAGAAGGACTTTGTAAAACATTACATATGCCAACTCAGGCCGCAAACCCTGTTCCCTGTTGGCGAAGCTTCCTAAGCATTGAGTTTCTTGGACCTGTGCAAAAGTAGACTCCAGGCACTGGAGAGGTGGCACTGTGGTCCTGTCTGCCCCCAGGCATCATAGCAGACCACACAGGCCCTGCCACCGCACTTGAGGCACAGCAGACAGACACACTGCTACTGCACAGCAGCACGGTCGTTCCACAGCTCTCAGTGGGCCTGATTTGACTTCAGACATCTGGGGTTCACTTTTATCCTGTTCCTGGTACAAGGCAAGCGTGACGGACACTGGGCATGTTATATATCAAGCTTGT
The DNA here is from genome assembly GCF_950005125.1 of Chionomys nivalis. Taxonomy (NCBI): domain Eukaryota; kingdom Metazoa; phylum Chordata; class Mammalia; order Rodentia; family Cricetidae; genus Chionomys; species Chionomys nivalis. Next base: position 55,576,888 of record NC_080105.1, on the reverse strand, counting down.
ATATATAACATTGTGCGTGTCTTCGCACCAGTCTCTGCGTCCACACACTTGCAGCCTGCCTGCCCGCCCATCCCTGTGCCTATGTGGGCAACAGCGCCATCCTCTGGCTCCTTCTCCTACTGGACACTTGCCAGTTCCACCTGCTCCTCCACCATCCGGCCTTCTCCTCCTTCAACTCTGAAAGCTCCCTCATTCCTCGGCCCTGCGAAGCTGGTGAATGAGGACTGGGAAGTGCTTAAAAACTGCACCACGCCAGGCCAGGAGCCAGCAGCCTTCAGGACATGGCCTGTGAATGTCCTGTCTGCCAGGCAGGTTGTGCGGAAACCACTGTTCACATACCAGTGGCTGCAGAGGAGGCAGCACACAGGTGCCCATGGCTGGATGGAGAGCTTTGCAATTCTGGACACAACCTCTGCTGGGAGCAGGAACTTGTTAGGACCTTGCAACTGGTGGCCCTCTCCCATGGTGCTGCAACTTGCCCTTTGACCTTGCCAATTCTTCCTTGGGTGCAGACTTCTTCGAATGGACCTGTTCAGAGCCATCTGTTCCCCTAGAGGAAGCTTTGTACACCTTTGTGGACAGGCAGCCCCTGGAGCCAGCTCTGGCCACCTTGATGGCGTCATGACTGATATGTGATATGGCCCTGCAAGCAGAGCTCATGGTCTGCCATGGTTGAGAGCGTGGGGATGGCCTAAGTCAGTGTAAATGTGGCCTTGAATCTGCAGTAGCCAGGGCACAGGTCCTGGCCTCCTACGCTGGCCTCCTTGCAGGCAGCAGCTCAGTGTCTTTCCTCACCCTTGCAGAAGAGCACCCGACTCAAAGCATCAGCCGATGCCACTTCGAGCAGCGACAGGCCCCTGCTGAAGGAGTTCTTACCGCAGCCAAGACGTGTCTAGCCCAACGCTGGGTAACGGTATGGCTGCCTGCTGGGCACTGCCCCGTGTGCTGTGGCTCTCAGACTGTCTGCTCCTCCTCCAGAGTTTTGCTGTGTTGTCCCCTCCACCCTCCTTTTTTTAAAAAATAAGAGTGATTTATTCTGAAAACAAACTACCATTTTTGCACACACACACAGACACACACAGGTAAGTGGCACACTTGACAGTGAGCTAAGCACATAGGGAAAAAGTTATACACGTGTGTATGCACATGCAAATGACACGTAACCAATATGCCATGTCCACTGTTGCCTGACAAGCCAGCTCCTGTCCTTGTGATAGACACAGCTTCACTTAAAGGCTCCTTGGGATAATCCTGTCTTGAATTGGAAGATTTCACACGGCTGCACTGGGCACAGCCCAGTCAATGTCCAGCTGAGACTGTTAGCTGAGCACACAGCTGTAGTCATAGAAGGTAGTGTGATCTGGGGATTGTCGCCCCGGAGAGAGATCTGCACTGCGCAGCCTCTCGCCCCGCCCTCCTGGCTGCCCGCTGCTCTCTGTGCATGCTGTGGCTTCCCATAGAGGCAGCACTGGCCACTGCTGTCTGGTAACTGTCAGCCAAGGGCATGATAGCTTGTTGTTGTCAGCATGACACTGACCCCAGTGCCTGTCAGGCTAGGACATACTAACCTGCACAGGTGAGTCCTGTCTTCTTCCTGGGGTGGTGGCTAGCACCTTAGTTCAGGAATCTCTGGGGACTTTGGTAACCACACATGCCTGTGGTCACAGGGAAGAGGCTCAATGAGCTTAGCACTTTATCCCACTGCCCTCCTAGGTTGTCCCTGGCACGTGGGATGGCCCTTCTGTTGGCACTCAGACAGAGGGTGTTTGTTCCCAGACCTGAATGCGAATTGCCTCCAGGCACAATTCGTATGAGATGGCCCCTCATCTGCCCCTTGGGGTGACCTAGTGGTCTGAGGTAGGCTGATGAGGCTGAAGCCGCATGGGCAGCTAGGGCTTCCTCAGAGGTCTTGGGACTGATGATGGGTCTTCTGTTCTTTTGGCAGAACATACAACTTCGGGACAGCATTTCAGAATTCACCCCTCTGACCTCTTTGCAGAGCTGGGGTGCTCGGGGCACCAGACCTGTGGCTGCCCAGTGCAGCTCTCCCTCTGGGGGAGTAGTGTGCTCCAGGTGGGAGAGTGAGGAGTACACTGTGCTCCCTCCCCACCCAGGCCTTTCCCACAACACGAGGTATGGGTGCTGTGGGTCCAGCCTGGAAACGCCCACTTGATGGACAGACGGCCTTCTATCCCAGCCTCTGAGAGCGGTGTCCTTGGATGCCTGTGTGTGCCTGCACCTACCCCACCCGTCATTCTCAAGAAGGTGGGGGTGGGATCACAGGTCGCCCACTCAGGCACAGCACACTGCAGTCTAGACTGAGACAGGCGTCATTGTCCTAGGCCTGGTGACCGTACAGACAGTTGGGCTGTGGAGAAGGACATGATGCTTGGCTTCACCCTAAGCATTGCAGCTATGAAGCTGGCCTTGCCAGGCCTGAGTGTCCACCTTCTGCCGTTGTCATCCTCTGCTACACTGGAGGAGAAGACCCTGTCCTTTGCAGCCTTGTACATCCCGCACACGGGCTTGGCTCGTGCTGCATCCTGGTGTTCTGACCGCGTGTTTCCTGTGTAAACCACCCACACTTCCCATGTGGAAGTGGCTGTATCAGACACTAAGTGGTCTGCGTCTCCCGGACCCGTGGCCTTGCTGTGCTCACAGTCACTGTCCCCTCACGAGCCATTTCCCTGGATCATGTCTGAGTCTGTTTGATGAGGAGATGCTGAACCTGCACATTGGAGCTTTGGAAGGTATCAGAGTCTCCTTCCTGCCGCCGGCTGCCTGTGGAAGATGACATTTATGTATATGGATAAGTCACACTGTTAAAATCAGGTCTCTCAGGAGTGTCACCATATCCACTACATCCCAGAACGATGTTAGTTTATCTTATTGGAAAACATTTGTTTCGGGGGTGCTGGGAAAGGTGGAGGTTTGGGGCACCCAGGCAGGTATTTATCTCACCCAGAGGTAAGTCCCATACCCAAAGCTGTCTGGGCCAGTGTGGACTCACCCTTTCTAGTCTGCTCAGCCTGACTTCCACTGGTGCCACACAGATCCCATCCAGGGTTTTCCCTGGCGTGGACAGGCCATAGGAAGGCCACTGTACTGTGAATCCCTGCTGCTTCCTGCGCTGGAGTTTCTGTTTCTAGTGGAGCATCCGACAGAGCTGTAACAGGCCTAACAGAGGGAAGATGTTGCAGAAAGTGCCAGCCCGAACTTGGGAGAAAGCCATCCCCATTCCTGTGGAATCATGTGGTGGACCTGGGGCCATAGTGAGGGTCACGGTCACTGGAGAGCCTGCAACCTGGGAAGCACAAATTTTGTAACACAGTTATACAAGGTTTCCCTCCAAACAGTGTGCTTGAGCTGGAGGACCGACAGTCGGAGTAGTTATTGGACCTGGCAGCTGGAGGGCCGGGTGAATATAAACACCACACCAAAGATGGGGGGATGGCCTTGAGCTGTGAACAGACAGAAGAATGCACAGCTGCACTCAGGGCTGTCCCTGGCTTCATACACCCTCATGCCCGTTCACCCTCCTGTGTTGCCATGTGTCAGTCCAGGATTGGAGCCCCTGTCCACACTAGCCCTTAAGTAGTGGTGTGTGCATTTTTACAGCCCTTTTTAAGAACCCAAAACAGGTACCAGTATAATACCTGTGGGGAGGGGCAGGTTCTCTGTATGTTTAGTTAACAAATTATTTGTAATGTATTTTTTTAGGGATCTTAAAATTGCCTTTGCACTGAAGTATTTTCATAGCTGTTTCTATGTCTCTTCTTCATTTGTTGGTGTATCTTCTGATTTTTAAGTATGTTTTTAAAGCTTTCACTTTTTAAGTTTAGGAGATTTTGGCCACTTTAAATGCTGGTGAACGTTCCGGCTGAATGTTTCCATGTCTGATGGGTGAGCCTCCTGGTTCCCCTCCGTGCCTCTCTGTTCCATGGTGTTCCTGGAGAATGACCGGTTGAAGGCATGCCGAGGGTGTAACCATTGTCTTTCTTGGTGGGTCACCATCCTTTGCATTTTCATGTTTTCTGTTTTTTTATTTCCATCCTTCAGCCTTAAACACAGAATATTCTTCCTGCAGGCTCTACGTTCTGCAACCCAGTCTAGGTGTGAGGATACTCTCTCACACCCTACCCCCCATAGCCTAAGTTTACATAGGAATACCCCAGGCTTTGTGCACACTCCAATGTTTTTTTAAATTGTGCTTAGGAAATTACCACGTGAAGGTGCCTAAGAGTTTGAAATAGATGAGGGCACAGGTGAAATGCAGAAACGAGACCGAATGTGAGTGCAGAAGATGTTCCGCCCCACCTCACAGCGGCTGCTTCTTACTTTCCTTAAAGCCAATAACTTTAACTCAAATGAAGCATCTTCTTAATTGCGTTGCACATGTAACGTATATTGGCCAGAATTCATGGTTCTGTTACCTACAAGCAGTTCATCTCATGTATGTTCTCTTACTTTTTGCCCCACATACTTCATGGCCATTTACAAGCTAGTATAAACATGTATACATATGTGCACACACACAAAAACACACTGCATTTTCCTTCCAGCCTCCATTCTGGTAGCTCTGTGCAGAGATTTTGCCCTCTGCAACCATCAGGCTCCTTGCATTCACACACACACACAACATCAGACTCCACCATCAGGCTCCTTACATTCACACACACACACAAACCAGGCTCCTTACATTCATTCACTCACACACACACACACACAAACCAGGCTCCTTACATTCTCTCTCTCACACACACACACCATTAGGCTCCTTACATTCACTCACACACACACACACCATCAGGCTCTTTACATTCACACACACACACACCTAGGAAGGGTGCTTGGGCTGTGGGTGACAGCAGTGCTGGACTGACCTGAGGACCTCCCTCTGTTCCCTCAGCCCAGCCAGCAGGATCCAGGCTAACCAATGCAAAGCCGCATGCCACCCTGAGTACGGGTGTCTACCCCTTGCTATTATGCTAGCTAGGAAAACATGACCCTCAATCCCAGCGATATATTCCTGAGTACAAGCAGACCAAAGGCCCTGCCCAGGGAGCTCCTGGATAGGAGGAGGCTCTGAAGGCTGAGTTAGCAGAGTGGGGGATGACACCGCCAGGACTGGAACCATGGGGTGACTTTGAGTGACTTTGAGTGTCTCTCCTGAGAGCATTTCCTCTGGTGGTCTGGAGAAAGCTCCAGCCTGGGCCTCTGAACTCAAGCTCAAGGTCTGTCTGCACTGACTGGTACTGGACTCAGCCAACCACATTTATTTCATCTTAATGTAATTCATCGGCAATGCCACAGAACAGCAGGCCCTTGTGTTCTACATTTCTTTTTGGAAATTTCCCACATACGACTGTAAAAACAGGAAAAACAGTCCCTTGGCGAATGCAATCCTTTGTATGAAGAGCTAGAAGACGGGTGAATAGACAGAGCGGTTCTGATGCTGTTGTCTGAACAAAGCTTTAACGAAGAGGTGTGTGTTGGAAGTGTTGCGAAAGTGTGCTAATTTTGCAGAAAAATGTCTATCAATTTATATAGCTTTATTTTTTACCTTATCAAGAGATGCAGAATTTTAATATGCATATATTGTCTTAAATCATGTTTGTCTGCATTACCACTTAAAATGTCCATCTACAATGTAATGTAAGAATAAGAGAGAATCAAAGAGTATTTAACATGAATGGTTATCTGTAGCTGTCATCATCATAAGTACCGGGATTTATTTTAAATTATCAAATATAGTAAATACATTAAACATGTCATTCTCCAACACTAATGTTTAACTGGTAGCCCAATAACCTGCTTTGAAAAATTAAATTGTGAATTAAACCAGATCAGATGTCTCATGAGGTTTATTTTGTGTGCTGCTGTGGATTGTGCCAGTGATTTCTGTGGGCAATCCTGATACACTGGGTCTTCCCATAGGAGACTTCATGCACCTCTCTGTTTTCTTACAAATCCATATAGTATGTAGTTGCTCACACACTTCTGCTAACAGAAACCGTGGTTCAAAGCACACATGTCTATTGGGCAGGAGGCCATACTGTATGGGTATTGTGAGAAACAGAATCTCTTAGCTTTACTGAAGAGGGGCAGGATACTGGTATGATCGATACTACACCTCCATCCTTGAGCATATGGGGGCTGCAAAGCTACACTATGACGACCGTGGTCCAAGGCCTGGGAGAACATGCTGAATATACCTAGAACAAGAAACTTAGCATCAGGGGGCTGGAGAGATGGCTCAGAGGTTAAGAGCATTGCCTGCTCTACCAAAGGTCCTGAGTTCAATTCCCAGCAACCACATGGTGGCTCACAACCATCTGTAATGGGGTCTAGTGCCCTCTTCTGGCCAGCAGGCATACACACAGACAGAATATTGTATACATAATAAATAAATATTTAAAAAAAAAGAAAAGAAACTTAGCATCAGAATCCCCACTGTCATAAGTCTTCCTCACCAGCCCTCCTGTGCACCCTAAAGCTAGTCTTGTGCCCCACCTCTAGAACACCTCCCCTTTCCTTTTTTTTCTGTAAAAATTGGGGCTCAGCCATCCCAGTCTCAATATCAGGCAGCTATTTCCAGTTGAGCAAGCAGACTCTGGGTACCATTGAGGAACCTCAAGAACGCTCCTGAGTCTGCTCCTCTAGGCTCCTCACTGCCTGGCACCCCCTGCAGCTGGATGTCCTGATACTTCAACAATAAAACATCAGGATATTGAGCTCCTTTGTTGGACATCTGGGCCCCAGCTATCACCTGAACCTTCAGAGTAGATCACCTAGGAGCCAGGAGGGGCCATGGGATCCAAAGCCACTTTCCTCACGTGGGTGGTTTCCTTTTTTTGGTGCCCGTCCCGGAACTAGCTCTTGTAGACCAGGCTGGCCTCGAACTCACAGAGATCCGCCTGCCTCTGCCTCCCGAGTGCTGGGATTAAAGGCGTGCGCCACCACCGCCCGGCAACGTGAGTGGTTTCTAGTGAAGGGTGGGCTTCAGGCTTTGCTGTGATACGCCAATGATCAATGGAATTCTTGGCTCCTGGCCATCTGAGGGCTTCACGTGGCCCATGCAGTTGACAATCCTGAACCTGCGGGACCAGAGGGAGGACCTAGAAATGTCTGGTTAAGTGAGACAGAGATGATACCCAGCAAGTTCCTCTGGTTCTCCACCTGCGAAGTCTTTTGTAACTAAGAAGGTCTTGGTGCTATCAACCTTCTCTGCAGACATGGGACCAGAGCGGCACCTCTGACTTTGAACCACCTATTTCAGGGCAACCGACACACAGGCTACCTGATAGTAACATTGGGCCATGCCCTCACTTGTCACCTAGAGAATGAGGGAGTGAGGGACATGGGATTTGCAGGTGCCTGAGCCAGTGTCCTGCCTCTGCTCTGCCCAGCTCTGCTGACCTCTGGGGCTTTGGCTTCTTCACCCTATGTCAGAACATTCGACATCCAGCTTGGCTCTCTCACCTAGAGTTGAATAGCAAATAAATAAATGCAAAGTAGTGTTGTGGGATAGAATATCTAACTATGTAAAGGTGTGTTGCTTTTGTTTATGCTGCATTGTTTAACTAGGTAAAGATGTGTTACATTTGTTTATGTTTCAGAATATTACTTTAATTATATAAAGATGTGTTGCATGTGTTTATTTTTCAGGATATTACTCTAACTATGTAAAGGTGTGTTGCTTTTGTTTGTGCTGCATTGTTTAACTAGGTAAAGATGTGTTTCTGTGGTGATATTTTGTTTGTAATTAACAAATCTTGCCTGAAGATGAGAGAAGCAGAGTGGCCAGCCACTAGAGTTCTTCCCTCTACCAATGCTCAGACCAGAGGGGTGATCCTGTCTCTACAAATCCTCAGAATGCTTCTCCAGACTGCAGCTGAGCTCTTGTATCCGCCTGCCTTATATTCCTCTCTCCATCCAGCCATATCACTCCCTTTCTCCCTGGTACTGGGATTAAAGGTGTGAGCCACCGCCTCCTAGCTCTTTTTCTCTTTGAGACTGGATCAACCTAGTGTAGCCCAGGGTGACGTTGAACTCACAGAGAACCTCCCGACTCTGTCCTCCCGAGTCCTGGGCTTAAAGGTGTTTGCCACCACTACCTCGCACGTGTGGCTAACTAGTGGCTTAGCTCTGTGCTTGGATCTTCAGGCAAGCTTTATTTGTTAAAAGACAAACAAAATACCACCACATGTTTCTGTTTCACCTTGCCTGCCTAAGGCACATGATTAATAGAATAAAAAGCTGAAAGGCCAGTAGCTAGACAGAGGAGGAAATAGGTGGAGCTGTGGGCAGAGAGAAAAGGGGAACCAGCCAGCCAGCTGCCAGGGACCAGGCAGGCAGGGGTCAGGCAGGCATAGAGGAAGCAGGAAAGTAAAACATACAGAATGAAAGATAAAACACCCTGAGTCAAAACATAGATGAAGAGAAACAGGTTAAATTAAGTTGTAAGAGCTAGTGGAACAAATATAAGGTCTAGCATTTATAACTAACAAGTTTTCGTGTCATGATTTGGGAGTTGGCGATCCAAGAAAGCCTGCTACAAAGTGGAGACTAATGGATGGAATTCCAAGGACCAAGGCAGAGACCAAGACCAACTGTCCCTTCTGCGTGTCTAGTGGGGCTTCTCCAACCCCTGATACAGCCTGGGTATAGGTTACTCTGGGACCCCTTTTGGGTTATCCATTCTCTTAGCTGAAAGGTACCGTCCTCTTCCTCTCACAACTGACTTCCTGTATGTGGCACAGAACACTGTCTTCAGCAGGAAGAGACCACAGGGGAGCATGTGCAGAATCGTTAACATCATATCCTGTGCTTCCCTGTTCATGGCGTTTGATTCCGGGACTGCTGAACCAGCTCAAACTCTGAGACACTGTGGACGAATCTATCCTCAGTTTCTGAGGATAGAGATCCAAGGCCATAATGTCTGGGTCCCTGCTCCTGCTTGGGAAATCTGTCCTGATTCCTGCCTCTCTCCTGCCTGTGCCCTAGGCCCCAGTCCTGTTGCATTGGATCTAAACCAGGGATGACTACACTGTAAAGGTGTACCTAGTGAACTGGGGGCCGCGGTAGTGCACTCCTTGAGGCAAGGGCAGGAGGATCTCTGAATTCAAAGGCAGCCTGGTCTACACAGTAAATACCAGTCAGCCCTGCTGGGAACAACCAGGCCAAACAGGAACACCATACCTTCTGTGGGGAGCTCTCCTTTGAGAAGGAGCAATCTTGAAGTGAGAGTCCACAAAACCAAACAAACAAAAACGGTGTGCCTGATGGTGCCTGCAAGCCCAGATCCACTGACTCCTGTTCCTAGGGCATGCTGTGGCGTCTCCAAGCCCATGAGTCCCCTTTGCACAGACCGGTCCACTGAGATGTCCTGAGGACACAAACCACTGTAGTCACTAGAACAGTTACAGCCTGCCCAGGAGTTGATGTACCTGCTTTGTGTCCCAGTGGAAAAGCCAGGAACTTGGTCGGTGAATGCCATAGCAAATCTGGGGCTTCCTTTGCTCTGGGAGGCATCAGATTACCAGCTGACCCTTTCTACTATTTAATCGGGCGGCAATGGTAACCAAACCTGCTCCTTCTTCCCTCCCTCCGCCCCCTCCTGCAAAGACCCCTGAACCGACTTGATCTCCTGAGCTTCCTGCCCTCCCCACCACACTCCTTTGTGATGGTAATTTCCTGTGTCTTTAGCTGGGGCCTGGGGCTCTTGAAGCTGCTGGGCACAAAAGGCTTACCCGGCTAACAAGCCTGACACCAGCAGGGGCTGCTGGGATGTGTGTGTAATGGCATGGATGGGCTTCGTCATTGTCTGCACAAGTCCCTTGCACTGCCTCACTTGAGACCCAACCTAACGTTTTCTGAAAGGCAGAAGGCTTCTTAGCTTCCCAAAGCAGGATGGTGTCCTGGGTTGGCCTCGTTACCAGCGGACCTACTTAGGGCTGTGCTGGTGTTTTAATGGGTTGACAGTTTTCTGGTTGTCAAGGGATGCTTGCATAGTCTCCTAGTAAAGTGTTGGAAGGCTCCTACCCCCCTGTGCAGTGCCACCCATGTGGAGTCGTGCGGCACTGGCCACTTCTGGTTCCGCACCAGTGTTGACAGCTGTTTGTGAACCCACGGAAACTCTGTGCATGGGAGCTGCTGCTTTTGCACTTCTGTGAACTTTCACTGCTCCATTAAATGACATTCAATACAGCTGTGTAGAGAGGGTCCTTTGATGCCATCATGGGAAACAGGAACTTTGCCTTTTTTTTTAAAGAACCATATGTGGAGGTTGTCAGATGGCTCAGTGGGTAAGAACACTTGCTATCAAGGTTGATGACCCGAGTTTGATCCCTGGAACTCATACAGTGGAGAGAACAGACTCCCGCAAGTTGTCCTCTGACCCCCACATGTGTGCCTCGGGACATGCATGGGTCCAGTTTTTGTATTGCTTTGTGTTTTTTGTTTTATTTTGTTTTAACTGAAAAAAAAAAGAGCTTCATGCAGGTCCAATCTGACCCTTTGGGTATGTGTGGGAGATTTCAGGACAGAAACCCAGCCCTGCACCTCAGCAGCTCCTAGCAGCCAGCCAGTACAAGGCAATGCCTCCTTATCTTCCTCTCTGACTAAAGAAAACTGCCTTTAAAGGTCTGGAGAGGTAGCTCCGTGGTTAAGGCCACTGCTTGCTCTTCCAAAGGACCCAGGTTCAATTCCCAGCACCTACGTGGCAGTTCGCAACCATCTATAACTCCAGTTCCACGGGATTTACACCCTTCTCTGGCTTCTGGACAACAGGCACTCAAGTGGTGCCAACATACATGCAGGCAAAACATCCATAAACATAAAGAAAATTTTTAAAATAACCTAAATATAAGAAAGAAAAAGCAAAGAAATTCCAAGCTTCACAAGTCCTTCCCGAGCTCTTCCCCCACAACCCTTACTCAGCTGGTGGGGTACTCTGCTCCCCCATACCTTCTCCCCACTACCAGCACGTGGCCCAGACAGAAAAGCTTCTATATTGAAGACTGGGCTGGGGATGTGCCCAGTTCTGGACAGGGCAGGGTGCTGAGGCTTGCCTAAGAACATCCACTCCAGGAATGGCATACTCACCCACAGGGAGGGTCCTTTAGTGGTCACCCCAATCCCAGAGGAGTGTCCATCTTACCTACCCTGCTCAGCTCAGAGTCATTGCCACCCCTCAAGTGGGTCCAGCCATGGCTATAATTTCCCACCCGTTTGATTTACTTCCCTCTCCACGGTCTGTTCTATTAGAAGAGGCTCCCACTTCTACCCGGCCACTGGAGACACTTTTATGCCCACCCTCTAATCTAAAGGTTTACATCTAGTTGCCCGTTTGTGATGCCTGCCTGCCTGCCTGCCAGCCCGCCCGACCGCCCGCCCACAGGGTCAAACAGTGGCCTCTTTGGGTGTCTTCTGACAGACCTGAGTCTGTCTCAGGACACGGTGCCCTTCCTGTCCATGACACTCAGAAAGCAGGGGTGCTGTTCATGAGTACTAGGGGACGGGAAAGACTGACTTCTTGCCTTGGTACCAAAGAATGGAGTGCTTGACCATATGGTCTTTCTTGGGGGTCGTGAGTGCACCTCTTGGCAATCTGGGGTCTGCAGTGGCGTTTAGGGTTCCCTACAAATGATAACCCACGGAACCTCAACAATCAACACGCTCTTCCGCCTGCAGGTCAGATAAGAACGCGGAGGCCAGAAAGGCTCGTGGAACCTGTCTGAAGCCAGGGGGTTTCCACCTAAGTCGGTTCTTCCACCTGGAGCAGCAGAGAAGGGGTCTTGGGAGAGCTCGCAAACCCAGCCCCGTCAGCTGGGGCGTCAGAGTGGACATAAGTCCCTTTAGGCTAGTTGTGAGTGTCCCAGAGCAGATCCCGAGGTATAGAGAGCTGGGACACAGGTGCACCTGAACCCGGGCTCGGCTGGGCTCCGAAGACCTCCTGACTGAAAGGGACTGGGGGCGCAAGCACTTCCCTTTTCCCAGACCCGCCCCTACCCCGCCCTTTTCCACTCGTGCAAACCCGCCCTTGTCCCACCTCCTCCCCAGGACCCCGCTCTTGCCCCCTCCCCTTGAATCCCGCCCATGCCCCGCCTCCTCCCTTGAGATCCCTTTCCCACTGTCCGGCTGCAACGGTCGCTTCAGGGTCCCCGGCGCCTCAGCCCCTCCCCCACCCACGCTCGGGCTCCCGCCTTCCCTTCTCCTCCCTCCCCCTCTCAGTGGCCCCGGACCGACTGGCGGGCGGAGTCTGGGAGCGTGGCACCTGCGAGCAAGTGAGCTCGCTGGACGCGGAGAAGACAGTCCCCAGCACAGACAGGTGTGCACGGGGTTGGGGCGGCGGGGGACAGAGGAAAGAGGAGGGGTGAGAAACAGAAGGGGGGGCGGTTACGGGAATGAGGGTGTGGTTGGCAGAAGAAGGGAGTGGGACCGAGCTCGCCGCCCAGAACCATTCTTGTCTGGATTGCTTTGCTGTGGAACTGGGTCTCCCCCTACATTACACCTCCTCCCAGAAGGAACTCTGGCTCCGAGCGGGGTCTCTCTTTTTCCCCATTGTTGAGAATGTCACATGGAGGGGGAATCCCCCCACATACCAGGAAAGGTGTCACTGGCAGGAGGCGGGGCTCTTGCCTCCAAACTGCCCTCCCAGCTCTCTCAGAGCTCTCTCCGACTCTCTCCAACCCAGTGGTTGGGCCAGTGTCCAGGACAGGTATCACAGACAAGGAGGCTTGGTTGGGTCAGCACCTGGTTCTCTGGCTGATCTAGGGCCGGCTGCTTTGCCTTTTTGCCAAAAGAAGTTTAGGCTGCAGCAGGTTAAAAATAATTCTGTCACTTTCTCTGCTAACTCCAAAGTCTCCCACTAGGAGTTACTCTTTAATCCGGCTCTTGGCATGGCTACTCTTGACCCTCTCAGGCCCTAAGTCAGGAGACCAAGTATCCCTTGGGTTTTTAGAAGCCTCCTGGCCATGACAAGTCCTACCCCAAATAGCTGCAGAGCCAGGGGCCAGCGGGGATTAAGATGCCCAGCTGTCCAAAGGATGTGCTGCAGGGCTGTGGGAGGTTCCAGGATGTGTGTCCCTGGCAGCGGGTCACCACCAAAATAAAGTACCACCCTTTCTCCTTGGCTGCTGGGCCTTGGGTGTGCATGGTCCTCTCCTCCAGTAAGCAGGGGACCACCTGGCCAGGTAAGGGTGGGGTACTGCCCTGGAGGTGGAGTCTCTGGGTCCTGTGGAGGTCTTCTAATGTAGACCTGTGAGCCCTGTCTATCCCAAAGCTGGCCTCAAGACCTGAGCTCTCAGAAGAGGACTTCAGTGCTCTGCTGCAGTATCAGTCAGGGTCAGCTGCAGCAAGAGGGACCTCCACTTTGTTCTTAACCTTGCTGACCTCCGGAGCCCTGCTAAGGCAAGGTTCTGTTTTAGCTTGTCACCTTGACCTGCGTGCAGTGCCTCGATAGAGGCTTGAGAATGGTCATTCATGCTCGCAGGCCCAATGTGGTCAAGAGCCACTGGGCTTCCGCAAGATGGCAGAAGCCTACCCTAGCTGACTTGCCAAATTCTATAAAAATGGAGACCTGTAAAAGACTTGCAGAGCGTGAAGGGTGTGAGGGCCAAGGATGGCCATGGAAGCCACCTCCAGGCCTGTGGGAAAAGTCACAGTGATGAGGATCCCCTCATTGCTGGGTGGCTGTTCAGAGAACTCTGACCTCTTCTGCAGAATTACCTTAACTACCTTTAGTGGGGAGGCCTGGGAACCTGAAGAGGGACCGAATGTCCCTTCTCCATGCTGCCAAGACTTTCTGGGGATGTTCTCTACTTGTAGGTCCTAAGTCAGCTCTGCTTGGGGGTCTCCAAGTGCAGACATTGCCTTGCAAAACCTGGTGTCTTAGTCACTTTGGTACAGAGGCCCCTTACTTGAAGGTTACTGCATTTCATTTCTGCAAAATATGACGAAATATGAAGCCAAGAGAGGACCCTTAGATAAGGAGCAGAACAGGTGACCTGGCTGTGCCAGCAGAGGCTCTGGAGATGCAGCTGTCACCCGTGTAAGGGTGACAGTGACGGGAACACCATGTCCTGTGTGTACCCAGCTGTCTCTGTGCCACTCCCTGGCTTTACCTTCCTGGTTCAGGTGAGAGGGGGGTCAGGACACCACACTTGACCTCTCATGGTGATACCTGAGTCCTGGGTCCTGACGCGCAGGTCCCTGTCTCCCCCACATCTTAGGGAAGTAGCGGGAGCCTTCCTCTGCAGGGCCTGGCATTCGTCTATTTTTCCCTTGGAAAGTGCCCCAGAAGGTGGACAGGAAGTTGGGGCTCTTTGGGAGGCACTACACCTGTGAGAAAGTCACTTGGGGAAGTGTCCCCTGCACGGAGTGGCTCTGGAGTACCTTGCTCCACTCTGGGCCATGGCTGAGGACCAGGGGCCCTTTGTAGTCTCACCACCTCAGGCTGCCACAGGCCTGGGAAGATGCAGTGTTAATCCCTCCGGGCCCTGTCAAATAGAGCTCGCAGAACATTGGGGCTTTGACAGGACAGTGAACGCACCATGGCTAGCTACCAAGAGACCCTTGGACACACAAGACGGCCAGTCACTTTGGACCAAGAGCCTAGAATGTGAAGTAGCTCAGTCATGAGTTGTGGCCAGTATAGTCAGCTCTGTGGAGTCACGGAAAACAGGCTCCTCCCCGGAATATTCAGGGTTACTTTTAGGGCAAATGCTCAGAGACCTAAGGAAGTGCCAGCTACCGAAAGCCCGCATTTCAGCTGGGAAAGCTCTGGGAATGGACATCACCTAAATTTCCAAGATGGAATAAAGAGCAAAACCAAAACAAATCTACCAGGGAAGCAGCAGCGGACCCAGAGACAGTGACGACACACACCTCTTCTCAGTTTCTAGGTCTGGGAGAGGCTCTGCACGCAGGAGACAGAGGTGGAGGTGGGGCCGGAGTTGTGGGAAGGGTTAATGACCCTTAGTGGTGGGCTGGAACCCGAGGCGTCTGCACTTCCACTGCCCCTTCTTTCCGCTCTGTGTGGGCTGTAGGCTGAGAGTCCCTGGGGCCCAGGCTGTGGCGGCAGCCCATCCTCCATGGTGTTGCCTCCTTTGCATGCATTGGCACTTGTCTCATGCTGTAGTCGGTGCCAGCCGGCAGAAGCAGGAGTTACCCTGACAGAGACAACAGCAGGTGGATGATAAACACTGGCTGACAGACCAGTGAGGCAGGAGGTGGGGCTTTGCCAGGTCGCAGGAGTTCCAGCTACCTGGTGACTTTTCATGGCTGTGGATGGGTTTAACCCTGCCCTGGTGTGCGCAACACCTATTGAGGCTTCAGGGTGCAGAGACCTGGGACCTGGGCCACCCAGACTGGCCTCTCATTGGACGTAGGATATCGGCAAGCTGTCAGACACCTGTCCAGTGCCTGAGGTTCTGCTACCGGTGAGAGTTAGCTAACAAGTCCATGTGGCTGCAATCCTCAGAACGGAACTTCTGTTCCCAAGGGCAGCACCAGCTGTGAAAGTCCGATTCCTGCCTCTCAGGAAACACATCGCTGCCTATCGCCCCTCTGCTGTGCCCAGCCTCCCTCTCTGCCTGCTCATGATCAAATTATCAAAAGACACGGGGGTGTTCTTACATAGAGCACACCAGGCGTGGTGTGCAAAGCAGCTGGGAGATAGCACTCTGCTGGAGAAAGGAAGGTTTGAGCTGGAAGCACGCAGAACTCAACTATCAACCTAAGGACAACCTAGAGGGCCAGGGTACCTCCAGGTGCTGTACTGTTCCTCACCATTGCTGAAGAAAGAACCTGGACTCTTCTCCACTGTCCTTTGAGATAGACAACAGAAGCACAGACACGGGGGGCAGCATTGAGGCAGAGACACCCCCTGGCCCACTTTGAACACTCTTAAGTATGAATGCACATAACGTCAGCCTGGCTTCTCCCCAGAAAAGTGTGGGACACAAACATTTCCAAACATTAAATTCTCTTCGCTAGAATTTAGAAGACTAGAGGATAAAATAGGATTGATTGGTTGGTTGGTTGGTTGGTTGGTTGGTTGGTTGGTTGGTTTTTGAACTAAGAAAATTTCCCTTCCAACATTTTATAGTCATAATTTGGTTCCCAGAGCCCAGAAGTAGGTCTCTGGCCAAGGGTCAGTTGTCCTTGGAATTCTGTCCTTCACAAGTCTCGGCATGCAGGTGAGTGGGTGAGACTGTGCTGGTCTCGCCATGTGCGGTACCAGTAAAGAATTCTCACCCCATGTCCCCCGGGGTCTGTCCCCAGACCATTGCAGGGACAGCTTGAGAAACGTCATAATAAACAGACACAGAGAGAGGATACAGTGGGCAGCAGTAAACCACAAAGGGACAGGCAGACCAGCTGTCCATACCCAGGGTGACTGGGTGCTGGGGAGGAAGTGGGAGAGCAAAGCCTTAGCTGGACACTTCCCAGAGCTAGAATGTCTGGATCGTGGGCATTCCCTGGCCAGGCCGCCCGCTTCCTACCTGAAGGGGTCACACTGTCAACAGAGGTTCTCAGGCTCTAGGCACCTCGGTCGCATGGCTAGAGCCAGACATCTTGGTACAAATCTCCAACCACGGGCGGGCAGACTCTAGGAGGGACAGGAAGCAACACCAGAGCAAAGCAAGGCCGCTGACCATGGTGTGGGTTTCCTCTGAAGAGAGGCAAGGCCTGTTCTGACAAGGAGCTTGACAGGGATTTTGAAGTTGGGATCTTAACCATCTAACCTGTCCATGAGAAAGTCTCCTGCAGACAGTAGCCTCTTCCAAGATGGGACTGAGGAAGGAAGGGCTATAGCAAGGGGTCTGTAGCCTGAGGCAGAGGCATCAGAGCTAGAGGACAAAACCTGTGGGACCACCAAAGCAGCGTACCAGGACTGGTTCCACTTTTGCTCTTGGAAAGGCCTTTGGGCATTAAGCCAACAGAGAGGAGTCCTGTGGCACCTTCCCTGTGCTAAGTGCACCAGAGACCCCAGTGGGCAGTTACCTGGGTCAGGTGAAAGTACTCCTGGTACCTTTGAAAGGGTGTTGCTTTCTCTTTAAATTCAAGATCGCTCCCCAAGGGAGCTTCACCATGGTGTTTGCCAGAGTTTCCCACAATAATGTTTGTTCTGGACCTAGGAGCCCTTTGCTTTGCTTAAAAAATATTTTGAGTAATCTGAAAAGCCACAAGCCCGGCTTTGACAGCCTGCTCGGCCAGTGAGGCAGACCTGGAAAGCCAGGGAGCTGGCACTAGCTTGTCCTTGAAACAAGAAACTAAATGTCAAGAAAGTCTAGGTTTTTCTCCTTTTCCCCTTTTACGTTGAAGAAGTAAGTACTGTTTTTCTTATACAACCCTATTTCAGTATATAAGCGACGGATGATTTTGGGTTTTGGGTTTTTTTGTTGTTGTTGTTTGTTTTTTTTTTTTTTTTTGACTGTAAGACAGCCTGCTACAAGCTGTTGAAATTTGGAGAATAAACTTAACTTCACACATGTTACAGCCCCTTTATAATAAACGCTAACGTAGCTAGTGGGTTTGTTCTTGTCCAGAGAACTAAATCTTCTATCTTCCTGCACCTTGACCTCATTTCCTTTGCTGTCCCAGCCTCATGTCTGACTGCTGGTGCTTCGTCTTGTGCAAGGAATGTGGCCGAAGCAGTCCTCCATTGGAGCAGCACAATGGGGGCTCAAAGGAGGAGGCCGATCACCAAGTGGATGTGTCCGATGGCATCAGGCTTGTTCCAGACAAAGCGGAGGCCAAAGTGGAGGCCCCAGGTAGGTGCTGGTGGTCCCAGCTTCTCTCTGATCCCGTTGATGATTAGATTCTGAAGTCCTTTGTTCAGCTGCAGGGCACCAGATGGAGTGGCTGAGCCCCTGGCTGCGCTGGGGGTTCTTGTGAGTTAACCTGCTTCTGGGTAGCTTGCCTGCTTGTTGGCTACTTCAATAAGTATCATAGAAAGAGGTTGGCTTTGGTTAGAGATTATGAAAACTATGTCTTTGGGTTTTAAATAAAGTACAGTACACCAGAAGGAGGAACTAATCATAGTCTTTGCTTCCTTTCTTTCTTTTTTGTACTGTTGATTTTTTTCTGGCATGTTTTATCTTAACATGCCAAATAGCTCCCTGCTCACAGAAAGGATAAAACTAGAGCCATATGTTGTGTACCCCCAGACTTCCCAGGCCATACAGTGTGTACCCCCAGACTTCCCGGGCCATAGAGTGTGCACCTCCAGACTTTCAGGGCCATACAGTGTGTACCCCCAGACTTCCAGGGCCATAGAGTGTGCACCCCCAGGTTTCTGGGGCACAGGCTTTTCCCATGGTCAGTTTTTGCAGTAGGATAGTCATGTTGGTCCATGGCCCTGTGCAGTCGACAAGCTCTGGCGTGAAAGAAGAGCTGAGTGTGCCTTGAGTTTGCATGCTCTTAGCTGTGTCTCCCCACCTCACCCCAAAAGTAAAGCATGCGGCAGGCTGAGAGGGGTGTACATCCCACTGAGGGGGAAGTGTGAATCTGACTCCAGGGCTGTCTGATTCTGTGACTGACCAAGCGTCAGGCTGCAGGCCTAAGGAAGCTCTTTCAGCACCATCTCCTCGCCATCTTGACTCTTAGGGCCATGGCCCAGACTGGTATTTGCGGCAGTTGGTCTAACTCATGGGGCCAACTGGGCTGTTTACTCTGAGGCGTCCCCATCTTCGCCGAGGGTGTGTGTCTTGATCAGGGTGTCTGTGGTGATAACCTCTCTAAGGTTCAGGGCCAGTACCCTTGTGACACCTTCTGAGGAATAACACTTTACCTGCTGACGCCCCGAGTGCTGGGATTAAAAGTGTGCACCACCACTGCCTGGCTAAATCATTATTTTTTTTTATAATGACAAAATATACACAACACTACTTCTTAACTGGGCATGGTGGCACTCACCTTTAATCCCAGCACTCAGAAGGCAGAGACAGGCGGATCTCTGTGAGTTCAAGGCCAACCTGGTCTATAGAAGGAGTTCCAGGACTGTCAAGGTTATTACACAGAGAAACCCTATCTTTGGGGAAAATATTATATATGTTTTCCATCTTAATATATACATATGCTATATATATATATATTTCCCATTTTAAGCATTTAGCACACAAAGTATGCTCCCATTACATACATACACACACACACACACACACACGCTTACGCACATGTCCCCATACACGCGCTCCCACACACATGTGAGCACACACACACAGGTACATGCCCACATGCTCACACACACACACACACACACACACACACACACACACCATCTCCAACACTCTCATCTTCCCAGACCCAATCCCTAGTCCCGCCCCTGGAAGCCGCCACTCTACCTTTTGTCTGGGTAGTCTGGCGCTCCAGGGGTCTCAGTGAGCATCTTCATTGAGCTTCCACCACAGGTGGGTCATTTCACTCAGCGCATATCAGAGACGCCTTCAATGTCAAGACTCAGTCAGAGTCCAGGGTGCACCGTCTTCACGACCCAGCGTGTGATCCCGCTTGCATGGAGGTGGATGCCTGGGCCTTGTCCCCTCTGTAATTGCTCTGAGCAGTTCTGGATGTGGTGCGCATGTTATCCCTGCATATATTCAGAGGTTGGTGGCTGCTGGGTGATGATTGGTCAGTTTGGGAGTTGTTTTACTGGCTGAGGCCCCAGTGCCATCTCTGCCACTGTGAAGGCAGGGAGCTAGTGCACAGGCTGCTTTGTCCAGCCTGCCATCCACGTTCTGTCAACACGCTGCTGTCCCTGAGGTCATGCGGAGGTTTGGGCCACGCTGGGTAAACACTGATAAGCCTGTTTTCCAGCTCGCTCGCTGCAGTCTGTGGCCTTCTGTGTGATCTGGCATTCCTTCTGCCTTCTTGATTTCGGCATACACCACAACAGTGGGTTTGCCAAGCGGTTCCCCAAACTCCACAATTAACCACTTCACCATCAGCCGTGGGAGGCCTCAGGAGCATCCGTGGATAAGCCCTTTCAGGGTTCCCATCTGACTGGTCAGACAGCTGACATTCAAGCCAGCCACCTGTGCAGAAGGACTTGGTGAAAGGCCACAGCACACTCCGGGGCCTCTGGTTTGCTCCTCCCTTGGCCAGTCTGCTGTGGACCCATCTTCGCCATAGCTATTCTCGCTGCAGGGCCACTCTTCCCAAGGCACTGTTGGGACTCTGCTGAGGCGGGAGAAAGTCCACCCCATGGCCCCCAGACCCTAAGGCTCCTCCTATACTCCTTCTTCACTGAGTTGGCTTTTTCTGAGGAAAATTACTCCTTCCATGCAGGATAAAGTGGTGTCACTCCCCAAATGGACTGAGGAGGCTCACTTGTCTCTGTGTGTCACCCTCTAAGGTCCAGCCATCATGTCTTCTGGGTCCTCCAAGCTCCAACTCCCAGTGCTGGGTTCCTTACTAGAACCATCAGAATGACTTAGAGACAGTGTCCCCTACCCTATCAGTCAGACATCCGAGGGAAAGGCTCTCTCTCTCTCTCTCTCTCTCTCTCTCTCTCTCCCTCCTTCCCTCTCTCTCTCTCTCATACACACACACACACACACACACACACACACATATAGCTCCATGCAGGCAATATACAGGTCAAGCTGTGAGGCCCTGGAATAGAGACTGGCTGCTGTTTGTATCCAGCCCTGCCAGAGCCCTGGGATGTACCCAGCATGGAAGCCAGGCACAGAGCCTGCCTGCCAGACACCCCATCTCTGGGCAGGTACACAACTAAACAAAATGGAAACGTCTTCAGGATAGAGACCCCCAGAGCTTGGGGAGGGCTTGACTTCCAAGTGCCATGCACTTGACAGGTTTATCCTATAATACAGATAAGAAGGGCACATAGACACAATGCGAGCACACAGGTAAGCACATGTACACGTGAGCACACACGTGGGAATGGGCACACATGAGTACACACATTGTATGGACACACAAGCATGAACAGGTACACAGATGGCACATGCTGGTATACAGAAGCATGCATACACATAAACACACCTCATGGAGTGTAAGCATGGGTGTACACATATGTACATGTGCACGTGTGAGATGGGCATCAAGCATGGGCACACAAGTTATCTTAGCTTCATTTCCGTTGCTGTCATTAAATATTCTGACAAAAGCAACCTAGGTGAGAAAGGGTCTGTTTTCGCTTATGATTCCTAGTTAGTCATAACAGAGAGGCGACAGGTGGCAGAACTTGAAGCGGCTGGTGACATTCACAGTCAAGAACAGAATGGCATGCATGCCTACAGGTGTTCAGCTTGCTCTTTCCAGTCACACAGTCCAGGACCCAAACCCAGGAAATGGTACCCACAGTAGGTGAGTCCCCCATGTCAGTTCCCGCAGCCAAGGCCGTCCTCCACAGATGTGCCGCAGCCCAACCCGATTCCTTACTGAGATTCTCTTCTTAGGGGGCTCTTGATGGCCGCAAGTCACCAACTAAAACTAGCAATAACACACGCATGTCAAGAACACACAACCATGGGCACACTCACAGAAATACATATACGCGTGTGGACATGGACACAAGCAGGGGCACATATGTAAGCGCACATGGCAGGGACATACAAAAGCATGGTCACCTGCACACTCACACACAGACTTGGGCAGGCAAGCACGAGCACACACTTACATGGTGTGTTTCATCAAGATGAGTTTAAGACTCCAGACTCCTTGTTCTCTGGGTGCCTAGCAGAACCTACTTCTCCAGACTCCTCCCTTTTCAGACCCCTCATCCTCCAGACTCCTCCCTCTCCAGACCCCTCATTCTCCAGACCCCTCCCTCTCCAGACCCCTCATTCTCCAGACCCCTCCCTCTCCAGGCCCCCCTCTCTCTAGACCCCTGCCTTTTCAGACCCCTCCTCCAGGCCCCTCCCTCTCCAGACTCCTCCCTCCCAAGCCCCTCCCTCTCCAGACTCCTCCCTCTTCAGACCCCTCCTCCGGACCTCTCCCTCTCCAGACTCCTCCCTCCCCAGCCCCTCCCTCTCCAGACCCCTCCCTTTCCAGGCCCCTCCCTCTCCAGACCCCTCCCTCTCCAGACTCCTCCCTCTCCACACTTCTGCCTGCCTTGTGGTGTTCTCACCACTATCACTCACCCACTATGAATGCTGCTGCCTGCTCCCTTTGGTGGGTGGGAAGCATCACACTCCTGCCCTGGCATGCCAGAGGACCAGCCTTGGCAGCGATGTCCCACTTAGCTTTCTTAAATGCCCTGTCACCTGAAGCTTGAGTTTGAGAGGTGAAGAGGAAGCACCTGTGATGGTGAATACCACCCAGGACAGTGTGTGTGTTAAAGCAGACTATATTATTTTACACGGGCTTAGGTGAATGGAGAGAGACGTGGGTGATCAGTATGATGGACAGGTTGAATCCCCAGTCATGGCCTTCTCTGTCTGTGACTGCATGTGGCCAAACCTAATGGTTTAATGTGTTTCTGTATGATCACTGGGCAGGGCTGGAGGCTAAGCAGGATGAAAAAGCCTAGGAAGAACAGCCTTGGTCCCTGCCTTGAAGAATGATGGAAGTTAGTGCTCAGATGCAACCGGCCACTCTAAAGGCCTCAGGAACTGGCCAGCTGAAGGAAACCAGCTTTATCATTTTGTGCTGGTGTATGTGTGTGTGTGTGGGGGGGGGGTCCTAATGACAGCTTGCTGGAGAATGGATGAACTGCCCTGGTTGTGGCAGCTGTGCCCAGTGGATGCAGATGTGTGGATCCCATGCCCTTGGGCCTGGGGCCTACAGCCTGGAAGGGCCCTGCCCTATCTCTGCCTGGGGAGATGACCTCTGATCACTCAAGGGCTGTGGGCTTTCAGTTTCCTGGCTCTTTGTATAACTTCCCTGCCTCCTCCTTGTGTGCATTTAATGAGAAACTTGAGTGTGGAGGAGTCGTTTCAACGGCTGTTCAGCTGCTCAGCGCATGAGAAGCAGACCCCGGCGAGCAAGCTGCTTAGCGCTTCACTCTCTAGTCTTTTCTGGGTTGCCTTAACAGCCTGCACAGCTCCTGCAAATGGTGCAGGCAGCTTGATTGCAAGTGATTAACTTCTCATTCCAGCCTTCCGAATCCTTCAACATCTTATCACTTGTGAGTTTCTGTTATTCAGGAAGTTGGCAAGGGTTCTTGATATTTTTGGAAAGCATTTTTTAGTGAAAATGGGTTTGTAGTCCTTTGGGGACTGGTTTGTGTGTTACTGGTCAAAACAAAGTATGGTTAGCAATCCTCACCTCTGCTGCCAGGGGGAGGGGGAGGGGGCCAGTGGGGCAGGCTGCAAGGATACCACTCCAGGGTGAGCTCATCCTGGCCCCTACCCTGTCCTGTAGAGTCCACAGGTCCTGCCCCTGCCCCCAGTCCCCTCGGGCTCTTGGATGGACTGAAGAGAACTAGCCAGTGTTTGTGACTGTTTAATTAAAATGAACAGTATGTGTTATCTGAACAGGTGACTATGAGACACCGCAGGGACAGTTCTCCGGGAGGTGGGCAGCGTGTCTGAGCCATCTCAAGGGCCTTGCTCACCTCTTACCAACCTGCAGTCCAGCAATGGCGGGGGAGGAGGGGAGACAGAGATTTTGCCTGCATCAGCAACTTTGTGAGTTTTCTGTCAACTGTGAGCTGTTTCTGTAGAATTTTCCATGAGAACCTTATATTTGGGATGCTCTTTGTGATAAAGGTGATGTTTAAGAAAGTCTCCTCTAAAGTGTGTATTTGACCTTGAAGCACCAAAGGGGACACACCAGTCACTAAATGTTACTATACACACTATTCCATATTTATCATTGCTTCTTCCGGTTACTCAGTGTTGTCTGAGTTGCTGGCTTCGCCTTGAATTTCTCCCTGTGTAGACAGATACCTTTCCTCTTCCGGCCTTGCCCAGCAGGAGCTGCTGATGAGGACAGGCAGGAATGTAGCCAGTCTCAGGTAGAAGTTCCTGGGTCCTAAAGCCATTGTCTCCCTGGACATTTCTGACCTTTGTAGTCCCCACTGTTGGCCATAAAAACCACAGTTCTCGTCTTAAACAGGGTAAGTCTTTCCTCTGGAGCCATTCTGAGTGACCATGGCCAGAACGCAGATTTAGAGTCCCCCAAATTCCATGTTCCCTGTGGAAACAGTTTTATAAAGGTTTTATAACTTTCTAGAACAAAGGAAGTCACAAATCAAAGCAATTTTCAAATCCACTGGTGATATTTACAGTACACACGGAGAGACAAGTACAGCGAGGTGGGGGAGCTGTTTACAGACCCGGGATGTTAACTGATGATGTTCTCAGCTTAGATTGGTGGAAGCTGCTGTCCTGCTAAGTTAACAGCATCTAATGGTCTTGTATTTATTATCGCAAGGTGTTGGTTCAGATACAAAGTGGAGCAAGGTAAAATTAGCCCAAGATACATTAGCCTCTGAATCTACAAAATTCCCATCCCCCACAGGACTGAAATTCCAGCTGGCCTGTCACCTCTGCAGACGCAGATTCCTTCCAGGAGGTATTTGTTCGCAGCCAGACCGACTTCTTTTCAGGGACTTTTGTTCACACCACAGCTTTCTGTTCTCCCAGCACAGGGCGTCTCCTTGGTCTCCACCCAGCATAGGCACACTGAAATCTTTCCCTGCTGAGTCTTTGGGAGCTGGCTTCCCAGCATCACGTCTAATGTGAGCTGGCGCTGACAGGAATATTATCCTCAGCTGCGGCAGGATCTGAGGCCACCATGGACACCACCCTGGTGTTCTTTTGTTCGGGCATTTTCATCTTCTGGTCCATGACCAGGGAAATAGGAAATTCCATGCTGGCACAAAGTGGGCTTGTTCACCAGTGACGAGCAGAGCTCAAGGCTATCGGAAGTTACTTAGAGGTGCCTTATGTTCTAACAAAGGACCTGGGGCAGCAGAACGCTGAAACTACATCAGAAGACACAGTTACGAAGACTGAGTACATTTTTTAAAAATGCCACAAGGACAGGCTTTAGTACGTCTCTCTCCTGGGCAGCATAGTGGTGGTCACATCAGAGAGCTGACTGTGGGGACTGAGGGAGAGCACAGTACAGCAGGATGGGAACTCACCCTGGGCAGCATTATAGAGTCATGAGTGTGGGGGCCGAGAGGTGGTGCAGAGGCCAGGAGCACTGGCTACTCTTCCAGGGGACCCAGGTTTGATTCCCAGCACCCACAACCATCTGTAACTCCAGTCCCAGGGGATCTGATACCCTCTCCTGGCCTCTGAGGACACAGCATGCACACAGACATGCATGCATGCAAGTCACCTATATACATAAAAATAAAGAGGAGGAAAAGGAAGCATAAATGTAATCACAGATGCCCCCCTCTGTGCCCACTTGTGGACCTGATTTTAAATCCATTGCTGGTAAGAGTGGAGCCCTTATGGCTACAGAAGGGGAAAAAGACAGTCACCATGAATAAAAATCCCAGAACCACTTTTAGAAATTAAATTAGGAAATAATCCAAATATTGTCATGAGGATTCATGAGCCAAGATGCTTATCATAGCTGTTATTTGTAGTTATAAAAACTACGGGGAAAAGCAAAATTATAACCATAAGGATTTGGACAAAGTAGTTATCTGTTAAGATTATAACTGTCTACTGTCTGTTTTGTGGGTACAAACACTATGACCAGGCTACCTCATGGTACGGGTGTGTGTGGTTGGCAGATTCTCCCTGTGAGGGACCTCCGTGTCCTGTCTGAGGAAACCTTCTTTTTTTTTTTAATATTTATTTATTTATTTATTTATTTATTTATTATGTATACAATATTCTTTCTGCATGTATGCCTGAAGGTCAGAAGAGGGCACCAGACCTCATTACAGATGGTTGTGAGCCACCATGTGGTTGCTGGGAATTGAACTCAGGACCTTTGGAAGAGCAGGCAATGCTCTTAACCGCTGAGCCATCTCTCCAGCCCCATGAGGAAACCTTCTTACCTGTCCCAATTGATCCACATACCTATGAACACTTGATTTTTGACAAAGAAGCTAAAATTATACAATGGAAAAAAGAAAGCATCTTCCACAAATGGTGCTGGCATAACTGGATGTCAACATATAGAAGAATGCAAATAGATCCATATCTATCCACATACACAGAACTTAAGTCCAAATGGATTAAAGACCTCAATATAAATATGACCTGATAGAAGAGAAAGTGGGAAGTAGCCTTCAGTGCATGGGCACAGGAGACCACTTCCTAAATATAACCCTAGTAGCACAGACACTAAGAGCAACAATAAATAAATGGGACCTCCTGAAACTGAGAAGCTTCTGTAAAGCAAAGGACACAGTCGATAAGACAAAAAGGCAGCCTATTGAATGGGAAAAGATCTTCACCAACCCCACATCAGACAAAGGACTGATCTCCAAAATATATAAAGAACTCAAGAAATTAGACATTAAAATTCAGTACTTCCAAAAAAAAAAAAAAAAAAAAAAAAAAAACCACTTAGAAATGCTTGTGCTGGGAGGTGTGGGAGCCACGCAGCCATGGCCGCTGTCTGTGGTGTTCCTGCCTGTTAGCTGAAGTCACTTTTGGTACTTGCAGAGTCTGTCTTCTCAGTCAGGCTCTTGGCAACAGTGTTCATTCATCTTATCGGTGCCATCTGGAACTCTGAGATGCAATTTTTTATTTATAAATCAAGTAGACGATGAAATGTATTTGAGGTGCAATATCACATTCCCCCATGTCCTGGAGGGACCAACAGCCAGTCTGATTCTCTATGAGATCTCACTTTGCTCCAGCCTGAATGCATGAGTCATACATATTTTGTGGTTATTTTTCCTTCTTTACTATAGTAAGCAGACACCGAGTGGCTCCACATCTCTGATGAATGCAGTGTGTGCCAGCCACTGTCTGGGCGGGCATCCCTGGTGATGCCAGCATGTGTGGCAGCCACTGTCTGGGCGGGCATCCCTGGTGATGCCAGCGTGTGTGGCAGCCACTGTCTGGGCGGGCATCCCTGGTGAGTTCTTCCCTTGCGTTTGCTGGAGGGGTGGTTTTTGGATGTAAGCAGAGTGTGGGGAGCAGCCTTGCCCTCCGGATGGTAACTATATTCATAGTCAGCAAAGGGGGACCCCAGAATCTTCTTGCCTCCGACCCGACTGAGGGTATCTCACACTTGTGCCTTTCTGTCCCTTATGCAAAGTGGCTTTTTCTAAGCTGGAAGCAAGAAGCCAGGGGATGGTCAAGTCCCTTTCTTGGGCACTGAGCCTGGCAGAGAAGCCCATGTCATCTCCCTGACATGAGCAAAGTACTTGGGGATTGTACTTGGCCAGGATCAAGGCTGGGAAGATGCTATCAGTGTGCAGCTCTTCTGTTATCAGATACAAAGCTGTTTCTTCCCCTTTTTGACACAGAATGTAAAGGTAAATTTAACAGAGCAGAATCTGTACATGTGGCGTGCATGCACACTCCTGTGTATGAATGTGAGTGTGTGGGTGAAGGTGTGGTCAGTTGGGGGTACCCTAAGAATCATCTCCATGCTGGGATGTGTTAAGATGTCCAGAGTGCTCAGTCTAGATGGGACTCTAGGATGGGACTCTAGATGGGACTCTAGGAGCCTTTAACAGGAATCCCTGGAGGCAGAAGAGAGTTTGGGGAGTGTCTGAGTAGACAGACCACGTCGCTGCTGTCTACTAGCTTTGCTACCTAGAGGGAATCTCTGCTTCTCTCCCCTGCAACCCCATGAAGGTGGGGAGCAGACGAAAGACAGAGGAAGAGCCTGCTCTGGGCTATGATATGGAGGACTCTCGTCTGTAACAGTACTTGGAAAACTCAGTGCTGGAGAGGAACGGGGAGAGAGGTGATGTGGGATGTTCTTCTGTATATGTGTTGCTTTTATTGGCTAAAGAATAAAGCTGTTTGGGTCAGTGGCTTAGCAGAATATAGCCAGGCTGGAAGAGATATAAAGAGAGAGTAGGTGGAGTCAGGAAGATGCCATGTAGCTGCTGAAGGAGAAAAACACCAGAACAGAACCTTACCAGCAAGCCACAGCCTCGTGGCAATACACAGATTAATAGAAATGGGTTAAGGGATAAGAGCTAGCTAGGAAAATGCCTGAACTATTGGCTAAACAGTATTGTAATTAATATAGTTTCTGTGTGATTATTTGGGTCTGAGCTGCTGGGAACGGAATAAAAGCAGTTTCTACCTAAAGTGAGGGCTGCTAGGCCCAGTGGTGCTGAGGGTGGCATCTGAGGGCTGATGATCCCCAAATGATAGGTGAGAACCACGCCAGACACCCAGCCAGACAAGGGCAGCATTCAGGATAAGAGACACAGCACAGATGGGCAGTCGGCACCATAGGAACATTTACATACACGGGCATGTCTAAAGACACTAGCACATACACACATGCATGCAACATAGACACAAACACACACACATAACAGACTCATGTTGACACAAACACATGCATATCCTACACATAGATACGTACATGTTCTTTTTTGCAGAGGAGGGTTTCAAGACAAGAATTTGTATAGCCTTGGCTGTCTTGGGACTCGTTCTGTAGATCAGGCTGGCCTTGAACTCACAGCGATTCACCTATCTCTGCCTCCCCAGTGCTGGGATTAAAGGCATGTGCCACTGTTGCCCAGCTGATACATATTCTTACACATGTACATAACATAGACAGTCACACACATTAATGCACCACTTGCATACACAGATACCTGTGCACACCGCACTGGCACAGAGACACACTCGTGCATACAATACACCTGCAGATGACAAGATGCCACAGCAGTGCCGAGGAAATGCATCCATTTAACCCCTTAAGCTCACAAAGAAAAACAGAAACTACAACAGAGGTGTCTGAAACATTGGACCGTCTGGGCCATCTATTCCCACTTCAGATTTTCAGGAGGTCTTCCAAGGAAGATCAAACTGTATTTTTCTTAACCCAGAATGAATCCACAGCCTCTCACTGCCTTTGGAAATAAAAACAAAACTTCTTCTTCAACATAACACACCTTTTGACTTAAATTTGAAGTCAAAGCATTTTCAAAATATATAGGTTGGGTTAATCCAGCAGCATTTATAATCAAATATCTTTAACAGCTGTTGCTCCTCCCTCAGAGTCAAACAATTCAAAGAAAACACAAATAACATACAGGATCCAGATTCTCTGTGCATTTTCCATCTTTACATGGCTTTTTTTCCTCTATTTTATTTTTAATTTTTGCTTTTTTTTTTTTTTGAGACAGGATTTCTCTATGTGTCTTTGGTTGTCCTGGATCTCACTCTATAGACCAGACTGGCCTTGAAGTCACAGAGATCCTCCTGCCTCTGCCTCCCAAGTGCTGGGATTAAAGGCATGTGTCACCACACCCAGCTACTCTATTTCTTTAAGGACTTTCTCTATACTTTTTCTTTTCTCTCCCAAGTCTACATATATTTTTAAACACACTATAAACTGTTTAGAGTTTTTTGTCTGAATCTATCTTTACTGTATATCTTTATCTTCTTCTGATCACATGAGTCTTTAATCTGCAGAGTAATAGCTAGGATTAAAGCTGCAGCTTTGGCAGCTGGCTCCACCCCATTCCTTAGCTTTTTGAGAGTTTAGTTTCATGGCAGAGGTACTGGCAGAAGCCCACATTTATTGCCACAACTTTGTGGAGTTTCTAGGTTTATGCCACCACCAGGAAGCATGCTGCCAGCTGCTAATAGGTGTTTAAGTGTTTGGTGGCAGGGTCTCTTAAAAGAGCCATGCAGTTTTTGCCACCAAGACTGAGTCAGGAAGCCTCTCTTAAAGAAGCCGAGCTTCTGCTCACTGCCAGCAAACAGCCTACCAGAGAAAAGATGGTTATCAAGAATCTGCACTTGACTCTGTTCTTGTCTATGTAGAATCTTTTTTTAAAGCTTTCTCAGGCTTTATGTGGAAATTCTTGCCCCACATTGGGTGCCATTTGTAGACGGAAGTTTCTGTCCTGCCTGGTCCTGCAGCATTCAGTCCCAAAGAAATATCCAGAGGCATATATTAATTATAAACTATTTGGCCTATTAGCTCCAGCTTATTATTAATTAGATCTTACAACTTAAATTAACCCATAATTCTTATCTATGTTTATCCACGTGGCTTGTTTCCTTTCCTCAGTGAAGTATTCTCATCTTGCTTCCTCTGTGTCTGTCTGTCTGGTGACTGATTCTCTGTCTTTCCTCCTCCTAGAATTCTCCTAATCTGATTACCCTGGCTACTGATCAATCAGTATTTTATTAAACTAATATGAGCAACAAATCTTTACAATGTACAAGAGCATCATCCCACAGCAATAAACTATAAAAGTCTAGTTCACCTGCTCCAGACCAAGCGGCACAGGCAGCTCCACTCAGCCCTAGAGAAGAGCCACAGTTTAAAGAAACAAGCCTATTCTGCTAAGTGGATACAGTGTCATGTCAAGCTGCCTTCTAAATTCCTATCTCTCTGCCTAGAACAGCTCTCAGACGACACCAGCAGTGGTCTCTGTGCAGTGGAAGGGCAGTTGACAGAAACTCATAACTGGGCAAAGTGTAAAGAATACAGTGGAGTGTTCAGCCACAACTGGGACATCTATGTCATGCTCCCTCCCCAGGGCTCAAGAGCCATCGTGACAGAAAGGACGGAAAGATTGTAAGAGTCAGGGCTTGGGAGGAAGTGAGCAAAACCGTTTCTTCTGGACACAGCAGGACCACGACACTCATGAGCCCACAGCACCTGTGGCTGCCTGTGCACGATCAGGCCAGTCAGCACTCCAGTGTGAAGTAGAGGGGCTTCCTGAGCCCCCCATCCCTCCCCCGCTGCTGCAGAGGAGGATGCGGACAGGTGATGCCTGGGGGGAGGGAGAGTCCGTTCTCTTCCCTCTGAATTTGTCTATGTGTATGCATGTCTTCCCTGCATATATGGATGTTTACCATTTACATGTGCAGTGGCTGTGGAGGACAAAGGAGAGCATCAGATCCCCTGGAACTTGAGTTACAAATGGTTGTGGATGCCAGGTGTGTGCAAGACATTGAACTCAGATCTCTGAAAGAGCAGCCACTAAGCCATCTCTCTTACCCCAAGAAAGTCAACTTTCCTTAAAGGTGTTGTCCTTGGTAGTTCTCCCTGCTCTAGCGAATGGCGCACAGGAGTGAATGGCCAGCACAGATTGAATTCAATGGGTTTTTAGGAAAAAGAAAAAAGGATACAGAGTTGGGGGAGGGATAAGTAGATGGGGTGGCTCTGGGAGGAGTTAGGGAAGGAGTAGGACATGGATGTGACTAAAATATATTGTATGAAATTCTTAAAGGATTAATCAAAACATTATTTTTAAAAAGCCTAAGGCCCTCAGATACTTCCAACAACAGCTGACAATGGAACACACACACACGTGTGTCTGTTCAATAAATCTCTGCTAAGCAGCTTTCCCCACCACATCCATGGCTAAGGTCACATCCTCCCAGTGGTGGCTCTCACAGCTGAGGTTGGCCCATGTGGACCTAAAGCCAGGCGGCATGTGCCTTGCACCGCGCCCCTGTGTCTGCGCTCTGTGAGCTAGAACCCAGTGCGCGAGCTTCGGGCAAGGGGCTGGAAGTTGAGAACACAGACAGATGCAGAGACAGACCAACTCGCAGACCTTTAAACACTGATACCAAAGCCCCAAGAATGCTTCTTTATTGTGTTCAGAGGCAGATTATATAGAGATAGCCACGCCCCAGCCAAACCCACCAGAAACCACTCTCCTGCCATCAGGAACTCCTGAAGGTCTCGTGCTCAGAGCAGCTGTAGGCACTCACATCAGGGGAAAACAAGTTGTTTACAAGAAATTCAGGATCTGGGGTCTCACTGCTCCCAACAGCATGCTGTTATCGTTACCAGTATTGGGCACTGGGAATTGGTCTTACCCAAGTTGCCTCAACATGTGATCCCAGAGAACTTGATCAGACTGCTGCTCGGGGTCTCCCACAGAACTGAGCAAGGGCAGAACCCTCCACACTGTGCTGCTCAGGGTCTCCCACAGAACAGAGCAAGGGCGGAACCCTCCACACTGTGCTGCCGTGGGACCCCACTGTGCAACAGTGTGGAGAAGGAAGGCTGTGGAGACAGCAGGAAGGTCAGTGCTGACAGGAAGGAAGGGCAACCACAGAAGATTTGGTTTGCAGTATTTTTTGAGACAGGTCTCAGGCTGGCCTTGAACTCACAAGCTCTGCTCAGCCTCCAAAGTTCAGCAGCTTAGAGGATTTAAATCACTGCAGTGAAAGCAGTGTTACTGTGATGAGGGAAGGACAATGGTGTGCACTTATCAAAATCCATAGAATTTCACGCAGTGGGTAGTAACTGAAGCGTCCTGGAGGCCCGAGGGTCTGAGGAGGAATGAGGACTGCCACAAGAGAATCAGCTGCATGGCAAATATACAAAGCCCCTCCCTGAAGGGCAGGACTTTCAGGACCAACATTAGAAACCAGGCAAAGTAGAGGCCAGAGGAAGGGACAGAAGAACTCATATAGGAACCCTTGAGAACACAGGTTCACCTGATTACTGTCATATATACACTACCCATGGCCTTCTAAGTGACAAGGGAGGGCGCCGCTTTCTCACCAGTAGAGGAGGTAACAGGAAGGGGTGGAGGGGTGGCACCTGGCGAGGGATGGAGTGAGCATGGGAATTCACTTTAGCCCAGTATAGATGCAGACAGTCACCTTCAGACGTCTGGGCACACCCTAGTACAGATCTGTCTCCTGCCCTGACAGGTGGCTGTCACTACCCCAGCACCAAGGAGCCTACTGGTAACAGCCTCTTGTTGTCTAATACCCCCTCCAGGATCTTCAGAGAAAATGCTGAATCTAGGAGGAGGGCAGGAAGCACAGTGACCCAGCATCTTGTGGTACCAGAGAGTCAGGAAGTACAAAAAAAAAAAAAAAACAACAACAACAACACCCCAAACCCACAATGATGGGGCAGGTCAGAGGGTACAGGCACCTAGCAAAGAACCCAGTTGGCCAACCCTAGAACAATGACTATCAAAGTAGGTTGGGCGAATCTTGATACAAAGTACAGGTAGCCATCCATGAGTACACATCAGTGGCAGAATAAACCAGTCCTGCTGAGGGGGCAAGGCAAGTGCCCTTTGCAGAAATGTAACTGAGGTAGCTACATGCTCATCTAGCAGGACCCAGTCCCTACTTCCTCAATGTGGGTCACTGAGCCACAAGGGGCTGGAGGTTACAGTGGGCAGAGGAGCGAGAGGGCTGGGAGATCTGCTGCACCCATGATAACCTGCCACACCTCTGAAGACCTGCCCCTGTAATACTCTGGGTCCAGGAGAAGGTATCCCAATCATGCCCAGCGGTGTGACAGATGTGCAGGGTATCACGAGGGGAGGGGGCAGGCAGGGCAGCATGGGAAGGCTCCTGCTGGGTGCCCGTGGTTCTAATGATGCCCGCCTCCCTGCATCGAAACATGGAGGCAGACTTCTGCAACAACCATCCCTCCACAGCCCTGAGGGCTTGGCTTCCTCCAGCCAGGAAGGCACTTCATGACGTTTTCCGTCATAAAACTGTTATGTCTTTACACAAAGTGCGACACTTTCCATGTAAATCTTGATGCTGTGGCGGTTTTCATGGAGAGCAATTTGAAACTGGTTGGTCCTGAGACCGGTGAAAGCACTTCAATCACTTCTTCCTTACCCACGTGTCTGTTAGGGACATGTGAAG
The DNA here is from genome assembly GCF_950005125.1 of Chionomys nivalis. Taxonomy (NCBI): domain Eukaryota; kingdom Metazoa; phylum Chordata; class Mammalia; order Rodentia; family Cricetidae; genus Chionomys; species Chionomys nivalis. Next base: position 55,543,202 of record NC_080105.1, on the reverse strand, counting down.
AAGAAGCTCTGTATTTAAACTAAGTGGAATGGAATTCTGCTGGAATTCCACCAGGTGAACCAGATGGCCTCCAGGGTAGCCACTGCCCACGGCCAGCTCGGGCAGAGCTGCTGCCTGTTGGCTATGTAGGTCAGCTCTCCGTGGGTCTCAGGACTGCATCAAAATAGATGACTTTGACTTCAGACTTGAAACCTTATTGCCAATCACGTGACACAAACCTCTTAAGTATGCACACACTTCAGAAGAAGTACCTACAACAAGGCTTATGTATAGTTCCTTGTGTGTTATTGTAAATGTCAAAGCAGCTACAGGATTGTGTTGTGAACCCAGCGGCGGGTCTGTGGGCATGGGAGTACTTGCCCTCCTATGGACACGGCCCATCTGTTGTGTAACTGTTCTGTAATCCCAACTCAGACAGTGTTACCTCTGAGACAGACCCCCGCCCACCTCCCAGACAGTGATCTGTAACAGGACGGCCCGGGAGCCTCCAGGGTGCACAGGGTGTGGGAATGACATCCACCTGCAGCTGCCTGTGTAGTCCCACAGGCTAAATGTTTTGTTTTTCTATCTTGCCAGCATTCAAGAGGCTGATGCAGAAGGGCTGCTATGAATTTGAGGCCAGTCTGGGTTACATAGAGAGATTCTTTCTCAATAATAATAAAATAATAGTAATAATATAATGTAAATAATAGGCAGATAATGACCTTTGCAGCCATAGCTAAAGGCAGGGTCACTTGAGAATATGGATCTGGTCCCAGCCCTCTCCGGCTGCCTAGGAAATGCTTCTGCACTGTGCTCTGTTTACAGTGCAGGTGAGCTGGAGTCTGACCAGCCTTGTAGGAATCCTGTGCCCTGGACAGAGCTGGCTCCTCTCTAGTGTTTGGTCACAGCCGAGTTCTTCTATTTGCTTGCCTCCATTTCCCATCTTGTGAACCCAGGAAGTGGGTTCCATCCAGTGTCTGTCCAGGTAGGGAAAAGCTACTGGCCAGACCCATGGAGGCCTCTGATGTAGTGTGCCAAGAGGTGCCATGTGGGGCACATGTCATCATCTGCGCAGCAGAAGGGCGGTGTGTCTGTGACAGATGGCGCATCAACTGCTCCTGTCCACCCTCCAGCCGATCCATCGTTCCCCCTACTCCCCAGGACTGCACGCTTGCTTCTGCCTGCTTGCAGCTCACTTATCAGGCTGGGGCCAGCTTTGTGGGCAGAACTCCCTGAAATGAGTCTCTTTTTGGGAAGGAAGGCAAGGTTACACGGAGAGGCTCTGGGGCAGGAGTGGTAGTGGGAGGGACAGCAGCAACCCTGCGGCTGTGAGGACCGGTGGGACATGCTGAGATGCCTGGGTAGGGAGCTGAGTGAGCCTGACGTCTGGCTGTGACACTAAGCTGCCCTGCCGGCTCCAGGCTAGCACCCTGAGCTCTAGTCCAAGACAGAACATCTCCTATAGAAAGATGTGCTCAGGGGTAAACTTCCTGCTGTCAGATGATGCTCTGTGGTGGGCAAGTTCTCCCTTGTGACAGGGCTTCCTTCCTGGGAGCTTTCCGAGGCACCACCCACAGGGACATCTGTCACCAGGCTGGTCAGTGAAGCACTGATGAGGGGACAGTCACCACAGCTCAGAGGGGACCAGAGAGTAATAGAGAAACTTGACCTGTATGTCCACAGAGCCAGGAGTACTGAGAAGTCCTCCGCCAGATCAGACGCATCCCTCCTGACAGCAGACGGGGCAGCGCCCCTTGCCTTTGTTGGGGCTGTGGGCACATTTAATAGTCAGCTTGCCACAATCTAGAATCACTTGGGAAGAGCATCTCAGTGAGGGACTGTCTAGGTCAGCTTTGCTGTTGGGGATTGTCTCGGTCATGCTCAGTGAGGAAGAAGACCAAATCCCAGAGTGGACGGCACCATCCCCTGCCTCTGGGCCCTGAATGGTACACATGGGTAGAGACAGCAAGTGGTGGGAGCCCTGCACGTGTCTGTGTTAGTTTCTCTCTGCTCTTGATCGTGGACACAACTAACCGCCTCAGACACCCTTCCTCACAGTGATGGACCGTGTAACCTGGGAGTAAGCCAGATAAATCCCTTTTCCCTTGACGTTGCTTTTATTGGGGTAGTTTACCATGACAACTGGAAATAAGACCAGGACCCCTATAGACAGGGTACATACCAAATTAAACATCTGCACAGATGCTATGCCCCTCTGGGTTACAAAGAGGGAAGAAAGGGAGCAATTTCCAATAGACCATCACTCTGCTAGTGCTGAACATGCTCCCGGGAAAAGGAATGGAAGCCTTCGGGTGTGTGCAGAGCTCGTGATGATCACAGACATCCAGGTGTGAGTGTGGATGCTGGTGGTGTGCAGGGCTCACAGATATGCCCAGGTGTGTGTCTCAGTCATCTGTGGAGGGTCACGGTGACACCATGACACTGTGTATGAACCTGTATTCCAGCTCAGCATACCATGATGTCATCTGGAACTGGTCATGATCTTTAAGGCTCTGTGAATGACCTCTGCTTACCTGGATGGGGGTGGGGTCATTGAATAGTATCCTGGCTTCTGCTGACCTTCCTCTGTAAGCCGCTTTAACTCAAAGTGCTCACTAGGGGGCAGAGCAGCCACAACAAGGCACTGCTTCTGCTTCAGGCTAATATGTGTGCTTTTTGGGAACCTAAGGATCTCTGAAGATGCAGTCATCCGTGTATGGGTGGCAAACCCAGGCTTCTCAGACAAGGTTTTTGTGAGAGAAAAAAAAATGAATCATATCTCAGCATTGAGTCTGTGTATACTTGCAAGCCACCCCAGAGCTGTCCAGTCAGCCCTCAGCCCATAGAGCCAGGGTTAGAAGGAACCGCCCGCCAGGTGCACAGTGGGAAGGGGCACCAGGGGCAGGCTGCAGTGTGCGGTGCTCACTGCTTAGTGCCCAGGTTCCTCCTACCCGGCCCTCTAGTTTCTTCCCCTGGAAAGGTAATGTCACTGCCCCCAAAGAGTTGTGCAGAGAACCAGCGTGGACTTTCTGGACGTTTCCTTCAGTTTGTAGGGGGCAGTACTGTGATAGAGATAAGGGGTCAAGTTGTCTGGTCTGCTAAGGACTACAGAGCTATGTGAGGGTGGCTTAGAACAGGGAGGAGGGGGCTCAGTGACAGGGTGGGGTGTGTAGCTACAATCCAAGGGTCAGAAGAAGACTAAAACAAATCAGAAAGCTTGTAAAATTATTTGATTAATCCAAATTATCCTTCCCACCCAGTCTGTTTTTCCTGCCTCTCCCAGGAGAGGAGGTTGAAGCAGGGCTAAGTCAGGGTGGGCAGGTCTGATTGGTCCCTTCCAAGTGTGACTGGGGGGCTCTGTGTCATGGTTGGGACAACTAGGAGGATGGAGGCAGCCAGGGTTTTTCTTAGCCCAGCTTTCTGAGGTGTTTGTTGGACCAGGAATAGTTTAAGCTGGCTTTCCCATCAGCAGGGAGCTTGTGTGTGCTGTCCTGTCCCCTTGAGAGAATAGGCACAGTCTGCTCTAGACCCGATCTTTGTCCATTTGTATTTGTTGAGGTTTTAGAGGTTTTGGTGGCTGAACTAGAAGCCCATTGCCCCTTTCCCTGGCCATACTTTGTTGTAAATGGCTGGGATCTATGTGGGTGCCATCTTGCTCTGACTAAATCCAAGGCCCTCCTATACAATGTGTGTCTAAGATCCCGTTTCTTCGCTTTAGGTTCTAAGAGGACTCCAGCCTAGAGTGATGCAGCCTGCAGAGCCATGCCTGACCACGGGGGCATAATTACAGCGTAGCCTCAGTAGTCAGCCCCTGCTTTAGCTTTTCCAAGCCCTGGGCTGATATACGTGCTTTATCTCAGGGAATAAACATCACAGACATGTCCTGGCAACAGACGCTGGTACAACAGGTCCTGTTGTGTGCTGAGGTCCCAGAGGCAGGCAGAGAGAGATCTGTGCCTGTTGTCCAGGCCCTCAAGACTCCTCTGAGAGGAAAATGGTCCTGGGGTTACCTGGAGGTCACGGTTTCCTCTGAAGCAGAGGAACCAGCGACAATGAACTTTGTTGTCTTGAGAATTCTTTTGAATGAACTCCCCAGGGACCTGGAAACTGGGGATATTGACAGCTCAGTAGGAAAAGCTCCAGGGGAGGCACAAATGTGACTTCCCAGATGGTGGGAGACTTGCTTGTCCCTCTGTCATTTAGTGCAGTGCCCCGAAAGTCAGCAATGGGGAATAGAGGGCATGCTGCACGCATGTCCCAGGAGCCATGACAGTGAGTTCTAGGCTTTCTTTCCATGTCTTTTAACCCTGGATTTGGAGCTAGCCTGGTCAGTTTGTGCGACTGTGATAATACCAGAAGCCGAACAGTTAAGAAAGACCAGAAGTTCATTTCCTCACAGTTCTAGAGCCCAGGCAGTTTGAGGTCAAGGTCCCATCATTGGAGGGGGGGTCTTTTGAGCCCCCCCCCATGCACACAGATTAAGGCAGAAAGGCAAGTCGAAGGAGCACCAGGGGAAGGACCTTCGTCCCACAGCAGAAGAGGAGCATGCCTGGTTCCGTGATCCTGTACCTTAGGAAAAAACCCAGGCATCGGGGCCACCGAGACAGCCTTGGAAAGGAAAAGTCAAACAGAGGCTTGACCTGAATTCTTATTCTGCTGCTCAGCTAAGGCAGAGTGGGACTGCAGAGAACTTCGGCAGACGTGGATGGAGAACGTGGAAACTCAGGCCAAATTCACAGGCCCGACCTTCCGCCTTTGACTTGACAGTGGAAGAAGGTTAACTTTCATAGGTGGCACCAGAGAAGCTGGACGTCTGGAGGTGGCTGGGACAGGACCTAAGTTCTGATTTAAAGGAATTCCATAGTTGAATACAACATGCAAAACCATCAAACCTTAAGTGAAGGTAGTAAGCAGTCTCTGCAACCTGGAGCTGAACCAGGGATTCTATTTAATGCCAAAAACGCCCATAAAGAAAAATTTGAAACATTTGACCTTATTGGATCTGAAAGTTGGTGCTCTGTGAACAGCCACGTAAAGAGGATCCAGGGACTGGGAGGAAGATGCACAAACCACACATCTAACAAAGCACTACGCAGCCTCCGATTCAGCCACAAAAGCACACAGCCTCGTGAACAGCCTCAGGCAGTGGGGTTGGTGCTCTAGTGGTCAGGGTGCATGGATGTATAGGTGCACCAGTCTATCTAGTGGAATGGCTAGGACCAAAAATAATGACCACCCAAATGCTGCGAAGACTGAAGAGACAGGCTCGCTCGTGTGCTCATGCAAATGTCCATATTAGAAAATAGTTTGGCAGGCTGGAGAGATGGCTCAGAAGTTAAGAGCATGGCTGCTCTTCAAGAGGTCCTGAGTTCAATTCCCGGCAGCCACATGGTAGCTCACAACCATCTGTAATGGGATCTGATGCCCTCTTCTGGCCTGCAGGCATACATGCAGATAGAGCATGCATATACATAAAATTAAATAAATAGCCAAATGGTTATTTATTTATTTATTTGGGAATGGTGGTTTCAAGACAAGGTTTCTATTGTGCAGTTTTGGAGCCTGTCCTATAACTCACTCTGTAGACCAGGCTGGCCTCGAACTCACAGACCTGCCTTTGCTTCCCAAGTGCTGGGATTAAAGGCGTGTGCCACCACTGCCCGGCAAATAAATCTTTTTAAAAAAAAAAAAAAGGAAGGAAGGAAGGAAGGAAAGGAAAGAAAGAGAAAGAAAGAAAGAAAGAAAGAAAGAAAGAAAGAAAGAAAGAAAGAAAGAAAGAAAGAAAATAGTCTGGCAACTTTGAAAAGAAAACATGCAGGTCTCCCAGAGCCGGTGAAGATTATAGGGATTTGTTCAGAGAGCTGGATAGACATGCTTGATCACCCAAATGCAAATATTTATATCAGCTTCATGTGCAAAACTAAAACCTGTAAGAGACTAGATGTCCTTCTGTGGATGACTGCTTAGATCAGGGAGCATCTGTACCAGGGACTGCGGAACATGGCTCGGCCACAAGAAGGAAAGCACAGTGGGCACCCTCCACCATTGAGGGACTTCCTTAGAATTCCTTTAGTAAGGAGCCAGCCCCCAGAGGGCCTGCACTGTAGGGCCCCGGCTCACAGAGAATCATTGCAGCTGTACAGTGCAACAGTACAGACAGAGGTAGGGGCCCTGGAGCTGAAGGCATGGGGGGGCTGTACAGTACAGACAGAGGTAGGGGCCGGAGCTGAAGGCATGGGGGGGGCCGCACAGTACAGACAGAGGTAGGGTCCCCGGAGCTGAAGGCTTGGGGGTGGGGGCTGCAAAGGGCAGCTCAAGGCACCGTGGGTGTCCTGTAGCCACTGTTCACTGTTTCCATGCTAGGTATTGGTTGTGGTATTGAGCTGAGGTTTGGGGAATCTCTCTCTCTCTCTGTTTCTCTCTGTGTGTTTCTCTCTGTGTGTTTCTCTCCTCTCTCTCTCTCTCTCTCTCTCTCTCTCTCTCTCTCTCTCTCCCCATACAACGGTATATCAATCTGTCATTATCTAAGAAAACCATGCAAAGCCCCACCCTCTACCAGCAGTTCCACCCTGAAGTGCCACCCGGGAAGCACTTGTCCTCTACAGACCAGGGCGACGTTTCTTTCTGATAGCCATGACCTACACTCGCTTGCAGTAAACAGTGGTTCCAGCTGTGTAGACTTTCGGCTTGAGTAGATGTCAAGAAGATTAACTCAAGTCCAGTGACCCTGATATTTGCCTTTGGAAATATATCTTCCAAGTTAAGGCTTGACTAAATAAAATTCTAAGATTAAGTTGAATGCTTAAACATTTAAGCAGAATATAAGAAGGCAAAGAAAAGGCAGAGAGCATGGAGAGTTTGAGGTTTTGGAACAACCTAGAGTCCTGCATCCAGCTTCCGAGTAGAATCAGGTAGAAAGATGGCAATGTGTCTACTGATGGACAGGTGACTCAGTGCGGTGCCCAGCTGCATGCCAGCTGGACAGATGGTGCTGGGTGACCAGGTTCAATGCCTAGCTGCACTCCTGCTGGGAAGATGGTGCCACGTGACTGGGTGCAGTGCCCAGCTGCACTCCTGCTGGGCCGGTGCTAGGTGACTGGGTACAGTGCCCAGCTGCACTCCTGCTGGCAGGTGCCCAGTGGCTGTCCTGTGTAACTGTATCTGTGGCTATGCTGCCCTGTGCCACTGTTTCTGGAGACTCTATGTGATCCTGATTATATTCCGTCTCCTCTGCTGCTGACCTCTTCCACTTAGGGGGAAAGAGAAGTTTCAGGCTAGATGAAATGCGCAGGTCACGCACACTAGGCCTCCACTGCCTTTTAGGCTCTGAGTAACTGCTCCTTGCCTTTTGTGGTAGTGTGTGTGTGTGTGTGTGTTGTTTTAGGGAGACATATTTTGGTGGAATCAAAAACAAGCTATGAGATAAAATGTATTCTACTGTTGCACTTCCAAACAGAGCTTGCTGCCAGCTGTGTGTTTTCCAGACTTACTGCAGTGGTAGTGATGTGATGTCTCTCTGTGTCACTGTAACCAGCATGGAGCTAAGCCCTCAGGCTGTGCTGCTGGAATGCGACCTGTGTCTCTCCTCTGTTGCCTGCGTTTGTCCTCATCTTCCCTCCTCCAAACGCCACCAATGAATCCTATCAATTTGCTTTCGTGAGGAGCACAGCCTTAGCAGGTCATAGGTGCAGGCTCACAGAACCCTCTAGAAGGGTTTTGCTCTGTCCTCTCCTAGGGGAGTGTATTCGCTTTAGGAGGTAAACCACCATCTTGCCTCTTTTAACCCCAGCCTTATTTTGGATTCAGCATTACTTTTGTGAATTTGAAAGGATGTTTCCTGGTGACTTTCTATCAGAATCTGGGGGAGGATCAATAGTCTGACCGCTGAAGTCCAGAAAGGTCATGCCCTGGGCGTCCACAGCCTGCAGGCTCTATGACAGAGGTAGATGGGTCACCACTCACTCAGGGAGCTCACCACAGGGGAGAGCAGTTCCTTGTTGGCCTTGTCATCAAGTGTCCTGACTGGACACTGGTAGGCTCTCCCCTCAGTAAAACTGAGGACCTGCCCCGAACCAGGAGCCCATGAAAGGTGGGGAAAGTCACAGAAATAGGTGCCCGAGTGACCTCAGAAACAAAAGTCAGTGGCTGGAAAGAGAGGAAAGACTCACTCCTGTAGAATGGCCATCCAGTTAGAAGACTGGTCATCCAGTTAGATTGACTGACCAGTAGACTAGACACCCAGTAGAATGGTCATCTAGTAGACTAACCATCCAGTTAGACTAACCATCCAGTAGACTAGCCACCCAGTAGAATGGTCATCTAGTAGACTAATCATCCAGTAGACTAGACACTCATTAGACTGGCCATCCAGTTCTACTGGCCATCCTGGAGCCTGGGTCTTGCTGGTTTCCCGCTTCCCTGGGGCAACTGCCCCCACTTCTGAACCACAGATGTGCAGCTCGGGGCCTTCCCCCCACTTCTGTATCACAGACGCATCACTCAGGGCCTTCCTGTCAGAAAAAACAGATCTGGAGCCTTCCAGACTGTCAGGCCCACACTCGGCCTCCTGCCTGCAGCTTCCCCTGGGGGGCTGGGACAACAGGCAGAACGGCCAGAGGAACAGGTACTGCGACCTGAATCATCTTCCACTCCAGGTCCTGAGTGTGAGTGTGTAAGTTCCCAGGCTTCTGTGCATTGGGTTTCCCCATAAGTACTAGGTCTGCCATGAGACCAGCCCTGCTTGGAATGAGATCACCTGCCAGTTTTGCCTTATCTGAGCTGTGAGTTGGTACCACAGGCTCAACATGTTGGATTTTTGATGCATCTGTCCCATCACCAGGGAGACTGGACATGCAGTACTGGGCTCCTGTCTACCTGGAAACGCCTTCCTCATGGGACAACAGGATGCACGGAGCCTCCCTTTGGGAGGGACAATGTTCTCCTCGGGCTCCTTCTGTCCCCTTCGGGTCCTGCAGCTTGTCACCTGGAGCTGCAAACAGCAGGCAGTCCTGCTTGCTATTTTACACACGGAGAAGAGCTAGCCTGAATGTCCAGAGCTGGCTGTATTGCACCATCCACAGGAGCCCGTCTGCAGAGCCGTCAGGTCACTGTAAGAACTGCTTCCCTAGGCTGCTCCAGAGTCATGGAGACTCAGCGCCATCAGGGTAAGTCAGCTATGGTGCCATGCAGGATCTTACGCTGAGTACTGCTGGGCCTCTGTTCGTCTGGCCTGTGATGGATACCGCACAGGGCCTGATGACCCTCCCACCCCCAAGGTGGCCCAGGAGACTCAGAGAGTGTGAGTAAATGAAGGTGGGATGGAAAGAGGAAAAGTATGTGTCTGGGGTAGGGGGTGCAGAGTGTGGCCTTCCTCACGGGTGGACTTTGTCCATTCACTCAGCGCTGTCTCCATGTCATCTCTGACAGTCAGAGCTCCTGCACATCGGAGAATCCAATTGGCAAGAGCAGAGCTATGACTCCTAAGCCTCAGCTGTGTCCTGTTAGGCGGGAGCTGAGGGTCCCACGTAGCCCTGTAGAATGTGGCTGGGAGGTCAGAACCAGAAAAGCAGTCCATAAATGGTGTTTTCTGTGGCCATGTACTGTGACATTGGCTGGCAGTGACTGGATACTCATGCTGTTTGGTGGATTTGTTATGGTTTGGAGCTGAGTTCCCCGAGACTTGTGTGCTGGAGGCTCGGCCCCAGTGCAGTGCTGTCCAGGTGTGTCTGTAGGAAGTGACTGGATCACGAGGGCTCTGGCCTCGTCCCTGCCCTACTCTTCGGATGGCGTCAGGTTCTGACAGGCTGCTTAAGTGACAGAAACTTAAGTATGGGATCCGGTTGAAGGGGGTGGCTTCTTGGGGGCTGTATCTTGCTTCCTGGCTACTGCAAGGTGATGTTTGGCCAGCTAAGTAACCGGTCTAAGTGACTATGGCTTGAACCCTCCGAAATTGTGAACCCAGACAAACCTTTCCTCCCTTAAACTGCTTTGCACAGGGGTTTCGTCACAGAAACAAATTACTTGATTCAGATTTCTTTAGTCCTCAAAAGAGTCCGATGAGGCAGGTATTTCGTGACACCCTTTACACAGGGTAGGCGCTAAGGCAGAGAGAGGCTCCTTAAGGTTACTCTTCCCCAAAAGAGGCTGGACTGGGATGCAAACTCAGACTCAGCCACCGCTGAGTAAGGAAGTCTCTAGAGCAGTGGTTCTCAACCTAGGGGGCCACTATGCCTCTAGGGGTCATATGGTCCTTTCCCGGGGTCCCAGATCAGATATTTACATTCCAATTCCTAGCAGTAGCAACACTTTAGCAATGAAAATAATTTTATGGTTGGAGACCACCACAACATGAGGAACGGCATTAAAATGTCACAGCATCAGGAAGGCTGGGAAACACTGCTCTTCCAGTGTTCCAGAGAACAGCTCAGAGCTGTCGGCATCACGTGTGGAGGTCAGGAGACAACTCTGTGAGTCAGTTCTCTCCATCCACCACTTGGCTCCCATCCTGGGGATCGAATTTGGATTGTCAGGCTTAGCAAAAGAACCCCTAACCGCTGAGCCATCTTGCTGGTGCTCATAACTCCTTTTAAAGATGTCAGTCATTGGTCTGCTATTGCACCAATGTACACACTTAGACCATTCATGGCCCCCTGTGGCCATAAGCAGGTGATATCTGGAGAGGTGATTCTGAAGGGGAATGAGTAGCTCCCTGCAGGGGTGCTGGCTCTGGCCTGCTGGGAGGTGTGGCCTGAGAAACACCTGCCTGCATTTTATCTGGGTGTTGTCTCCTCTTCTACTGGACTCCGACTGTGGCTTCTGGAGACAGGTGGATAAACAAGGGACGCTGTACCAGCTGGGTCTGGCTTCTATAGCTCCAGTGGCATGCACATCCTATCAAGTCTAGGAAGCTGCAGCTGCTTCTAAAACCTCACCCTCTTTTGTTCAGACCAAGGGTATAGATCAGTTAAAATCGGTCACACTGGGCATAATCCCTATAATGTCGCCTTTGTCTGCTGCACTGTGGAACATGACACCACCCCACTCAACACCTCAGGAGTGGGAGATCTTTGTGCATACAGCCCGAGTGATTCTTGCTGTGTGGGCCTGCCTGCACTCTGCCCCATGGGAAGTAACTGGCAGATACATCTCCCCATACCCCTGCTGGACAGTGCCTCAGATGCCTGTGCCTGAGGCCCCTCTGCAGGTCACCCTCCCAGCACCTCTTCCAGACATGCCCTGGAGAGTTCTTTCTAATCATAGAGATGGAAGTGCCCTGGCCCTTGCTTGCAGCTCAGACAGGAAGCTAAAGAACAATGAGTATTTCACGATCTGGCTTGGTATTTGTGCTATGGGGGAGTGGAAGCCAGATGCCTGCACTGTGGGATCCCAGGAGAGCAGAGCAATTTTGTGCTAGCTTCATCTGCTTGTTTTCAGACTGGACAAATGTGGCAGGGTCGCCTCAAGTCATTTCTGTCCACGGAGTGGAATATACCACATGGGTTAGGTACCACACATCTTTTAATCAGGAATGTTGCCCTGCCTGCACGTGTGTGGTTTTCTTACCAATGTAGCAACCACCGAGAGAAAATTCTGTGACTTCTGTGCTGTCAGTCACACGTCCACATAGGCGAACGCTAGGAGAAACGCAGAGTGGTTTAGTCTCTTCTGATTACTTAGTTATTTTTTTATCTTATACTCAGCAAGCCTTGACATTAACGTCACATGTTCATGAAGGATAAACATAAACGAGATGACTCTGTTAGGCTTTCCTCAAATTCCTTCCCACTCCCCATCCATGGCTTCTAAATCCCTCCACTATGATGTCTGTGAGCCATGTCCACCATCTTCCTGAAATCTCACCTCCTCAGCATTTCTCTCTTGGTGTGATATCACTTGCCAGCCAATAAAGACCTGTATCTGCGTGGCCTCTACCCAGGCCTGTACCAGCCAGCATTTTTTCCAGAGACAGGGAGGCGATGCCTGCGCGGGACCCCTGCATCCATCTGCTTGTTTTCTTGCGCTGACTTGTGCACTTTGACACCCAGAAAGTCAGGAAACTGAGGTAGGGGTTCTGTGTGGCACTTGGAGGCAGAAGTCCCTCTCTCTTAGGGACTCCAGTCTTTTTCTCTGACCTCCTAGGGACTTGGTGAGGAGGACCACCACACCCTGGGAATGTCATCTGCTTTCCCCCAAGCCCTGAGCCCGGAAGTGCTCTTAGCCACACTACAGGCTGTCTGTGCAGCACCCTAGCCAGCACCTCCACGGCCCCTCCACAGCCTACTCAGGCTCACACACAGCTCACACCGTGACCCCCCCCCCTGCTTTTCTCTCCTATACTCCTGGTCTGAGCTGCACTGATCGTCTGCACCCCACATCTCACCACCCCTGGGAAGAAGCTCATGCGATAACACTCCCATTTTGAACCCCATGCCTTCCTGTAGGAACATTCTTTCCACTCTCTGGTCCCGACACTGCCTAGAGGTCTATTGAGACCCCCTTTCTGCAAGGTCTTGACGGACCCCATAGGAGCTGTGGACACTGCGCCTGCTCTATAGCCCATTCATGAGACAGTTAGCTCCAATGGCACAGGTTCATTGTGCCCATGCACACACCTCCCTGCCAGGGCTTATGGTTCAGGTTAGTGCGAAGATCTGTATGAAGTCAGTCTAGTTGAATAGGCAGAAGCTCCATTTCATGGATTCTGTGTTGGGTTGTTGCTCATGTATTTTCTCTCCTGCACGGACAGTGCTTGAACCGTCCAGCTTACATTCCCTCCTTCTGTGTGGCTTCCCCTGTCCCCTGTGCCTGGGAAGTCAGCACATCAGTTAAATATATACACTACCATCTGGATCCCTCATCAGAGTTTCTTGGGTACGGTATGACATCAGCATGTCCTTTGTTAAGACAGCACGTTCTCCCCACTCTCCTGGCACCACCTCAAGTGCTGGGGGGCTTCCTCTCCCCTGGGATGTCCCTTCTTGAGAACAGAGTGTCCTTTGTTCTGCAGTGAGGTGAGCAAGTCATCCTGGCTGGGCAGGAGGGATGGTTGTTTTCCAAGGCGCGCATCCAGAACAACAGAATACGCGGAAGCTGGTCATTGTTCCGTGGCTCCTCGCTGTTACAAGGCCTCTTCAGCCTTGGGCTGGTTTATCTCCTTGGTTCTGTTTTCCCACCATTTAAGTGGATATTCCATCTCCTTCTTCAACAAAGGCAAAATATCTGTTGATAAGTCCTGCCAACTGTTCCTCATAGCCAGTAGCCACTCACTCATACAATGTTCCACAATTAGCCAAGGCCCGTGTTACTTGTCAGAGCACGGAGCTATGGCCCAGCCCTCCTTCTCCCTGGTGAGTACTGGAAGCCAGCTCCGGGATATTAGATGCGACACACAGGCTCCTGTCCTTTGTCCGGCATGAGTGCACTCTGGATGACAGTGTGGTTTTATCTGGGGAGTCCTTCAAATGCCTTGGCTCTCTTGTGGGTGTAGGGAGAACCACTTCCTGATCTAGGACGAGCGCTAAAAGCCCCAAGTCTTCCTTAAAGGTGCCTTTTGTAACCCTGCCAAGGGCCCTCTTAATCCCATGTCCTACCTCCCCTCCTCCATTACGCCATTCTGTTAGATTTGTTGGGCCTTGGGTGGTCCCGTTCTCCTGGGGAGAGCGGAACAGGCGATTGCTTCTACAGGACAGTCTTCAGTGTCTGCCTCCATGGTGGTGCCATCTCCTCCCACTGTTCCAACAAAGCATGGTGACACAGCAGCCACAAAAATGCAAGCTTGCCACCTGGCCACTGGCGGCTCCAAAAGTCCCAAACCCAGAGGTGGGCAGGGTTAGTCCCTTATGGGGGACTCAGACAACCCAGCCCTACTTTGTCCAGCTTTTCTTTTGACTTGGAAGCCCACTGTTGACCTCCACCATGTCCTCCTATCCCCGCAATGATAGAGATGTTCGTCTCTAGATAATCCACAGCAGTCTCCCACTGAGAGACCCCTGACTGAATCCCATCTGTGGCAGCTCACCAGGTCTAAGTGGACACCTCCAGGCCTTCATTAATGGTCCTACTGGTCCTCCATCAACCGCAGGTCTTACCACAGCTGCTACTGGCCAGCCTCTTGAGCCCCAGTACAGGGGGCCCCATGGACTGCAAGGCTTGGGCTGCAGATATGGGGATGGTGTGTGGACTTCAGACTTTCAAGGACACAAAAGTCCTCTTCACTCCCTATCCTTCCCTACCCTGGAGCATCTGGACCCAGTGTCCCTGCTGGTCCTTGACTGTGACTTCACAAAGACACCTTCATGGAACTCCCAAGGAACTTTCTGAAGGCACATGAGACCTGCTAGCCAGTGCACAAAAAGCAGAGCCTTAAATAACAGACGCAGAATAAAGTAGGAAGTCCATCGGGACTCCTGCTGGACAGAGCTAGATGCACGGCACCGGTTCTAAAGCACACGGCAGCCTGGCATCCACTGCTCTGTGCTGGAGCAAGCGCGTGGTCTCCCCAGGACAAACTCCCTGGCTGGCATCAGGCTGGCAGGAAGAGCCACTTGAGGCTGGGATAGGTACCCTGCCTGCTTGAACACGAGGGACCACCCCCCGTTCTCAGAGCACACAGTACCCAGGGCACTATTGAGTGTGACTCCAAGACTGGACCTAGCTTTTCCAGCTGTCCTGGTTCACACAAGGAGACCAACATTGTTCTCACCTGCTCCCCTCTTTGGCGATCCCACAGGCTGGGGCTAAGCTAGAGGCCCCCCTTTCCTGTGGCAGCACCCCTTCTCATTCCTGCATACTGTGCTGCTTGTCTCTAGTTCTGGGTGCTAAATCTTGAGATGCAATCTTATCCAAGCCAGTTGAGGTCACAGGTGACCTGGTAGGTGGCCTTGTGACAGTCCTTAAGAACAATAACCATTGCACTCCAGTCTTGTTTCGTGGAATTCATGCCAGGACTGGAGCAAGGACACTCGCCTTCCTCTCAGGATTCAAGAGAAGAACTTGGCAAACCCCACAGCACTGCTCAGGGAATTGGGCTGTTTCCAGAATTTCATAACGGATTCTTTTGTTGTTGCTGCTGCTGTGGTTGTTTTTGGAGACAGGGTTTCTTTCTCTAGACCAGGCTGGCCTCAAATTCACAGAGATTCACCTGCCTCTGCCTCCTAAGTGCTAGGATTAAAGGCGTGCAGCACCACAGACCAGCATCCCTAATGGATTCTTTAAAAACAGGTGTTTCTAGTCTAGCCAGGCAGGTGAGGAGCGCATCCGTACCTCCTTGCTGTCAGGTAAGCCAGTGTCTCTGCCCCACATTCCTGTGGTGCTGAGGCACTGAGCATCTAGTCTTCATTGCTAGCTGCCGTGGGGGATGGGATAGAATGTGTTACGGTTCCATAGTTTACCTGCTATTTGAGATCATGAATTGCCTTTAATTTAGTTCATAAAGCTCTAGCCTGTTCATTTCAAAACCTCAGACCCTAGCAAAGGCTCAGAAGGCAGAGGGACAGGATGGAAAACAGAAGTCCATGTTCCTTTTCTCCTCCCAGCTTTTCTGTGGTGCATCTCCACATGCCCACAAACTCACAGCAAAGCAGGTACACACATTCACTCATGATGCATTCATAGGCACACAAACACACATATGCACAAGCATGTGAATTTTTCATCTAGTAAGGTGGTGGTGTCTCCCTGGAGGTCTGCATAGTCTGCCCAGGGCAGGCATCTGTAGGGTCCCTAAATCAGAGTCACCTCTGTGAGGGGCTTGGATGGGTGACTGCATTGCAGTTCCCAGACCTGACGTCCAGCCAGCCCAGCAGTTAAGCTTGACACATGAACAGATACCCTGCCCAGAGCTGGCCACGCCTTCCTGCTGACTTGTGGGCTTGTGCGTGTCCACCTGGGCAGAGAGCAGACTACTTCCCTGAAGGCTTGCGTTCTGTCACACTTAGGAGTGCTCCGGAGTGGGTGAACAGCGAAGGACTCTGAGTCCCCATCCTGCTTGCCACCCTCAACACAGAGCCGTTTCTGAACTCGGAATTTGGACCTGTCTCCAGCTTGGCTGTGAAATTAAATCCTAGAGGGTAGGAAGAATCCAGCCGTGCCCTTGCCCCTGGACCTGGCCGTCACTGTGCACGGGCTACTTTTGTCCTTTCGTCCCCCCTTCTAAGGTGCCCACGGATGCTTGAGGCATATTTGGCGGGCGATGAAGTCATGGAGTACCTGAGGGCAGGGCGGGAACAGAGCACCGTGACTGCTTCTGGGGGCGGGGCTTGGGCTCTTCAGAAGGCTAACACTGACATGAGTATAGGCTGAGGCCCCCGGCCGACTGCCTGTCCACAGGTAACTGACCTCAGCAAACCAGATGATTCTATGTGCATGCTGGGAAGAGGAACCAAGAGACTCAGTAGCCACCCCATTCCAAATCCATCTTCCCAGTGTGGCCGCAGTGAATCTGTCCCCTTTGAGAAGATGACTCCTGTGCACTACTCCCTGGCACCAACAAAATGTGTTCTAATTTGGGTTCTACTTGCATTCTGTATATTATTGGTATTTTTCAGATACAGCGTATATCTGTGTATTTCCGATATTGAATATCCACCTCAGCACCAAGGTGCTAGAACAGAAATTAAAAACACTGTAACTGGCCTGACAGATATTCTAAAGACATGTGCATCCCTCAATCTATCAGACTACTGAAGCAATGAGCCCCAAAGAAATGGACTTTTCCCCGGGAATCTCATGCTGGCAAAAGGAAAGACACCAGCCAGAGGGAGTAATTGTCTCCAAAAAAAAAAAAAAAAAATTCACAGCTTGTCAGACCTTTACAGGATGTGCCTGAAGCCCAGACAACAATGGGTCAGTGGTGGTCAGGAGACCATACCTGCGCCAGACTACTTAATCATACATATCCATTGCTTTCTATTTAAACCTTACACTCATTTCAGGATCCCAAAGGTGCACATAAGTAATATTCCAGAAACTTTAATAATAGCCATAACCTTGATCTGTAACTAGTGGGTGTGGGGGTGCTTGTATATGTATTCGTGCGCGCGCGCGTGTGTGTGTGTGTGTGTGTGTGTGTGTAGTCTAGCTGGCCAATGGGAGCTCCAGGGATCTGCCTGTCTCCGCTCCAGCTCGTGATGACTGTGATGTTCCTGGGTTCATTTGGGGAGTCCGTGCAGGGCAGGAATACTTGTTGCCTCTCTGCCCCAGCCCTGCCCCTCCCACAGCCCCACCTCAGAAGGGGTGGCTCCTTCAGGCCTGCCCTACTCCATCCAGGTCTGCTCTCCTCCCTCCCCTGTGGCTGAGCTTCCGGGTCGGTTGCTAGGGAAAGGCTGGTATCCAGGTGTAGCCTTACAGCATCAGCCTCCCTCCTGGGGCCTGGTCCGGGGTTGAGCTGCTCCCGTGGGCCCCTTTGTCCTACAAGCCAGGCAGTGAGAGGAAAGAGACTGGACCCTGGGTCACCGATTCTTCTTGGAGCTGCTGGGGATGGGGCTCACCCTGTGACCTGGGCAACTACTGGAGCTGCCCGAGACTATTCCAACCCGGATTCCTTGGCGAGGTCCAAGAAACAAATACTTGGTCAGAATCTGGATCCTGCTCCAGTGGGGGACACAGATGTGTGTTCTTCCAGGGAGGTTTTAGAGCAAAAGCCAGGACTTGAGGCTCTGGGGTTAAGAGCACTGGCTGCTCTCACAGACAACCAGGGTTTGATTCCCAGAACCCACATGACAGCATACAATCTCTTTATTTTTAGTCCTAGGGGACCTGACACCCTCTCCTGGCCTCTGTGGGCATCAGGCACAGACATGGTGAACAGACATACAGACCAAACACCCATACCCATAAAATAAATAGACTGTTAAAAAGGGGGGGCAGGCTCTTGTATCCCAACAAGCTAGGCTCAGCCGCACATCTCAGAATGCCAGTTAATGAGCTGGATAATAGTGGCCATATTGGGAAGAGAGCAGATGAGGGGCTAGTGATGCTCTATCTGTCTTTGGGGTACTGGGCGTGAGCTGTAGGTTTAAACAGTAAGGGCTGGACGGGGACAAGAGGTCTGCATGACTAAGTAGTCCTGATCTTGCAGTCTGGCGAGTGCTTGGGTTCAAAAGGTGGTCTTCAGGAGTCCGTGTTTGAGGGGACAGAGGTTCTCTCGACTGATGGCCACTGCTGCTGTTGTGTCCTGACCACATCCCACATTGCACGCTGGGTCTGACCTGTGAGCTGATGTTATTCTGAATTCAAGTTACAGAATTACTTTTTCATAGATGTAACAAACAACCAAGTGGACCCTACAAAATCAACTTAAGGAGGGAAGGGTTTATCTGAGCTCACAGTTGGGATACAGTGCCTTGTGGAGAAAGTCACCGGCAGGGACTGGAGGCAGCTGGTCACATTGTATCTGTCAGAAAGCAGGGGGAGATGGGTACTGTTACTGAAGGCCTTTCTCCTTTTCATTTAGGGAGTAGTGCTGCCCACAGTTAAGGTGGAACTTTCTACTTTAATTAGTGCAATCTAGAAACTCCATCAGAGGTTTATTTATCACCCAGAACCTGACAAGTTTGTAATCACCATTAACCATCATACAAGATGATGCAAGAGGAAAGGTTAAGGGCTTTAAGGTTGACGACTCACTTCTGTGCCTTCAGCCACGGGAGGCAGAAGAGACAACATGGAGGTAATGATGTTAGACTTTCATCCTGTCTCCACACGGTTACTCTGTGGCTCCACACGAGTAGCCTGCTTTTTTTCTCCTACAGTCCCTGTTCCACAAGGGTAGGTTCCTTACTGTGAAATGGAGCGATGGCCGTGCTGCATCTAGGTCACCAGGAGAATTCCAACAGCCCATACCATGGGTGAGAAGGTACTCAGACCACTGAGATACCCCACAAATGTGGATAGCACGGTTAGAACCGGTTAGACAAACACTCAGTCTGGAGAGATGGGTTGCTTACACCACAATTCGGCAGTAAGGCTTGACAGGGACAGAGAGAAACCATCTCAGGGAAGAGGCTCTTGAAGGCGTGGCAGCAGCAGGTCCACTCTGAGAAGCCAGGCAGGCAGTAGGCAGGGAACCACAGATGGTGAATCCAAGGCTCTGGATGGTCCTTCCTGTGTAAGCCAGTGACTGGATGAGGCCTACCACATTAGGGAGGAGGCTGCTTACCCAAAGGACCTGATTTAAATACTAAGTTCATCTAGAAAATCTTTACAGAGATGCTAAACACAGAACTTGGTCAACTGTACAGATATATGGCCAGACAAAGGGGACAATGAAACCAGCCCTCAGTGGTCAGCAGCCTACACTCTAAAACAGCCACCAGAACATCTGGGCAGCAGGGGTGACCCAGCTCAGCAGTTCTAGGACCCAGACGACAGGGTGGCATGGAAGCAGGAGGCCAGGAGATGTGTGATGGATGGAAAGCTCCCTGGTAGGGCCGAGGTCAGGGTGGGCAAGGAGCCACCTTTTCCTTTGGCTCTGGATTTGAAGATGGAACAGTGTTAATGGTGTTTCTCAGAGTGTGGACCAAAGGGGCCTGTATGGGAGTGCACGAAACAAGCCAGATCCCGGTGATACCCCATGGGCCATGAGGACTTTGGCGTTCTCCCTCGGGGATGCTGAGGGCTCAGAAGCACACTTAGAAAGACAGGCCTTTCTCTGCAGGACTGATGGGAGATGAGGGAAACAGCCTGTGGGAAGGCAGGGCTACATCTCATCACTTGCCCTGGTGACCTGGAGACAGCAGCTTGGCATGGGGGAGGGGTGAACAGCGAAGGTCCTGGGAGTTGAGGGGCACATGCTTGACTCCCCCAGAGCGGCTGTTTTCAGATGACAAAATATCGAAGCGGTAACTGGCCTGGCTCCTGGGACCACGGGCACAGTGTGAGCTGCTTCAGCACTGGATAGCCTAGGGTTTGCTTGTCCATGGAAGGAGTGGCTGCATCCATGAGATTCTCGAAAACCAAAGACACTGCTGGTATTCAGGGGGCTGATTTTCAGAAAGCAGCAATTTCTTACTGTCTGATCGTATCTATGTGTGGCTGTTACACATTGATTTGGGGGCTTTATTTTTTTTTTTTATTTATTTATTTTTTTTTTTTGGTTTTTTTGAGACAGGGTTTCTCTGTGGTTTTGGACTCTGTCCTGGAACTAGCTCTTGTAGACCAGGCTGGTCTCGAACTCACAGAGATCCGCCTGTCTCTGTTGGGGGCTTTATTATTTTACAAGTCTTTATTTTCCAGTTTCCCTGAGTTCTGAGAGCAAATACTGAGATAGCTGACATTTTGTCTCTTCACCCTTACTTCAGGGCTGAAGGTTGCCACACATGAGCATAACATGTGCGCTGTTGAAATGGCATCCTGGTGCATATGTGTCTATTGCTGGATTGTTCAGCGTTGGTGTGTACATGGATGTAGTTGGAAGCTGTAGTCTTGGGGCACACACAGGTGTCACTGGAAACTAGTGTCGCTACAGATGCCTAGGTGTTGGCCACTGTGGTGCTGATGCACGCATCATTTGGAGAACCATGGTATTGGGGCACATGTGTGTTACTGCATGTATGTGTTGGTGCACACAGGTTGCTGGCCACCATAGTGCTGGCCCATGTACATGTTGGTGCACATTTATGTTGTTGCACACCATGGTGCTGATACACACGTGTCATTGGATCCCGTGGTCCCAGTGTACACATGTGCTACTGAAAACCACAGTGCTGGGGCACTCATCCTGTGGACATGAACTACGGTGGGAACCCCAGCTCTCATTATTGAGCTTCCCTGGCCCTGAATGAGGTGCCCATTTGTTCTAAAATACTCTTTCTCTTAAGGAAGCATGTTACCTGTCCTGCCAAACAACAAAATGACGGCCAGCAGCTATAGAGGTTGGCCCGCCACCACCCTGTGCATTGCAACAGTACCCCGTATACCAGCAGCCCGGAATCTGTGTGGAGCTGGTGGTGTCAGATGCACAGTGTGGCCCTCTGCCAAACATGGCGAGGTTAGAGAGCCCTGCGCCTGCAGCTGAGCTCCCTTTCTGCAGACCTGTGTCTTAGGACTGCCAACACCCTTGCGGGGAGAGTCAAACCCTCCCTCGCCACCCACCGACTCCCTCTTACCTGGGCATGAGGCCTCGTGGAGAGAGCGCTCTGGGCTGCTGTGGCCTCTGCACCTGCCCTACAGCGGCAGGAGGTAAAGGGCGCCTGGGGCAGGAAATAAAGGGAGCACTGGGCTCAGGCTCTCAGCGTTCTCTGGGTGGTATGGGATTGGATCCCTGCAGCAGTTTTTCCAGTCCAGAGGGTTCAAGCCCTAGGGAGCGCGCGCGGGGGGGCGGGGAGGGGGGGGAGGGCGGACCTGTGCGCCTGTAAAGCGGGGCTGCCAGATGCCCCCTTGATGCATATTAACCTCCCAGGTGCTCAGGTGATGCACACGCATGACTCCCAGGTGCGGGGTGGTGACACGCCCGGCGGGCTCAGTGCTTCCGCTTCCGCCTAGCGCCCCCCGCCCCCCGCCCCCCCATCAACGCAAAGCGCGCCCCCCTCCCTGTGGCACGGAGACCAATCCAGGGAAGCCAAGGAGAGAGCCACAGCCCCCTCCCCGCTCCAGCCGCGCCCCCTCCCCACCGTTCAGCCCCACCCGACAGCACCTCTGGTGCAGCCGAGGACGATCTTCTGGGGATCGGTTTTGTTGAATCGGAGGATGAGGTTTTGGCTGAGAAATGAAGAGATGGCCCTAGAAGAAATGGTGCAGAGATTAAACGCGGTTTCCAAGAACACTGGTAGGAGGAGCCGCCGGTCTTGATTATATATTCTTAAGCTTGACATCATTTGTCGAATTGTAGAGAATTGCATCTAATGGCTGTAGAATCCCCTTCATTCCCTTTCTCCTAGCACTGGTAACAGGAAAGGCAGATGTGGTGGGCATTTTCTGGTAACTGAGAGGTTTGTGTGGATTGACAATGTGATTTTATTCTGCTTGATGTCGTTCAGAGAATTACAGATCTGTGACACTGGCTTTCTAGGTGATGAGGGTTTGTATGCAGAGCCATTTGCCTGTGGGGGAGCCTGCAGTCTGCTTGGGAACCTCACCTCATCTGCGGCACTGGTCATGGACCTATAATTCCGGAATGGCCTGTGGTCCAAGCCCAGGCCCTTCAGACACTGGGATGGGGATGGGGGGCAACGGGAGATCATTTATGGGAAAATCCCCACCCTCACTGTCCAATCTTAAGGCGAATGTTTGCAAATATAGTCTGTAAGAGGGGAGATAGTGTTACTAGACATCCAGTTTCGGGATTGATTGATAGTGAGCCGTGAGGCACGGCTTTGGGATCCTGTAGATTTGGCCCCTTGGAGCCGGCAGCATGCATCTTGCTGCTGACTTCCATGCGTTGTGCTGAGGGTTCCTGCCATGCTGCAGAGCCAGGTACCACTGACCAGCTTTCTCTGACATGGAGAGGAAATAGTGGTGTGCCATTAAAAGTAAGTCACTGGTTTTGCCATGTGTTATGTGGTATGTGTCCTTATCTTGTTTTCTAAATAATACTTTCCTGAGGGATTAGGATTTAATTTGTTGTCTGGCTGGGTGTGGCACCACCTGGTGTATTGGATGACTAGATCAGCGTAAACATTAAGTGGGATAGTCCCCTACACTGGTGTAGACCTTCACCTTACAATGCTGGTTTGGCAATAGAAACTGCCGTTTGTTATAAACAGGTGAAAAGAAAAAACCGTTTATGTCATCTGTCTCCTTCCTCTTGGAGACACAGCCCGTTTTTTCTGGGTATTGCTTGAACAAGGTCTGGATGAGTACGGAGCCCTGTGGAACTGCCTGCATTCCTGGGGGGCTGAGAAAGGAGTGGGACTCGCTCTTCTTCCCACCTGTGTTTGGCTGGTGTGGGGGTCACAGTGGGAACCGCTCCGCCAGTGACGTCATCCCTGGGTTTTAGATACTGAGGCTTCCCCTTGGACTCTGGAGGATGCAACATGAGTATTTTAAGTTGTGATAAGTATCCCAGAGGAGAAGAACCTGGGCTGGATACTCTTTCTGTCACTGAATGTGCTTGTCCAGACATCCTAGGATGGTCCCTAATGGCCACTATTGTCTCATCAGAAGCAGCAGCTTGCAGACCGTGCCCTCCAACGCTTCTGCAGTACTGAAGCTGCAGACTTCACCCAGACCCAAAGACATGGTTGGCAGGAGCTGTTATGAGCATTGCTCGGTGTTGTAGAGAACGGTGTCCCCACATCTGCACCCTCTGGCCTCTCGTATACACTGAGCAAGCTTACCCGATCTTTATTCCTGCTATTGCGCTGGGGAGCTGGGCTACTAGGGTTAGAGGCTGTATGCCAGGCACTGGGGCCAAGAATTGTGCATGCCCAATGCAAGTGCTTGCTTCCACCCCTTCAGGGAAGTGATATAGGTCTACTGGTCATTATCGCCCAGGGTTCGCATCCTGAGCATGTCTTCCAGAGCCCCTTCTAACAGAAGGTAGCTCAAGGTCATAGGGTTGTTCATGCTCCAGGGGCATGTTAAGGTCTTGGCTGGAGTAGCTAGACAGTTTTAGGAGCTTGATCTGGAGACTGGTGAAGCTGCCCAGAGTGAAGGCTTATAACTGAGGACTTGGGCATAGTGACTGTCCTTAGAGCTGTGTGTCACCTGACCTTAGAGCTGTGTGTCACCTGACCTTAGAGCTGTGTGTCACCTGACCTTCTGCACCTCTACCCTGAGCTTACACACAAGCAGGAAGCCTGTGCTGTTCAGGACATGCTGCTGTGTTCTCACTTCAGATTCCAATGTTGTATCCCGTGAGTCAGAACTTTCTTACCTGGGCTGTTCGGCACACAGAGCACGATGCCTGCTCTCTGGAATCTGTAGCCTTTGACCTTGAGAATTTAGCTTTCGTGTGGACTCCTGAACCTGACCTCTGTACCAATGCTGGACACTTCCCAGCAGCAAAAGCCTTCTGGGTACTTGGGTTCCTCTCCAGTATTTTCCTCTCTTTTGTTTTTCTCTTTAGATTTGCAGTATTTAGTGTCAAACAAGAACATTTAAGGAGAAATGGTCAGAGCTTAGTTGAATGCGCCCAGGTGTTTGAGCTAGAGGTGTTCCCACGTAACTTGAAGGGCTGGTTAAAACACAAATGCAAGACCCTCTAGAGAAGTCATCACAGCAATACCTGAGAATTGCCACCTTAAAATTCCCTGAGATGAAGATGGTGCGGAGCCAGGAATCAAAGCTGGCAAACCATTGTAGCAGGGGAGCCTTAAATCCAGCCCGCCTTCTTTATCAGTAGGAAGTGAAAGTGTCTTCATGGGCAAATGACTAAGGGGGTGGCTGGACAGACAGAAGGAATGAAGATAAATAGATGTGTGAATGAGTGGGCTGGCAAACAAGAGAATGGGCATCTAGGTGGATGTGTAGATACCTGTATGGATAGATTGTGAATGGACGGTGGATCAGTGGATTGCAGAAGACAGATGATAGATAGATAGATAGATAGATAGATAGATAGATAGATAGATAGATAGATAGATTAATAGATAGATGATAGATAGATAATAGATAGATAGATAAATAGATAGATAAATGATAGATAGATAATAGATAGATAAATAGATATATGATAGATAGATAGATAGATAGATAGATAGATAGATAGATAGATAGATAGATGAGAGACAGACAGGTGATATGTTAGTGAACAGATGTGTGAGTGCCATGATAAGACAATGGGTAGGTAGCTGGGTATGTAGATGCACATGTGGATGACAGTGAGGGAAGTAATGCATAGATTTGTGAATGGATGATTGTGTAGAAGGATAGGTGGATGGGTGGATGATGGACAGATGGAAGGGTGGATAAGAGGACAGATCGCTGCATAGTGGATAGTTGGGTAGGTAAGTGGATGGATGGATATCAAGGCTAGCTGGGTAGATGAAATTACAAGCAAAACAGCACAATGGAGGCCATGTAACGTCTTAATACAATCCAAGGTTCAATGCCAGAAACAAAGAACATCCAGCTACTTATGTGTTGAAGAGACAAGATGTTGGCTTACCTCAGAACATGGATGATGAGGGGATGTTGATGAGTCTTTCTGACTCCACTGCTCAGAGGTTGCCTGTGGTGTCCACTGTAAAAGAAGTTTCTGTCCTACCTGGTCCCACAGTCGTTCAGTCCCAAAGAAACACACAAAGACTTATATTAATTATAAACTATTTGGCTTATTAGTTCAGGTTTCTTACTAACTAGCTCTTACAACTTAAATTAACCCATAATTCTTGTCTGTATTTAGCCACATGGCTTGGTACCTTTTCTCAGTTAGGCATTCTCATCTTGCTTCTTCTGTCTCTGCCTTTTCGCAGAGTTCTCTTAGTCTGGTTGCCCTGCCTATCCTTCCTTCCTGGCTGCTGGTCAATCAGCGTTTTATTAAACTAATACGAGTGACAAATCTTTACCGTGTACAAGAGCACTATCCCATAGCAGGCCTCTGGACCCAGACATTTGATTTCCCTCCTCCTCTCTACTGTTATCTACATCAAACTCATCACAGTCTAAGACCTGACACTCAGCTTCCAGCTGCCAATTCAACTATTTTGAAGTGTTTGTTTGACCCAGTGCCATCAACATAATGGCTTCCAAGGTGTGTGTATCTGTCTGTGTGTACGTGTGTCTGTCTGCTTGTTTGCCTGCCTGCCTGCCTGTTTTGCTCCTCTGGAGAACCCCACATCCATGACGGTGTTTTCTGACTAGATGCTGGGGAAGTGAGACTTAACGGCCATTTCTGTTGCTCCTCTTTGGTGAAGGCTGAAGTGGGAGGCATTGTGTGACTGACCTAATAGTAGATGTTTCTTGGCAGATGTTGGGTCAGGCTGCACACCCAGATATGAGCAGAGTGGCGCGTGAAGAAGATGGCAGGCCACACGTTCCTCTGTAGTGTGTGGTACCTACTCTTGCGGGAGTCTCTGTAGCGGGTGCTTACCTCCCTGTGTTTTTACTGGAGAAACTTCCCAGTTATACAGCTGTCAATTGTGATCAGCTTGATGGGGCTCCTTAGCCTGATTCTGCCTCTATGGACAGTTGGGCCCTAGCTGAGTTAGCGTCTTGGTCTGTCCCTGTCTCCCTGCCTCTGTTCTAGTCTGCTTGCCCAGTGTCTTTTCTCCCCTGGCACTTGTCTTCTTCCTTAAGAACTCCTTTTCTTATTCTGGCAGTCCAGGCCCGAGCCCTCTCCCCCTGTGGCAAGTCTTTCCCTGGCTGTTCCGCGTGTAGCCATGTGGTGCTACTTATCGCTCTCCCGGGTCACGTGACCAATGCCTGCACTTTTCCCTTGGCATTGTCAGAGCTGAAGCCAGCATGGATGGGCATTACCTGAGTCCCACCATCCTCAGAGGAGACCTAGCTAACCCTCAGGAAGGGCTTCTTTCTTCCCAGTTATCGGGGATGCCTGTTGCTCCGTGCCCTACCTCAAGAAGAGCTGCATTCCCCGGAGCTGTAGCGTGTGCAGGGATGCCAGGAGGAGGATGCTCACATGCTCACGTTCCTGCCAAGATGCTGCCTGCCCACTTGCTGAAGGGGCAACATTACAGGGCTGTAGTACAGAGAGACACAGCTCTGCTGGTGACATCAGCACCTCTGCAGGGTCACCCCAGCTACAGCAGCTGTGTCATGTTAGCGCAGTGTGACAGACTTCCCCTGAGCTCCATTCTGCTCCCAAGGGGTCCCAGATGTCTGCAGTCCAGGGAGGGAGACAACAGCACCCACATGTGTGGAGTGCGATTTATGTACTGGGCTTTTCAGGGAGTTGGTGTGTTGGGCTCTGCAGATGGAACACACAGGGAAGCAAAATGCACCATCTCCTTGGGTTGTCTTAGATCCCAAGGGTGAGCATTGTATTCCCAAGAGATCAATGTCTTCCCAAATCTATGAATTAGAAAGCCAAGACTAGAGTCCAGATCTGGTTTCCTGATACTTCAGAGGTTTAGGCTGTGCCACTGTGAGGGGAGTGAGCAAGCCTTCAGCTAGGGTACCAGGAAACTGTTACATGAACTTTTCTTGGGAGATGCAAATAAATACGTACTACCCTCAGATAAAACACCAACAACAGACCAAAGTACCATTCCATCCAAGTCCAACCCGTGATTATGTTAAAGAGCATGAGAGAGTAATTACAGGAGCGTGTGTGACCCCACAGCAGCCACATCACTGGAAAGTTCCATTCCAGAATGGCCAGCTTCCCTCATAGTTGCGTCAATGGAGTACTCCCTTGTGTTTACCTCCATCCCTGATGGCACGGCCAC
Organism: Chionomys nivalis; assembly: GCF_950005125.1. Taxonomy (NCBI): domain Eukaryota; kingdom Metazoa; phylum Chordata; class Mammalia; order Rodentia; family Cricetidae; genus Chionomys; species Chionomys nivalis. The sequence continues at coordinate 55,515,936 of NC_080105.1, read as the reverse complement.
AATCAGTTAGGGCAGAATCACAGGTGGGCCGAGAGCCGCAAGGGAGAGTTGCGTTCTCAGATGAGGACTCATAGACCTTCTCCATACCCTGCTTCTGTGAGGGAAGCCATCACCAGGCCTGGTCTGGAGTGTGTCTCGTGGTCAGCACAGCTGTGGGTGATCATCACCAGGCCTAGTGTGGAGCGTGTCTCGTGGTCAGCACAGCTGTGGATGAAGATGATTATTTTGCTAAGAGGATAGTACTCTGTAACATGGGGCTGTTTCTAACCCTGACCAGTACTGGAATTCCTGGCAGTGGTAGGGCCGGAGTAGAATTTCTGGAAAACCAAGGGTATTTTATCAGCATTGCCTGCTCTCTCTCTCTCTCTCTCTCTCTCTCTCTCTCTCTCTCTCTCTCTCTCTCTCTCTCTCTGTGTGTGTGTGTGTGTGTGTGTGTGTGCAGGTACATGTTTGTGTAGTCTCGAGGAATATTTCAGGTGAAGGTTTCCAGTCACCATTTACCTTGTTTTTTGAGGCAGGATATCTCGCATTGTCCTTGGGGACTTGACTGGGCTGGACAGTGAGCCCCAGGGACCCGCCTACCTCTGCCATGTTTGCTCTGCTATCAGCTTTGTCCTGTGGGTTTGGGGTGCGAACTCAAGTCTTCATGTTTGCACAGCTCTTTACCAACTAAGCCATGGTCCCATCCTCCGTGTTGGCTATTTGTCCTTGGGGTTCGGGATAGTTTCAGGTAGAATGGTCTTTCCAACTGTCTGAATAATTACTCTACAACCCAGAAGAGCCATCAAGCTTGGCTTGAGGTGACTCTGAATGCCACAGGCCCAGTAATGTAAAAGGATTCCTTGTCTAGTTCTCTTCTTGAGGGTTATGGTTTTCCTGGCTTACTTTAGAGAACAGACCCAAACCTGAAAGGGAAGCACAGGTCACAGGGATGTGTTCTGGTTGGCCAAGGCAGCTCTGTTTCTGCTCCATGGAACAACGTTTTCTACAACCTCTGTCCATCTGTCTGTCCACCCATCCCTAGAAACCACTTGCTTGTTATGCACTGATGTAAGTCAGGCACGCTACCTGCAGGTCATGTAAAAAATACATGGCCTGTGGGGCTGGGGAGATGCTTCAGTGAGAAGCAGCACTTGCTGTGGGAGCAAGGGGGCCTGAGTTCAAATCCTCGGCACCTACATAAAAGCCAGATGTGACCGTGAGTTCCTTTAACCGCTGCGCCACAAGGTGGAGACTCGACCATCCCAGGGGCTCACTGGTCATCCAGCCTCGCTGAAGCGGCGACCTGCAGGTTCAGGGCCTTGCAGAGCAGTAAGGTAGAGAGTGACAGGACACCTCCTCTCACCTCACATGGCGACACGGACCGGAAGTGTGAGGACATAGGTAGCAACATTTCAGGGCAGAGGACAAAGACTGAAATATCTTTTAAAATTCTTATTATTGTTGTTTTATTTTACAATGGGTGTTTTTGCCTGTGTGTGTGTGTGTGTGTGTGTATGCAGATGCGGCTTGTGCCTGAGGAGGACAGGAAAAGGTGTGCATGATCTCCTGGCACTGGAGTCGCTTACGGTTGTGTGCTCTTGTCACACGTGTGCTGTGATTCGAACCCAGAGCTTGACCACTGAGCCATCTCTCCAGCCCTTGCTTGAAATATCTTAAATGTAATATCTTATAATGGAGAATGTGAAAAGTAAATATGAAAGTTAAGTAATGAAATCCTTAAGCTGCCCTCTTAATTCACAAAGAATAAAGGTATGTGTAAAGCCCCCCAGTGACTAGTGTTGCCACAGCCATACCAATTCCTGTATGTACTGTCCTTCCAACCTATGGCGGTGACATGAGGCCAACCTCCTAACCACCCAGAGCTGGGAGCATGAGATCACGTGACTCTGTGTTCCCGGGCTGCAGCTGTTGTTAGGCGGATCGTCGGGCTGTTGGTGGCTGACGCCATGCTGAGGCCTCAAGGGCCACATGGACACTGGGTATCCATATAGGAAGCCTTCCTTCATGTTAAAAATGGATTCTAAATGTTCCTTGACTGTTGTTGTAGAAGGGCTACCTCCCTGAAGCAGGACTATGCACGTTGAGCTCTGGGCTCTTCTGGAGATGAAGGAACGCATCTTCCTGTCCCACACATAGAAGCAGTGAAGGTGGGAATTGGGGAGCGGATGTTGATGTGGGAGAGGTGAAGCTAATATGTGAATCCAGCTACAAGGGATGACACGGGATTCTATGCAAACATGATGTCACCGTAAGGGACATAAGTAAGCATCATAGGCTTTGGCATCTTTGGGATCCATAAGTCCCATCTCTTGGGATACCCAGGGATGGTTGTGTACTATGTCACAGATACTTCAAAGGGGAGGCTAAGAGATACTCTGGGCATTGCAGACAGGACGATCCGTGTTTGGTTTGTAGAAATCCCGCACACCTTGCCTGGGATGGCTAATTGCTCTTTCCTTTCTACGAGCAGAGCAGCCAAATGCTGGCCCTACTGCACCCCACGGCTGCTGACCATCGGGGCTGCCGTGGCCCCCAGAGGATGATAGCTTTATGGCTGATCTCACCAGGGGCACCCTATGGTAGGAGTTTCCAGGGCCTCTGACACAGAGGACTTGGGCTGGAGTTCAACACACAACTCTCTAAAGAGACCATAAAGTAAGGGCTTCTGTTCTCCTCAAAGGGGCCTCTGTCCTCACTCAAACCCCGAGAGATTCACAAATGTTAGAAGGAAATCAAATATCTGGGAGGAGTCGTTCAAGAAGGTTTGAAGCAGTCAGTGGGAGCACAAACCCGCCAATTGTTTTTTGTAAGTCACAGAGATTTGATGGCTCTTGTGTATCTAAATTGGCTTTTCAGAAAATGCCCTGGGTTTTCCTTTACTCCCTGTTAGAGAAATAAGGTCGCTTCCCAAAGCATAAAATCCAGTTTCTCAACTTCAGAGGCAAGCCACAGAGTGTACTGTTTAACCCGCTGAGGGAGAGAAGCAGTGTTAAATTTCATTAATATTATTGGTGACAGGATATTATTCTAGGTGGGAACCAGTGTCCCAGATAGGACTTCATCCTGTAAGGATGCTTGATCTTCTAAGATCTGTTTGTTTGCTTTGCTGTGCTGGTCATTGGACGTGACTTCACACACAGTAGGCAAGCACTGAACCCATAGCTGCACCCAGCCCTTCTCTGTGTGTGTGTGTGTGTGTGTGTGTGTGTGTGTGTGTAGAGGTCAGAGGGCAACCTCAGGGGGTCTACTGTTTCCATTGTTTATTTTGTGACAAGGTCTCTCACTGGGACCTATTTGGCTGATGCTGGCTGGCAATGGGCCCAGGCCCCACCTGTCGCCACCTCCTAGCCCTGTCTTTCTTTTTTTCTTTTTTTTTTTTTTTAAGATTTATTTATTTATTATGTATACAACATTCTGCCTCCATGTATGCCCGCACACCAGAAGAGGGCGCCAGATCTCATTACAGATGGTTGTGAGCCACCATGTGGTTGCTGGGAATTGAACTCAGGACCTCTGGAAGAGCAGCCAGTGCTCTTAACCTCTGAGCCATCTCTGCAGCCCTAGCCCTGTCTTTCTTGGTGCTGTGGTTACAAGCTGTACTCCAGTGTCCCAGTGTCACGGGCCGTGTCATGCAAGAGAAGAAGAAATGAGGGAATGAGCAGGTTGTGGACAAAGATCACAGCCCAGGCCAGGTTCTTCTTTTGAGACCAAGTTTCTCTGTGTAGGCCTGGCTGTCCTGGAACTCGGAACTCCCTCTGTAGATCAGGCTAGTCTGTAGACAAGGCTAGTCTGTAGACCAGGGTAGTTTCACACTCTAGAACTCTGCCTACTCAGCCGTCAGGGCCTCGGGTCCAAAGTGTGCTCCGTATGGCTCTCAACACTTACCTCAGCGAGGGAAGGCAGAGAAGTATCAGAGATGGTCCCAGGCCTGCGATCACATCAAACCGCTGTTGGTGGTTTCTTTGGGATCAGAAATGCCTTCCTCACTGTGGGGATTCTGGGTGAGGACCAGTGTCTGCCTGGCCCAGGGAGGCTGGCTGACCCTTTCTTCCTGGTTAGGTAGTGCTTTTCTTGGCTTCTGTGTGCCCATGGTGTGGAAGTCACTTCTTAAGTTTCCTCTAGCCTGTGATGCAGCAGGTGGCCTCGTCTGTGGGATACAAAGGCAGCCTTGGGGTTGGGCACACAAGCTCCTCAGCTGCGCTCATCTGTCATACTCAGAAGTGTAGTCCAGCAAGAGACCTCTCCAGATAGGAGCACCACCATACTGACAGCGAGCACTTCAGCGATCTTCTCACAAGTTACTGCATCTGCCCCTTCTGCCCTGGATCCCAGAGGGAGGACGGGTGATGAGCAGGTCATTGTGCATCCAACCCTGAATGTGCTCTCAAAAAACAGAGGCCGAATAAGCACCACCCCACCACAGGTGAGGCAGTGTCCCTCAAGTGGGCTTTTGGGGGCCAGAGGGGCATGGCGCAGGTCTCTTGGACACTCACCTGACTCAAACCCTTACCAGTTTCTCCTAAGCTTGGACTGAGAATGATAGCAAAGATGACAATGAACACAATCGTTTGGCATGCTTGTGTTATCACGGTTAAAACAGTGCCCAAATGAAGCGCCTGGCATATCAGACATGAGAATCTGAAGCCCCAGGATGTGCATGGCACATGGAGCCAGAGGGTGGCACCCAATTTAAGAGTCCCTGGAAAGCCCTGGTATTGTCCCCTCACTTTCCCTCAGAAGCATCTGTGGGCACCAGGGCAGAGGTCAATAGCCGCTGGCTTGGGAGGCTCCGTGTGTCTCATGGAAAGTGTCCCTGCCAAGCTAGGCGCCTCACCGTTTCCTCTGCTGAGGGCTGGACAGCAGACTGGGAAACTTCCCGATTTATTTCAGAACTCCAGTAGCCAGTCCCTCCCTTCCTCCTGGTTTGTAGTTGTTTGTTTGAACTTGAAACTTCCTGCAGCCTGGAAGGTGCTTCTGGCCTGAATAGCTCCCTGGCATTTGCAGCTCTGTCCAGACAGCCCCTGTCTAAGGAAGGAAGCCACCAGACCTCACGCACAGATGGGCGGGCTCAGCCTTTCCCACTTGGACTCCAGCGGCAGCGGCATCACGGCATTCTTCTGCACCATCTGAGAGAAGAGCGGCAGGTGCGCAGCCTCTGGCCACTGAAAGAGGACATTCTGGGGCTTGGGCTGAGGGGGATCTCGGGAGGCCATTTGACCCCATTCTTTCTCATGACTTGGTGAAACCCAAGGTCACCTGGGACGTCAACACCTACGTGTGCGCTGCAGGTCACTGGTCCCTCCACAGTTTCTGACTGTCCTAGAGAAGACCTGTCGGCGTCGGGAACCCGGGGCTCTTTAGGCTGACGTGTGACCTGGTCCTGAAGATCACTGGGCTTCTGATTCACAGAGATTCAACTTCAGGAGGGCAACTCAATGGCAGAAAAGGGTGTATCTCGGGGGGCTTCACGGCGGTTCTGGTCACTACTAAGGAAGCGTCGGGGAGCACCAGGGCGCTATAAGCCAGGTGAGTCGGGAGGAATGAATGGTACCTCTGTGAGGACTCAGGACAAGGATCCCTTTAGGCAGGCACTTTCTTGTGGTGGTTCAACATTTCAAAATATTGAGAACCATGTTAAGGACCCTTAAAAACATCTGATGGCTTAAAATGAAGGTAATCTGGGTGCATTTGTCGCATTTCTGATCTTTTCTCTTCTGATCCGAGGACCTGGCTCAGAAGTTGTCGTGGTGGTATATTCCACCACACCCCACCCCCAGTCAGTTTCTCTTTAGAGCAGAACACTTGTTCAGCCAATTTAAATTCTCAGAGTAATGGTTTACAAATTAGCATCCTGAAAAGTGGGGAAGTTCCAGTCACTGGAGCTAGAGAAGTGCCTTGGGGCTAATTTCTGGTCCTGGCAGAGAACACAGCACTCTCTGCCTCCAGGAGCCTGGGAATTGGGAGTGGCAGTGGCCTCTGACCTCAGGCTAATGTAGCATCTTTAGGGTATGGGGTAGACAGGTAGTCGAACCAGCGCCCCCTTGTGTCCACCTTAGGTTTGCCTCCTCAAGGTGGTTTGAAGGTATTTAAGCCCCACAAGCTTGGAGAAGAAACTGACCCCCTAGTACCTCTTACTGCAAGGGGGGGCAACCATTTGGGGATTCATGAACTAAAGCTCCCCTCCTCCACTCCAGGATGTAGCTGCTGGGGGTGCCTGATGACCCAGCATGAGTACAACAGGGCAGAAGGGGGCCCTCGCCCTGTGTGGCTATGGAAAGTATCTCTAACATGGTGGAGCAGATCACGCCCTGTTGGATTAGCACAGATAACCCTAGATGATGTACCAAATCCCTATGCCCTTTATCAAACCCTCTGACATCTGCCTAGCACAATGCCAGGGAAGAACAGGACTGGGCATGACCAAGGCTGAGCAGATCCTGGCTTCTGCTCAATGCCCATTACCAGCCTTCCAAACTCCTCCTCCTTCCCCTAACACGAATGTGGGGAGAGTCTCCAAGATGGAGACTACAAAGTACTCCCCCACATAATGGGGTACTCTGGATCAGGTTTGAGTAATCTCATGCCGCTGTCTCTGGGCCACCAGTGCTGTCTGCTTTGACTGCTGAGGGTATTGAGATCCGTTTTTGCGGTACCCTGCTGACCCTGTCTCCCCATCTGTGTCTCAGTAGAGTTTGTCTGGTGAGCTCCCTCCTGGTGCCAGTGCATCTTAGACAGGTGCAGGCCGGGCAGGTGCAGCTCAGTGCAGTAAAATAGCCCCGGCAGGTGCAGCTGGAGCAGGTACAGCTTACTGTATTCAGCTCGGGTCTGGAGCAATTCAGGCAGCCAGTTGCTTGTCTGTGCAAGCTGAGCACCCGGGAAGGCAATGAGCCCTGGAGTCCATTTCTCCATGTGATTTTTTTTTTTAAACATGGAACCTTTCTGGGGGCTTGTTGATATCGACTTATGTCTCAACAGAAGTGAAGTCGGGGCTAGGGTTGTTGACACATAGTTGGACAGAGGACAGGTGACAGTCATGGATGAACAAAGGGAAGGTGGCATCTGAGGTTGTCCGGCCTGGGCATAGCTGTGTTCTTGTCACACAAGTCTCTGTGGGAGCTGTGTGCTGGAGATAGGGAAAGCATCTCACTTGCTTTGGGAGCCCTGGATCATGGCAGCAGCCCAGATGTGATTCTGACCAGCAGGGAAGCCGTGGAAAGAGGGCCAGAGACACGGGTGCACCTTGGCAGCATGTGGTCTGCCAGCCACCCCCTTAGAAACACTGAAGAGTCCTCTCTAGTTGATACTTAACCACCATCCGCTGGAGAGAGCACAATAGCAGTGTGTGCCCTGGCCCCTGGCATCACAATTTTGGTTCAGGGAAGTCTCACTCGCTTTTTGCTGTCTAATAGATGGCTCCCCTGAGTGCTGTCCTGTCTGCACAAGCCAGGGGTTGCTGATCTGAACTCGGTAAAGCCTGATCCAGGCCCCAGGTACACACTCCATTCCCTGCAGCCTGTGCTGGGCTACAGCTGAGTTCGGAAGCCTCCACCCAGGGCACACCACCAGAGAGCATGGCCTCTTGACAGTTGATATTGCCCATCACCTGGGTGATGATCAGGGCACAGTGATGCTTGGCTTCTTGTGATGCCTCATGGTCCTGGGAGAGCATGGCCCCTCTCTGGCCTCTACTCCCCTCCCCTGCACCCCTGCCCTCTCAGCTTGTGCTGGTCTCTACACCATCATGGCCTCTGCTCCCCTCCCCTGCACACCTGCCCTCTCAGATTGTGCTGGTTTCTACACCGTCATGGCCTCTGCTCCCCTCCCCTGCACCCCTGCCCTCTCAGCTTGTGCTGGTCTCTACACCATCATGGCCTCTGCTCCCCTCCCCTGCACCCCTGCCCTCTCAGCTTGTGCTGGTCTCTACACCATCATGGCCTCTGCTCCCCTCCCCTGCACCCCTGCCCTCTCAGCTTGTGCTGGTCTCTACACCATCATGGCCTCTGCTCCCCTCCCCTGCACCCCTGCCCTCTCAGCTTGTGCTGGTCTCTACACCATCATGGCCTCTGCTCCCCTCCCCTGCACCCCTGCCCTCTCAGATTGTGCTGGTCTCTACACCATCATGGACTCTGCTCCCCTCCCCTGCACCCCTGCCCTCTCAGCTTGTGCTGGTTTCTACACCATCTTGCACAGGCACCGCCCCTGTTTTCACTGGGCTGAGCGGTGACAAAATTTAGTTCCAGGTAAAACCCTGAGTCAGAGTCGCCACACCTCTTCCCTGTGGTAAACGATAGTATGGGAGAAAGTGTGGCTGAAGGTTATAATTTTCTGATAAACAGAAGCGGAGTGTCATCAGTTTACGCAAGAGAAGTTCGGGCTGGTCTCCTGCATCTTCTGCTTCTTCTCCTGCATCAGCCTTCACTGAGACTCTCGGAACCAAGCCGAGTCTCACTGTGGAGGGTGTCCCCTCTGCTCTGCTGGGTTCAGGCTATTTCAGTTAAGCCAAGGAAAGCTGTCTTATTAAGAATCCAGACAGTCTCTCCATAAATACATGCGTGAGGTTGGCACAGACAGTTTTAAACTGATTTAGAGCTAATTAAAGGAGCAGGTAAAGGGCTAAGGAGATGGTTCAGCTACACAAGCACAAAGACCAGAATTTGGATTTCCAGAAACAATGTAAAAGTTAGACAGGCTTGGCAGACGCCTGTAATCTTGGCACCTGGGTTCCCCACCTAAAGCCTCCTAACTAGACTGGATGGCCTTGGTGAGCCTTGGGGCCAGAGCCATCAGATCAGTGGCCCTGCCTCACAATGACTAAGTGGAGAACGGTTGCAGAAGATGCTCTGTGTCCACTCTGACCTTCGTGTGCTCTCGTGAGCACATGACAGCACATGTGCACACCACACTTGTACACCACACGTGCAAAAATGCCAAGCTTTGTGAGGCACTTGGTGATGTTGATCATGCTGATATTTACTTTTGAGCTTCCTGGTAGCTGAAATGAAGGGGTGGGGGGAGGGGAATGGGTATTAGGTCAGGTGCAAAGAAAAACTCTCCTGTAAAGAGTTTTGGGAGAAAATCGTTCTTCCGCAGTCTACACAGATTTGTAAGAACTCTGTGAATACCCTGTTTGCAAGTTTTTCTTTCTTTAGAAAATTAGTGCTCCTCTGTGGATGCTTCACAGCAGCCAGCTAGAAATATTAAAACCTGTGTGTTGAGCGGGATTCCTTCCAGAGTCACACTGTGGTTCCAGCATTGCTGGCCTGGAGAGCCCCACTGCAGCTAGGATCACTTATGTCCCAGCTGGTCGTTGTGTGACAGGTGTGGTCCCACACCAGACGCACAGGTTGCTGAGCTGAGGTTCCTCGGTTACCTCCTGGCTCAGGCCAGGAGTTGCCATGTTTGTAGAAGACAGGCACATTATTCACAGTGGGAACATACAGTTCGAGACTGGACCACTGGCGTGATGGTCCTGCCCATGCGCGTGTTTGTACCCACACTCCTGGTTTCCATGCTTCTGAAGTTACAGCCAGCTGAAGGGAGTGGCCATCCTGCCCTGTCTCTAAATCTAAAGCAAGCTTGCAGAGAGCTGGGAGGTCGCTGAGGTGGGAGGGGCTACCATGTGATTTATGGGGCTTTTGTTCACAGGGGAAACACTGGTGAGAGACATTTCCTTCGGGGTGCTCCTGGAGCTTGTTTGTAAGAAGACATTTCCTGGTCTGAGGAAATTGGGGGATTGTTATCATTTTTAAAATTTCAGGCAGATTGGTTGAGGCAGTAATTTTGTGATAACGAGATCTGGATGCTAGCCATTCAGCGTACTGGGGTTCCTACAGGCTCTTTTTGGGTTTTCTGGATCTAGGTTGTGTTGGGCCCCTATGTACTATCTTTGGGGTGCCTGTGGAGACTCTGCTATTGCAGAAGGTTGAATGGCACACACCTATCCAGGTCCTGACCTCCTCACAGTGTGCATTTGTTGACTGTGGGGAAATGATACCCTGACATTTGGGTGGTGGGGGCTGCCAGTCACTAGATTTGAAGTTTCTAAACAATGGGACCTCACTGTGAATTGCTGGGTGGGTTCAAGAATCCAGCCTTGCCTGGATCGCTGGGCAGAAAGGTCAGTTTTCCACCTGCCCCTCCCTCCTCTGAAGCTTCGTCTACCTGTACCCTTCAGGTCCTGACTGTAAGAGTAACTGACGGTGTGAGCCTGTGCCGGTACAGTCTGTCTGTGCTCTGGATAGGAGTGTTTTTTGTATACCAGGCCTCTAATAGTGAAGGAAATGCTGATGTCAGGTAGACCACACACACACACACCACCATCTGTTCCTTTCCTATAAGGAACAAGGCTCTACCTGCTGCTGCGGCCTCTCCAGTTGGACCACAAAGGACTCCTCTAACTTCTTGCTGGTGTTCTCTGTTGACCCCTCTTGCCTCCGTGCCCCTCGGAATGGTAACTCTTCCTGTCCATCACTGTAGATGGAAGTTATCCCCAGCTGAGTCCCAGTGCTTCAAGCCAGCAAGAATGGCTCACTTGTTCCTTTTCCCGAAGCCGCTTGCAGGCTGCCTCAGCCCGGAGTCCCTGTGTAAATATGCAGGGTGGGGCAAGGAGGGGATGTTAGTCTTGGGAGAGCAATTACCGTATAGTGCTCCATCCTGGTTAATGATAAAATGAAAGTGAGAGGCTGGGCATTCTCCCCGCGGCTGGCGAGTGCAGTCAGGTGCTGGAGTGTCGGGGAGGACACGCACGTGCGGGGTGGCCATGGCACACAGACGTCCTATCTGGATTTCTGTGGCCGAAATGAAACTCTACTACATCTACTCTGAGTGGTGTTCCTGGCTACACTCTCAGGCTGAGGGTGAGTCCTGGGGTCCTCTGAGGGAGTAAGTCACTATGCAGCTTGGTGCTTTGTGGCTGGTGTTCTGTTGATGAGGGAAGTGGTCTCCCCAGTCCCTGCGTCCCCCCCTTGGATCTGAGGCCACTAGGCTAGGATCTGGGGTGCATGGGTTTTCACCCTATAGTTGTCACCTGACTAGTTTGTGACATTGTAGGCTGACAAACATAGGACTCCCTCCATGTCACCAAGCTGCTTTCCTGACCAGTTCTCAGGGGAGCTACAATACCATGCATCTTCCCGGGATTCAGTCACATTCCCTCTGGCCTGGCTGTTGACAAGTTCACCTGCGTGTACAGTGTCACAGATGAGACAGTGGAAGAGGGAATCGCCAGAGATGCTGCTCGGGGCCTGAGCGTGTGGGCAGTGTCTCTGTGGGTGGGTAGTAAGAGAGAAGCTTCTGCTCAGCAGAGGTAGCTGCTGCCAAGCCGGCTCACACCCAGGTCCCCCGAGTTCTTCTCTCTGCATTTTGTGGCTCCAGCCACCTCTCCTAAGAAGGACGCAAGCGGTGTTCAAAATAGTGGCACTTACAGGAGAGACTTGGGGGTAGCGCATATCCCTCTGCCATAGAACACCTTGCTCGTTAGTACAAGTGAGGCCATAGAGAGCCATCGGCAATGTGGGGAAGGGATTGGGGGACCAGCCAGGACCACTGACTCTGCAGAAGGAGGGTTTGAAGAGGTGGCGGGGGTGAGGTGTTTACACTCTGAAAGGACATCCGTGTCAGGCAAGACTCTGTGACATCCGTGTCAGGCAAAGCTCTGTGACATCCATGTCAGGCAAGGCTCTGTGACATCCGTGTCAGGCAAGACTCTGTGGATGGGGCCCATATGTCAACCAGCTCAGCTGTGAAGTTTCATCTGTTTGTAAAATAGGAGCACTCTTTCCTTACTGAGGCTGAACCTGGGGAACTCTAGGTGGTTGTTGGGTGAACAAGCCCATGTTTAGACACATAAATCATAGGTACTTAACAGGGACCATCATGGGTCCATGCTGTGAGATTGAGGTTACCCTGGCAAAGGGGATTATAGTTTTTCCATTGATAAGGTCTAAGGAAAGTCCCTGGGTGTGATGGGACACCAGAGGTCGAGGCTTTCAAAAGCAGAGATTGCGCTATGGACACGATGTCTACCCATTATGCCCAGAGCACAGTGTGCAAACTCCTTCATGGAGCTCTCCTGCTGCTGTGGGACACTCACAGAGGGGCGTGGCTCCCCCAGGGTTCCCGAAGCTTGGAATTTCCTACAGAGCCATGCCTAAGCCAGTGGTTCCCAACCTTCCTAACGCTGCAACCCTTTACTGTGGTTCCCCATGCTGTGGTGACCCCCATCCATACGATTATTTTTGTTGCTACTTCATAACCGTAATTTTGCTACTATTATTAACCATAATGCAAATATCTGTGTTTTCTTTTCATAGGGTTCTTATGTGACCCCTATGAAATGGTCATTTGACCCCGAAAAGGGTAGTCACCTCTAAGCTGAGAACCATTGGTCTAAGCTGACTAGATGGAGAGAGGGGCACAGGTGGTGGCAACAGGGGCTTTGGAACATGGCCGAGTTCCCTTCTATCTGCATCTGTCACCAGAAGGGCCCCAGGAATGCTAGTGAGCATAGGGCACTTTCTACTTGAGCCTATCTTCTCTGTTTTCCTGTAAGGTCTCCCCGGGGCTCACGTGGCAGTAAAGCCCACACAGTGCTGCCTCAGAGCAGGGGCAAAGGCTGCTCGCCTGCCGTTTTACCAGGCTTCCTGGAGTGAAGCCTAAGTCAGAAGCATAACGGGAACTGAAGTTGTCTTTCTGCAGCCTGGCAGAGCCCTCCCAAACCATAGAAACTTGGCTTTTCCTCCCAGAGATTTCAAGGAAGGACTGAGGAAGGGACCTACAGCCTTTAGACATTGCCAGCCCACCCGTGGGGCCATCAGCACCCACCCTGCCCTTGCACAGTGCCTGTGGTGTTCTCTCTTTGATGTAGCTGAGGAGAGGCAAGGCCTTTAGCGTGTTCACCATGGCCTGCTGAGTGGGCAGGGGAGGGCTCCTAATCCCACTCAGGGCTAGGAGGGGTAGTAGGATGTATGTGTAAATGTGTCGGGCCACCCCATTACTACAGAAACAGTCTCTGGACCGCCTTAATTGCTCCAATGGAAACAAAGCCAAGGTGGGGCAAGGGTCCCCAACTATTACATGAGCCTTTTGTGCACCTGGTAAAGTTCAGATAGCAAGTCAGAGGAAATCACTTTGAGGGTTCAGTGTCTGCAAAGCAGGTAGGGGATGCGAGGGACAGAGCTTCCCCTACCACCGAGGATGTGGCCATGGCTCTCTGGAGAAGTTCACTGTGACTCAGAGTAAATGTGACGGGGTTCGGTAACAGACATTTGCTGTTTGCCATGTGGGCGCAGCAGCTCTGGGCTCTATTTGCTTTCTTCATCTAGTGTGTTTGTTTTCTCTAATATATGGCGAGAGAATATGGGGATCAACCTCTGGAGAGCTAATCCGCCCCCATGGAAACATGTACCTACCACGTGTGAAAGCAGAGGAGGGTTTGGGGTGATCACACTGACCTCTGGTGCTCTGGGTGGAGCCAGGCCAGGCTCAGAGGCTCCTGGGGTCTATGTGATTCTGTGAGTGCCTCTATGTGTGCAAGTGTGACTCTCTTACCCAGAAAGACATATCTATGGCACGAGAGAGACGAGCTGGGACCCCAGTCCTGTCCTCACTCTTACATTATATGCCGCTGAGTTTTAGCAACTGAACCTGTGACCCAAACAGCAGGAGCCGGCCGAGCCCGCAGCCTGGTCTTGTGTCTAAAGAGCAGGATGACTTCTGCTGGTGCTGGCCGTGATGGGGACAGTGGAACTGAGCTCCGCAGGGAGAGTTGTACCTGAGGAAGTCTGGCTTTTCAAGGGCAGAAAGTGAAGAGCCAGGTCATGAGATGAGCAGGAGAGCTCATCTTGGCCACCGCCCCACACCCGACAGAGAACTGATGATGTTGGACAGGAAGCAATGGCCATCCCCTGAAATGCTTCCAGCCTGTGCCATTGTCATGGCCACCGGGAAGGGGCTGTGTTCACACAGGAGGAGAATCTCAAAAAACAAGTGGTCTGATGATGGGCTCAGACTGAGAACATTGACAGGAACATTCTCAGGTCCAAGGATTGATTTTCCTTGCTCATTTGTTCATTTATTCATTCAATTATCCTCCTGGGGACCTTGACCTTACACTTGTGCGTGCCCAGCAGGACCCACTGTGGTGGCATCCAGCCCATAGGGATAGTTTCTTATTGAAATATCTTTTGTCTCTCCAATCGCATTTAAAGCATTTCTCCAGAGGATGCCACATTCTCCTTAGAAGACATTTGCCCACAGTTATTGGGGACCATGACTACCCAGGTGCATGTCCAGATGTATGTGGCTCCTGACCTATGCAAGGTCAGGGCTGTATCTGAGATGTGCTTGTCTGTAAGATGGCCACTGGGGGCTGCTCTCCACTGTGGCTTTCCTGTTGACCTTCTACAAGGACTCACCCCCACTACCCCTACCACTGAGGGTCTGGAGTTCTATCCTGGGGCAAATGCTGGAAGCCTGTAGGAGACCACTTAGTCCCAAAATAATCACACAGAAACTGTATTATTTAAATCACTGCTTGGCCCACTAGCTCTAGCTTCTTATTGGCTAACTCTTACATACTAATTTAACCCATTCCTATTAATCTGTGTATCGCCACATGGCTGTGACTTACTGACTAAATTCCAGCGTCTGACTCCAGTGGTGTCATGGCTTCTCTCCTCCTCCTCCTCCTTTCTCCCAGCATTCAGTTAGTTTTCCCCACCTAGCACTGTTCTGCCCTTGCCATAGGCTCAAAGCAGTTCTTTATTCATTAACCAATAAAAGCAACACATAGATAGAAGGACCTCCCACACCATTTCCCCTTTTCCATTTAAACAAAAAGGAAGGCTTTAACTTTAACATAGTAAAATTACGTATAACAAAACAGGTATCAAGCAAGAATTGCAATTATATTATTTATATTTACTTTATCTTTTGTCATAACTGAGGAAAACTATAGCTATCTGTCTATTCTTCAACTCCATCAAAGACTCCAGAAGGATATAATATTACCTAAGTAAACAGGAAGTGCATCATTAGCAACTTTCAAAATTCTAGAATTGAGAGAGACATCTCACTGTCTGGACAGTCACCCAAAGTATTTTATGTACTCTTAGGGCATCCATCTTCAGCCTACAGACCCATAGTATCCAGCAAACTTTTCCATGAAGCAGGAAATTTCAAAGACAGTTCCGCCTATATTGGAAGTTTGTCAGTCACTTTCTTCTGTGTCCTACAAAATATCTATCAGACTCTTTCATGAAGCTGTAATCCCGAAGGATTGTCTCACCTTTAGGCAAGTTCAGAAGTCATTTCTCTGCAGGTCCTGCATGTCTAGTTCATCAAGTAGTCCAGGCAAGAGCAGTTTCTTGCCCAAATGGCTAAACAATGCCATAAAGAGCCTCTTCGATGCCTATCTTCCTCTTGAAGTAATTGGTGTTGCCAGGAACAGATGTGTCTCATTGCCATAAAAAGCCCTAAGTTCTTAAAAGATTTAAATGCCATATTCTGAAGGTCTCTGAAAGATTTGAAGAATACCTAACTAACTGAAATATATCTCTATATACTAGAAAACTTCACTAACCTGACTACAATCTTGACTATTATAGATGTTTATCTATTAACCTATATTTCTTAATTATACATTACATTTTTAAATGAACTGCACAAACACAATACCTTAATCAAGGGCAGAAATATACATATACAGTATAACAAAATTTACCTTGAATTTGTATCAATAAACCAAGATCCGTACCAATGCAAATCTCTATAGCATATTCCATTTTAAATGTAAAGACACATTTATAGATGATATTTGGGAATATGGGCTTAGTTCTGTCTAAACATCTTCCTGCTGTTTTTTGGGTGAAGTAATTTTTTGAGGGGCATTCAAGCTAACCTTTCAGGGGCTCTTGGTCCATCAAACCACACCAGTCTGGAAGGATTCCACAGCCCGTGTACCCTGTGGGAGGCTGAGCCTGAGGAAGTGACATGGGGCATGGATGCCCAGGGGACCCCCCCCCATAATCCTTTGTGAAACTGCTGTCGAGTGTTCTAGTGGGAGGGGCACACAGTCCCCCAGGACATTTCAGAGTTTCACCATCACATCGTGCGGCACTCTCTGTTTTGCTGATAGGGTAACCTCTGAAATTTGAGAGCTTAGTGTCCGCTCTGGGTTTTAAAAGTGCTGACAGCTGAGCTGCATTTGAGCCCTAACAAGATAAAAGAAGCTGTTTCCTCTCAACAGTTGGTCTGCACCTCGTAGGTCGTAGGCCGTGCACAGAGATTAGACCAAGTGCAGGTCTACCTGCCTACGGCAGCAACATCGGCTCTGCGGCTCTGCTTTCACCAGGCACCAAGCCAGGTCCCAGGATGCAGATGAGAAGGGGTGTCTCTGTTGTTCTGAGGAGCCCAGGGCCTGCCTCTCTGGTAGGATGGCAGACATCATCACATGTTCTGTCTTGGTAGAGGCAGTCCTGATCAGGGGAGACCACACTGGAGGATTGTGCTGGCAGAAGCAAGGGGAGGATCCATGATGGGCTTGTCAGACAGGCATCTGAGTGAGGCAGTCACTTGTTAGTGTAGACACGGAAGCAGCAGGCAGCAGGCAGAAGTCACAGTAGGGCTGTGGCTCATGGATGGGCCAAACGAAACATGACTTCCACACAAGACCACTGTAGGGCTTTACCCACAGACGGGATAAGAGATCTTCAGCGACTTTGCGAAGGACAGAGGAGCCATTGCCCAGGACCCACCAGGATTCTCTAGTCACAGGCACGAGATGTTCATATCTGATGAGTTACACACTAGCTTCTAGGGAGTTTTTGCTTGTTCATTGGTGGAAAGACAAACTTCCCAAGAGAGAAACTAGCTGATGGTCAAAATCATGGGACTCTGTGCTAGAGAGGGTTGTATCTAGTGCTGAGGAAAGAAGGGATGTGACGAAGGGGCCGAGGAAAGGAAGAGGGGGTAAGAAGAAACTGTCCTGGGAGGGGAACATAAAGCAAGAATGCACCAGCCAAGAACGAGAATTCAGTCAACTCAAGGAGTTAGTGCAAGTCCGATAGACGTGACTGAAACCCAGGAAACCCCACAGGGGAGTCAATTCCTTGTCGCAGCTAGTGAGTCTGGTGGTGGCCTCTGAGACAGAAGCAGGGCTGTAAGTACAGCTGGCATGAGGGGACCGCTCAGGACCTTGCTCCTGGTTCCAGTGACCGGGGACAGATAGTCTCAGGCTCACTTCTCTCACTGGTTTGTTTTTTCTTGAATAAGAAAAACTTAGGAGGACTGGCTGGGAGGTGCACTAAGAGTGGATCCGGAGATGAGGCCAGATGTGTGTTCTGTGTTGGGTGAGGCCAGATGTGTGTTCTGTGTTGGGTGAGTCTGTCACGTGACGGTAGACTTGGGCAGGAGTTTCATGACTGCCATGGAGGCCCAAGGGACCTCTTTCTCACATAAATCTGTCAACTCTGCTTGTAAAAAACGTTTGAGGGAGGGAAAATTCCTTTAACATTTAGAAACACTTAAATTCTCCTTTAGACACAGCTGCTTGGGTTGCCCAGCTCTCTGGAAGATAGAGCCCCAGCTACAAAGCTATGGAAGTCTGTGGAGAAGCCACACCATGCCTCTTAACTTGGGGAGCAGGCAGATCTTACTTTCCCACACACTCCCCTGCTCAGGACGCTCCTGTGGACTCCCTAGAGCCCCTGTCACACACATATTCCTCTATTTTATCTTCTTTCCCAACAGCAGCACTGTCCCTCTCTCCCAGGAGTGTCCCTGGGCCTGGGGACCAGTGCTGCCCCACTGCGAATGATGAACCGTGGTTCTCACACCCAGAAGTGCCATCCTCTTGACCTGGGAGTGGCTGCTGCCCTCCCTAGTGTAGACAGGCTCACAGAGGCATGGGGTATTAAACAGCCCATGAGGGAATATGGCTGGCGCCCAGCAGATGGGGACTTAGGCTGTTGGTGCCAGAGCCTAGACAAGCACATGCCCACATGCATGGTGGGAAGCTCTGGAAACACAACCCAGAGGAGTCACCGCGGTGTCCAGTGTGAGCTTCGTGCCCGCTAGGCACCTTTTCATGGCGGCTGCCTTTCTGTTGGCTTCCGGTCTGTCTGGGACTCGGTCCTCTTCAAGCTCTAGCTTCCCTTCTGCCTTGTCCGTTTGGTCACTGCCTGATGCAAGCTGTGTCTCCCCTGGGCAGCTGCCAGGAGTTGCAGCGAGGTTCTGTCACCCCGTTCCTAGTCTGGCTGTGTTCGGCTACCTATGGCAGCGGCACTCAGTCTGGTGAGCTGTGCAGACAATTCCAATAGAACATAGAAGTGAATGGACCCGTCAGGAGAGGGAGACTGTGATATCCTGTCAGCTGGCCCCGTCCCCATGCTGGGAGTAAGAAGACTTCAGCTGCTTCCCTGTCCTCCCACCACACTCTGGTGCTGTGTCGTCAGTGCCGGGAATGAGGACCAATGGACAGGCCTAACAGATGCCCTTCTGTCCCGGAAGCGCTGAGGACCGGCCTCCCATGACTGTAGCAGCAAGGATGGTTTTGATGCCCTCTTCCCAGTCTATACAGCACAGGCTGCAGGGTACCTCACCTGGATCTAGAAGAGCATCCTTGCCCCCAGCTCCTACCATGGCCCAGTCACCTGCTTCATCTTTTCCCCCAATTCACCAGACTCTCTGGTCCCCAGGGTTTGTTGGGCTTCTCACCTTGTTGGGTGGCGTGGCGTTAGGAGAAAACACAATAGCTTAGAGGGGAGCTAAGAATGAGAATGCGATTTTTAAAAAGTTATTTCTTTTGTGTTTGTGAGTGTTTGGCCTGCATGTATGACTGTGCACCATGTGCATGCCTGGTGTGTACTGAGGCCAGAAGGGGGCACCGAATCTCCTGGAACTAGAGTTACAGATGGTTGTGAGCCACTACATGGGTCCTGGAAATCAAACCCAAGTTCTCTTGGAAGAGTAGCCAGGGCTCTTAACTGTTGAGACATCTCTTCAGGCCCAATAAGAATGGACTTTTTAAAAACACTGTTGTTCATCTGACTGTGAGGGTTGCTGATGCCAAGGGAGTGGCCCCGGCACCTACACCCCCCACGTCCTCCTCCCCCCATTAGTCCTATTACCATCAGCTTCATTCTCTACACTCCTGCCCCTGCCCTTCCACCTCCATGACCCTTCTGTCCTGTATCCCCTACCCTAGTGCCTTCTCATCTTCCTGCTTCCTTCCCTCTGGCTACCTGGCCCCCTTCCTGTTTAGTATTTCTGTCTCTTACATCCATGCCCACCAACCCTTCATCTCTCACTCCAGCTTCCGGCTCTCCTCCCTCTGACCCTCCTGCCCCCATCTCCCATGTGCCAGATCAGTGGGACCAAGCGAGATAGCACCCATTCCGTGGTGTCCCTTGCACACATGATGAATGTTTTCAGTGTGCACGCAGCGTCCCGTTGTCCTCCATCCCCTTCTGCTCCCTGCATCCTCACACCTTCCCCGCCCCCATGGATGCAGATCTGAGTAGCCTCAGGCAGCACTGAATCCAGGCTTCCAGCCACCTGCCCACAGTGCCTAACACAGGGCTGTTGTGTTTCTGTCTGCACAGCCCAGCTCCGTTGGGCTGGAATCCTGGGCCTCACCCTCTCATCTGCCACCCCCACGAAACTTCAGCACAGACCTCAGACACACCCAGACAGCTGGGTGGAACTGATCAGCTCTCACCATCACAGGTATATCCAGCCTGCTATAGGAAGCTGGCCTTGCTGGATCATGACCTGCAGCCCGGGCTACTCCCACAGAGCAGTTCAGTAGCTGGCTGTGTCTTTTCCTACTCACTCTGCAACAGCAGCTGTGAGCCCTACAGGCCCCCAGAATCCATCATGTCCTGAGCTTCTCGGTGGGGACACCCAGGCAGATCAACTCCCCACTTCTCATCCTGGAGCCTGGAATTGCCTTCAGTAGTCTCAGGTGGGCCCCGAGACTGAGACCCCCTGGTCCTTTCGGGGACCTAGAGGACTTCTGTGAACCACCCTGAATCCTGGCACCTCTAATTGCAGGTGAGTTTCAGCTTCCAGACTTGGGGTGGAGATGGGTTTAGGGGCACAGCATCTGATAGCACTGTCCGAGGAGTCTTGTCTGACACTGGAGCAGAGGTATCACCCTGGCCCACCCCTGTTGTTCTGTGGCCATAGTGCCTGGTGTGCCAGGAGCATCCTGGAAGATAGACGTGGCCACGCCCTCTCGGTCCCGGCTCCTGTGGCCTTTTATTTGACTTAGGTCCCACCTGTGTTTGCTTTCCAAGATGCATATCTGCCCACAGCTGCCAGCCTCACTCTGGGCTTGCGAGATGCAGCTGTCCACCAGAGATGGCTGCCCTGCCCACAGCATTGGTATTAGGCCAATGACCTCACCCTTGTCCAACAAATCTACCACCCCTGAAGCCCAGAGGGTGGACATGGCCCAGCATCCTGAGCCCACTGGACCCCAGTGTTGGGCCTCTTCTAAGCTTAGGGCAAGCAGGATTTTCAACGCCCTTGGTTCCCTGGGGCTCGTCTATCGGGTTTCCCTGGTGGCTCTTCCTGTTTAGCTCATCAATATAAGCATAGGTGGGCTTGCGAATACTCGTGAGTCTGCCCTGTGGCCTCCGGGAAGCAGAGTCTGGACTTGGTGGTGCGTTTTCCCAAGGTTCTGGGTGTTTGTAGGCTCAGTCTCGGTCCTGGGGCCTCTCTCTGCTTCCACCCCTGCTGTATGTAAATACCACCCTACACTCATTGATGCTGCATTAGCTACTTTCCATGTTGCTGTGAGGAGATGACATGCCTGACGCAAACCCCTGAAGGAAGGGAGGGTTTGTCTTGGCTCTGGGGTAGTCCGTCTGGGGAGGGCCTGGCAGCAAGATCTTGAGGCAACTGGCCACTTAGATCTGCAGTTGGGAAACTGAGTGATGAACACTGGTATTCAGGTCACTCTTTCTTTTTTATTCTTCTTGAAACCCCCAGCACCTCAGATAGGTGGGTCTTCCATGCCAACTAACTCAATCTAGAAGCTTCCTCACAGACATGTCCTGTTGATAATATTAACCGCAGACACTGTAAGACCCACAAATATAAAGTGCTGGTTAGTTATGGTGAACAGAGTGGGGTTTCTTCCTTCTGCCGCTGCTAACCCTGTAACTGAAGGCCTGAAGGAAGGCACACCACTGCTCTAGGAGGGAAAACCTTAAAACCGTGAAAAAACACTGGAGAGGGGTTCACAAAAATGCAGTAAAGCCTAGACCCAGTGTCATGATTATATCCCAAGGTCGGGAGGCTCAGAACTGGGGACAGTAGAGGAGCCATGGATAGGAAAGGGAGATCCCCGGGAAATAGGACTGAAAAGGAGGGTTCTCAGGCCCCGGGCCTGATCTGGGAGGTCACACTGGTGCTTATTTCTAAGATAGAGTTTGTTTGGAGTCGGACAGGAGGGGCGCTGGGGAGACAGGTGTACCTCCAGGGGGCCTGGCCTTGGTGGTATTGATCCTCAGGCTGTACCACGGTGACTTCGGCTCTCCCTTCGATGCATTTGCGCCTCTGACTGTGACACAGTTCCTTTGCACTGTGCCACTGAGTGAAAAGCTGGTCTTCTGGGGTTTCCAGCTCCTCCCAGCAAGGGTCATAAAGCGCTTGCCTTCTTTCCTCCGAGAGTTCTGACTTCTGTGCATTGGACTGCTTATCCCTGGCGTGTCTACAGTGTCTAGAGGACATGGGGCCCTGGTGACCTTAGGGAAGGACTGCTCTGCTCCCAAGACAGGAGGAGTCTTTGGCAGGACAGAGCAGTTTAGTGGTGGCAGGAGCCCATGTCATTGGTCACACATGCCCCAGTTCTTGAGGCTGGACCATCCACATCAATCATTTAAAGTATATGTTTAGGCGGCGATGGTGGCGCACGCCTTTAATCCCAGCACTCGGGAGGCAGAGACAGGCAGATCTCTGTGAGTTCGAGACCAGCCTGGTCTACAGAGCTAGTTCCAGGACAGGCTCCAAAGCCACAGAGAAACCCTGTCTCGAAAAACCAAAAAAATAAAGTATATGTTTAAAGTATGATACTTCTGGGCTGGAAGATGGGTCAACAGCTAAGATCAGATACTGCTGTCACACAGGACTCCAGTTTGGTTTTCAGCAATCCCCACTGGGTGGCTAACCGTCACCTGTAACTCCAGCTGTGAGGAATTTAGCACCTCTCGCCTCCTCAGGTACCTGCACGCACATGCACAAAGACACACATGCATGCAATAGTGAAAAGTGAAATAAATATTTTAAAATAGGATATTTAAGTACTATGTGCCAAATATTAAAATTTGGTTGATAATGCTGTTTTGTGCATAAATAAGCCATCCCTTCATGGGGGAGACTGGACCACCCTTGTACAAGGGCCCTGAGCTCTCCTCAGCAAAGAGGTGAATTCAGAGCCAATAATTACTTTCCAAACTTCAACTCAGTGGTTCTGAACCGGTGGGTTGTGACCCCTCGGGGGCGGCATGTCAGAGAGCCTGGCTATCAGATATTTACATGGTGATTTGTGACCGTGCAAAATTACAGCTATGAAGTAGCAATGAAAATAATTTTATAGTTGGGGTCACCACAACATGAGGGGCTGTGTTAAACCGTTGCAGCATGAGGAAGGGTGAGAACCACTGCACATGAGCAGTGAAGTCAGAGTCTCCCGCCCTCAGGGTCTCCCGCAGCTGTTTTCTCCTGATCCTTCAGTCCCTGAAGGACCTGGGCTTTGACTTGCCACTGTTCCCCTACGGTAGAGTTAGGTAGAGCCCTGTCAGATACCTTTGTGTGTGTGCCTGTGTGTGTGGCATGCGCATGTGTGTATACATGTGTTTGCATGTGTATGTATGCGTGTGTGTGCACGCTCATGTGTGTATGCATGTGTGTGCGTGCGTGTGAATACATGTGTATATATGTATGCATGTATGCACAGGCTCATGTGTGTATGCATGTGTATGTGATTGTATACATGTGTGTATGTATGCATGTGTGTGTGCAGGTGATGTGGGATTCCCCTTCCATTCTGAGCTAGTGTGGGATTACTTTATTGAAATTGACTATAAGCGTGTGTGCACGCGTGTGTATATATTTATGTGTGTTCGTACGTGTGCGTGTGTGTACGCATGTGTGTGTGCGTGCGACTGAAAATGGAACTAGGAGGGCTGCTACACTCAGACAGGCGAGGACTCTTCCACTCAGCTACCTCTTAGCCCTCAAATCACCTTTGTTACAGGTAGAAAGGGCCTTGCCTGTCAGCAAAACCACTTCGCCCAGCATACTGAACGGTGTGTGTATCTTAAGCAGACAGCTCCCTTGCAGAGTTTTCGGTCCTGATGGCAGGACGGGAAGCGAGGGCCCAGACTCACACCATTGGCCTGTGAGTGTGCGTGTCCTCTTGGAGCATCTGATGGGAAAAGCGATATGAAATGACAGCTGTCATGCTACCCTAGTCTTTGGGAAGTATGGCAAACTCCTCCGTCTGCCGGGGACCTGCAGCTCACTGATTCCTGGCCGGAGCTCAGGTGTACACTCCTGAGTTACTCCCTGTAACTATTTCAGCTGCTTCCCAGGCTGTGACCCTCCAAGGGCGGGCCTCGTGATTCAGCTGTCTGCCTGAGTCTGAAAGCAGTCACAGACTAAGTACGGCACTGTCCCCAGTCTATTCTGTCTTCCTGCAGGGTATCAGTGGGGCTACCCAGTCACCCAGACCTAGGGCCTGGCCCTGGAGGCTGTCCAAGAAATTCTTTTCTTCCCTTGACCTTGCCCCTTGTCCCCAGTCTTGAATAAGGCTATCTGGAGCATGTGAACACCCACGTGATGAGGAGCACAGTGTCTCTTCACCATGCTCGTCGTTGTTTGGGGACGGAGCCAGGGCATCACACATCACGGTGTGAGGGAGGGTGCTGGGGGCTGTCACAGAGCACTGTCTGGAAGAGTGTAGAGCGTGTGGCTGGCACAAGGCAAGGCCCAGCCACCAGCTGCCTGGGAATCATGTCATCCCCAGGCCTCTAGGGACCACAGGGAAGCATGGCAGAGGCTCCCAGAGACATGTCTGCACAGCAGTTCTGAGTTTCCTGCTCCCACTCTCCTCTATGGCCTGGACAGTGTAGGTTACCTATGTGTCATCCAGTGCGCTCTGGGTGCAGTGACTTATCTGCCACGCAGTGCACTCTGGGTGCAGTGACCTATCTGGGTACACTGCTCTGGGTGCAGTGACCTATCTGGGTACACTGTGCTCTGGGTGCAGTGACCTATCTGGGTACACTGTGCTCTGGGTGCAGTGACCTATCTGGGTACACTGTGCTCTGGGTGCAGTGACCTATCTGGGTACACTGTGCTCTGGGTGCAGTGACCTATCTGGGTACACTGTGCTCTGGGTGCAGTGACCTATCTGGGTACACTGTGCTCTGGGTACACTGGGTCCAAAGCAGAGACAAGATGGGACCAGATCTTAGCCACATGGCTCTCAGTCACTCACACATACACTCTGCACACTCGTGGCATACTAACACAGTGGAACGCAGGTAGAAAAGTACGGGGAGTTCTTGGATCTACACAAGGAGTGGGCTAGGAGGGCAGGAGGGGAGCTGCCCTCAGGAAAGGTGACCTTGGAGAAAGACGCGTGGGTAAGGAGCTGGAGAGGTGCAGGGTCTGAAATGTGCTCTCCAAGTGATTTCTTTCAGCCTTCAGGAAGTGTGGCCGCCCATGGGAAGATAGCACACACTCAGAGGAGCTTCATCCTTGTCTGGGAATTCGCTTTCTGTAAAGCTGAAACTTGAGCATCTCAGTCCGTTTTGTCCCTAGGGCCTGCATGAGCACAGGAGCACTCTGAAAAGGAACGCACAGCCCCCTTCCCAGTGGCCTCTTTCCCAAACTCCATTGGCTTCTTAGGTCGTATTCATTGAAAGCATAGCTACTTTCCACGAACACTACTATGGCTGTGGGCTGTGCCTTACTACAGACGCAGAATGGAATT
Source organism: Chionomys nivalis (assembly GCF_950005125.1). Taxonomy (NCBI): domain Eukaryota; kingdom Metazoa; phylum Chordata; class Mammalia; order Rodentia; family Cricetidae; genus Chionomys; species Chionomys nivalis. The sequence goes on along the minus strand of NC_080105.1, from coordinate 55,490,927 downwards.
AGCGTCTCCCCTACTGTTCCAGGCTGGTCTCTGTACTCCTGCATTAGGGTCTCCACTAAATGTCTCAACTCACTTTCAATACTTCCCAGACTTTGGGCTTGGCCATGAATCTGCTGCAGGCTGGGCTGCATATGTATCTCAGGCATTGTCTGCAAAAAAGGCCAGGAAGGTGGCCTTAGCATTGTAGGATGTCACTTTTTTGTCATATTGAAAGTAAGCTGTGGTTTTAGGGAGGGTGGGCACTGCTCCAGTCAGGTGATAGCTGGTGGCTCTTGGGTTAGACTTCCTGCAGTGAGCTGGAATGGAAGGACCCGCGAGAAAGGCAAGTGTAGTGATGGAGTCATTCTCCCAGAAAGAGAAAGAGAAATCATGAAGTGGTCAGGGCCACAAGAGCTTCTTGAAGCCTAAACACAGGACAGCAGCCAGCCCCTCTCCTTGTGTCTCACAGTTTACATGGTAGGCCTCCGTGGGGTGTCCATCCCTCTCACGCATGGCTCCCTTGATGAACTGATGAGAACCTGCCGTGTGCCCTGCAGATCCTGGTCATTGTGCACACTTCTGTGTGCCCTGCAGATCCTGGTCATTGTGCACACTTAAATTGTGACAAGCATGGGCTTGGGGACTCAGAGAGCTTGGGAGAGAAAAGCAGGCTAGAAGAAGGAACTTGCCAGCTCCACGGGTCTTGCTTCTGTCCCCAGGCACCTCCCTCTGTCACATGGCCCCTTCCCAGCAGAGGACAGTCCTGGACTTCCTCCTGTCTCTGGGCTTACTAATCACTCTATGTAAGCAGCCTGTTTCTCAGAAGTACAGTTTTACTTTCGCTCCATATGTGTCTACTGCTGTGTGGGTACCTGAAGTCACCCAGTGCCTTCACTGTCCTTGGGCTAAAGCACAGTAGGGGACCATGGACCTTCAGTGCCCTCAATGGGGGTAGACCTTGACAGCGTGTCTACAGTGTGGAGACCTGACCGTGTCTCCACAAAGTAGGTACTTGGGGTGGGTGTACTCTCGTCTGCCTTGAGTTTGGGGAACGGGAAGCTGGACATGGGAAAAGGTGGTTGCTTACCCAGTTTGCCAGGAATCATGCCTTGATCTGCACTGGTGGCCCCAGCAATTGTCCTGTCCCCATGGGTTGATGAAGAGAGGGTTGTTCCACCAGGATACAGATGATGTCAGAGGCTGAGAAAAACAAGGAGATTGACGCAAGAGGATTCACCTGGCAGGTGACACCCAGCAAGGATAGCGTCAGAACAAGGGAAGGATGAGGGTGGATCCCAGACTACGAGCCTAGCACACCTATTTACATTGTGGTACCAAGCCTCTGATGGATGGCCGCCTGAGTTCAGACAAGGTTGGCCTGAGATGCGTTTCATTCTGTTGGTAGCAGACAAGAGCACCAGGTGCCTGTGGAGCAAGCCCTGTCAGGACAAGCTCCCGGGTCATGTGCCCAGCCACCAGAGTCCCAGTGCAAAGGCAAGGGTACTCAGGTAAAGGAGACGATTCATTAGGTGTAGATAACACTGGGGACCCCAACAGGGGTGAGAGGCGTGAAGAAGCTAGAGCCGCTGAGGGACTTCTGACCCTGGTGGGGGCTTGGGACAGAGAGGAGCAGGCTCGGGGGCAAGTGTGAGATCCAAGGTCTCACATCTCTGCTCATCACCACCTGGTGGCTGCAGCCATAGAACAGGAGTGTGATGACTGTTCAGGAGGGTGGAGCCTGGCAAAGCACTGCAAGAGCCTTCTCATCATTGGGGAAACTGAGGCAGGGGGTGTCAACAATGAACCCACGCTCCCGGCAAGCCTGGAGCCTGGGAGAGCCCACTTCTGAGCCCTTCCCTCCACTACCACAATGTCTACCCTCTGGAGAATGAAGGAGCCTGAGGGTTGCATCCAGAGAGACAGTCGGCCTGGGTAGGGGGCATACCTCGCACCCAGAGGCTGTCTGAATGGACAGGACCTGACTACGCTTGGAACTCTAATGGTTAAGAACCTGCTCCCCAGACTATGTGGGTAGATAGGACCTGGCTGGGCTGGGGCCTCTATGGCTTAGGTCCCTGTGCCCGGCTGTCCCTGTGGATGGAACCTGACTGAGGTAGGGCCCCTGCAGGGAGGGTCCAGACAAACAACAAGCCGCCTGGCTCTGCAGCCAGCAGGACTCAGCCACTGCCAGGCTCTCAACAGTTAATCGTCTGCAGCAGGATCAGTGAGCTGATTCTAGCTCCTTAATCAGGACATCGAATCTGAATCTGAGATCCTGCGAGGAGCAGGAGCAACAGCCGCAGCAGCCCGTGGCACCCAGAGGCCAGCTCTGCGCAGCAAAGCCAGGGAGGCAGTGTCCCCGCTCGGCAGCCCAAGATGGAGCTCCACTGGCTTCCTTTGTGCGCCCCAGGCGAGCTTGCCAGCAAACAGGTCGCCGGCTCCTGACCAGTGGTGAGGGCGACAGCATGACTTTGAGCCTCATCTCCCTGCTGTCCCAGGACGTCACAGCCCTGTGGCTCCTGCTGAAGACAAGTGCAGGTGTGTCTGTGTGCTGCGTCCTGGTTTTCCGAGGAACCAGCGAGTTTGCTGTGGATGTGTTGTAAGAGGAGGGGTGGGGAGAGTGAGTATGTGTGTGGTAATGGAGTGGGGGGAACAAGATCAGCTGGGGTGGTTCTGGTGCCGGGGTCCTATTGTTGGCTGAAGACTCTTTTACGCTTGTGGCTCATACAGCTGAGTGCAGATGGGGGTGGGGCATGGACCGGCAAGGTTATAGAGAGAACACACCCTTCCTGGAGGGTGGGGGGCGTGATGCCTTGCCCTCAGACCCTGCCTGAGCGTCCCTGAAGGACAGCAGCATTTCTGTCTGCTTCCAGATGAAGGGTGGCTGCATGCCTTCTCTGAAGGCTGGGAACAAATGATCTCCTTTGTTTAGATTTTTCATGGGCATGCCGGCTGGCAACTGAAAGGCCCCTCCAGAACTGGTGGCATAGCTTTGGTTTCCTCCTAGCGGGAATACCTCGCAGGTATTAGCCCCATAGCTGCCCATTTGATGCCAGAGGCGAAGGAGAGCAGGATATAGGACTAGATGGCTGTGGTCTTCCGGCAGTGAACTGGTTCTTTCCTGGGGGCTTCTGTAGTCTCATTTAGACCTGGTTCCGCCTCTGCAGGTGCTGTGGGCTGGTACCAGCAGCCCGGTGCTGGGCTTTGGCACTAAGGAACAGGGCCCCAGGGAAGGGAGCAGAGTCATCCCAGGAAAAAAAGAGAACAAGGGGCCTGGCAGAAAGGAAGCGGCTTGGAGTTCCCCCGTTATTTCTGAGAGGAAGGGCACTCCTTTTGAAGTATTTTGTCATAATTACATTTCCTACTGGCATTTCTGCCAAGCACTGATGAATGACCCATAAAAGATTTTTGTGACCGCTCATGAATCAGCCCTCAGCTCTGTGACAACAACTACTATGGATTTCCCAGTAAAGCCGAGGGGGACAGCGTGGCCCGTAGAGGATTCCCCAGCACATCAGAGGCAAGGGTCCACACAGCCACAGCTGACCCTGCCTGTGCCTTAGCCCGGTCGAGTTGGGAATTCTTACAGCTTCCATTCTCGGCGCATTCACCCAGTGTGCTGCGTAAGCTAGCAACCACTCAGAAGTCTTCCCTGCGAGCGTTTGGTACAACTAGGATGCGTGTCTCTGGCTTCCAGGAACCATCCGTCAGATTTCTGGATAAACAGCTTGTGCTTGCGATGAGTGCAGCCGGCCGCAGCCTTCGTAGCTGCAGACAGCTTCCCTAAGTGGGCACACCCCTGTGGGCACCCAGAAGCCATTTTCTGGGACATCTCGTGCTCTTAGTGCCTATGCACTCAATGGGGATAGGTGGGCAAGAACTCGGCCCCTGAGCCAGGGTGGTAGGCCTTGAGGTTATCATGGCTGGTGGAGAATGGGAATTCATGTTTGAGCCCACATGCTCAGCCCATGCCTGTCTATAATCCCTGAGACCCACCAGCCCCACCCCCACACCTCTCTGCCACTCTCACCGAGTCTGTCTCTCTCGGGGTATCTCTCTGTCGCTTTCCAGCTTGGTGTCTCTGTCGTGTTCTGGTGTCTCTGACTGACTAGACTGATTTTGTTTGTCATCTCTGAGTCCCTGCTGGCCCTCCCCCGTCGCCTCAACCATTCCCTGTGTGTACCCATGGTCTGCTGCAGGGCCAGCCCTTGTCTCTTTGCCTTGGTGAGGTCAACCTCCTCAGTGTGTTGTGTGTTGTCTCTGGTGAAGGTTGACATAATTGTGTTTTTAGATTTGTAGAAGCCTTAGCTCTTCATAGGAGATAAAAGTCCCTCTGTGCATTTAGGGGAGGAGCACGGGATCCATCTCATCCCAGGAGGCTCTTAGCACCAGGCCGTGGGGAACCCAGTGTCCGTGGGAACACAACATTGCCCTCTGTCTGGGGAACAGGGCTTGTGGCATGGGGCCCTTGGCATTGCCCTCTCACAGAGGTTCTGAGCGATCCTGTCTACAAGTCGTTATTTTAGAATGGGTGCAGAGGGAGCGAGGTTCCCGCTCACCTGCCCATCACTCAGCCACGGACTTGGACTAGGCTGGACTGATCCCACCTGCATCAGCAACGAAAACCCACTGCATGGCTAACAGGGCGTAGTTAGCCATTGAGATACCATGTGGGCTCCTGGCCAGGCTCTGACACACTGAAGATTTGCCCCAGCACTCTTCACATGCCGACCTCACCGTGTCAGGCCCAGTCCAGTTGCTCCTTCAGAGATATGTTCCAAGACTCCCTTGCTGTCCTGAGCCCAGAAGTGGGCATGGCTGGACAGCCATGACTCTTGGACTGGGGTGATGGAAACGCGGCATCTGGAGCCCAGTTCTTTCTGCTTTGCCCTGCAAGGGTCAACATGAGATCTCCTGGATGGGTGAGGGCAGGACGCAGGGACTGGAACTTCCCTCTCGCAGTAAGCAGCTCTGCCTTCTTTGGGTAGGAACCACCTTGAAGGCCCCCCTTATGCCTGGCTTGTGGGCTTGGTTCGGAGCACAGTAATACAGTGGAAGTCACTCAGAGGATGGTCATCCCCCTGATGCCCACTGACCCAGCACTGGTCCCTCTGGGCTCTCATCAGGGATACACAGCAAGAATTATCCTTCTAATATTGTCACTGCCTGCTCTCTGCTTCATCTCTGGCATCCTGGAGGGAAAGTCCAAGGAGAGGCTGGTAGGGTACAGGTGTCACTGCCTTATGGTGACCTTGGCCAAGGGCATAACCTAGGTGATCCCCTCTCCTCAGCTTCCTCACATCCTCCCGTCAAGGAGCCCCTGAGACCACAGCTGCAGGCACCACCCTGGTGTTTTAGCTTTGGCTCTTGTCAGTCACAGTGGACCACGGGCAAGATGGCGGGTACTGTGTACCTGGCAATGTCTTCATAGAGCGAGGGTATCACACAGCCACACATGCTGCTGAGGTAATGGAGTGACGGCGGAAATTATCTCGTGGTGTGTCATGCATCACGTTGTACACCTCAGCCACACGTGGTGTCTGCTTGTCCATGTACCACAGTGACAGTATAAGTCACCAGGAGATCCCCACTGAAGGATGGGTTGTGGGGTAAAAGGCTGCACGGTTCCTTATGCTGTCTCCCAGGCGTCAGTGTTCATCAGAATCCCCATGCTTCCCAAGTTCTTCTCCAGCCCACCTCTGTTCCCTGCTGGAGAGGCTCATATGTCAGCCTAAAGAAGTCACCAGTGGTCAGGGCAGGATGCTCCTGCCATGCATACAGTCAGCTCCCTCTGCAGCCCAAGTTATTCAGCCTGCCGTGGTTCACGCTTGGTCATGGAGTGGGACTGAGTTGTAAGCCGGCGCCACCCCTGCGATCTCAAGCTCTTGGTGGCCTGTGCCCTGCATTTACTGATCAGTGTCTGCAGTGGAGATGAGGCCCCATTTCATGGTCATGTAACCATACTTCACGGGTCAGTAACTGTGTCTGCACAGTGCCTGCCCAGGGGCACCTGACACAGGTGAACAGAAGCAGGTGGCCCTCAGCCCCCACCCTCCAGTGATTCCGGGTCAGGTTGGTGTGGTCATCAGAGCTCCAACAGGCTGCTGACCTCCAGCTGTCCTGAGATACAGCAGCTGAGGCACCCCATCCAGCAGGGTGGGGCTGGCAGAGTGAGCCCTCAGCTGCCATCAGGGCCACGTGTGCTTTAAGAGGCCAGAGAGCAGAACTTAGGGCTGCAGGAAAGAAAGATGGACTGCAAGAGAATGGCACCCCTGTGTCTGTGCCCTCCTCTGTTTAAGGAACGCACACAGCTCACTCTCATCCACTCGCCTGATCAACTGTCCCTTGTTCAGGGAACATCCTGAGGAGCTGAGACCAATGCCTTCTCAGAACCCAGGGCCTCAGGTAGACCCAGATCTACCATAGGGGGAGGTGGCAACTGAAGCTGGGGAGGGCACGGGCCAGCTAGCTGCCCCCTCCCCACAGGCCACAGCTGTGGGCTATGACCTGTGATGACAGAGCCAGGCAGGTAAGCAGCCCTGTGAAGAAAAGGCAGGGCAAGGCTGGGGCCAACCATGTTAGCTGCGTGTCCCCCAGACCTGTGCTTCAGTGGGGTGCATACATCTCAACCTCTCCACCATCACATCCAGATTCTCAGACATGGAGTTAGACCCCTTTGTGCTCTTAACATTTAATGAGAAGTGCAAAAAGCTTGATGTCAAAGATTTGCCAGAGATTTAAAAATATTAACTCACTTAAGGAAAAAAAAAGGCAAGCCCATTGTGAAGAGGCCTCGGTTCCATCTAGTTCTGATAACCCTGACTTATGACCTAGTGAACTTGCCTGGTCCTGGGGCTGCTGGGCTCTGGCATATGCAGTGCCCGGCTGTATCTGAGCTTGGGCACACCAGACTTAGAGAACTAGGAAGGCAAGTGACCTCGGCGTCACTATGAAGACAGTTTGGTTTCCCTGATCCCTGAAGAGTCCTTGACTGTAATGAAATGTGTTTTTTCTTTAAAAACCAAGGACAAATGTCCACGGTGCCAATCTTTCTGATTGAACCTGCTCCCTAGAACAGTGCACGTGGCCTTGCCCCCTTCTAGCACTGCAGAGGAGGAGGCCTCTTCACAGCCACCTTTGACTCGTGCTCAGGTGCTGGGAAAGGTCGCCGGCACCCAGGTGGTGGCCCCTGTGACGAAAGCCAAACCCTTGATCTCAGAAGGGCCGGGAGCTTCAGGGACGCTTGTTACACAGCAGGAGCCTTCACAGGCCCGAGACTCACTTTTTCCCTGTGAAACCTTAAACACTTCTGACCTCTGGCCTTTGAGGATGGCTCCACGCATCATTTCCTTGTCTCCTCCTCACCGTGTGCCACTGGCGAGAAAGCCTCTGAGTCAGTGGGTTGAAGTGAGGTTGGTCCCACGAAAGCAGATGTGATTGTCTTCCAGAGCATGACAGTGGCCTCCTTCTACTGGAAGGGCATGCGCCAAGCCTAGGGTCCTCCATGGTGCCAAACCTCCCCCAAACGGTGCTTCACCACCACATTCCACAGTGAGTGACCGCCGCACATGAGTGCATGGGACACTGGGCCTCGGTGACACCATGCCTTCTGGGGTGATTTGAGGCGGTCATGTGCCATCCAGGAAGGTTAACGTTTAACAGAATTCTGTATGGTGCACGTGCTGTGGAGTGGTTCAGGAAAGTGCACTGTCCTGCTGCTTGGTGGGATGGGAGAAGGTGCCACCGTGGCTTTACAGTCTGAGCATCAAAAGAGTCTGCCCAGCGGCCAGAGACCACAGGCCAGGAATCAAGCGTGAGCATGGGTAGGCTGGGAGGGACGGCCATGCTGACCGACTTTCCAGTTCCTTCCCTGGCCCTGGGCCTGACTGTCTTGTGGCTGTTGAAGGTTAGCCCCATATACACCTCTCCAGCTGGATGCTGGGTGTTGGTCTCTCCATGAGGTCAGACACACTGGCCCCACCCCCACACGCATACACAGCACGTGTGTTGTAAAGGAAACTCCCGCCATTCCACACTCCGCCCCAGCTGTGTGGCTCCCACCCCATATCATAGCAGAGATAGTACACCTCCATCTTTGCATGTTTCCGTTCTCTGAATCAGGATCGTTGGGTCTGGACTGAATGCCTGTGTCTTCTCTCCTTAAACCACTCAGGAATGACCCGCCCACCAGTAAACGGTTTGATGAGTTCCCATGGGGCATCATTCAGAACTGGGCCGAGGCAGTGTGACAGCTGTCACTACTGTCACAGGGCATTCGACAAGTGCGGTGTTTGAGGCTTGGTGGCAGCTTGGGAGAGCGGCAGTTGGTGTGGGCTCGGCCGGATAGGAGTGGCGGCATCCGTTACAGGACCTGATCCCCCCTTCTCTGACTTTCGGCATCAGACATCCTCTAGGGGTTCCAAACCCAGGGCCCATCTGAGGATCTCGGGGAGGCAGAGGCCATGGCCTTGCTCATCACCTGATTGTTTTGCCAGCACTAGGGTGATAGCAACCCCACAACACATGTGGAGAGGAAGGTGGTCCCCGGCAATACTACCGTAGACGTGGAGCAGGGCGGAGGCAGGCGGTCATCCAGCATGTCGGTAATGAGTAAATGTCTGCTACCACCAGATGCGCAGGTCACCACCGCTGGCCCCCTGAAGGGAGAGGCCACGCTAGTCCAAGCTTTTGTTCTTGTTTCAGTGACTGCCTCTGAGAAGTTGTCTTAGCTAGGGTTTCTATTGCTGTGAAGAAACACTAGGACCAATGGCCAAGGTCACTTAGCTCCTGTCAGTCAAGCCAGAACTCATGCCCAGGACACTTGGCTCCTCTTGGTCAGGACAGAGTCTGCCCTGGGCTGAAGGACTTCTGCTGCATTCTCACCTGTCTGCTATCCTGGCTCCCTCAGCCATGACCTGAAGTGGAGGCCCATGCCCCAGCCCCCAGTCCCCATCCTCCACCTCCACATCCTATCCCCTGGGCTCCATTGCCATGCCCTGCTCCCATACCCTGACCCTACACACCATTCCATGCATCTTTACAGCTGTAGATCACAGCTTGGAAACAGCTGTCCTGGACACTAGCCATTCCTGCTTGTGGCAAGGAGCTGATCAAAGATACAAGTATCCCAGATTAGACAGACTTCCTTTACAGATGGTAAAACTTTTCCTTCACCCATTGACTCAAAGACGAAGGGTTCAGGAGAGAAGCAGCTGCCCAGGGAGCTAAGTTGTGCATGTTGCCCCTGAGCAGGCCATGGGGAGACACCGGGGGGCTGCTCCCCTCCAAGTTCCCCTTGTCCAACCCTCTCAGCTTCAGAAATGCCATCCTTAGCTTCTACTTCTGAACCCTGCAGCTGGGTCCTTACTGAGGAGTCTCAAGCCAGCCAGCTTCTCCCTACCCTTTCTTGACACTGACCCTGCAATCACATAAGCATCACTGTGTGTCTTTGGGCAAGTTATCTTACTCAAGCAAGGAGCAGCCTTACCTCCTAAGTGCCTGTAATGGTTAAATTCATTAACAAGAAAGAGCTCGCTGCTATTGCTGCTATGATGAGCAGTTTCCTGTAGGAACCAACTGAGGTGTAATTTAATTGCTTGGGACACTGAAGCTCAAGGACCCCACCGTTCTCTTGTTTTTTGTTTTTTTGTTTTGTTTTGTTTTGTTTTTTTACTGTGGGAACAGACTTCTGCAGACCTCAGTAAACAATGGCTTTCCTGGTAGGTGTAAGAAAGGGCGGGCTTTATACTTCAGCTTTCCCCTAAGCTGCCCTAGTGATAGCTCAGTGGGTGTGTCAGTGTTTCCTAGAAGAGCTGACTACTCCCTGATAGTGAGGGCTAACTTGAGCAGCACTGCCCCCCAACACTGTGTTACTTTAGGGGTCTCTCCCAATTCTGAAGCCGAAGAGTTGGGGATGGGAAATATGAGCACCCAGGGACTTCTCAGACTGCTCCAGTGGTGCCTGGTGTGGGATGGTTCTACTTGTGATGTTTATCTTTCCTGAGCATGGCAGAGAGTTCTGTGGGACAGGCGGAGGTGATACTCTATGAACCTGGCCCTAGAGATGCCACAGTGGGAGCTGGACCCTGGCGGGGTGGCCACAGAGGTCAAGTGCTGCCAACTTTCACGTAGCAAAGGAGGCTGCCAGTCATGCCTTCCGTCTACGTCCAGTTGTGGGAGCCTCGATGAGAATGAGCAGTGTCTTCTGTGAGAGCAAAGCAAGCTTCCCGGGTGCAGTGTTCCTTTAAGGAGTGGTTGCTGGCTTGGAAACCACCGTGCGTAGTGACACCCACACACCAGGGCGTGAATGCTTGGGCAGGTGTTTGCCTGGGCAACAGTATAGCCCTTGGAAAGGTGAGAGTTTAACCCCTGACCTTCTGCCACAGGGTCATGCCTAGCGTGGGGTGAGCAACACAGCACACGCCACATGCGTTCATGCGAAGTTGGTGGATTCCCCGCCTTGCACTAATGAGCTCCCAGGCTGGTTCCCACACACTGAACCGAAAACTGTGGGCTAGTATTGAAGATACCTGGGGGAGGCAGAGCCAGGGATGACACCCTGGGTGCTGTAATCTGTGCTAGTCTGTAACTGTGTTACCCACATCAATGGCTTCTAGCCCGTGCTGGCCTGGTTCTCTACTGAGTGAATCTGAAGGGCAAACCTCCTGCCCTCAAGGTGCGTTCCCTACCAACGCTCAGGATCCATCTTTATTGTGGGCCTCAGTTTTAAAGCTTTCAAGAACTTGCTTTCTAAGATCAAGGGGACAAGGATGGTTAGTGGCACTGGATTCAGTTGTTGTTGTTGTGTGTGTGTGTGTGTGTGTGATGTAAATACTTAAAAATCAACAAAATGACTAATTAAAAAAACAACTGAGACTTAGGAATGTAAGAATTCTGCCAATCCTGGCCAGTAGCTCCCAGCAAGTGACTGCAGTACTGGCCTGCTGGCATTGTGGCTCCACCCAGACCTGCCACCCTGAAGATGCAATATGGTCTGAAGTTTGTCACTTCAAGTGTCACTGTACAGAATTTAAGTTTTATTCTGCCCAGCTGCCTTCCTCGTGTCCCCTTTCTGTGAATAAGGCCACGTCTGTGGTCGGAGGCTCTCCAAGGGGCTTGGTGGGCTCCTCTCCCACCAGATGACTGGTGATGTAATCCCATTCGACCTTCAACCCTGGACTTTGAAAAGGAGCATTATGTTTGATTGACGGTGAGCAAAAGCCCTTGGGGATGGGCTTTTTGTTGGCTATAAATAAAAGGGGATAATTAGCAAATAACAGACTTTACTGTGTGACCTTAGGCGTCTCTCCCTGCAGCAGCCAGGCAGGGAGTCCTTTCTTCTGCTTTGTCCCCTTGACTGAGTCATCAACAAAGCAAAGATGAGCTTTCTCATCCAAATCAACTTCACTACACAGGGTGCCCTCCAGTGTCAGACCTTACCCACCTTGCCCTAAGGTGCTCATTGTCACTGTCCCTTTCTCTGGCCTTGGGTGGCAGAGGCAGGGGTCAGAATGCCCCTCTGGTGGTTGGAACTGCCTGAGGCTGTGTAGGAATCTCACCACCTGATGCCCTTAGCGAAGCCTGCTAGAGTGAGAACAGCTTGAGTTGGTTTGTAAGGATTTTTGCTTCAGCCATCTAATTTTGTAGAACAGGAAAAATATCTAGAGACCAAAGAATGGCCCTTCCTATGTGGACTCAGGTACCCAGAGTCCAGAATCTGGCAGCATCTTTGTGTGCATTAAACTGAGCAGTTGAAGGCCCTTTGGACCTCGGTCCAAACTGAGTGGGATTGAGATGGCAATCTTCACGTGTCTCTATAAGGTGATGGCCCCTTCACCCCTAAAAAGGCCATACCAGCGCACCCCACCCAGGCTGCACTTCAAGAGCTAGGACACCTACTTTCTTTCCTTACTTCCTGTGTCCTGACACAGGAATCTGGGGTGTGGGAAGCAGTGCCATGGAGCCGAGGAGGGTTTGGACTCAGGCTGTCTATTGTCCCTGTGTCCTGAAGCCCCTCCTAACTGCCTCTCTAACTCTGACAGGGTCATGGCCAGGGTCTCTCAAATGTGGGGTGTTGTCTGTACCTCCTTGTGCTCACACAGAGGAGCTCTGTGAAAGCTGGCCTGTCTGACCTCTGACTAAGGGAGGGGGTGACCTGCTTCCTGCCCAGGTCACCTTCTGGGACTCTGCCTCCTGTTAACCAGTTTCAGTAGGACAATTCGCTATACTTTTCCCACTTCTGGTCTACAAATTAGACTGGCTGAAGAGATTGAAAAAGCTTGCATCTCAACGCACAGACTCACCCATCCTTCTTCAGTTACAGAAACACCAAAAAGAGTAAAGATCATAATGCAGGGGAAAATGTCACTAGCCCGCTGAGCTCTAGGGCATGGGATGGTAACGACCAAACTCCCGTGTTGGCTGTGCAGTGCTTGCGGTCACTGTAGGGTCCTTATGGGCTTTGCCGTGACCATGCATCACTCACACAATATATAAATTATGTAATATTATGTCTGTGTACGTGTCATGTGTGTGTGCGAGGACATGTGCCGATTGGTGCACATGCCTGTGGGGACCAGGGGACCTCAGTTGAAGTGCCTCAGGTTCCTGCACCCTTTTGTTGTTGTTTATTTTGAGAAGGTCTCTCATTAGCCCGGGATTTGCCAACTTGACTAGACTGGCTCATCAATAGGCCCCAGGACCTGCCTGTCTCTGCCTCCCCAGCACCAGGATCACAAGGTCATATCAACAGGCCTGGCTTTTTTCACAGGGGTTCTGGAGATTAGACTCAAATCCTTGTATTCTCAAGGCAAGCACTAAGCAACCAGTCCCAGCTGTGCCATGAGCTCGAGTAAGGATGAAGCCCAGGTACCATGGTCTCTCCAGCTATGGGCATGGTGGGGGCGTGTGGTAGCTCATGGGGTGAGGACTAAGGCCATGCTCAGGCAGGCACTGTGGCTGTCAGACCGCCCACAGGATGGGTACCTGTTGGGGAGCTGTGCCAAGACCCAGACTGGATGTGCATCAACGATACATTTAGGCCAGTCCCTGGAGAGAGGTGACCCAGGAGGCTCCTGGGTGACCCCAAATGGAACTCAGCCATATGTAAGCCCCGGCCCTGTCCATGGAAACATCTCTATCAGGTGGTCAAAGCATGGAACAGAGCCTGTGAGGTGGGCTGAGTTCACGTTGGAACCTTCCCATCCGGGAAGGTGTCTTCCAGGGGACAATATCATTTACAAACTCACAGAATCTAGTTGGGGGATTCTGCTGGACTAGCCATCAAGGGCCACAATGTTGTTTTTTGGGGGGGTTCCCCCTTTGGACTAGGTGCAGCCTAGAGTTTCAAAGGTCCAGGTATGTGGTCCTTTGGTAGAGGACCCTAGGGTCATGGCAAGAGGTCCCTAGGGTCATGGCAAGGTCCCAGGGAGCTTTAACCAGCTCAGGGATCAACTCATCACTGGTTTGGGAGACCATTGTATGAACCGTTCTTGGCTGTGGAGAAATTGCCAGCCTAAGGCGATACCCACAAACTTCCCAGCAGCCCCCAAATTTCTCAGGAGTTCAGGAAGACTCTTGATCACCTTTATTGTTTCTCCTTAAGTCAGAAGTGGGCTTGAGAGCAGCTCTGCTAGGCCTCCTTCCTGTTGCTGTAGTTAATACCGCTAAGAGAAAGAAGCCCCTGTAAAACTCACACATCGCCACCTGAGGAAGGCAGCGGATGAGCCACCCCCAAGAGTCTCACACAAGGCGCTGTATATACAAACCCTAAATCATTTCCTCAGAACTTAAAGATATATGTCTTGGTGGATGGCTCTTTCTGGCCTGCACTCCCCACAAATTAATTCTCACTGCCAAGAAGTCTGAGTGATGTTGGCTCTGTGTGTTGAGTGCACATGTGAGGCCAGCTGGTGTCTGCAATTGTCCCTTGCCCTCTCCTCACGTAGCCCTGCTGTGTTCCCCAAGGCTCTGACAAACATGACATCCCTGGCACCTATTTTCCCGTGACAGTGTGGAGCCCCTGTGTGCTGGTGTCATGAGTTTTACCAGCAGGCGTTTGAAGCACCAAAGAGCAGTACAGTTAATACCCGCTGACTCCTTGTGAGCTTCCAGGTTATGGCGTCTCCACAGCCCACTCTCTTGGTCCTCTTGTGATCTGGGTCTTCATGGGTAGAAATTACCTTTGAAGTCACCTGCCAGTGATCAATGTGAGTCACGGGTCTAACAGACACTGAATGTTTGTCAGGACGGTTAGCACTGTCTTGCCTTGTGCTAAGGACCGCCACCTTTGGCCTGGTGGATTGGCTTCCCCCAGAGAGTCCCTGTAGTCCTCCCTGTCCCTGCTATCTTGGGACAGCTGCAGTGCTGTCTGTTAGTCTGTGGCTTACAGTGAACATCAGGGCAGAGCCACCAGCATGCAGCCGGGTCTCAGTCTCCAGGAGCTTCAGGTACATGGTAGGACCAAGGGCAGGCAGGCACAGGACCCTGCACATCTGACAATTTGTAGTGGCCATAGTCTGTGATGATGGCAGAAATCCCTGTTAGCCAGCAACAGGTGAGAGCCCTGGGGTGCCTGCACCTCTGCCAAAGAAGGGGAGGAGACACTTTGTTTACCTGAGAATCTGGTTCTGCCCTCCTCCCTTGGTGCCTCTCTCTCTCCCTCTTTCCCTCTCTCCCTCCCACCTCTCTCTTTCCTCCATCACTCCCTCCCTCCATATTCCCCCTCTTCCCTTCTTTTCTCTTTTCTTCTCTGACTCTCAGACACATTTTTAAAAACTAATGGTGAGCCACTCAGCACATAACATTGTGCGAGAAACAAAGGCTTGCTCTGCTCACTGGAAACCGAAATGCCTTTTTCCAGCCACGTGACCACGGCTCCCTAGGTGTTTGTAGCTTGTGCCAGAGGCTCCTGCGGGAGGGCTGTACCAGAGCCCCAGTGAGTGAGAGGCCAGGTCTCCTCGCAGTGACAGTGCTGTGCTCTTCCTGCAGATGAAATCATGCACCAGGACATCGTCCCGCTCTGTGCCGCTGACATCCAGGAACAGCTGAAGAAGCGCTTTGCCTACCTGTCTGGTGAGTTCCGGAAGTCTGGGCCTGGCCAGGGTTGGAAAAGGGACAGTCTCCAGGGCTACTGCCTACCCTGGATCCGTTGGTGCTTCGTTGCTGACTGTGAAGTGTCTGGCAGTGGGGAGGAGGTGGCAGGGTCATTTGTGTTCTGTTGTTCATACCACAGTGTTCCAGGTTAGGTGAGTCATTAAGAAAAGAGGTGTATTTAGCTCACAGATTTGAGGGTCCAGGGCTGAGGGATGCATCTGGGGTGATCTTGCTGGAAGAATCCTGGGGCCGTGCAAGTTATCACATGGTGAGAGGTGGGGTACATGAATGTATGCAAACATGTTCATGTGTGTCTATGTCCTCAAGTCTTTATACAGCCACTAGGACTCAATGAAGGGTCCCCAGTAATAGCAAATCCTAGTCACTTCCCAAAGTCCCAAAGTCACTTCCCAAAGGCTCCTGTATGTCCTACAGTTGGATTATTTCTGCCTCACGGAACATCCCAGACTGAACACAGATCGAGCACAGGAAGGTTAAAGAGACACTCCTAAGTGTGCCCTGGCTATCAGGCTGCTCAACAGCTGTCAGATCTAGAGCTGGGTGAGCTGGGTGCTCCTGACCTGGGATTCCTGGAGCCTGGTCCTTCCACGAGTGAGTGGATGCGAGTCCCATGGCCTTGGTGCCTTCTGTGATCAGGGCTGGGGGATCTCTCCCTAGGCACCTTCTTGGCTCTACCATTGCCTCATCCTAGGCTCTACTTCAGAAGCAATGGTCCTGAACCTGACCAAGCTGAAAATGGAGGGACATGGTCTGTCCCCCCTTGTGCAGCAGCTGGTGTATGCGCACCCTTGTGACAACTCTCGTGTCGAAGTTCCAGACACTGATGGAAAGAGTGCCCTCAGCGTGTGGACACTGCCCTCCAGCCTAGATGTGTCTGTTGACAAGACCAATTAAGAGCCTTCCTCCAGATCCCAGGTCAGCTCAGGGTGGCTGCTCTAGTCTGGAACCCCACACCCCTTAGCCACATAGGGAGAAACTGTCCCTATCTGTGGCCTCAGGAGCATCCCACCCCACAGAGCTTTCTCTGATTTTCCTGGTCTGTGGTCAGCATGCTCCAGTCACATAGATTCCGGAAGCTCTGAGATGTGGGATAGGAGTGGACTTGAAATACAGTTTGTGGTGTATACATCACTGACTAGGAGGAGTCTAGCCCTATCTGAGGTAAGCAGGAAGGCAGAACCTCCTAAGATGGTCTATTGATGAGGTAGACCACAGCTTCCGTTGGGAAGGGTCTCCTCAAGGGGAAGGAAAAAGCGGGTCCCCTGAGAGGACAGGAGGGAGAATCATCCTGGAAATGAAAGCTTCAGAAAAAACTTGTGAACAGCCAGTGTCTGCCACCCCTACCCCAGTTCTCACCTCCTCGGCTTCTTCTCCCTTGTCACCACCCTGACACGCCTCCAGACTTAGCTGTATGGATGCCCCACCAGCCTCGGGTCATAGGCCTTAACCTTAACTATGAACTGCCCATATGTCCCCATGTGGGGGTCTAAGGTACTTGAGGGTAAGATCCTGGGAGTTCCATTGCACGCTCACGTCTCCACAGCCTGGGAGCTCCAGGTTACTTAGTCAATGAAGTTAAGGCCAGGTCTCACCATAAGGTTCCTTGCTGAACCTGGCCTCCTCTGCCGTGACCTCAGAGACTGACTCCTGCTCGGAGAGTCTAAGAAGCTGCAATTATCTGCTCAACTGCAAAGGTACAGGGGCCACCGATGGGGACGAGTGTGTTTACCTAGGAGTCGACAGCAGCCCTGCTGGGGTTCAGGAGGACCAGGGGGAGCAACATTGCTGTAACCTGAGGAGGCCTGGAAGAGCTCCCAGCTCACGTGAGTCGGCCCATGGACATGTTTTTGACCTGAGTCTCGGAGGACCCGCCGAGCCAAGCTGGCATCTGTGAGCTGATAAATGGTGGTGTCCTTTGTGCCCAAGTGTGGGCGAATCTGCTCTAAATGTTCAAATACGACACTTGACATTTTGCAGACACCTCCATCATCCTCTTGTTCCCACGCCCCGTCACCAGAAGACCCAGGTGCCCTACCTGAGGATCTGCATTCTTACTGCACCTGGGCCGCATCCATGCTTTGGAAAACCCCCATCCTGCTGCCTGTTCATTTCCATCCTCTGGAAGGCACAGCTTCATTCTTAAAACCACCCTGGATTGTCCTCCGATCTACTACGCTGTTTTATGAATATGATGAAAGACAAAATTGTCAACTAAGAACTTCAGTGCCTGCTGGTGTAGGATTCTATACTTTATCCTCTCCTCTGCTATAGACCAAAATCAGGCTGGCGAAGAACTCGTTCTTAACTGCATGAGTTCATGTTCTTGGTTACCAAGCAGGACTTTCACTTGGCCCCTTGGTGTGGCCATCCCTCAAAATGGTTGGCACTCAGCAAGCACATTGAGATGAAGATACATCAACAGATTCCCCTAGTGCTGGGGACCATCCACTCTGGGGCAAGAAGATGCCCCTCTAACCCTCCAGCTGAATGTGCAGAATAGCTCTGCCTGGCAGAGCGGCTACCTCCTGGCTGGCTCGTTGATGCTGGGGTCCCGTGGACTTCATGGCTTCTGCCGCCTCCGCTGGTGCCTCACTTTCCCGGTATTCACAGCCATGTCTTCCCCGTGGTAGCTTTAATGGCAGAATTGCAGCTGGTCTGAAGTTCTCTCTATGAGGCTGCCCTAGGTCCTGTGCAGTGTTCCAGAGACCTAAAACACCCTCTCCACTCAAAGGCTGAGTTTGTGGCAGGCTCCCTCAGGGCATCTCCTCCTTCTGATTCTACAGTCAGCCTGGGGCAGTCTCTGCTCTTGAGAATCACCCTGAAGAGATGCAGAAGTGGACAGCTGCCCAGGAGTCCTGAGTGCTCAGAGAACATCAAGATGAAGGGTTGGTGGGCATGGTTGAGGCCCCATGAGCTTCCCCTCTTCCATGTTAGAGTGCCCATTGGTCTTTGTTGTGGTTATAGGCGTCATACCTGGGTAGGACTGTTGGTCTCTACTGTCCTTTGAAGCTGGCATTCTGTCTTCCCGTACCATGAGAACTGGCCCTCAGGGAGGAAGCTTCAGGTCATATCCCCGCTCAGGTCCTCTGGGTCCTGTGTCTGAGGTGCATGCATCTCCAAGAAAAAGGGCTGACCTTCCACCTCTAGGGGCAACCAAGGACAACAGCAACAGCTTATAATATTTTGAGAATCCCATGAACAACCCTGACCAACAACTCAAAAGGGAGTTTCATACCTGATGTTGGTGTTTTGTTAGATATCTGTAGCTCTTGGGAATGTGATGTAAATGTATCCATTGGGGACCAGGCTCCCCGCGATCCATTGCTCTCTGCATTGTGTCCAGCTGGGGTGTTCTGTGATGGTCTCCATTTGCCATAAAGACAAGCTTTTTTCATGAGAATTAATTAGGACACCCAGCGTCCCCAAAGAGTCTCTGTCGCTCTGTGGGAGGCTCTGCTGAATTATCTGCCCTTTTCCTCCCCAGGTGGGCGGGGACAGGACGGAAGCCCGGTCATCACCTTCCCTGACTACCCGGCCTTCAGTGAGATCCCGGACAAGGAGTTCCAGAATGTCATGACCTATCTCACCAGCATCCCCAGGTAGGGGCTGCTGAAGCCGGAGCCGGTTCTGTACTATTGACTGCTTGATTGAGACTCCAGGGGGCTGGGACAGGCTGGGGCTTTGTGGAGGAAAGGAGCCACAGGGCAGAGTCCACTGTTACAGACTCTGGGCCTGTCCTCTTCCCATGGACTACTTGGCACTGTAGAAATTCCAGTATTTGATCCCAAGTTCAAGTCCAGCCTGAGCTACTAGTGAGACCTGTTCCAAGAAAGCAAGATATAATCACTTTCCTCTTTTAAAAATGTCGCAAGTCGTTGTCTATTCTGGGCTCAGAGATCCACAGGGAGTCTTTCTCTCCATCCCTGGGGACTCCATGTGGTCATGTCTGTGGAGGAAGACCCTCTGCATCTGAGGCTCAGTGTGTCCCAGAGCCTGGCCACCATGCCAGTCTGGTCATCAGTCCCAAGGAGGTCATCAGCCTACGAGAGAGACGTGGTCCCTGCGGCAACTGCTGGAAACTGAAAAGCAGAAGTAGCTGCAGCCACTTCTGTGTGGTTGGTGGTCATAGTAGCCAAGATATCCTCGAGGAACAGAACCCATAGAATGAATGTCTATTAAATGGGGATTTCTTAGATTGGTTCACACACTGTGGTCTAGGTAGTCTAATAATGGTGGTCTGGCATCAGAGAGGCCTAGAACTCATGAGGCTGGATGTGTCCGCAGTTCCCAGTCTGGGGCTGAGGGATCGGAGGTGTCACAGAGATGAGGGAGAGGCCAGGGAAGCAGCTGTGTTTCGTCTGAGACTCACTCAGACATCCAAGTGGAGGTGGCAGGTCCAGACTGACCCATTTTATGTTTAGAGTCCAGAGCAAGGGTCAGCTAGGAGTGGTGTGAGCTGGTGGGTAGGGCTGAGAGTGGGTAACATGGGGGAGGAGTTAAAACGGAGCCCCTATGTGTCCCCAGAGGAAGAAGATCTCTGTGCCAAGGGATATAGGACTGAGCCAGGAAGTAGAGGTGAGCCCGAGCTGTACCTGAGGAGCAGGGACCAGCAGACTCTGTGGCCGTGGATGGCTCATGGGTGTCTAGGTCAGCACTGTGCCGTGCCTGTCATTAGCACTACCTCTGCTGTCCCTTCTGATCATCAGCAGTAGCTCCGCTCCTTCTCCTGTCCCCTCTGTGCTTATCAGCTCATCCCAGCATGTTAGGATTCTGCCGAGGACAGTTTGGGAGGGTGAGCAAATTTGACAGGATATAGAAGAACGGAGGGTAACTGGAAACAGCCCCTGCTTAGCTTGCCCGCGAGGCCACAGAGGCAGCCTGGGTGACAGGAGTGGGAAGCACGTAGGCTCTACCCCAAGATGAGAGGGACCTGGATGTGCTGCTGAACGTGGCCCAATGGAGAGGAAGAGGGAGCAGACAGTGGAGCATCCTCCTCATCCTAGCCTGGCGTGCTTTTCTTCCTCGAGACTGAGCTAGTGCTAACTGAGCCCACCAGTAGATGCTCCTGCGGTCATTCTACTCCACCACAGACTCTCTATCCTGGAGTTGGCCTCATTCACCCCACACTAGCCAAGGTACTCCTCTAACTTCCCTGATCACCTCCAGGTCCAAGTAAGGCCACCAAGGTTTTGTGCAGACATGCATCCTCACCCATGTGCACATGCACACGCACACACACACACACACAGTCGTGCATTCTCACAGTCACACATGTACACACATACAGGCTAGCATGCATGCTTACCCATGTGCTTGTACACTTATACATGATCATACTCACAAATGAATGCCTACATGCTCATATATATGCAGGGGTTCATACCTGTGCTCCCATATACACACTGTCACATGCACACACACTCATGTGTGTTTCCAACACATGTTCACATATGGATGCTCATACACACTTATGCATGTTTGTATATGTATATAACACATTATATACATATTTGCATGCATGTTTACATATGTGCATTTCCATGTTTGCACATGTACACATTCTACCATGTGGGGAAGCAAAGCAAATCAGGTCGAGTTGTAAGTTTTAAGAATACTCAAAGGATCCCAGCAGAGTTCCTACCGTAAACTCAGCACGCAGAAGGCTGAGGCAGGAAGACCACGAGTTTGAGACCTGCCTGGTTTACATACGAGACTCCAGAGAGATGGGGAAGACGGCAGAGAGGGAGTAAAAACAAAAGAAAAAAACTGAATATTGAAGGGAAGGAAGAAATCATACCAGGGTTGCTGTCCCCGGGAATAATATTGATCAGAGAAAAATCCCATCTCTCGTGCCCACAGTGTGGGTTCCCTTTGCTGCAGCTGCCACTGGCTCCTTGGGAATTCTCTGCCATGGTATGTGGGTACTTCTGTGGGGCCAGTGTCCTCCGGCAAGGATATCTAGTGACCTGTGTGGAAAGGGGGCTGGCGGAGTTCCCGGGTGCCTTTGCTCTCAGGAGCAGGCTGCTCACTGACCACAGATGGGCAGCCTTGCCTCATCAGCAGACCAGAAGCTGGTGGCTGTGAACCTCCACTCGAGCTGTTGCTAAGGCACACAGCGACAGTGCAAATTCAAAGAGGCATGCGAAAGTGTTTGCTCTTAAGTGGGCCATAAATCACCTGGAGGCAATTTTCACTTAGGGCTGGGAGCTGCCAGAGGGTACTGGACCCCCTTCCCCTGTAGCACACTGACCCTCCATTTGCAAAGTTCCTCCAGTCACAGCCTGGCAGACAGGTACTTCTCTCCCAGCTGCCCTTGGGGATGAGGTGTCAGCGTACGCTTCCATGTGTACACACCATACGTGCACTGAAACACGCAGGTAGAAATGAACAAGGCAGATATGCAGAGACATGCTTACAAGTGTGCAGAGACACACGTGCTCACTGAAATGATACTCAGCTTGTGAGGACCGTGTGAGGTGGAATGCAAGGCTCAGAAGCACACCTGAGAGCCTCAAGCTCCATCAGGCTGTGTGGGTGCTGTCTCTAGAACGCCTATTTCACCCTCCCTTGCTGCCCACTCCTGCAGGCCCCAGAGCAGCCAGATCCGTGGCCCTGAGACAGCCTTATTCCTGCCATGAATTCAGATGGGAGTTTCCATGGCTGTGTGAGTGTGCAGGTAGAGCGTGTGTGCATCCATGCATGTGCCCGCCCACAGCCGTGCCTGTGTTACATGTGCAACTTCCGCTTCTGCTCCCCCCCCCCCCGCCCACTGGAGCCACAGATAAGGGTCGGTTAACCTCAGGACTGCTCCCTTCCATGTGTGGTGGGCAGCATGGCATCCTTTTTATTGGTGCCCATAGTGTAAACAGGTCAAGTGCACCTGTTTGTCAGCAGGGGGCTTTGGAGCCTGTGCGTTTCTGGTTGAGGTCCTGCTGCCATGAAGGACCATTGCTAGATGAGAAGGTTCTCGTATTCTGTCTCTTGTTGATGACGGGCGCCTACATTTCTAGGTGATGCTCCCTTGAGCCTTATGTACCCAGGTCTGCAACTCTGTCTTAGTTAGGGTCTGCTGCTGTGACGAAACACCATCATCAAAAGCAGCTTGGGCTAGCCTGGTCTACAGAGGGTTTATTTTGCAATTAAAGGAAATCAGGACAAGAACTCAAACAGGGCAGGAACCTGGAGGCAGGAGCTGCTGCAGAGGCCATGGAGGGGTGCTGCTTACATGACTTGCTCAGCCTGCTTTCTTATAGAACCTAGGACCACCAGTCCAGGGATGGCACCACCTACAATGGACTGGCCCTCCCTCCCCAATCAATCACTAAGAAAATGTCACGCAGCCCGGACTGTAGCCCGATCTTATGGTGGACTTTCTCAAGTGAGAGTCCCTCTTCCCAAATAGCTGTAGCTTGTGTCGCACAGACAAAAATCTAGCCAGGACATCCTCCTTGCTGTGGTGTCAGTGTAATGCTTACCTCGGCGGTCACAGTGTGTGGCTTCCAGGCCAAGAGGACTGCGGACAGTCAGGGCCACTTCACTCGCATGGATGAGCCTACCCTCCCTTCTCGGAGCTCTCACGGAGGGCTCTAGACTCAGCTTCTTACACCAGCTTGATTTAGAAAGAAGTCTGGCGCTTTGAGCACGGGGGGGGGGGCCTCTGAGGCTTCCCAGAGTCCCTGCAACTTCTGCCCTTGAATGCTCATACTGCAGTGACCTTCTCATGAGGTCCTGTCCCTAAGTCTTCCTGGGTCACATTCTCCTGACCCCACCAGAGGCCACCTCCTCTTAAGCACTTGTTAGTTATCTTTCTTTGTAACTGTCATCCAGTATGATAGCCACTGACCACATGCGGCCACTTGAATCTGTAACTGTCATCCAGTATGATAGCCAATGACCACATGTGGCCACTTTCATTTTAAAATGAAAACAAAATAGTTGTTTCTGCTCACACATGACTAGGGGCTACCACGCTGGTCAGCTGCAGTCTGTGATGCATGTCATGTTAACAGCCTGTACCTCAAATTCAAGGCCAAGGCCAGTGATTCTCCTGCTCACTTGTCCTGGAAGAGGGACAGCGGTCATCGCCCTGCTAGAGGCTGTGTCACTGTCGCTGTCCTATAAGGAGGCTCTGGGTGGCACGAATAGTGGCTCTGGGTAGCCCTCCCCCAGGGTCTTCCTCATCCCTGTCACACACGGCCCTTAGCTGGCTGTCCAGGGAGCTGGTGATGGCTGAGAGGAAGCCGCGGAATGCTACTTGTTAGAACTCTCGGTCCAGGGTAGAAAAGAATTGCCTGAGGGGCAGCCTTGGTCAGCCCTCAGGGAGGAGACTAAAAATGCCTACAGCCACAATGGAGACAATGAGTGGTGGCTCCCCTAATACTACTACTACTGCTACTACACGCACGCGCACACACACACACGTGCATGTGCACACACTCACACACACACGTGCATGTGCACACACTCACACACACACACCAGCTCAGGTCTCCAAAGTTAGGCAGAGATCATAGAAGCCTTCTGTGAAGAGACCATAGGTTCTGGGAGGCTGAGGGAAAGGGGAGGGCAGAGGCTGCCTAGCCAAGGTGGTGGGAGTTGGGTGAATTCAGGCCATTTCGGACAGCAGGGTCTCTCTGATTCCCCTTCTCTTCTAATATCCAGAGAAAGGAGGACTGAGCCCAACAGCTGCTGTGGAATCATGGGTTGCATCAGTCTTGTCCCCCAGCGCCAGGAGTACTTTGACCATGTGTCCCCTACCCTCCGCCAGGCACCCATTCCTGTGCCTGCAGGGAGACTTTGAGGCTGGGGACCCCTGCCCAGAGCCAAGCATAAGTAATAACATCCATGGATAGGAGGGGGACCACCCAGTTCCGTAACCCCATCCCTGCTCCTGCCCAGAAGCACCGTTTCCATGATGTAGTTGCTTTGAGGTCACCAGGTCCTGTGTGTTCCAGGAGAGCCAGGGAAGCTGTCAGTCTGCTGACTGACTCAAGCCTTCTGAACCCACGGAAGCCAGCCAGGCAGCCCAGAGGAGTTGGATCCCCTCAGGAAGACGGCCTTATTGTCCTGAGGCTGTCCCTGTGCCCTGGCTGGATCCTTACAAACTCTGTGCCCTTCTGCTCTCAGGATGCCCTAGGCAGCCAGCTGTGGCTTCAACCAGTGAGGCCTGGACATCTAGTAGGAGGCCGGAGGTCAGGGAATGCTCCTGCGCCAGACTCTCTTGAATGTGCAGCTTCATGCTTACCACATGAGGGCGCCATTAGTCAAACTATCGACCTGCCTGGTTTCACATACTTCCCCGCCTCCTTTGGTTCCTGTAACTCCAGGACCTGCTCTTAAACTCCAGTGTCACCCAGACATAGTGACAAATTTCACACGCTATCAAGGGAACATGTCCCCTCTGGCCAGCGATGTCCCATCTACGATGAGCATATCCTGTGACCCTCGGTCCTCTGCTCGGCTCACCACTAGCTGCCTCTCTCCAGGCCCCCACACCCTCTCCTGACCTCATGAGCTGGTTCCTTTCATCCAGGTACCACAGGGCCATGCTTCACACTTGCCCTGCGCTCCACCAATCCCTGGAGTGCCAGCATCTACTGGGTCCTGAGTGCTGGCTCCCGTAGCCCAGCCTTAACACTCACTCTTGCTGCTCGGTCCTTGAATGTTAACACCCCCACACCTCGCTTCCTACTTAGGTGAGCTATAGGGTTAATTTTCCCCAGGGAGATGACACCAGGAACACCACAGGGACCAATGACAAGCCGAAGAAAAGATTCCTATCTAAGTCCATGTTATCAATCATTGCGACAAATTGACGGCCTTTCTCATAGACACATGGGTGACCCCAGAGCAGCTGCATCATGGAAACGGTGCAATCTCCCAAAACCAGGTGGAAGTGGGGCAGGATTGTGTACAGTGAGGGTGTGGGGGCATCTAGGAGGGAGGGAGTGCCCAGAATCTCAGGTGAGAGTCCAGTGATCCCCCACTCCCTCCATCTGTGCGGGCACAGCAGGCCTGACATTGTGAGGGTCTCCTGTGGGTTCTCACAGGCGCTCTGAGCTAAAGAGAGGGGCAGTCATGCCGTGCCCGGAGAACAGTGTTCTAGGCAGCCTAGAGTCTTATGTAGCTCGGATGGAGCCTCCCTCATTGAGGCCAGAGGACCAGGGGTGTTTGACGTCTGCTGCCCCCAGCCAATATGAGGTGATAGAAGCATTCCTACTCCTGCTGGCTCCAACAGGAAGACCCCTGCTGAGCTAGGTCTTGGGGGAAATGTGAAGCTGGGCATTTACATCAGCTGCAGGACAGAGCCTGGCCCTGCGCCTGTCATTTTATGATCACATTGCTGCCCGGTGGTCAGACGTCAGACCTTCAAAACTAGATCAACAGTGGCCTTACAGAAGATTCCAGCAAAGTCAAAACTCCTGAAACAACCGTTGTGAGACCTTTTTTGCATAAAGTGAGCTCCTGGTCCTCAAATTTAGCTCAGGTGCCTGCCTGAGAAGACCCCCCCCTTACAGGTTTCAGAGCTGGAGATCACAGCAGGTGTCTCTAGCAAAGCTGGTGCCTGAAGGCAGAACACCTGAGGCTCCCCGTGCCTCTTCCCATTCTTCAGTTGTAGGGAAACCAGCCACAGCAGTCTCTCAAGGCCCAGGGAACTGCCCTGCAGGATCCCAGGGGAACTGCCACCCTCCTGGGGCCAATCCCTGAGTCTGGCTTGCTGGGGGTGCAGGCAAGCAGATGCTGTGATGTTGGAACCACCTTCATGTGCCCCTTCTCTTCCTATAGATCCATGTTCCCTGGCATGGGAGAGACGGGGGGGAGGGAGGAAGGGAGGGAAGGAAAGAGGGAGGGGGAAATATTGGCAGCAGGAGGAGAGCCTCAGTGGGCCCACATGTGGCTGGGAACCAGCTGGGCATGCCCTGGGACTGGCTGCAGTGATGGTAAGGAGAAAGGAACTACTTCATTCCAAGATTTCCTTCAGAGAGTGTGACCCCGGGAGGCTGCCACAGTGTCCTGGTGATCTAGTATGGCAGGTCCAAGTGTCTGGGCTCTGTGATAATGGGCAGCAAATGTAACCTTCCTGTGCCCCACCCTCACAGAGTGACCATGAGGCCTCAGTAAAGAACTGTGGTGGTGTTTGTCCCATGCTTGGCCCATAGCCACATAGCAAGTCAAGAGGTCCTCATCCAGAAAGAGGGACTGGCCCTGGCTGGCAGGGATCATGATAAAACAGCCCTGGGAGTTCTCTGTGCCCCAGACTGAGCTGCTGGGCAGTGGAGTGAGGACACAGCTGCCCTCTCACCCTTGGTTGTCAAGCCTTAAGCTAGCTACAGTGGACAGGGCATCTTGCAATCTGGTCCATCCTCCTAGTGTCTTTAATTCTTTGTATTTGTGATGGTTTGAATAAGAATGGCCCTCATAGGCTTATAGATTTGAATGCTTGGTCATCAGGGAATGACACTATTTGAAAAGATTAGGAGATGTGGCCTTGTTGGAGGGAGTGTGTCACAGGGGTGGGCTTTGAGATTTTCAAAAGCCCAAGACAGTTCCAGTGTCTCACTCCTTTCTTGATGGTCTGACCATGCTTGTTGGCAAAATGTAGACTTTGGGACTTTGGATTAAGAAAGCAATTGAATGCTTTTGAGGTTTAATGCACCATCCTAGTAGGAGCGTGGAGGACAGTGGTGCTGAGAGCAATGTAGATTTTGATGGCCTGGCTCAGGAAGTTTCAGATGAGGATAATATTAATAAATGGCCTAGAGACTATTCTTGAGATATTTTGGTGAAGAATATGGCTGATCTCTACCCTTGTCCAAAAAATCGGCCTGGGGCTAAATTGAAGAGCTTTCCATTGATTCCCTTGGTAGGGGAGAGTTCAAGACAGCCTTTTATTGAGGGTACTGTGCAGTTGTTAATGGCCACTCTTACACATAGCTATGAAGAGAAGGAGCAAGTCAGTAGGCAGCACCCTCCATGGCCTCTGCATCAGCTCCTGTCTCCAGGTTCGGCCCTGCTTGAGTTCCTGTCCTGGCTTCCTTTGATGATGGACGGTGATATGGAAGTGTCAGCTGAGCAAGCTCCCCCCCCCCAACTTGCTTTTGGTCACAGTGTTGCACCACAGCAGCAGAAACCCTAGCTAAGACAGGATTTCATATGAAATAATTTTTTTTCATTCTCATGGTCTCGAGTGTTCATAGTATAGGGTTTTAGAAAAATCTAGATGTTTAGTATGAGTGAGTGAAGGCCATGCCCATGGCACTGGGTGTAGGGGCAGAGCTTCATGGATGGAGGAGTGGGGACCGTGTTGTGCCTGTGTGGCTGGCAGCAAGTGTTTGTGTTTCCTTGGGCATTTGTACAGATGCACATAGGAGCTGACAAGCTGGATGTAGGCTCCCAAGCTTCTGTGTTAGGCTGGGGTTGGGCCGGCACCCCTGGGCTGCTTGGTGGAAGTTTGTTCCTGAAGAGAATATTCTGGCTTCAGGAGCTTGCTGGCGTCTCGGTTCTAGGTCCTGTTGTGCAAGGAGTATCTGTGTGTGTGTGTGTGCGTGCACATATATGTGTATTGGATGCATGTGTACATGTTTGTGTATATACATGTGCAAATGCACATGTATGTGTATGTAGAGGCCAGAGGTCAACATCCAATGTCTTCCTCAGTCACTCTCCACCTTATTTTTTGTGTCAGGGTCTCTCCCCAAATCTGGAGATCACTGATTTGGCCTGACTTACTGACCAGTGAGTCCCAGAGATCCTATCTCAGCCCCTCCCCCAGTTCTAAACTTACAAGTGTGCACTGCCATGCCAGTTTTTTTTCTTATGTAGGTGTTTGGAACCCAAGCACAGGGCACAGGCCTTCATACCTCACGGCAAGCAAATTCACCCACTAGTCGCCTTCCCAGCTCCTTCACGAAGGGGTTCCATGAGAGGCACCGAGAGACCAGAGAAAGGGGCTGTAATTCCTCCACAATAGAAATTGCTTCAGAAGAAAAGGAGACTGAGCCAGGCTGTGGTTCTCTAGGAGATGGTGGCCCCTTGCATGTAACTCACACAGGGGTCCCAGCAGGTGGCTACTGTTATTGTCCCCGCGTTTGTAGAAGAGGAATCAGAGGTGGTCACAGTGAATCCTGGAACAGTATCTCACCTCATGCACACCCCTTGGTGTGAGCTGCTAGTAGGAAGCCCTCTGTGGATTCCCTCAGGTCATTGATTTGGGACTGGAAGCATGCAGCCAGACTGTTTGGGCTGAGTCTTGCCTGTGGTGTCAACCTACTGTTCCGAGCCCTCTTTTCTGTCACTCTAGGAAGGGTCAGGCTTAGATGACAGACTCAAGAGTTACAGTGCCAGTCCCAAGACATGTCCTGGTAGTGGAGAAGGGAGGCTGGAGTGGGCTCCCATCAGCCCATCTGGCTGTGACCTCAGGGCTTCCATGAGTGTGTGTAAATCTCATGCATCACAGGGAAACAGCCTATAACCTTGAGGGGGGCTGGTCGGGAACCCATCACCCCGGCATTGCCAATGGTCTCTACTCCAGGTGGCTACTACAGTGCTGCTATCTCCCTGCCTGGTTTTGGGGTATGCCGTGGAGCACTTGGTACAGGCCAGGGCAGGCTAGCTGGATTCACCCACTAACCGTTAACCACTATTGCAAATGCAGCGAAGGCCTGTGTAGAGCTGCTCAAAAACTCCATATGCTACCTCAGAGGTGTAGGTGCCTGTATCACCCAGGCCAGAGCAGGACTGGAGGGCTACCCTGTCTCCAACTCCTCAGGCACTAGCCCAGCAGAACCGGCTGGGCAGGTGAGTGGGTCCCCAGTTCTGTTGAGCTACCAGCAGCAGAGAGGAGAAAGCCCCTTGTACATGGGCATCTATCAGGAGTATTTTGCATGTCATCGAACACGTGGAGTCCTTCATCCCCCCCCCCCCCATGCACTGGATGCTTGACCGCACACTGGTGTGTGCTCTGCAGACACAGATTACTTCCTGGGACTCAGAACGGTCTATTAATGGAGTTGCAGCATGCAGGGTTTTGCCGACTGCATAATTTATAGCGCACTGTAGAATTCTGACTTTCCCTTAAGTGCAGAAATGGTTTGCTGAGATACGTCCGTGGATTCAGAAATCAGGCCTTCCAAGCCAGCGCCTCCAGCAGCCTGTCTGGTTCCTTTCTGCTGAGGATTGGCTGGCAGCAGTGGCTGCTGGCACTGCACAATTGGCTTGGATGTGAAATTAGCCAACAGAAACAGGCCTCCTACTTCCCCCGCTTCCACCCCATGACTCAGGCTTCTGCCGCCAGACTGAGCTGAGCGACTCGGGGCATGCTACAGAACCGCACGATGCTGCCCTGCCTTTATCACAGATGTCGCTGCTGCAGAGGGCAAAAGCTCGTGCCTCACACCCTGCAGACATCAGGGAGCCCTCACAAGCCTTGGAGATTTTCACCCAAAATCGTGATGTCATCAGGAGCCATTTTTTAATGTGGCTGAACACGGGACCTCAGATGCTGGGACTAACGTGATGTTTGTGTCCTGAAGCTTGTTTGGATGGCTTGACCGGCTGCCCGTGCACAGAGAGAAGTGGCTTGGCCCTTGCCGTGCAGTGAGATGTCACTCTGTTCCAGGAGGAGGGGCTTCTGCTGACCCGTGAATCGACGCTGAGAAATAAACAACATACTGAAAATATCTGTTCTTCTTTACATAGAACAGTCCTGGGGAGTGCAGGGTGGGGATGCTCGGGCCTTCAGAAACCTGATCCTCTGCTGAGACCTCTCTCTGGCATGCACGTTGGCTTGCAGTGCAGAGATGGCACGGGACGGTGGGGTCACCAAGGTGTGTGGCAGCCAGGTTGGCCACCAGCACGTGCTGACTGAAAGTGTTTCTCCCGTTTCAGTTTGCAGGATGCTGGCATTGGATTCATCTTGGTCATAGACCGAAGGCAGGACAAATGGACCTCTGTGAAGGCATCCGTCCTGCGAATAGCCGTGAGTACCACAAGGGGCGGGCTCTCCGCGATCCTTGGGGGTGGCAGTTCACTGGTCTTCTTTCTAGTCTGTGTGGAAGATGGGGGATTCAGATGGCTAGCAGTGGACCTAGCCTGGGGTAGGCTGAGCCATGCCAGCCCCAGAGGGCCTCTGATCTCTGGGCATGTTCGTTTGTTGTGATTTTCTCAATAATGAATCGTAGAAGTTTTGAGCAGAAAGGATTCTGAGCGTGTTAGTCTTCAGGCTAGAAGTTAGACACTGAATCCACTCGTCGTTTCTAAGCAACTAAGGCATTCCACATGGGGCTGTTGATCTTTAATGTTAGTCCTGAGATGTGTTGGTCCTTGCTACCAAGCCCCCATAGCAGGCACAGACCCTCACTGTCAGGGCCTGTCTGCAGCCCCCGCCGTAAAGTCCAGGCAGGACTTCCTGACATTTTCAGGCTGCAATTACCATTTCAGAGCAGTAAGACGGAGGCCGCGGAAATCTTATTTCCACAGCTGCTCCCACCCACAGACTTAACACAGACCCCTTCTTCCAAGACGAGCTCACCCACACTTGCCGTCTCCACCTGTCACCCATAGCGTCGTGAAGGACCCACAGTTTGGCTGTCCGCTAGCACCGTGGCTCTAGGCTGGGGCTGTTTAACCGCTCCTAACATCTCTGGGCAACCGATCCCATAGTTTCAACTTCTGGCCTCCTGCTCTGGGTCAGAAATTCATTGTTGACTTTGGGTTCTCCCCACCTGGGGGCTGCTGTGATGAGGATTGGTGGCCACAAGCAACCCATTAAGATAAATTAGAGGCTCTGTGTCTACGGTGACCCCTGCAGCCTACAGTACGGGTGCAAACCTGTCCCTCACTGAACACCATCCTGTAACCACCTTGTACACTTCTTCAGGGTGCCCACGAGTGAGCAACCCCATCTCCTTGTTTCCACCTAGTCTTCCTGTTACCTTCGATGAAATAATAAGGTCACCTGGTGGGGGTCTCACAAGACACAGGGCCGTCACACAGATAGTCCTGGCCCCAGGGTCTGGAATGTGCTGCCGGTGTTCCATCAGCTGTGACTGTGTCCGCACCAGGTCTCCAGCCTTGTGACAGCTGCTCCACGTCCGGTAGCAGCCCAGGTCTTGTTGCCAGGACAGGGCCTTTGGAGTGGACCAGCAGTCCTGGGTTGATGCCACCAGGCTCCTATCCATCCTGGCATTGCAGCACCATCCCCTATCCCCCATACCCCATTCCCTACCCCCCTCCCCCAGCCAGCTCTTCCATCAGTGTAGAGAAGCTATCAAGACAAGTTTTGCCTATGTGGGTGGCAGGAGTCAGGATGGCTCTGACTTCAGGTCCAGGACCAGCTTGTGCTCACATTCCTGTGGTGAGACCAGGCCCTCAGAACCTTTTTCACATGCTTCTACCTGCCCTGTCGCTACCCAGCAGCCACCTGGGCAGCCTCGTTTACTCTTGCTCACACGTACTCCGAGCCGAGGCGCCTTTCTCCACAGCTCCAGGTTCACTTCTTCCACGGAGGTACAGCTGTGCACCTGCGTGGGGCCAGCGTGAGGATGGGTTTTGCACACGTGTCACCTGTACTCACCTGGTCGTACATCCAGTGAGACTGTCTCACACACACGGGGGGGGAGGTGTTTTTTTTAAATTACATTTAATTACTTATTGGGCACACGTGCTGTGGCGTGTGTGTGGAGGTCAGAAGCCTGCGGGGATCAGCTTTCCCTTCTAACCCGTGGGCCCTGCGAACCTTAACCACTGAGCCATCCGAGTTTTATCTGGTGGGTTACTCCCAGGTTTGACAGTGTGTTTCCAAATACAAAGTATTTTCCAGGAAACACAGAAATTACGTTTTAAGACTGAAGCAGTCCTCTGAACCTGTCCCACACACAGCATGGCTGCTGCTCACACCCCGGCATGGGCTGGGCTCCTGTTGTCTGAATCCCTGAGCGTGAATCTAGCTGAGCTTAGAACAAGGTGGGTTTCTGAGCAAGCTGACTCATCTCTCAGGCTTTGCTTTGGAAAGAGTTTGACTTTTATATCCACACGGTCCTTTGTTTTCTCTGTTGGTATTGCCTGTTCTTGAGTCAGGGCCTCGATCTATAGCAGAATGGGGTCAAGGCTCTTGACCTCAGCCTCAGCCTCCCCCACACCGGAGTCGTAGGCGCACACTGCCATAGCATGCATTGGCTCTTACACTAAAAAAGAGGAAGTGTTTTGCCTGTGACTCTTAGCGCTTGCTGGTGTTAGTCTGCAAGTAGCAGAAGTTGCCATTCATTCCAGCAAAGCTGCTGTGAATTCTCTTTGATCGCTAGCTCTTTCTCATTAGGAGACGTGACTGAGGGTATTAACGCATGTCCCGCAGGTGTTCTGAGCAGCTGCTGCGGGGTCAGACCTGCGCCGGGCCTGTGCGAATAACAAAGGAAGTGATCCAGGAGTGTACAACCAGGCTAGATGTGGAGTTCATGAGGAGAGGGTACTGGAGATGGCAGGCAGTATAGGAAGGAACTGAGATCCCGCAGTGTGGGCAGGACCTACAAGCCAGTTTGCTGTTGTCCTAAGACTGGGCCCACCTTCCTGTCTGACTAGGACCCCTGGAGAGGCTCTCTGAAGGGGCTGCTGCATGTGTGTGAATATAGCACCAGGCAGGGGCAGGAAGAAGGAAGTGGGGGTCACGTGTGTCTCTGGGAGAAGATAAAGTCCGGTTATTCTTGTGATGAGGGGTGCAGTCTCAGCCTCACCTGCTAAAGCCCAGGGAAGGGTGACAAACTAGGAAACGAGGCTCCATTCAAGGGGCTCAGCTGTCTTCCTTTGAGTCTCTGGTATCGGTCACCTGGCCAGGGTCACCTGGCAAGGAGGCACAGTATGAGCATGGTAGGATCTGTTCCTGGGAACGGAGCTGGGTGTGGGGAGGCCATCCAGGCCCTGTCCACAACTATACATCCTTGTGGGGGCAGACCAAGACGGCCTCCAGGATCCTGGCTTTAGAGTGTGGCCAGAAGCAGCTGCTGTGGGCACAACACCCAGACTAGGGCTCCGCTAATCACTAGGTTTTCTTGTCCAGGTAATGTCAGGGAAACTGCTGCTTAGCATCAGATACAACCAGCCAGGCCCCCAAGAGGCCATCCAAATAGGCCCACTCGGGGGTGCCACCTCAGGGTACCACAGAAGCAAGGAGGCCGAAGGGGCTTCTCCCTCCTGCCGCCTGGGCTCCTGCTGAGCCACACTTATGTAAGCCTCGGGATGGCTGCTATTCTTAGCCACCATCTGTGCTACCTCGTGAGCTGGCGTTTCCTCCTTCGGGGTGATCTTTTTCTTTTCTGATGCCTTCAGTTTGGCTTAGAACTGAAAAAAAAGAAAAGAAAAAGAAACCGGAGGAGCCAAAAACCCAGTCTCCTTAAAGTCAGAGTCCCAGTGCTTCTGTCCAGAGTAAAGTGTGTGTCCATCTATCTGCCCGTGTGTGTTAATGCTCCGAGTTCCTGGACTCCATCCGTGAGCAAAGACAGAGGTGGCAGGCCCAAGCTGAGACACCTCCTCACTGATGAGTAATTGGCTCCAAGTTTTGAGGAGCCATCCTCACAGGGATACAAACCCCCAAGTAGATGCTTTTAGGAGCTCTGTCACCACCTCACTGTCCTCTACCATACACTGTGTGTTTCTGCCTGTGTGTCTCATGGGTGTGTTACAATTGAGGGCATTGTCGTGGAGTGTACACATTTGTGCTCATAGGTAGCCTAGTTCAAACTAGATATATGCTCTAGCATGCTTTACTCAAGGAAGTTGATTCTGTGTCTGTATATTATGAACCTGTCTGTGAGAGAGAATGTATTTATTATGTATGAGTGAGTGAGGAGACCAGAGTTCAAGGTCACGTATCTTCTTCAAATGCTTTTCCACCTTACTCTTTGAGACACAGTCTCACCTTCCTAGATCTGGATGGAGGAGGGGAGGACCTTGGACTTCCCACAGGGCAGGGAACCCTGACTGCTCTTTGGACTGGAGAGGGAGGGGGAAGGGAGGAGGAGAGGAGGTGAGAATTTTTAATAATAATAATAAAAAAGATGTTTGTATAAAGAGATTTGCACACAGGTGCACACATACATGGGCTCATGCAAAGATGTGTGTGCACACACATCAGTTCATGGACACTTATGCACACACATGTACATAGACCCACCTGCACTCATATATGGGCACATTTGCACACACAGACGTGTGCCTGGATATACAGCCCCACACATACATACATACATGCACACAGATACACAAACACACATGCACAAAGGTACATGCATGTATGTGCCACACACATATGCTGACTCACTTGCACATACATACCACACTGCTTGCTGAGACCATTTGAGAATGTTTGCACCACTGTGATAAGTTGTCCACACATTCTCAGCTGTGTGTCCACTGAAAACATCACTGTGTGTGTGTGTGTGTGACTGTATGTGTCCTCTGAAACAGCACTGTATGTGTGTATGTGGCCATCATGTGTGTCCACTGAAAAGAGCACTGTGCTTGTGTGTGACTGTCATGTGTGTCCACTGGAACAGCACTGTGCTTGTGTGTGACGGTCATGTGTGTCCACTGAAAACAGCACTGTGCTTGTGTGTGACTGTCATGTGTGTCCACTGAAAACAGCACTGTACATGTGTGTGACCATCATGTGTGTCCACTGGAACAGCACTGTGCTTGTGTGTGACGGTCATGTGTGTCCACTGAAACAGCACTGTACATGTGTATGTGACCATCATGTGTGTCCACTGAAAACAGCACTGTGCTTGTGTGTGACCATCATGTGTGTCTACAGAACACAGCACTGTGCTTGTGTGTGACCGTCATGTGTGTCCACTGAGAACAGCACTGTGCGGGTGTGTGACCGTCATGTGTGTCCACTGAGAACAGCACTGTGCGGGTGTGTGACGGTCATGTGTGTCCACTGAGAACAGCACTGTGCAGGTGTGTGACCGTCATGCATGCTGACAAAGTAATGCCAACATTATTGCAACCACGGAGACAGTAAAAGTTGTCTGTAAACTCGGGGGACTATTATTGAATATATTATTGAAACTTTCTATTTCCTAGTGAACTGTGGTTTCAGATTCCCCATCTCTCAGAAATGCTTTTTATGTCTTCTACTAAAATCCAAGGTCGGTGACAGGAAGGGCACAGCCAGTTTTGCCACTTCAGCCGTCAATTTGCGTTTCAGGTTAGGTCCTGTGGTATTGATACTTGTGACGGCCGGAAGCCAGGACTTTGTAGAAACCCTCAGCTTGGTGTCTTTGTGTTCAGCCTCAGCTAGTCACCGCAGCAGGAGCCTCTAGCGTTGGCTACAGGGCGCTCATGCATCCATCAGGTCAAGTCCCTAACTTCTCTGCTGGCAGGTGCCTCCTCTGTTAGTGACGAGCATGTCATGTTATCTATGGTGATCCTCTGGGGCTCACCAGCAGTCTCGTCCCCAATACTCTTCCTGCCTATGTCTGCAGCCATGGAGATTCTTCAACTCTTACCTATGTTGAGGGTGTACTGGTGTGTTGTTTCGTGAATGTCTTCCCTGTGTAGCCTTGTGCCAGGTGGTGTTGGGTTGTCCCCACACACACACACTTCTGGTTCCCACTCAGCCTGCACCGATGTCTTTGCAGCAGTGCCTGCCCATCAGCGATTAGATGACTCCATACTCTCTGCCTGGAGGGCAGGTGTGGACTCCATCACTGCTGAAAGAAATCGGGGTCACAAACTGAGCAGAATGGGTGGAAAATGCCTTTCCGCTCGCAGTATGAGCTTTGTAGTCCCGTTGCCCCCTCTAGGGGAGCTGTGACAAGAGCCAGCTGGAGCTTCTGGACTGCAGAGCAGAAAGAACAGGTGCGGGCACCCGCTTGAGGTGTGGTGGGGACAGGAGAGCCAGCTGCTTTCCTGACAGTATCATATTGCCCCATTTTCCTAATAGCTCCCGACATAATGTCTCCTGAGTTTGCGCAGTAAGGTCCATGTGCTTGTTTCCCAGGTCTAACTGATCTCAAGTCCGTGAGGATGTGCTGCATGCCACCTGTGGGAAGCACAACTGGGTGGCATGGTGATGCTGACCCACCCTGAGATCTCAGGCCCAGAAGGCCTTGGGATTTGTTAACACTGGTCTCATGCATGCTCCTTTGGCTGGTTTCTGTGAACCCTCATCATAGGCGCCACAGCCAGCGTTTAGCTTCTCGAGAGGAACCTCAGACTCAGGCCCAGGGTTTTCTGGCTGGTTAACTCTGAGATACAAACTTTGATATGTTCACATTAACTTTTGTTTGTTGGGTGCTGTCAGACAAGAGCACAACAGGCTGGGCACACCTCACGCACACAGCATCAGGCTGGGCACACCTCACGCGCACAGAGAATCAGGCTGGGCACACCTCACACACAGAGAATCAGGCTGGGCACACCTCACGTGCACAGAGCAGCAGGCTGGGCACACCTCACACACACAGAGAATCAGGCTGGGCACACCTCACGTGCACAGAGCAGCAGGCTGGGCACACCTCACATGCACACAGAGCATCAGGCTGGGCACACCTCACGTGCACAGAGCAGCAGGCTGGGCACACCTCACATGCACACAGAGCATCAGGCTGGGCACACCTCACGTGCACAGAGCAGCAGGCTGGGCACACCTCACATGCACACAGAGCATCAGGCTGGGCACACCTCACGTGCACAGAGCAGCAGGCTGGGCACACCTCATGTGCACAACGGAAAATGAGTGATATTTCTGTTAGATAAGAACTTACTGTCGTTTCACAGTTCACAATTATCGAGTATTTTACAAAACACCAATATCAAATTCTCATCTGTCTAACCTGTTTTAGAAGTGAAGGTTTTATTTTAGCCTTTCCACAGTTTTAAACGCCAGTGGTTGGTTCTACAGCAGAGAATATTTACTTTACTGCTGATGGCCTTCACAATAGGTGTTTGCGCGCATCCTTAAAAACCTCTCCCACATGGCTTGCATTTCTTTTAATTTTTATACAACTATTTAATATGAAAATTCAATAGCTTAACAGAAACTAAAACAGCTTAAGGAAGAGAAAATGGCTTCCTGTGAGACTGAAGGTCACCTCTGGCCAGTGGCAGGGCGCTTCACCGGAGGAGCCTTGTAGCTATTACAAGGTGCAGGTGTTGTTGATCTTTTAAGGGTCCAAGCGGTAGCCTGCCCTACAGAACCAGTCTTCTGGGAGGTGTGAGACTGGGTGACAAAGCTAATTGAAGTTTACAGAAGCATGACTCATTGTCACCCCAAGGAAAGCTGCCTGCCCTGACAGTGCCTCCTTAAATAGTGGTGTCCAATTTCACAGAGAGGACAAGTCTGGAAGCCCTTGTGTTAAGTAGCCCAGAATCTGCCCTCAGCTTCTGCCTTTGCAGGGCTGTGTTCTGTCCTTGGTCTGAGCACTCACCCTCTCCCAGGGCACCAGTGACAAAGCCCAATTACTGGCATGGCCATGGTGTATCCTGAGGGAGCCACTGACGTGCGCTGGGCACACCTCATGCACACAGAGCATCAGGCTGTGGACAGTGGCATGTCTCGGCATCCTTGCCATGGCAGGGCTGAGGGCAGCCTGGTCACCAGGGCAAGAGCATGAGTGGGAGGGTGTGGCCCATAGCAGGGCCCTCAGCGGTTCGCAGCACCCTGTTCCCTTATCCACTCAGGAAGAGCCCTGACCAGGCCCCTGTCTCTCAACATGCCTCTGACCAAAATTGACATAGCAGGTGATGTGAACATCACCATGTTGAAGGTCCTGTGAGGACCAAGGGCACGGGGTTCAACAGAAGATTTTCTTCCAGGGCAAGGCCAGTGGGAGGCCAGTCGCGAGTGATGGACGCTGATGCGCACTGTCCCGGGTGGGAGGTCAGCTGCGGGTGTTAGACTTCAGTGTCTGGTACCACATGACTGGACTCACTCCCTCATCCTGTGGAATGAGGCAGGCATCGCCTTCACTTCCCACTTCACATACAGGAAAAATGGAAGCAATAACTTATCCAAGAGCAAACACCTCACAAGAGACATAGAGTAACCAAACACAAAAACCTAACTATCCAAGGGTATGCATTTGCATGTGCGTGCTGGGCAAGTTTATATGGATCTTGGTTTCAGCGCCCCACAAATGTATTTTCTTGCTTTTTTCTTTAATAAGTCCATAGTGCCCTGTGGCTGAAGTGACAAGGTGCTGTAGACGGGGTGGCTTGAACAACAAAAACTTAAGTCTGTGATTCAGGTGCCTTACGTGTGGGAAGGCCCCGATACTGGGATGAGCAGAAGACCCTCACTTAACCCCTGACAACTAGAATATGCTTTCAGATGTTCAGTCTTAAGTGGCAGCATCTCCCAGATGCTCACCATTAGCTGCAGCAGCTGGTTGGTTCCATGGCCTGGGCCACTCGTAGCAAATGCTCCAAGCCCTCCTTCCGTTTCGCAGGCGTCTTTCCCAGCAAACCTGCAGCTCGTCCTTGTTCTCCGGCCCACGGGGTTTTTCCAGAGGACTCTCTCAGACATCGCCTTCAAGTTCAACAGAGATGACTTTAAGATGAAAGTTCCGGTGAGTGCTGGGCCTGTGCCTTTGGTTCTGCATCAGCAAAACCAAGCGGAAGAGCATTCTTGGAGCATGGTAAACTCTCAGGGAGTTACCTCCATTCTGTGGCCATAAGTAAAATCCCACTTGATCTGTACAGAAGTTACACTTTCCTGTGTTCTGGTGGCAGAAGCTCTATGCGTTTGCCTTCCCTAAGTCCTGCCTTGCCTCAACTAGTGGTCTGTACATACAAGGCCACTGCCTTGGATGGGTCCCCTGGATAGCTCTCTCAGAATGCTGTAAGTCATGAGACAGTCCTACGCTAGTTCACAGCACACCCCAAATGTTTCAGGGAAAAATGAAGGCTAATAAAGAAAACATGGGTCTCTTCTGAGTCCTTAGGCGGAGCTTCAGCTACCAGCCACACAGGTGCTGGACCTCAGCCAGGAACAACCCAGCAGGTAGTCCCTACCTTATAGCCATGTCTCCAGCCAGCATGGGTCAGCCCCTTCCTATCATCCCCAGAGAAAGGACCCTAATCTTGATTCTACTTCTCCTCAGAAATCAAGAGTGCTGGGCAGTCATGGTGCACGTCTTTAATCCCAGCACTCAGGAGTGGATCTCTGTGAGTTTGAGTCTAGCTTGGTCTACAAGAGCTAGTTCCAGGACAGCTAGGGCTGTTACACAGAGAAACCCTGTCTCGAAAAACCAAAAAAGAAAAAGAAGACAAAACCAAGA
Organism: Chionomys nivalis; assembly: GCF_950005125.1. NCBI lineage: Eukaryota > Metazoa > Chordata > Mammalia > Rodentia > Cricetidae > Chionomys > Chionomys nivalis. The sequence goes on along the minus strand of NC_080105.1, from coordinate 55,451,559 downwards.
CTCTATAGAGTTCCTGAAAGCACACACTCCACAGTCAGTGGAGCTCGGCCATGACCTATGCACCCAGGAGCTGCCAGAGAATAGCCCTGTGAGTTCATTTCTTTTTCACAAAGAGAACAGGAGCACCAGGGCCATCACCAGGCTGTGGGATTCCCCTGCAGTGACACCCTTGCTTTTGGAAATGGAGGAATCTGGGCTGGTTAGCTGTCCACAGTACTGTCTGCTGTATCTCAGTATTTAGGTGGCACATACCCTCAATCCATACGGTCTAAAGCCACTGCCCATCCCCAAAGACCAATACCTGTCCTCTGCCCCAAACAGGCTAGAACCCTTCTCTGAGCAAAACAGGAACAGTGTAGCCTGGGTTCCTACCCCACTTGATCCTGTCTCCTCAGCAGTCTTCCTTGAGAATCAGAGACGTGGCTCAAGGCCTCAGAGGTAACTGTGACTCTGAGAGTCACATCTTGGTAGATCTAAGCATATGGCCCCCAGGTCTGTGGGAAGATACTGCATCTCATGTCTTGAGGCATATCTTTCTGGACAACCCATTTCTTAGACCTAGTTAAGGGCAGAACCACCCAGGGCAATTGCTCACCCAGCTAGAGGTTCGAGTCCCGATCCAAAACTAGATGTGGGAGTTGTGTCCCTGACTCTTGCCTCAAGCCCTGCGGATGCTTTTAGTAACAATGCGTCCCTCCCTCTTATGATCAGTTGACCTCAAGGCGCCAGGCACTTCTCCACCTCCAGCAAGTGAACCGCACTAATAACAGCTTTCCTTGCCTCTGAACATCATGGGAGATAAGGTTGAGGTCATCTATGATGGTGTATGGTCTCTTTTATAAACTCTTCTGTAGTATTATGTTAATAGGTGTCAAAAACAGGTCTCCAGAAACTGTTATGGCACCTGTCAGCTCACAGACCAATCTTAGATAAATTCAAGAATTAGCGAAGGACTTGACTTTTAGAGAGTCTCTGATGCTTCTCCACTGTACTGACCTCAGGCAAGGGCGCTCTCTAGGAGTATGCTTGGGCTCTTAGGCTTCTCTGCTGCAGTGGGGAATGCATAGCACATGCACACGTGTGCACGCATGCACACACACATACAAACACACACACACACACAAATAAGCATGTGTGTGTGCACGCACATGCCCCAGTACTAAAGTTAAGGAAGGAGGTGGCATGCTTCCTTGGATCACCTAATCCTTCTTTGGCTTACTGGCCATGAGCCAAGGTTGTTTGGCAGCATGTGGAAAAATTTATTAGAAGAACCAAGAGACAATGGGACAGTTCTGTGAGAACTGTTTCCTAGCTCAGACTGAGAGCCTGACACTTCTTTACCTTCGGTCAGGACTTAGCATCATACTGCTTCTCGGCAGTGTGAATAGTTCCTTGCTGGTGGCCAACCCATGGGTGGAAGGGTTCCCAGCAACCCTGACTTCTGCCCAGCAGCTGCCAGGAGCATTTCCTCTATTGTAACAAGCCAGGTCGTCTCCAGATGAGCCCCCACCTCATCTCAGTGTTGAATAATATATGTCATGGCATCAAATGACATCTGCACCCAGCCTCTGGAAGACTGCTCTGAGTACCTCTCTGGCAGCTTACAAAGAAAAGTCTATATTTTTATCTAAAACACATGGGCAGAATAGCCTTCAAAATGACAAGAGAAAGATGAAATCGAGCCATGCAGGAAGAGGCCAACTGGCCGCTGCTACCACACCAAGTAGAACCTCTTCAGAGTTGTCAGTCAGTCTGAGGAGATGGGAAGTGCTAAATTGATCCTCACCAGTACCTAAAAGGATATTTGTCGTGTTCTCAGCAGGAGCAAGCACAAACCAGCTTCTTAGGAAGCAGAGCTCTATTTCCTCCTCATACCAAGCTCCCCTTGCCAGAGAAGGTGCTGACAGCCATCGGTTATCTGTGACGGGCCAGGTACCCTATGCAGGGTTTGCTCATGCCCAGTGGCCTCACTGGGTCCTCACCATCACCCAGTGAGAGTCGTCATAACATGCCCGTCGTGTAGACAAGGAAGCCAGAGCTACGTTTGGAGTCCAGGGCAAGCTGCCTGGTGATGATCCCCTCTCTCTCACAGGTCATGATGCTAGGCTCAGTGCCAGAATTACATGGCTACATTGACAAGTCACAGCTGACCGAGGACCTCGGGGGGACCCTGGACTACTGCCACTCCAGGTGGCTGTGCCACCGCACAGTGAGTGAACCGGGTGCTATGTCACCATATTCTCACTAGTTCATAGTTAACCCAGCGGAATTCTTTCCACATGACAACACTGCCTTTTAAAATACATGCTCACTGAAGTTTCTTCCCCAAGAATGAGGAGATGGTCCCATTAGACCTTAGTCATTGTAAAGAAATAGCATGAGTAATAACCCCGGGCGTGGCTTTCTGGGCTTGGAGAAGAAGAAGAAGAAGAAAAAAACCTACCAAGCCCTATGTCGTTGTGGTTTCCAGCACTCACAAGTCTCCTAACTAGGAGGTGGAGGCAGAGACCCTGAGTCAAGAATGACCCTGGGTGGCAGGGACATTTCCAAAGCCTTCCTGGTACGTTTCTGAGGGAAGCCCGAGGTTGAGACACTCCTGGGAAGATATTTGCTGGCACACTGTGTCCACAGGGCTTGGGGGCCACTCTCTCCTTTCCAACAACAGTCATGGTATCAGCTTTCAGGGCTGCAGGCTGTGTACAGGATTCTGTGACTGTCTTCTCCCTTCTCCCAAGGCAATCGAAAGCTTTGCCCTGATGGTGAAGCAGACAGCCCAGATGCTGCAGACCTTTGGGACTGAGCTGGCAGAGACAGAACTGCCGAATGACGTCCAGTCAACCAGCTTGGTGCTCAGCGTTCACACAGAGAAGAAGGCGAAGGCGAAGGTGGGTACCATTCAGGGACCCTGGTTCTGAGCAGGGAAATGCGATACTAGAGGCAAGATGTCAGGTGAGTTGCCACACGGGAAGGCCAGGAGCAAGCAAGTCTCTGAGACACTAGAGATACTGAGAACTGACCATAACTGCTTTTCAAAGCCCCAGAAATGAGCCCTGTTAAAATGTGTTGTGCCCGTGGGCGGCACCCCTCAGCCCAGAAACCCCAAAGGCTTCAGAGTCTGTAAAACCAAGACCAGAGCAGTTGCCGATGGCTGTGCACTGTGGGAGGTGGGGCACGGGGACAGCTCCAGTGTATCCAGGCAGGGCCTCCACCTGGGTTCCTCTCACCAGTGACTGGTGAGGTTATGGTTGAATTTGCTGCTCCCAGCACCATTGTGCTACCAACTCACATGGCTCTCTAGGGCAGAGACACTCTCCTTCACGTGCTGTAGATATCTGCATTACCGGTGGTGTTGACAGCAGGGTATGGGTGGCTACTGTGTGTCCTAAGGGTGGTGCTCCATCTCTGCCTGTGTGTCACCCACTCTTTAGAAACGGACTTTTGCCTGCACTGCAGGGCCAACTCCAGGAGAGGGGTGGTTAGAAAGCCTGGTTTCCAGTTTCCTTTTGACCTTATTCCCGTGTCCTGAGTGTCCTGTAACCCTAGCTTTGCGGCAGCAAGCAGGAGTGTGGCAGTTTATATATGTATATGATTTAATTTTTTGAGAATCTCATATATGTGTGCAGTACACATATACAGTTGGCAGTTTTCAATGCACTCTGTGGTCAGACAGAAGGGTCAGTTTTCACCCACAGGGCAGTGCCCCCATCCCAGGCTGTCCCCGCTTACTCAGCATTGAGACCTGAGCCCAGCTAGCTGGCTGCACTACAGGCTCTGTGTGCACTCTCTCTGCAGGAGGATCTTCAGCTGGCGCTGAAGGAGGGGAACAGCATCCTTGAGAGCCTCAGGGAGCCACTGGCAGAGAGCACGTCCCACAGCGTGAACCAGGACCAGCTGGACAATCAGGCCACTGTGCAGAGGTAAGACCTGCACCCTCCTGCCCTACCTTGCCCTGGCCTGACTTCTGCAGATACACAGCCATTGTGAAGGCATTAGACTAATACCCAAGGTTGTTGCAACAGATCCCAGCAGCTAGCCTTCTGGCTCGTTTTCCTCTCGGGCTTGGAGTGGACCCCAGCACCCATGATAAAGGGGACGGGAATGGAGAACAGACAGTCTCACAGACAGGAAAACGCTGGGCAAGCAGCAGCAGCCCTTTATACATATACTTATATGGCTCCTATATCCCCAGTGAGTCATTGTAGGCAGGAGAGCGGCTCAGGTACCTGTGTTTCAGCCTTGTGCATGCATCTTATGCTCACAATAAGGGATCCTGTCTGTATTTCTCACTGGTTCCCTGTGTTTATAGCAGAGCACAGGACAGTGCCATCAGTCAGTGTCTGTTGGTGCTCCCCAATGCTTTGGCATATCTAGAGCCTCACATGCCTCATGGCTTTATATCCTCATCATGCTGCAGGCTAGATGGCTGCCATTCCCACCTATAGGACAGACTCGGAGCACCTGTGTGGACAGAACTTGCCCAGAAATCCAACAATAGGCAGCCAGGCTCTTGGCTCTTGGCTTTCACATGGTTTTCTCCCACATGGGCCGTGGCTGTATGCACAGCAGGCATGTTGTATTGGGAGCGTGGGCACCAAGGCACATGGTAGGGCACCAAGGCTCACTAGCAGGAGATCTAGGCAGGTCTACCCTGGGAAATTTATCAACTCCACCAATGCTAGGAGAAGGGATGGGTAAGGCGGTACTGCTTGGTTCTATTTAGAGTCCCTTAGCAAGCAGTAATCCTGGGGTAAGAGTGAGGGTGGCAGACACCAGCTCTAGAGCTGGACAGCAGATTGCACCCTGGCCCAGGTGGTCAGCAGTAAACCGAGTGGCCTTTCAAAAGTTGATCATGCTTGCCATGCAAATATTAAAACCTGAGTTAGGGTTCTCAGTAAAATAGCCTGCTCATATTTGCCAGTACTGTGGAGGTGGAGACAGGCAGATTCCTGGAGTCCACTGGCCAGCTGTTTTAGCAGAATTGGCCAGCTCCAGCTTCAGCGAGAGACCCTGTCGCAAATAACAAGATGAAAAGCAACTGAAGAAGATACCTGGTGTCAACCCCTGGTACACACACACATACACACACACATGCACGCACGCACGCACGCACACGTGTTGCACATGCATTAGCAAACAGAGTTCTGTGTAACACAGGTTGGGGAGCTTGCAATCTTGTCTGAAGTGCATCTCCCTCGTGTCTCAGAACTGAGGACCCTAGGAGTCAGCAACAAGGCCAAGACATCACAGGGAAGCTTGTCGGGGAGACCCTTGTGTACCCTGGGAGGCACAGTCTCCCTCATTCCTGTCCCCTCTTCCTCTCTCGCTCAGGCTCCTGGCCCAGCTGAACGAAACTGAGGCTGCCTTCGATGAGTTCTGGGCAAAGCATCAGCAGAAGCTGGAACAGTGCCTGCAGCTGCGGCATTTTGAGCAAGGTTTCCGGGAGGTGAGTGGCTGGGCCACGAGGTGTGGGATGCCATCTTTCAGGAAGTGAGGATGGTGGGTCTGTCTGCAGGCCTGAGGACTTTGGCTGAGCCCTGATGGCCCCCATCAGCTCGCTGCTATCGGGGATCCCAACGCTTCCCCTCCTGAATGAGACACAGGTGCTCCAAGTCCGTCTTCCTCTGCCTCAGGTCAAAACTACCTTGGATTCCATGTCCCAGAAGATAGCCGCCTTCACTGACGTTGGCAACAGCCTGGCACACGTGCAGCACCTCCTGAAGGACTTGACCAGCTTTGAGGAGAAGTCCAGTGTGAGAGTCCAGCGTGGATGGAAGGGGGGTAGTCACAGCATCACCTAGCTATGCAGAGGGTGCAGGACATAAGCTCCTGTGGCACCTGAGGGGTACCATGGGCAGTGTGCGAGACCCCAAAGTGCCCTCCTCCACTCAGACACACATCCTGTCTGCCACAGCCCCTTTGTCTAGATCTCTCCTTATTACCTGTGCTTACTCAAGACCAGGCCAACCCAATACCATCCTGACCTTCGGAAATTTGGCCTCAGACTGGCTCAAGGATTTGGTGACCTCAGTCAGCCGTAACAGTCCACACATTCCACATCCATCGCCCACTTCCAGTCCGACACCCATAGGGCTATTACCCCATTTGTCTCTCCACGTAGGACTAAACTGCTATCTTGACGCGTTGTGCAGGTCGCTGTGGACAGAGCCCGAGCTCTGTCACTGGAAGGTCAGCAGCTGATTGAGAACAAACACTATGCCGTGGACTCCATCCACCCCAAGTGTGAGGAGCTCCAGCACCTCTGTGACCACTTCGCCTCCGAGATCACCAGGAGGAGGGCCCTTCTCAGCAAGTCCCTGGAGCTGCACAGCCTCCTGGAGATGGTAGGAAACCCAGCTGCACTTCTCTGAGCTAATGGACCAAACCAGCTATTGTCCCTTACCAGCAAGGGGGTGGCTGAGCTGATCAGAGTCACCAAGAGGACAGCCAGAGCGCCCTCCCATTCTGCATCCTCTGTCTTGTCCGCTCAGAGCATTGGTCCTTACACACTCGCTTGTTCCAGCAATGATTTCTTAGGAGCAACCTCAGCTTAGGCTTCCTGTTAGTCCTATGGAGAGTTCGGCCCAGAAGCCCACTCAGTTTTGCAGACTCATGTCCCCTTTGGGCACTGTTTGTCTCGGTGGCAGAGAGCCTTCTATCCTGAGAGCACCATCAGTTAGGAGGCAGGAGTGGGGAGCACACAGCTCCAGCAGGCAGCCACACTGGCGAAGGACGGTGCCGCAGGTCCTGATGCTGACAGCCCAGCCTTTCTTTCTTTCCAGTCCATGAAGTGGTGTGACGAGGGCATCTTCCTGCTGGCCTCACAGCCTGTGGACAAATGCCAGTCCCAGGATGGCGCCGAGGCCGCCCTCCAGGAAATCGAGAAGTTTTTGGAGACTGGCGCAGAGAACAAGATTCAGGAGCTCAATAAGATTTACAAAGAATATGAATGCATCCTCAACCAGGACCTTCTGGTAATGCCAGCATGGGTTCCCATCTGGGGCCTGGGAACTGGGAACCCACTCCATGGGATATTTCAAAGGGCATGTTTTTGAGATGCAGGGCCTCACACATGCTAGGCAAGCCCCCTTTAAGTGAGCTATAGCCCCAACGCTTGAAGAGCCCTTTGAGTAGGAGATGGTGGTTGCTGGGTAGAAGTGCAGGGGTGTGGATTATGAAGTCCAGCCCTTCCTCCATTGCAGAAGTTATTCTAACCATGCCACCATCTCCCCCAGCATCGCCTGGGATAGGTGTGCTTTGTGATGTGGCACTCACTGGAACCCTGATGGTGCCATAGTACTTCTGATATCACACCAAAGATGGGCTGGCTCCTCCTCACCCCTCAGCCAGCTGCCCTAACTCTGCTTCTGAGTCAATAGGAAGAAACTGGTCCCTTTCCATAGCCATCCTCTCGGAGCAGATAGCTCCCCATCCTGCCATGGGCTGTCACACAGCTCTCGCTGTCTTACCAGAGCTGGTGAGTGTGCTGCACTATTCACAGACACATCCCACTCACCCAAAGCCGAGGATGCTGCACACACTGGCACTCTATGGGCGGCAGGGTGGATTTTAGGGCCAGCACTGACCTTTGCAAGATCTCTCAGTAGCCATGTCGTTTCAGGAACATGTGCAAAAAGTCTTCCAGAAGCAAGAGAGCACTGAGGAGATGTTCCACCGCAGGCAGGCCAGCCTGAAGAAACTGGCAGCCAAGCAGACACGGCCTGTGCAGCCTGTGGCCCCCCGACCAGAGGCGCTCACCAAGTCCCCCTCCCCCTCACCAGGTACGCGTGGCCCCTTCCTCCCAGGCAGCCATCTGAGGAGGCCAAACATGCCAAGTCTTGTCACTCTCCCTCCCTGTTCTCTGTGTCCCAGTCCACGGTCTGCAGCCTGCAGTCCAGGGCTTATTCTCCTCTGCCACCCATTTTGGTTAATAAAGCTTCCCCGGGACCCAGCCTTGCTGTGCCAGGCGTCATCAGCTCTGGCCGCCTCTCTGCTTTGGCCACAGCAGAGCTGGGTCCTTTCCACTGGATCTCGGTGACCTTCAGAACTGGAGACACTGACCGACACATTAGGGACGGTCCTCGGTCACTCCTTCTGACTCAGTTTCTCCCCTCTCTCCATTATCTGCGCTGCTGCCGGAACTGTGCCCCTGGATCAGCCCTCAAGGCTGTCACTAACTGTGGAACCTTGTCCCAGACCCATGAGCTGCAAGGGAGTTGTGGCCCGCTAAGTTCACCTTTGCGTAGATACGTCCTCCTCCCTACATAAGGAGAGCATTCTCCCTTCCACTCCAGGGCAGCAGCCGAGAGATGAGTAGGCTTGGGTGCCTCTGTGTCAACCTAGGGCAGCCACACATGCCCTGGGGAAGCACCCCATTAGCATCTGTGGTGGAGGAGACCTGCCTGCTGGCCTGTGGAGAGATCCCCCTAGCCAGGAACTCAAAGGTTTTCAGGTGCCAGCGTGTTTTCTCCCTCTTGCCCACTGTCTCCCTGTCAGCTAGATCTGTTCTCATTCTGGAGGCTGTGGAGGCCCCAGACAGTGGCCCCTTCAGGTAGATCTCCATCTCTCACCCATCGACCACTCCTTTCTTCTGTCTTTATTGCTATAGTCCTTTCTTCTCCCCGCCCCCCCCCCGCCCCCTGCCCCATACAGTTTTCGACAGAATTAACCCCCTTTTCTGCCTCTTTCTAAACTAGGCTCCTGGCGAAGCTCTGAGAACTCCAGTTCTGAAGGCAGCGCACTCCGTAGAGGGCCCTACAGGAGAGCCAAGGTGAGGGTCACCCCACGATGACCCCGCAGGTGTCATTTGTCCGTAGCCGTAGCACGTTATCTCAGCATCCTCCTTTGGTTGTTGTCTGTCCCTCTGGGTCTCCTGGACTGAGGGCATCTGCTTGCCCTCTCAGACTCCATCCAAGTGGGCCATGAGGCTGGGCAGTCGGCATCTGAGACAGGGCTTTCCATTCCCAAACCCAGCATGCTGTTCTCTCCTCAGAGTGAAATGAGTGAGACCCGGCAGGGCCGCAGCAGCTCCACCGGGGATGAGGAAGAGAACCTGGCCATCCTGCGCAGGTGAGTGACCACGCGTGTCTGGGTGTTGGCGACACAAAGATGGCCAGCAACCCTTCTACCCAGACATGCAGAGCAGGAAGGGGTCTGGCACCGTGTGCATGTCAACTGAAAACAAACATGTGGGCATGGGACACACACACACTCATTTGTCTGGGCTGGACTGGCAACCACCTGAGCCCTTCCTGGGCCTCCTGCCACTTTTTTGCTCTATAGAAACTCATACCTGCTCACAAAGGCACCTGCAGAGGAGTGGGTGGAACGCTACGACATACTCAAGATAGGCACTCAGAAAGTCCCCACTGAAGCCTGCCTGTGCATCCACCTCCAGGTGTGACCCTTCCCTCATGAAGTCTCCGAGCAGCATCCAGGCTAGGCAATGTGAACACAAGAGGTTAAAATCAATCGCACAGAAGGCAAAACACCCTGGGGTGGGGCAATGTCAGCCAGGAACTGGGGTCATTACAGCGGGAATGGAAAGAAGCGATCAACCCTGCTCTGGGCTCGTTCTTTGTGTTTGCTCCAAATACAGTAGGGATAGAGCAGCCTCAAATACAGTAGGGATAGAGCAGGGGCCCTTGGAAGCTCGTGAGCAGACAGCTGTGCACGGACAACTGGTTTCCAGATGTCCCCAGCAAGCTCAGCAGTGTCCCCTTAGGAAACACAGACAGAGTGAATTATGGAACTAGAATACCAGCTGAAAGGGACATGAATTCTGTCATTTCTGGCTTCTGATGGAAGATGACAAGCAAGAGGCAGAGAATGTAGAGAGAGAGGCTCCCAGGCAGGCGGCCCTTGTGCCCAGGCAGTTTGTGGCTGAGATGCAGGCCCAGGCTTCTTTGCTCTGCTAACCCAGGCTCACATGCAAGGCCTAGTTACTTGATTGTTGGCTGTCTCAGTCCAGTAGCCCATGGGCTATGGCCTTTGTGGATGAAATGGACAGGTTGGCTTTAGGTATTGGCAGGCGGTCCTTGTCTCTGAAAGGCCGGATGCTTTGTAAGCCAGTCCTCATCTCCTCTGGGGCTCCACGAGTGCTGGGCACATTGCACGGCAGGCAGGATAGGAGCTGGCCCTGCTCCTGAAGAGCCATGCCTATTCAGAGGCTCTGGGGTCGGGGTGGGAGGTCTTCTTGGTAAGGATGTCCTGACAAGACTCCAGTGGCTTGTGACAGAAGCAGGAGGTGTCTTACTCCCCAGTGTGTGTGAAGGTGGCATCAGTTTTGTACAGATGGCCCCAGAAGGCGGCTAGAGGAATTGATCCCAGAAGGCAGGGGAAACAGGAGGCCATTGTCAGCAGGGAGCCAGCTTCTCCCACAGCTCCCATACTGGACCAGGCCTCGATGCCATTTCTTCCTTCACAGACAAGTCTAGGAACTGAGTGAGTCCCGATGGCCATTCCCACTCTAACATACTCGCTCTTCCATGTCTACCCACAGACATGTGATGAATGAACTCCTGGACACGGAGCGGGCCTATGTGGAAGAACTGCTCTGTGTCTTAGAGGTAAGGCTGGGCATGGGCCAGGCGGTAGGGTCGCTGTCATACTCTAATAGCTTCGTTTTTAAATTGTTGCTACGGTTAGGCCTGTTGACAAAGACAGATACTTCTAGTAATTCAGGAGACCAAGGTAGGAGGATCATAGGTACAAGGTCTACCTGAGCTATAGAGCAAGTTCAAGGTCAGCTCGAAGTGAAAAGAGCATTTGCCTGGCATGTGTGTGGTCTTGGTTTCATTTCCAGCACCACCACCACTACACACATGCACACACACACACACACACACATGCACACACACACATATACACACATGCACACACATGCACATGCATATACACAAACACACAAACACATACACACATTATATACACACATGTCTATCACATATACAAAAGGTTTTTTTAAAAATGCTGCTTAGAAATGAGAACTTGCTGGGCACTGGTGGTGCATGCCTTTAATCCCAGCACTTCGGAGGTAGAGGCAGGTGGATCTCTGTGAGTTCAAGACCAGACTGGCCTACGAAGCTAGTTCCAGGACTGCAGGACTACCAGGGCTGTTACACAGAGAAAGCCTGTCTCAAAAAAAAAAAAGAAGAAGAAGAAGAAGAGGAGGAGGAAGATGAGAAGGAGGAGGAGAAGAGGAAGAGGAGGAGGAGGAGGAAGAAAAAAATAGAAATGAAAATGTTCACAGCTAGTCTGCTTGTATCCAGCCCAAACCAGAAACACCTGAATTCCATCAGCAGGAATAGTGGCTGGGCCTGCACAGGAGCAGATATATCTCCTGTGCACATAGCAAACACATGACCCACACGACCGCAGTGACAATGATTGGCATCACAGGAAATGGTGCGCACAGTTCTGTGGATGATGTGGCGGTGCACCCCATCATCCTGGCTCTCAGAAGCTAAGGCAGGAGGCTCACCGTAAGTTCCAAGCCAGCCTGGGCTACATAATAAAGTCTAGGCCAGCCAGGGCTATGGAATGAGACCCTGCTTTATCTCCACTCCCACCCTTCAAAACAAGAGGATGAAGAAAGAGAAAGTTCCAGAGCAAGGCAGGAGGGCAGGTCTGGAGTAGGAGGATTTTGAGGAGGGGACACTGGGTCCTGAGTCTTCCTAGTAGTACAGGAAGTTAATAGACACACTGGATACATACACAAGCAGCGTGGCCTCTTGCCTTGTGTCTTTTACACCTGGATAAAAGGTTCAGGGAGGAGGATGGGAGCGTCTCCTGGCTGACCGCCTACCGTTCCCTTGCAGGGCTACGCTGCAGAGATGGACAACCCCTTGATGGCACACCTCATCTCAACGGGCCTGCAAAACAAGAAGAGCATTCTGTTCGGAAACATGGAGGAGATCTATCACTTCCATAACAGGTGGGCCCTCCGTCGGGACATAGATACACGTGGTGTCTGTGGTCTCTTGCTTCTGATATGGCTGCTTCAGGGAGCAGGGACCCACTGCCCCTGGGAAGTACTTGACCAGGAACAAATCTCTCTAGGGAGAGCTCACAGAGAGTCATGGGCGCATGTAGTAGGTGTCCATGATGCATTCTCCAACCTCCTTTGTGACCTCCTGTCCTGCTGGCTCGCGCCCACGGTGGCTGGTGACCAGCCAGCTGTCTACTTGGAGGACAGTGGTACTTCTGGGAGGACAGCAGTTTAGCCCTGATGTTTTCTTTTTAGTACTTGGGAGCTCCAAAGGCCATGTCCTTTAGCAGGATTTCCAGATGTGCAAGGGAAGCAGGAGTCCACCCCATCCTCCTGCAGCTGCTCCTTTTCAAGAACATCTAGAGCCTTACCTTTAGCATCACTAAGGCTAGTCCTTGACTCAGCCCCACTGGACCCCATGCAGCCTTGTGTCCTGGGATCTCCCCAGAGGACAGATGCGAGTCAGTGTTTAGACAGGAAACACAGTGAGGATCTGGTGAGTCCCGGAAAACCCACATGCTCATGGCCAGCGTGTAGGGCCTCCAGAGTCTTTGCGTGTTCAATCCCCTTTCTTCTCACCTCTGCCCCCAGAAGGGTAGCTCAGTATGAACTACAAGGCCAGAAATAAAGGGAGACAGCCTGGGCCGTGGGCACTGAGGAGCCAGGGATGGTAGTCTGCAGCCTCCCCGGCCAGATGGGGAGTCGCTGCCACCCTGTAATGAGATCGTTCAGGGTCTCTGGAAGACAGCGTAATCTGATTCCACTTTGTCCACCTCACTGGGAATCTCTCTCTGCAGAATATTCCTGCGGGAGCTGGAAAGCTGCATAGACTGCCCAGAGCTGGTGGGGAGGTGTTTCCTGGAGAGGGTATGTATCTCTGAGTGCATGCCTCACAGGCAGTGTATATCTCTTACCTCCAAGGAGCCCTGAGTGGACATTATGAAGTGGGGGGGGGGGCCTTGGTACCTCCATATCAAGGGCCATGGTAGCGCCTTGCCTGCTTCATCAGAGCTGCTCACCAGATGGCTTCAGCTCCCCTGCAGCCCACCGCAGCTGAAACCAGAGAGCACAGTGAACAGCCTAGCTTGGGGGGTTAGAGTGTGGGGCTCCGGTGTTGGTGAACAGCCTAGCTTGGGGGCTTAGAGTGTGGGGCTCCGGTGTTGGTGAACAGCCTAGCTTGGGGGGTTAGAGTGTGGGGCTCAATGTTGAACAGCCTAGCTTAGGGGGTTAGAGTGTGGGGCTCCAATATTTGTGAACAGCCTAGCTTGGGGGGGGTTAGAGTGTGTGGCTCTGGTGTTGGTGAACAGCCTAGCCTGGGGCGGTGCCCTAGGAGCAGCAGCTGCTTTGGCTCTGAGACAAGAAAGGTGCCCAGTGAGGCTGGGAAGCATCCTGTGTTTTCTCTGCCCCTCCCGGCTCTAGATGGAGGAGTTCCAGATCTACGAGAAGTACTGTCAGAACAAGCCACGGTCCGAGAGCCTGTGGAGACAGTTCTCCGACTGTCCCTTCTTCCAGGTTTGTCTTGAGTCCGTTCCCTACACTAGTAGCTCCTTCCTCGGGGCCTCGGACAGAGCCGTGGCCTTGCGTGACCGAGTGTTTGGTGGTTGCAGGAGTGTCAGAAGAAGCTGGACCACAAGCTGAGCCTCGACTCCTACCTGCTGAAACCTGTGCAGAGGATAACCAAGTACCAGCTGCTGCTCAAGGTGAGCCTGTAGGGCTTCCCTGGGTCAGCCACACCTGCCTGCTGCCCAGGTGTCTGCAGGGGCCCAGGGTCTTGAGACTTTTCACCAAGCCCTGGCCCCAAGGCCAAAGGCACTCTAATGACCCACTTGTCCTCCACCTCTCCATGGCCCTGATTCATTCAACCATTCATTCATGGCCTATTGTGGGTTAAGCATTGTAGAGTGCCAGGGACATGGCAGTGGCCAGCTGATACCAGGAGCCTGTGCTGATAGCCTGTCGCCTCTCGGGGAGGAAGGAGAGGGGGAGAGTTGAGCCCTGTCTGTCCATTGGTCCCTAGCATGGTGGGGAGTAGGGAGTCTGTCCTGGAGTTTGCTTGGTGTGGCAGGGCAGAAAAGGGTCTGTAGCCCTGTGCCTTTAGCAAGGCCACGACAGCAGTGGGAGGCAAGTGTGATCAAGTGTGCACAGAAGTGCCGTAAGTGTGAGAAGCTGCCATCCTGGCTTCAGGGAGGGAAGGGTTAAAGGGTTGGTGTGCCATTGCCTGTCCAGGGGCCACACCAGGATTCCACAACCCCGTTTGAGTCTGAATCTGTGGGCCAGTCTGCTGCTCCTGGGGGTGCAGAGGGAAGATCTCGGTGTCTAACTGCACCCTCTTGTATTCCCCCTCAGGAAATGTTGAAGTACAGCAAGAACTGCGAGGGGGCAGAGGACCTGCAGGAGGCGCTGAGCTCCATCCTTGGCATCCTCAAGGCGGTGAACGACTCCATGCACCTCATCGCCATCACTGGCTATGACGTAAGGCTCTGCAGAGGCACCATGGTGCCCTTTGTCCTGTCAGGAACAGTTTGGTAGGAGCAGTCCTATCAATCCTTCCGAGCTCTCCGAGTCTTGAAGTGGACACACGTGGCCCACACACATGGCCCAGGGCCTAGGGCAGCCCCAGGTTCTGAGTCAGGAGCTTGTCCACATGTGGAGCAGGCCAAGGCTGTTCCCCCAGGAGCGTGAGGCCTCTCCAACAAGGATGCGCTCCAAGACTCCTCCTCCTGTCTACTTCCTGGAAAACAGGTGGAACCCTGTGTTTTCTGTGATACAGTCTGTAGTCCAGTGGCTATGGCAAGTGGCCAGCAGGAGTTAATTTCTCTGCATGGACCCACCTCAAGTTGGCATAGAAGGGTTTTGCTTCTCTGAATGTCCATTTAGCATTCATTTTCTGTTTGTTTAAATGTCTAGGTTTTATTGACTTTTAAAAAAAACTTTATTTAACTTTATTTCATGCACATTTGTATAATGATGTCAGATTCTCTTGAATTGGAGCTACAGACAGCTGCGAGCTGCCATGTGGGTGCTGGGAATTGAACCCCGGTCCTCTGGAGAAGCAGTCAGTGCTCTTAACCACTGAGCCATCTCACCAGCCCCTTATTGATTTTTGAACAGTTTTAGATTTATTAAAATTGAGTGTGAAGCTCATATTCCCTAAACACCCATCTCTGTCCCCAGCCTCCTCCATCGTAAACTGCTGTGTTGGTTTGACACCTGACAGGCCTGTGGGGATATGTCATTAACTGAAGTCCTTTATACATTAGGGTTCTGGGCACTGTCCCATCTCCACCGTAGTGGTATCCCATGGTTCCTCCATGCTATGCCTCTTCTTTCCCAACCCCTGCAGCCGGCTGATTCTTTGCCACCTCCTGAGACTTGCCCGTTCTAGAATGCTGCAAGGTGAACTCTACAGCATGTAGTCTTTCCAGAGTGAACTTGGAACCCCAGCCCACCCAAGTTCACCTACCTTGCATGCCCTGACATGCGTCCTGTGTTCCAGGGAAACCTCAGTGACCTGGGGAAGCTGCTGATGCAAGGCTCCTTCAGCGTCTGGACAGATCACAAGAAGGGCCATACCAAAGTGAAGGAGCTAGCCAGGTTCAAGCCCATGCAGCGCCACCTGTTTCTGCACGAGAAGGCTGTCCTCTTCTGCAAGAAGAGGGAGGAGAACGGGGAGGGGTACGAGAAGGCTCCTTCCTACAGCTACAAGCAGTCCTTAAATGTGAGTGGCTCAACCAGCAATTTGAGGGATGGAACTCGGTCCCCAAACAAGCCTCAGTCTAACACAAAGGGTTATGGGACACCCAGCTCCTGCCCATGGAAGTGAGCATTGGGGCTCCCGCCATCCTTAGCCCTTGCCCCACCCCACATGTCCCATCAGTTTCCACCATTGCCAGATAGGATGCACAGCTCCGCCATGCACACTGATGCCTGCCCTGTCTGTTTTTGTGCCATCAGATGACGGCAGTCGGCATCACAGAGAATGTGAAGGGTGACGCCAAGAAGTTCGAGATCTGGTACAATGCCAGAGAGGAGGTTTACATCATTCAGGTAGAGCCCCTCGCTTGCCCTGAAAACCAGGAACCTAGGGAGCCCTTGAGCCTCTTCAGGGTGACCAGTGAGAACCAGGTCAACCAGCTCCATGAGATTCATCCCCCAGGAGCAGGGGCTGTCACACTAGGGCACTTTCCTGGGCCACAGGATGGAATTTGGGAACACACGCATACAGGGTGCTAGACAGGCAGTACCAGCAGTGGCTCTGGCTTCCACATCTCTTGATAGCCCTAGAGAGCTTTGCCTGTGCAGCCTGGCTCTCTGATGGGATATACAGCCTACCTGTCCTTACTGGCCAGTGGGAGAGAGGGCAGAGTTACAAAGTAGACTCAGAATAGCATCCTCTCCATGAGATCCTGGCAAGAACCTAAGTACTCCATGAAGGTCCTAGCCCAATCTGGCTGAGCCCTTCCCTTGCCCTCAGAATCACAGGTAAGTTGGCAACTGGTCAACACGCCGTAGCTATGGAAGTGTCACAGCCTTGGTGCCTTCTCGTTTTAGACCCAGCCCAGAAGCCCTCACAGAGCTGCATCAAAGTTGGGGCCCAACAGCTGCCCCAGCAGCAGAGCTCAGGTTGGGATTCAGACCTCTGTGTTAATGCAGGATAGCAGTCCCGGTCTCTCGTGATGTTCTTGACCTGGTCACACCCATTTGGTGTGAGTGTGAGACTTGTGGTTGTGCCTGTCACCTAAAGCAAGGCTGAATAGAGGGCACCCCCAGGAGACCTGTTCTGCAGGCCAAGCCACTGTGCAATTAGCCCAGTTCACCAGCATCAGCAGAAGAGTGGCCTTCCTGCCAGTAATTGGCTCTCTTTGCCATGCCCCTGGGCACCTTCATAAACCCACAGCCTTTTGCAGCCAGTCCTGGTCTGCAGGGCTAAGAGACCCACAAAGGATCTCTGGGAGTTCGAGGCCAGCCTGGTCTATAAGAGCTAGTTCCGGGACAGGCACCAAAGCTACAGAGAAACCCTGTCTCGAAAAAAACAAAAAAAAAGAGACCCACAAAGGGGCATTCCCACCTCCTGCTCCTTCTGTCCCTCCTGCACAGGGGTCTGTTGATCCCTAGGATTGTCCTTGAGGGTGTCTTGGAACCCCCAACATGTTTTTCTGATCACCAATTCCCATCTCTCTTTTGGAACAGGCCCCAACTCCTGAGATTAAAGCAGCGTGGGTGAATGAGATCCGGAAGGTTCTGACCAGCCAGCTTCAGGCCTGCCGGGGTGAGGCTCCCTTTGGCTTTTGTATGTTTCTCGTGTGCATTGTCAACTACCCAACTACCCTTTAACCTGTGAGTGCACGGGTGCTTAGTTCCTGCTGCTAAGTGAGGCGTGGTCCTGTGTCCTTCTGCAGAAGCCAGCCAACACAGAGCCCTGGAACAGTCCCACAGCCTACCTTTGCCTGCGCCGTCCAGCACCAGGTGAGCATGGCAGCGTATCCATCAGAAGCCTAGAAAGCAGACGGACATGCTACAGTCCTAACACAGGACATGGAGGACCTCCTGAAGCATAGTAAAACTGTTCCCAAGACCCGAGGAAAAATATCAGGGCTTTGGCACATGCCACAGGGCTCCCTGTGCCACTGAGATGTGTCCGTGCAAGGCCCTCCAGTGTCATCTGGAGACTATGTGCCAGTGACTTATACCTGGACATCAGGCCCAAAGGTGCTGTCTCTAGCCCTACCTTCCTCAGCAAGTCCCCTGCTTCACAACACCCTGTCTGGATCAGTTCTCATGGTAGTCAGCATGCCAAGGCTACAGCCTGATGACAGTTGGCCACCAGCTTCGAATGAGGATGGTGCCTGCAGGACGGTCTAGGGGCCAAGATGTCCTCAGACAGCCCTGAGACATTGACCAACATGCTGTTTCTTTATTGGTCATTGGTGCCCACAGTCCCACGAAAGGGAGCACAAGAAATGTTAAGAAGCTCGAAGACAGGAAGACAGACCCCCTGAGCCTGGAAGGATATGTGAGCTCGTCATTGCCAAAGCCCCCCGAGAAGGGCAAAGGTGAGTGTCACCCGCGGTGTGACCCACTCAGGCACTGCTCACAGAATGGCTGCCAGCTAGCATGGGACAGCTCAGGATCGCTCCAGGACACTGGCCTCTCATTCGGGGGCACCCTAAAATGGGCGACTTCCCTCCACCCACCCACCCCTGAGCACAGGGCCATGGCTGGTGCCCTCTGCACCTTGTTGTCCTCCCTCCCCGAAGCTGTCTCTGCATTCTGTCTCTCCTCCCTCCTAGACGATGCGGTCCCTAGCTCTACCTCTGAAAGCTCTGCGCTTTCCAGAAAGCGCTTCACGCTGCAGGGCTTGGCTAACCTCAAAGGTCAGAAAGGTAAAGAGGCAGTACCCCCGCTGCCTTCCACACCATCTTGGTGTGGCGGCCTCTGGCGCCACACGCAGCCACACAACCACATTTCTTACCCTGTCATTCTTGCCAACTGATGCCGTGTAGACGCGGATGCCCGACGTTATCTTTTAGGGGTGCCTTTTGGATGCCGAGCGAGCCAGCCAGCTTTGCAAGTGTGGCCTGCTAAAATCTGGAGCTGCTAGCCACTTTTCCAGCTTGACCCCTTCTCCCCGCCCCCGCCCCCCTGCCTCACCTCGCATTTTCCCATTGGCTCTGTAGGCCTCTGCCTTTCTTGCTGCCGTGACTCTTGAGTGCTCAGTGCCATGCCCAGGTGTCTTCTAGGGTGTTTGCTAGTGAACAGTGGGGGAAAAAAGCCTTTGAACTGAGAGCTGAACTAGCTTTGTCACCTGGGAATGCTCCGTGGTGACCGAAGCTCAGGACAGCCCTGGCGTGCCTCAGTTTTGCACAGTGCTCCTTTCAGATACTCCTGCTCTCCCAAGTCACAGGCCTGGGTTCTAAGAATCAGAGGGTGTCTCAATTGATAATTTTCTGTTGGCTTCAAATTTGATGGAAAGCAACACTTGTTCTGTCGCTGCGTTCTTTCTGAAGCGGAGCTGAGGGCAGCCCCTAAGAGGATGACTGACGGCAAAGGTCACCGTCTACTGCCTCGGCTCTCTGGGCCTCCCCACTTCCCTGTGCGGTCCCTCAGTCATTTCATCTCAGACATTTCATCTGCTTCCTCCACTCACTCGACACTTCCTCCGCTTTCTCTCTACTGTTGTGTTTTTGCTTCTTCCTCTTCCTGCAGCCTCTCCGACCAGTCCTGACAAAAAAGCTAAGCGGCATGAAGTAAAGAGCGACCCGACTCCCTTTGGTTTGCGAGGTAGTGCGGCAGCCCCTGACCCCTGACCCCCAGCCAGGCATGTTGTCTGTAGCTGTGCAGGGCACCTAGGATGAAAGCGCATAGATCAGACAAGCCAGGAGCAAGTGATGGTTCATAGTTTGATGCCCAGTGACAGGTGCTGGAAGATGCCACGTCCCTGCTGTTTCGTGGCCCATCCGTGGCAAGCAGAGAGGCTCAGGCACAGCTTGGATGACCAACGTTTACACTGGGATCTATCTCTGGGTGCTGGTATAGGCTGCAGGTGCCCTGTTCAAAGGGCCCTGGTACCTGCACCCTCCCCCAGGTCACCAGTTGGCCCAACCATGTTGGGTGGGAATAAGCAGAAGGACCAGGTCTTTGCACCAGACATGGCCATTCATGTGGGTCCCTGGAATTTAGCTCCACTCTCGGCTTTAGGTTCTTGATTCCTTCTCCCTGGAAAACCCAAGGCCTCCCTTGTCCCCTGAGGATTCCCAGGGCCATCCTCATGGTACTGCCAGGCTCATTCTAACCCTCCATGCTTCAAGCCCTAATTACCCAATTGCAACCCCAGAGGTCAGCAGCTGTCGAGAGTTCCCAAGGGGGTAGATGCCCGGCTTTCTAATGCTAAGTTCTCAGTTGCTCAGGAGTCCCTCAGCGTCTTGAGATGTCCTGTGCAGGTCTGTTTTTATTCATTCATAGTACTTTCCACTTGTTACCCAGAACCCCGAGAAATCCCTCCATGGGACATGGTGTTTGTTTGGAGATGACAAGACACAGCTGTGGCTGTGCCGAATGCTATTCCCACCTTGTCCCAGCTTAGTGGTTTTGTTTCTGCCAGTGTCCCTTCCCCTGTGTCTGAGTGGCAACATTGCAGCCCTCTGGGTTGCAGAGAAGAAGGCCAGGTAGCATAAGAGGGCCAGACATTCCCTTCCTTTCTACCTTCTGAAGTGCAGATGCAGCCCACACCTGAGAGAGAGAGAGAGAGAGAGAGAGAGAGAGAGAGAGAGAGAGAGAGAGAGAGAGAGAGCTGTACCAGGAAATTGGCTAACATTCTCATGCACTCTCCCAGAATCCCCGAAGAGTGTAATGCCACTTAATTTGAGGTCATCATGCTTCTAAATCCTTCTGTGTCCTTGTCTCACATCTGGTCCCTGGACACTGCTAGACGAGCTTGTTGGGCTTCCTGTTAATAGTGTCCAGCAGCTACGGGCAGCAGCATGATCCAGTGCTGCCATCTGGGTCAGCTGACCCTTGCGAGCGATGGTAGTTACCAGAGTGAGCTTCTGGGAGTCTCTCATAGAAACACCCAGGAAGGCAGAGATTTCTATATAGTATGGTCTCCAATGATGGGATGTGTGCTTGGGAGTGTTCATCTGTTCTGGCTGTCCTTGGTCCTCGCTTCTGATTATCTAGAGGCCCACGTGGGAGCTTTGTAGCAGCATGATGAGAGATAACGAGTCAAACTGCCTGCACATGTGCTTAGAGCAAGACCCCCCCTAGAACCCAGTTCTTACATGTATGCAAACCTAGTGCGGCACTTTCCAGGACCAAGTGCGCAGCTGCCCCCAAGCCCTGGAGTCTGGCCTCAGGGAGGTAGATCATAAGGGCTCTAGCTAGTCCTGCCACAGTGGGGTGGGCCCTGAGCCTGCACAGTTGGTGTCTGGGGAGTATGTGGGCCCGCCTGTTTCCTAGGAAGACAGAAGGGCCTTCCCAGTGTTCCTTGGCAGAGGGTTTTCATCACTGGCTCTGAGTGTCCTCAGCCATGGGAGTGGCTGCGGGACTAGCAGTCCTCTCTGTTGCTCTGATTTCATGGGGCTCTTCTGTAATTCCGTCATACCCCACACTGCACCAGCACCTAGTACACTATGACACCAGGGCACTAGATGCAGCTCCAACGAGCAGGCTGGCTTTCCTTGCTCGGCTTTGTTGTGTGCTGACGTGTCCTCCAGTGTCACACAGTGACTGTATTTAGTACCAGGAAGGACAGGGTAGTTGCCTCATCCTATCACTGTCTGAGGAATGTGCTCAATAGGAACTTGACATCTCCATCTTTCCGAAAAGGGAAATACTGATGCTGCCCAAGAGAAACAGGAATGAAGCAGTAGGAAATGTGGGGACCCATTGGCCAATTCAGGGGATTTGCCCGGTGGCAGGACCGGGGTTGCTAGGTTAGCCACGCACAGCTCGACGTCCACCTGGTTGTTAACCTGTCCAGTGGGAACCACAACTGTGTGCATCTCCCATCACAGGTCAGGGATTTATAGGATCATTCTTGCTGCAAGTTGTTTTCCCAGCCAGCAAAGTGGTGTTAGCCATCACGGTTTCAACTGAAGACCCCATCCCTTCACAGGATCCCAGTAGGTGGCATTGATAGGGCTGGGACCTGAAGAAGTGTAGATGTCCAGGGCAGTCCTGGGCCTCATCTTACCCCTTAGAGTGGCCCAGCAGATGAAGGCAGACACCCTCACCCCCACACCCAAGTCCCTATACTGTGCGGTCACAGCAGAATGTACCCAGCTTTTTATAATCGTGTAGAATGACCCAGTGGGGAGTCAGAACTGTCCCGTGCAGCACAGTTGATGAACTAGGAAGGCTCATGGTCAGAGTCTCAGGAGCTCTGTGGGCCTTGTACGGAACACACTTGAGCAGTGGTGACTGCATCGTGGGCATGAACCTCACAGGAAGCTGTTTCTCCTAGGCTGGAGCAAAACATCCCACTCTCTGGAAGCCCCTGAGGAAGACGGAGGCTGGTCCAGTGCTGAGGAGCTCATCAATTCATCGGATGCAGAGGAAGATGGTGGAGTGGGCTCCAAGAAGCTGGTAACATTGGCCTACCTGTGGGCGGGCGGCTCAGGGAGGCCTCAGTGTCCCCTAAACAAATCCACCTTGGCCTGGGTCCTCCTCTCCGCCACTGTTCCTCATCCAGAGAGGTGCCATGCTCACTTGGATCATGATCCTCTCTACCCATAGTGCCCTGGACCTGTGTGCCCACCTACCTAAAGCTCACGCATGGTTCACCCCTTCTTAAGAGGGCAGCTCGTACATCACACTGGTCAAATGTTCTAACCAAGCATTCCTAAAGCTATAGCCATACTGGCTTGGAAATTAGCAAGGCGCTCAGGAGCCCATAGAGACATGTAGCGCCATGGACACATTGGTGCATCCATTTTTGTCTTTAAAATGGTCACAGCATGAGTTGTACATCCCCCGAGCACTAGGATCTTTCTAGTTTAAGCCAAATCTCACCAACACCTCACCAATGGCAGGACCCAGTACAGCACTGGCCCTCCCCTTGCTGGCCAGTGGAAACCTGCCCTCCTGCGGTTGCGCCTGCTGGTGCGTAGCAAGCACTACACGGAAGATGGAGGGTGGGTGTGTTGTTGGCCTGCTGGCACTGAGAGGCACCTACAGGCTGAAGTTTTAGCTTTGCTCCTTTGCCATCCTCAGGCTCCGGGTAAATACACGGTGGTGATGGGTGACGAGAAGGAGGGCCCTGACACGCTTGCCATGAGGAGTGGAGATATGGTGGAAGTAGTGGAGGAGGGCTCCGAGGGGCTCTGGTAAGATGGCAGTGAACTCTCCTACCTCAGACATGCCTCCGTGTGTTCCTGAACCTCAGACATACATGATCTGTACAATCCTGCCTCGGGGATGCCCCTGTGTGATCCCACCTCGGACATACGTGATCTGTGTGATCCCACCTCAGATATACATTATCTGTGTGATCCTGCCTCAGAGATGCCCCTGTGTGATCTCACCTCAGACATGCATGATCTGTGCAGTCCCACCTCAGATATACATGATCTGTGTGATCCCACCTCAGACATGACCTGTGTGATCCCACCTCAGACATGGCCGTGTATGATCCCACCTCAGACATGGCCGTGTATGATCCCACCTCAGACATGCACCTGTGTGATCCCACCTCAGACATGCACCTGTGTGATCCCACCTCAGACATACATGATCTGTGTGATCCCACCTCAGACATACATGGTCTGTGTGATCCCACCTCAGAGGTACCCAGCCACAGGCTGTAGGCATGGGGTACATTATAGCTACTGACTTCCCCTTTCAGGTATGTCCGGGACCTGACCAGCAGCAAGGAGGGATGGGTGCCAGCCAGCAGTCTGTCCACCCTCCTGGGCAAATCCAGTTCAGCTCAGTGTCTGAGCAGCTCAGGTAAGACCCACTGTGCACGCCAGCTGTGCCCTGAGCCTGCCAAGATCCTCAGCCCTGAACCTGTTTAGGAGCAGAGGGTTTCTAGGCGCGCAGAGGAACGGGCCAGAGCCGAAGGCTGTCTCCACTGGTTTCCCGCAGACTCCAGTCCAGGGTCAGCCGTGCTGAGCAACTCCTCCAGCTGCAGCGAGGGCTGCCCCACCCCCTTCTCCGAGCTCCAGGGATAGTGGCCAGGCCTCTGTGGCAGGCACTCGAGGCCACTGTGCAGTAGACCAGCATGCAAATCTCTAAGTTTTCTTTTGCTTGGGCTTGCTTGGCGTGGGAGGGGATGGTGCTCGGAGACAGCCTGCGACAGGAGGACCCTATCAACCGCGGGCTTCAGCGGACACTGGGGCCTTGGCACCAGGACCCCACTGCATGCACAGAAGCCGGGAGACAGCAGTCCACCACCAAAGCTGCTTTTAAAACTCCAGAGTGGACAGAGGAGGAGGGGCTCGGGTCAAGAGACCCCTATGCAGAAAGGTGGGAGATGCCCTTTCTCATACTTGGGCAGCCAACAGACCCTGCTGTGCAGCCTCTCCAAGGTGTCCTGACCTCTCTGGTGCTTGCTATGGGAACAGCATCCCGAGGAAGGCACTTGTAACAGGAGTGGACAGTTTGCTACCAACAGCCCAGAGGGGACCAAGGGGCTCTTGTCTTTTCTAAGTCTTTGATTTTTTTTAAAACAGGGATTAATCCCATGGCCATTTTTTTGTGGCACTCTGGCCTCAAATCTTTACCAAGAATCACTGTGTTTACATGAAATGACGATTTGATACTGTATTTGATAGAAAACTATTTTTTTGTTACGGGGTTTGCATCGAAGCACGTTGTTTATACAACTAAGTGATTTCTGGGCGCTCTCCCTGAGACCTGGTGAGTCGGAGCTGTCTCCTCCACCAGAAGCAGCTGAAATCACGGAGAGTCCTGCATCCGCATAGGTTCTGTTTCCACAAGAAATGTAAAGTATAATTTAAAATATTAACCTTCTTTTCTATGATAAAAAGGAGACTCTCCATTTTTTAAAAGAATGTCATTAAATTAGGATATTTTTATTATTTTTAAAGAAAATGTAAAAATCCATGCTGTCAGCCATCCTCAGCAACACAGGCACCGGCTGCCTCTTCGCATCAGGGCAGGCCCCCCTCCCCTCCCTTCGCTCATGGGGGACCTGCAGCCTTCATTCAAGTCACGGCAGAACTGCCACAAAACTGTTGTTTTACCCCTTTTTGTGTGTGTCTGAGAAACAAATTCTGTTCTTTGGAAACTTTCTGTGCCCAGTAGGGCAGATATTTTTATATGTATGTATATATATATGTTCACGTGTGTACATATGGTCTGGGTGTAAAGGATGTATTTATGGTCTCATGCTGCTGAACCTCTGTCACTTTACGGTCCCTCCCTGTCTCCTCACCCTGCTGCCATGGGAGGCCACCGAGGCTCGTTCACCATTGTATGTCCAGGTAAAATGCCCCCTCCTTTACCCCCCTGTGGCTTGCAGAGCCATTTGCTAGCCACACCTTCAGCGAATGGTAATAAAATAAAAACCATGCAAAGATTCTATAGCATTTCTGGTGTATATGTTATGTGGGAAGAATCATGGAATATAATCTGCCCAACCTGTTCAAAAAAGTCACCCTTTTATGATCTCATCCTCCCAGAGACACTTTAAAATGTCAGTTTGCCAGGCATGACACATGCCTTTAATCACAGTACTGCAGAGGCAGAGACCAAGTCCGGTGGGTCTCTGTGAGTTTGGGGTCAGCCCGGTCTACTTAGAGAGTTCCAGGTAGTCAGAGCTACATACACAGTAAAACCCTATCTCATAACACAAACATGTAACCAGAGACAGCTCAGCTCATTCGTTTCCCGGCTGCCCAGACCCGAATAATCTCATAGAAACTATATTAATTACAGCACTGTTTGGGCAAAGACTCAGGCATATTCCTAGCTAGCTCTTACATCTTAAATTAACCCATTTCTATTAATCTGTGTATCGCCATGAGGCTATGGCCTACCGGGTAAGGTTCTTGTCTGGTGTCTTTCTTCTCTCTCTCTCTCTCTCTCTCTCTCTCTCTCTCTCTCTCTCTCTCTCTCTCTCTCTGTGTGTGTATCTCCGGATTTCCCACCTGGCTTTATTCTGCCCTGCCATAGGCCAAAGCAGCTTCTTTATTAACCAATGGTAATAAAACATATTCATAGCATACAGAGGGGGAATCCCACATCACAAACAAATGTCATGCTTCATTCATGGTTGCTTTTATTTTCTACTGCTGATATAAATGAGCACTTAGAGTCAGAAGTCTTTATTGTATGGATGAAGTTTAGAGAAAGGCCAGCAACTCCCGCTGTCCACCATGTTGGTAAAGGCACTGGGCTCCCAGCACACTGGCACACACTGGCACTCAGTGATGGTCACAAATGACCAGTGTGGCAAATCTAAGAATGAGGCAGGAAGTATCAGGACACAGAGGATGCACAGGCACCCAGCATGTCATAATATGGGTTTTATTTTTATCAGACGGTGATGATGTCAAAATAGAACCAGGATGTACTTGTGGAAAAATGTGAAGGGGACCAGAGACGTGCAGTAGAGACATCACAGAATAATAACAACACCCTCTGCAACTCCTCGCTGACAAGCTAGATAATGAGGGAAATGTGTTGATCTGTGAGCAAGGAAGGGTCAGTAAAAGGGGAAATGGTGCGCAGGAAACACAAAAACAATGACGAGGTGGATCCAGACGTGTCTAGTGTCCTGACTGGTGTGTCAGGCAGCACCAAGTAGGCAGATCACTGCTAAGGAAGACTCCGAACAAAAAGTAAGCAATGACAGAAAATGAGAGAAAGCAAAATAAATAAATGAATGAAACCTCAAAAGAACTCTGACATCGTAAGACTAGTAACAAAAATGAAATTTAGGGCGGTTGGAGTATAAGAAACGAGGAGGTGATCACAAACTTGTAAGCCAGGAATAATGCTCAGATGCAGAGAGCAAGCCTTGACATTGATATTACCTTCCTAGACATTGACACCATCTATCAAACAGAAAATGAGACACATGAGGGCTGTCCCTGAAATATGCCTGGGGTTGAACCACACGTCATCAAACGTGACGAAATTGCTAAGTCACCTCACGAGTAAGATGATTAATAGAATCAGTGAAACAAAGTCTACAGAAGAAATTACTACCTTGAGGGAAGGAAATAAATAAAAATCAAAACCTTGATTATTGAAAAATGTAATTTATAGAAAAACTAAGAGACTATTTCAGAGACAGTGTGACAACATGTCTGTTTACAAAACAACACACACACACACACATCCCATAGGGTCAGTAACCTCCCAAGCCAGGGGGATTTTGTTCTGTTTGTTTTATTTTTTTGGCCAGGTTTTTTTTTTTTTTTTTTTTTTTGAGACAGGTTTTACAGGATCAGACATGCATTCCCTCCTGTGGAGTCAGCCTCAGATCCAAATCAGAGATGAGTTGGTTTTCCCCGTAACCGTCAGCCGCTGTCTCACCATAGACTCATCTTCCTGCAGGCCCCTGTTCTAGCATGCAGGGTTCACCGATAGCTGAAACGGTTGGTGACTGTTTCTCCTGGTGGGTGCTTTCAGAGCTATGAAAATGCCATCGGGGGTACGTTTCCGAGTCAGCTCCAGTTTGAGTTTTCTCTGTGCTGCAGGCGAAGTGCGGTGTATCTTCAGTGATCATCTAGTTACGGTGGGCAATCAAGAGCAATGGCCTGTGTTGGGAAAAAAAAACCCACATATTCTAATCCAGTAAATTTGTCTATGTCATTTAATTATGGGGCAATATTAGAAAAATAATGCTGTGATTTAAATTCAATCATGTAAGTCAGCAGCTTCATAGATGTACAGAATTTTTATTGATCATTTATCTTGGTTATCACGCCATTGAGTTAAAAAACAGTTTTTAACCTGGCAAAGCATGCCTAACAATCTCCAAAGCAAAAACTTTTAAGTTTCTAGATTTCTTAATAATCCTCATTTAAACCAGGTGGTGGTGGCGCATGCCTTTAATCCCAGCACTTGGGAGGCAGAGGCAGGCGGATCTCTGTGAGTTCAAGGTCAGCCTGCTCGGTCTACAGAGGTCTACAGAGCTAGTTCCAGGACAGGCTCCAAAGCTACTAGGAAACCTGTCTCAAAAAAAAAAATGCCAAAAAAAGGAAGAACGAAAGAAGGGAGGGAGGGAGGGAGGGAGGGAGGGAGGGAGGGAAGGAAGGAAGGAAGGAAGGAAGGAAGGAAGGAAGGAAGGAAGGAAGGAAGGAAGAATCCTTATCCAAGAAAAGTAGAAGACAGGGGTGAGCTAGCCTTTGCGGCATAGAGGACAACCATGGGGTGCCTCATGATTAGGATCATTTACTAGAAACACTGGAATAGCAAAAAGGAAAGGGACATGCATGAGTCGTGTGGATTGAAAGTAACTGTACATAACTGGGAAATCCAGGAGCATCTTAACATCTCCTATTATTAGCAAGACTAACCCACAAAGAAAGACACAGATCCAGAGAAAATAAAAGTGATATAATTATAATCTCAGAATTCATATCAGCTCTCTAGTTCTTAAACTTCAAGGTACTAACATCATCACCACTGGTCCACAACCTTCCCAGGGCATCAGAAGCTCTGTTCTTAGGACCACTCCTAAGATTCTGGCTCCTCATGGAGTGAGAGAGCCTGTATCTGTGTAGGTGTCATGGATGTGTGGGTGTGTGAGCATATCATGTGTAAGGATGCTACGTAAGTATGAAGATGGTGTGCGTGTGACCGTGGCATATGTGTGTCCCCCAGGTAATTCTGAGCCCACGGTCACTTATGGTTCTCTTGTCTGTCAGCTGTACGAGGGAGAGGTCAGTATGTGGTAGTATGCTGGGGATCCCAGTCCCGTCCTGCAGGCTCTAGGGAGAGCCCTTGGGAAAGGAAAGATGAGCATGGCTGAGAAAGAGGCTTAGTGTTTTCTATCCCAAGGTGAGGGAAGATGGTGCCTTAGCACACACAAGGGATTCCCAGAGAAGGAGGACTCTAGGATCCCAAGGGGAACTTGGTCTTCCCTGAGAAAGTAAGTGGGAACAGGTCCAAAAGAGAGTCAGACAGTGGCCCCCGTGCCTACCTCTCCGAGCCATGTGTCTGGGCTAGGCACAGTGCTATTGGTAGCCATGGGGCAGGTATGACAGGAAGACCAAATAGGCGAGGCCCCTGCAGGTCCAGGGGGAACCCCTGATACCTGAGACTCACGTGCCACAGGGAGGTCCCCATCTGCTGCAGAAACTTCAGCCAGGGCCCAAACATCAAGTAGGCCCGGCTTCTGTCCTCTGGTGCGCCTATGGTTGTTCCGGTGTCACAGCTGAATACTCATGGCCTAGACATCAATGGGAGGCGAACTCCGAGACTGGGTCTTCGCTCTCAGGTGAGAGCTGGGATAAATTGTTGTGGCCTCCTCTCATGTCCCTGTGATGAGGGTTGGGTTTTGCTGGGTGAGCTTTGACCTCTAGCCCAGAAGAAGAAGTATTGCCTAGACTGAAGGGACCCCAGGAGTCACAGGTGTCCCTGAGGTAGACTGTGGTGGCACCAGGTAGGGATGGATGGGTACTGTCAGTGTCCCATAGATGAGGTCATCCTTCTACCTGTCCCTGAAAAGTGTCTCTCCCCCACCCCCCCGCAGAGGTTCCAACTCAAACCCACAGTCCAATCCAGGAGGCTGCATAACCATAGACGCCGTGTCCTTAGGGTGAACCCAGATTTTACACAGCAAGTCTCACATCCTGAGAAACCTCGTCGATCACAGGCAACCCAGTGTCGGAAAGCCCCAGCTGGGGCCTGGGCCAGAGGACGCGGAGGAAGCAGTCATCGGTCCTCTGCTGAGGGCTGCTTTCAGTGTGGGGAGGAGTGGGGCAGAACAGCTCCTGAGAGCTAGCACGCCCAGCCTAGGTCTCCCCTGCAGGTCTTTTCCAGGCCTTAGGGCCATACCCAGCATTCTGTCCTTTTTAGTGCCCTCGCTGTGGGTGTGAATGTCCTGTGGGTGAGATCTGTTCCCACCTCCAGTGTGAGTCCACTTTCCTGCCATGCCTTTCCTCTTTCCCTGGATGTACAACCACTGGAGACGTGTGCGCCTGCCTCCTTCCAGCCTCCGTTCCAGTTCTCTCCACCCCTCTCCCCTCCCCCTGCCCTTTGCCCTCCCAGCAGCATCTGGACAAGCCCCAGCAAGAAGCAACAGTCGCACCATGGTTCCTCAGGCTCGCCGTCGGCTGGTGTTTTTCTGCTTTCTGCTCCAGCTTCAGGGATCCCTAGGAACTGTAGGTACGGAAGTCCCATCTGTCCAGGGAGGGTTTCTCTGTGGACTGGGTGAGTTGAGAAGCCAAGCTGTTTGCAACAGCAGCTGGGACATCAACAGGAACCTGCTCCCAGGCGGCTCCATCAGATGTGTGTCCCTGCCAAAAACTAATAGTATCTGGGTGTTTGCCACCGGGAGATAGGCTGTTCTTCACGGGGGCAGGAGCTTTGGCTATTGTTTTCCAAAGAGTTTTCAGAAGTAGGGAACTTTGCTGCCACTGTCCCCCTGTGGACACCTGCCTGTGAAGTTAGCTCTGGAGGCCACTCAGTGCAGAGTTCTGGGGCAAGGGTCTCACATGTCAGGATAGCCACAGGACACTGAGCTACAGGGCTTGCTCATGTCTTGGCCCTATGGTCACAGCCATAGCCCCTCATACACACACACATACTCCCACATGCACACACACACACTCATACACACACTGTCACATACACACACACTCACACCCCCCTCCATATACACACACTCATACACATGCACACACATACTCGCACATGCACACACACACACACACACTCATACACACACACACACACACACACACAGCTCTGAGGCCTCGGTCTCTCTGCCTGGTGAAGGTCCTTGACAGGTCCTGTTTGACAGAGTCTCCATCTGCTCTTCTTCCACAGCAGGGACTGATTCTCTAGGAACACCAGTCACGAAAGACTCTCCAGCTTGAAAAGGCTACAGTGGTCTTTACCCCCTCCTCTTCCCTCTTGCTGTTCCTTCCCGAAATGATGCGACTGTCTTCCAGTCTTGTCTTTCCAGAGGCCACTCCTTTTGGGTATGCCAGCATCCTCCTGATGACCACAGCCACCTTTACAGCCCCACCCAAAGCCAGTTCCTTCCAGCAAGGCCAAATGGGGGAAGCCTGCCTCACTCTCTCCTTTAGTCCTGTTCTTGAGTACACTGGCTGCTTTTGACTCTTCCCTAACTGCCTCTCTTCCTCTTCTCCTCTCTTCCCATCCCAGTTCCGCGCCTTCCCCTGGCTACCCCTCACACAGTCTGTGTAGCATGGTTGTCTTATAGGGCTTTGGTTTGCACCCCTGACTAATTTAGGTAAGTTAGAGCCCTCATCCCCATCACCACACTCATATCTAGGGTTCAGACCCCATGTTCATTGGAGTGTCCCAGAGAACCTCAAATTCAGCATGTCTGAACTTCTGCAACTGCCTTCACCAAAGCTTTGTTCTTCTGAAGCCAAGCAGGGAACACTGGTCACTTAGTTTCCATCAGGGTGGGAACGGCTGGATCTGGTCCTGGGGCCCAATGGAGCATCTCCAATGTAGCAAATCTCAGGAGTAGGAACCCCAGCAGGTGCGACCGTGGTGCCCAGTGCTGATGAGGTGTTTTCGTAAGATCTGCAGCCCCAGGGCCATGTGGCCTGAGATTTCTGAATTTACTCCAGAGCACACACAGCACAGGGCACACACATGTGGGACTAGATGAAAAATTTATATATATGTTAGTGCATACATTTTCTCGTGTACCCAAGAACGGGATTTCACAATGTGTGACTTGCTGTCTCTCTTTTGCTTGATGTCACAAATTAAACTTGTGTTCGCTGAGGTCATAGCAGACCACCATTGGGCAGCCTCAGACTGTCACTACCAATATATCATTTTGTGAGTTTTTGTACATCCTCCAACTTTTTCCTCACAATAAATCCTCAAGAGAGATAGTATGCAGGTCAAACCATACGGATATTGTAAATTTTCATTTCATCTAATGAATATATCACCATATACTTCTGTGTAAGGCTGTACCATGGTATCTTTCACCAACCATCAATGAAAACACACCCAATTTAGATGCAGCTGAGCCTGGAGCTGGGTCATATTTGTGACCTTCAGCCTCCAGAAGAGGGTAAGCCATTGAAGGAGCCAACCTATGCACTTTCTATTTCTGGAGGTGGACAGGAACTCTTTGGTTCCTACTACAGAAGAGAAAAAGATTAATGTGGGTAGTTGTTTCTTCCACTGAGAGAGCTGGATATGGCTGTGTCCATCATTGAGAGATCTGTGTGCATGGTTTCCATGAGCTGACCCAGTGTGGTTTCCTTCACTCACTGGGAGGATCCAGTGTGGGTGTGGAGGATCCAGTGTGGGTGTGGGGGGTCCAGTGTGGGCGTGGGGGATCCAGTGTGGGTGTGGAGGATCAAGTGTGGGTGTGGGGGGTCCAGTGTGGGCGTGGGGGAGATCCAGTGTGGGTGTGGGGGATCAAGTGTGGGTGTGGGGGATCCAGTGTGGGCGTGGAGGGTCCAGTGTGGGTGTGGAGGATCCAGTGTGGGTGTGGAGGATCCAGTGTAGGTGTGGGGGGATCCAGTGTGGGCGTGGTGGATCCAGTGTGGGCGTGGAGGAGTCAGTGTGGGCGTGGAGGATCCAGTGTGGGTGTGGAGGATCCAGTGTGGGTGTGGAGGGTCCAGTGTGGGCATGGAGGAGCCAGTGTGGGTGTGGGGGATCCAGTGTGGGCATGGAGGGTCCAGTGTGGGAGTGGAGGATCCAGTGTGGGCGTGGAGGGTCCAGTGTGGGTGGCTTCCCATCAGCTTGAGGAAAGCTGCCAGTATTGCCTGGGACCTTCTGTTTCTCAGTTTTTGTAACCCAGGAGGAAGCACACAGTGTCCTCCACAGGCAAAGGCGTGCCTACGCGTTCCTGGAGGAGCTGTGGCCGGGATCCCTGGAGAGAGAATGTCTCGAGGAGCAGTGCTCCTTTGAGGAAGCCCGAGAGATCTTCAAGAGCACGGACAGAACAGTGAGTGCCCCTCACCCCGGGTGCCACCCAGACTGGAGGGAAGTGAGCCGGGGATGGCGGGGTCACACCTGTGTCTCTGAGCCTGTCTCCCCATTTCTGTGGTGGCTGATGCCCAGGAACCCTGACACACACAGGCTTCTACTCTCAACTATGTCATGTGCAGTTTTAAAAAAATATTTAATGTGCTTTATTTACTTTCTTTTTGATATTTATATTTAATTAACATTTTTCCCATTTATTTTGCATACCAACCACAGTTTCCCCTCTCCTCACAGAAGACCCCTAGCAATAGCGGAGAGGGCGCTTGAACTGGCCATCTACTGTAAGCCCGTATGCAACGTTTTACAACAGAAAAAAAAACAAAACAAAACCTCCTTTAAGAGGCTTTAGCACACTTGATGTGTCCACTATTTTCCCAAAGGAAAATCCCTTATTCCCTAAGGATCCAGGGCTGTTTGTGAAGTTGACCTGAGAAGGGAAGAGCGCCCTGCCAGGGAGGGTCTCTCTCTCTCTCTCTCTCTCTCTCTCTCTCTCTCTCTCTCTCTCACACACACACACACACACACACACACACTCACACACACACATGTACACGCACATACATGCACACACGCAGTCCTCACTGCTGCCCCTGCAGCAGGCAGCTCCTCTGGAAACGTGAGGAACACTACGGCCTCCTCCACCACACTTGGCCATGTGTACTACGATTCTGAGTTACTCTCTCTCTCTCTTTTTAAATCTGTTTGTTTCTTTTAGTTTGTTGAAATAAGGTCTTGCTATGTAGCCCAGGCTGGCCTCCAACACTCTCTTCCTGCCTCTGCCTGCCAAGTGCTGGAATTCCAGGTATGTGCTACCCTGCCCAGCCCTATGGTTTCATTGTGTAAAGGGGGCATATTTAAACATTCTTGAGCATTTTCCATTCTAGCCAGACATCTGCCTTTGAACGTTTTTTCTAGGAAGGGTGTGTCAGAATAGGACCAGTTGTTGAGACCAGGTTCCTCTTGTTTCATTTTGTCATCGTCTCTAGAAAAAAAAACAGTCGGTCACGTTCCTGGAGTTACTGTGAGAGGCTTATTGTTCGTTCTCCAAGGGACTTTTTCTTCTCACCAGCTTTGAGTCAATATCACATCCCACTCTCCCAGAACATCTCTTCACACACTCACATGCATACAGAAGACCTCACACTCAGAGGAGGCCTCAACTCACAACAGAGAACACCTCTCTCCCGAGAGTCCTCACACTCAAGAGGCCTCACGAGGGAAGTCCAGGCGCACAGAAGAGCTTAACCTGCAGAACACCTCACCCAGAACACCTCGTATTCACAGAACACAAGTGTCCTCACATGCGTGGGGCACCTCACACAGGGAACCTGTAGAAGTTACTGTTCTCATTATGACCGAATATCTGATAAAAACTGAAGGAAAGACAGATGACTTCTTTAGGTCCATAGTTAGGAGGAAGTCCATCACAGCAGGCACGGAAGGCGGGGCAGCAGGAGCTTGAGGCAGTCAGACACGGGGCATCCAGTCAGTAAGTAGCGAGAGAGGGATGCTGGTACTCAGCTCACTTCCTCCTTGTCATTCAGCCCAGGGTGCCCATGGAATGATGCTTCCCACACTTAGAGCTCCGGGCCACAGCTGGAGAAGGCAGGATCGGGGCCAGAACCGGGTGTGCTGCCTTGGAAGAGGCAACTGTGTTGTGATTTTAGATATCTCTAGAAAGCGCATAGAAAACATCAACCTCAGATAAGCCCTCCTCATCTCCAGAGGAAATATGGCTTCCCAAGTCCCTCACAGAGGCCCATGTCAGGAGCCCCACCCGTAGCTCCCGAGTTCCCTCCATGGGATACTAACTGCTACTTCTCCTCCCTCCCCTCAGAAGCAGTTCTGGATCGTGTACACAGGTGAGTAGGTGGGAAGCCATTTGTGCCCCTCCCCCAGAGCCCTCCTTTGCATGACACTAACACCCACTGACTCCCCCACAGATGGGGACCAATGCGCCTCAAATCCGTGCCAGAACGGGGGCACCTGCCAGGACCACCTCCAGTCTTACATCTGCTTCTGCCTCATAGACTTTGAGGGCCGGAACTGTGAGAAAAGTGAGATCAGGGTCCTGTCTCAGTTCACAGAAGGATGGAGTGGGCGGGGGAGGGCCTGGGTGCCTGCTTCCAGGGTGAACAGCCTCATCAAAGAAGGGGAGGGAGTCCAATCCAGCCCCTTTGGGAAATCTATCTGGGAGACATTAAGTACTCTTCAAATTGAGAGCCTTGGATTTATGAGTCTAAGATTTTGGGTCTCAGACTCAGTGTCTCCTTTGGTTCCCTGTCCTGGGAACTCTAGTGGTCCGGAGAGAGCTGAGGGAGTGTCCCTATGTCACCATCCAGCTTCTGTCCCCACTAGGCAAGCCACCTGGGTAGACTTCATTCTCTACCGGCTGGTTTAAAGGTGTGAGGTATTTTTTTCCAGCTTTGAAACATCAAACTAGCGCTGTTTGGAGACCATCAAAGCATTCTGGCCCCAGAAGCTCACTAGTGGGCCTCACGGAATCCACTGGCTGCAGCTACACACTAGTGTTGTGTTATAGAAGAGGCCAGGGCAGGCTTCCTTCCAGATGGGCTCTTCTGTGGACTCGCACAGGCAGCTCTGTGTTCTTCTGGAATGGCATGTACTATGGAATATCACCAACCTAGGAAGCCCTTTAACCCCAAGCCTAGGTGTGCACACATGTAGATGAAAAAGACCCATGTCCAGTGCCTCCCGGGACCATGGTCTGCCATCAGTCATACATTGCTAGCCATTTGTATGGCCCACAGCACCAGACAAAAAGCAGTATTCTGGTTGGAGGATCCCCCAAAGTCGCCTCTTGAGTGGGGGCAAAAGTATCCTCTCTTCAGACGAAGGGCTCCTTGTTGCCCAAGTGGGTTCTTCTTGCTGTCAGCTGCCTCCTGTTCTCTTCAGAATGAGGCCAGCCAGAGAGAGTAAAGGAAGGAGAGATGCTCACAGAAGGTCACTGACCTGAGCGGCCTGTACGTCTTAGCCCTGACTGTGACTCACAGGTCAGGCCTCCATACTGGAGCTCTGGGCTCACTCACGTGCTGAGCCAGGTCTGGTGTCCTGCACTGCTGAATGGACCACACAACTCTGCTGTCTGGGCCAATGGCCTGTGTTGGAACCAAGGGCCTGGATGGCTCACGTGGTCTTGAAGGTTGGCCCTAGAACAATTCCTCCCTTTGGCCCTTCCATAGGCCAGTCTCCCATTCTGTTGAGGGTTTTTACTGTCCCTGGGAAATCTTTGCTTACCTCCCGAACCCTTCCCAGCTTCTCCCGAGATTCTTGGGTGGGGTAGCCATCACACACTACCTTCTCCTGAGACTCTCGGACGGGGCAGCTGTCACACACCAGCTTCTCCTGAGACTCTCGGACGGGGCAGCCGTCACACACCAGCTTCTCCTGAGACTCTCGGACAGGGTAGCCATCACACACTACCTTTTCCTGAGACTCTCGGATGGAGTAGCCATCACACACTACCTTCTCCTGAGACTCTCGGACGGGGTAGCCGTCACACACTACCTTCTCCTGCGACTCTCGGACGGGGTAGCCGTCACACACCAGCTTCTCCCCTGAGACTCTTGGGCGGGGCAGCCGTCACACACCAGCTTCTCCTGAGACTCTTAGACAGGGCAGCCGTCACACACTAGCCTAGCATCCTCCAAATGCCATTAAGGCGGCAGCTGTCGGGACTGCTCAGATGTGCGACTCCCAGCTCCAGGTCTCCCTCCAGGTCAGTTCCCAGGGCAGGTGACATCAGGTTCAGCCTCAATAATCCGCAGCTACACAGTGCCTCCCCAGGGGACGGGAACCACTGCCATCATGGCTGGCCTCTCAGGTTGGCTTCTCCCATCCTCAGACAAGAATGAGCAGCTGATCTGTGCCAATGATAACTGTGGCTGTGACCAGTACTGCACTGACCATCCAGGGACCAAGTGCACCTGCCACTGCCATGAGGACTATGTGTTGCAGCCTGATGGGGTGTCCTGCAAACCAAAAGGTAAGGGGTCCTGAGGGCTGGTGTTGTCTTACACTCTGAAGAACCAGTCACCTTCACTGGCCTATGGCAAGTTATCAGGCCAAAGATGCGTAATAAGACCAGACCCCGGCTAAGCAAACATCTGGTAAACCCTGAATGACTGGGAGGTGGAGGAGGGAGAGCTGAATGACACTGTGCCTAGGAGCTGTTAGCTTGGAACTTCAGGCCAGCGTCCTGCCCTGTCTCAAGGCAAGCCATCAAAGGCAGGCCCGGAATGACATGAGGCCCCTCATCTCCTCTAACACCCAACTTGAACATCTCTAGGACACACCTGGCCAATGTGCCCACTGCTGCACAGTTAAGAACAAAGGATGACTTAGGACAAATTGCATGCACATGGGCGGGGCAGTGTGCGCAGCACACGTGTGTACTGCCTGCAGAGGTCAGGTGTCAGATCCCCTGGAGCTGAAGTTCTTCAGAAGAGAATGAGTCCAGCCTGGTCCATGTGGTCAGTGGACCACAGCTAAATCTTCTTTCTTACCCAAGGACCGTGCAGCGGAGGAAGGCGCAGGAGTGAGGTCGCCCTGTGCGGGTGGCACATTTTCACACAGGCCATCGCTTGCCTTGTAGCAAACCCGAGCAGTGTCTTCCTTATGAAGATATAGCAGACCACAACTCTAGAAAACAAGGCTCCAGTTTCCCAAACCAGCGTCTGTCTCCTCTCCCAGCTGCTGCAATAGCCCTCCCTAACCACCCTAAAGGGAAAGCATCTCCTTTACTCCGAGCCCCCTACTGTCCCCAGTAGGAGCTATGGCAGGGGCCAGCTGCATCTGAACCTCTACCTACAAGCACCTTCACCACAGCATCCCCCTCTTCCTGACTTCTATTTCATACAGTTGAGTATCCATGTGGGAAAATACCTGTTCTGGAAAAAAGAAATTCCAGCGGCCCCCAAGGCCGGATTGTGGGAGGCAAGGTGTGCCCCAAAGGGGAGTGTCCATGGCAGGTAAGGCTCTCTGTCCTGTGCAGACCCCACTCCCAGCTCTGTTTTCCCTGACTTCAGGGTTTCTTCCCTGGGGTGTAGAACTTTTGAACTGGGTCATACTTGCACACAAGGAACGTGGGCCAGCCACCACCCCACCCATATCCCAAGGTACTCCCCTAACCACATACACACATACTCACACTTGTGCAGAGAAGAGAAAGAAAACAAGTATTGAGGCCCACTCCACACAAGAAAACCAGCAGGGTCTGCTGCTGCTGGGGGTGGGTGACTTGGGAACCTACTTGTGTACCCTACCCCCATTCTCCAGCACCCTTGTTGTCTACCAGGGCCACCCAAGCCAGAGATGCTCTGAGACCTCAGAGGCCCTGTATTGTAGGCAGGAATCTTGTCAAGCCAGCTGCTTCCTGGTGTGACTTTCTGTGTCTGTGTGCCCCCACCCAGGCTGTGCTGAAAAACAGTGGGTTACTGCTGTGTGGGGCCATCCTATTGGACAGTACGTGGATTGTGTCTGCAGCCCACTGTTTCGATACTATCAGGAGCTGGAGGAACATAACAGTGGTGATGGGTAGGTATGGCCTGTCCCTGGCCTCTGACCAGAGGGCATTTTCATTTGTCTGTGGCTCAGGGTCAGCCTCCCTAACCAGATAACATCTCCAAGGAAGGCCATACTGGAGCTAGCCTACCTTGTCCTCTGGGCTTTCCCTCCCCTCAGGGAACAGAGGGAGGTTTGGGGCTTCTCTTTCCATCCTGCCCCTCTGAGTGGGTGGCAAGGATCCCATCCACTCCTCACTCTCCCTCAGTGCCCGGGCCTCAGGCTCAGCCCATTGACAACCTTCCCTCAATAACTGCAATGGGCCCTCGTGCAGGCTTTTCCCGGGACCCCGGGAAGAATACAAATCCTCCAGAAACCAGAGGCTGAACTGGCCACATCCCTGTCCACATACTCTAGGCCCGAGGGCCAAGACAAGCAAGAGCTCTGTGTGAGGGTATGGCTACACATTAGGGTATGTACCCTGAGTGGAACGGCTTCCTCTCAGGTGAGCAAGACTTCAGCGAGAAGGATGGGACCGAGCAGGTACGACGGGTCAGACAGGTCATTATTCCTAACAAGTACATCCCAGGCAAGATCGACCATGACATTGCCCTGCTCCGTCTCCACCAACCTGTGACCTTCACTGACCACGTAGTACCCCTGTGCCTGCCTGAAAGGGCCTTCTCCGAGAGAACACTCTCCAGAATCCGCTTCTCAAGGGTCAGTGGCTGGGGCCAGCTGCTAGACCGCGGGGCCACGGCCCTGGAGCTCATGGCTGTCGAAGTGCCCCGGATGATGACTCAGGACTGCCTGGAACACGCCAAGCACAGTCCCAGCACCCCCCAGATCACTGACAACATGTTCTGCGCTGGCTATATGGACGGCACGAAGGATGCCTGTAAAGGCGACAGTGGCGGCCCCCACGCCACACACTACCGTGGCACCTGGTACCTGACAGGTGTGGTCAGCTGGGGCGAGGGCTGTGCAGCTGTTGGCCACGTTGGAGTGTACACCAGGGTCTCCAGGTACACAGAATGGCTGATCAAGTTCATGAACTCCAAGCCCCAGGTTGGGATTTTTCGAGTCGAGCTACTCTAACTCCTTGGACAGCCCAACCTTTCCCCAGGAGGAAGCTACTGCTGTGTAGAGCTGTTTTGTATCAAATCCTATGGAGTCTCCTGCTATTCTTGGGGGTGGGGAAGGAGAAAGAGATGAAGAGATAAAGGGGGCAGAAAGAGATATCAGAGAGAGGAAAACAGGAAGAGAAACAGAAAGAGGGATCTGAATGAGAAACTAACAAAGATACTCAGGGACTGGATGGTAGAGCCACAGACGGGCAGCCCAAAGGGGCAGGGTGGCCCTGAGGGAGATGAGGTCCAGCCCTTGCTGCTGCCTCCCTGCAGGTGCCTCCCATCTGCATGTGCTCTGCCTGCAGTGCTGCAGTGTGCACACGTGCATGTAGAACGCGTGTGCACATGCATGTGTGTGCGCTCACAATGTATACACCATCTGCACTATCGTTCCCTTTCATTTCTTTCCTTTTTTGCATGAGTACCCTGTGTTTATTTCAATTAAACGAGAAACAGTTTCTGAGCGTGCAACATCGTTCTTCCAGGCTTCCCAAGGGAGTGTTTCTGAGTTAGTGTGCCCTCCCGCCTGCCCAACAGTGAGTGGCTGACCTTCTCAGCACACTTTGGGGATGCCTGCTGTCCCCCTGGATTGACCATAACTCCCTGAGTGGAGCCTTCTATGGAGTCAGATGCACATCAGCAGGGCTGTTGTTCCTGGGAAGAAAGGGACAGTGCACTGAGAGGGAGCCGAGAGGGTTTGTCCTCAGTGTCCACAGCCATTAGTAGATAACACATGTACCCAGCTCACAGAGCTGTCCTGAGATGGCACCAGGAGACCTTGAGAGGCCTTACTTGAGGGTCTAGCTCCCGGAAGACAGTGTGATCAGCATGGGATGTGCTTTACTTTCCAAACAACATTCCTGGGAGTGGGGCCAGAGAGAGGGCCGGGTACAAAGGAAGAACCTAATCCCAGGCCACATGTCTGCTACGAGGACCTCACCACCTCACCCTTGATGCCATCACAGATTCAGTGTAGGCACTGAGACCTCCACATCGGCATCGCCAGGCAGGGCAGAGGTCAGACATCAATTGACGGCCACCAGAACACATGCATCTTTTCCTAGTTCTGCTGCAGTCTGGCCCAGCCTCATTAACGGCAGTGACTTCCTGGTGAAATGCCAGGCAAGCACCATTCCAGTAACCTCTGGCTACGTGCGTGCAGCCACAGTCCTGAGCCATTGCCTAACCAATCACCATAGGTGGCACAGGCTGTAGCCAGTACCATTCTGCCCACTGGTGTGCATACTCCCCAGGCTCAAAAATATCCCCACCAGATAAGGTTTCTAAGGAGGACTGGGTCAGCATGAGTGCCAGCAGTCTGGTCTACATGGAGAAGGTGGAGACAGCTGAGCAGTCCCCTCACAGGACAAATCTTCGAGTTTCGTTGTTGCTGCTGCTATTGATAATTTCCAGGGACTCTGAAGCATAAACTTCCAGAGGTGTTGGGAGCATTTGGAGTCCTGGCCTCCAGCTGCTCTTCCCTGCTAGAGATCTTCACTTTCCTTCTGATTTGAGTTACTGAAAGCTGTGTCAAAGTTGTTTACCAGCTCTGCTTCACGAGCACGTGTTGCCTTGGCCTTGAGGATCAGAGGATAAGGTTTTCACCTGTTGGCCCACCTGACTGTTGGGTATATAAACCTCCGTGGTGCTATTGAGTAAAGGGCTTCTTACCAGTGACTAGGGGTCCGTGTCCCTGTCTCTCTGTGTCTTTGTGTGTTTCAACCTCCAGCCCCTTGCCCGAAGCGTACTGAATGGTAGCGCATAGAGCGCAGACAGGCGTGCGCGGCACAGGGGTGCCTCCTAGTGATCGGCCACAAGCTCAGAACCTCTAAGTCTGACGTTCCAAGAAAGATTTCTGGACTCAAGGCAAACCGCCCCACCCCCCAGCACCGCCACCACCCGGAGCAGCCCCCATACGTGTATACACACTCCCAGCAGAGTCACAAGACCACAGCATGGGCAGGAAGCTGTTTCCACCTTTACAGTCCTTGAATGACTTGTCCTCTGGCCTCTTTCAGGACTGAGGGAAAATGGCCACCCCTCTGCAGAACCAGCCCCAGGTGTGAACCATAGGCTCTGCAGAGGTGGCCATGACCACCAAACACCAAACCTCCCCTCACACACTCCCCATCCTCCAAAGTTGGAAGTGGCAGGCCTGGTGGGCAGGGGCAGACACCCCGCCTCCTGCCAACCCTGATGTATGCCTTGGGTCCCTGTGGACTCTCCTGGATGTCATATATCAGAGAAGAGAGTTTGTGTCAAGACACCAGCAGTTCAGGGCTCCTGTCCCCTGCAGCCTAGCTTGCTTCCATGACTAGATTACACAGCCATTGTCCAAGGGACACACGAGCCTCACACTTACATCTGTGCCAGAGTTAGCTGGGGCCAGCCAGAGGACTGAGGGCTTAGGCACAAACCCCACATGTGCCTTGGTACCCAGGCTTTGCCTCATCCCCATCTCAACTAACGGGGTAGGATGAGTATTAGAAAACACTATTACTGCTCTCAGTGCAAAGCAGGCCCTTCCAGGCAGTTTGGGATAAGGATAGCCAGCCCAGAAAAGGCTGGGGCTGGTGTCCACAGTTCCCAGTCCCCTGACCTCATTGCTGGCTGGGGCTCCAATCAGGAGGCTGAGATAAGCAGGAGGACCATGGCCACCTGGGGCCCAGGGCGAGTGAACCTTGCCCCCACGCCTGTCCCAGCAGCTGCTGTCCTTGACCACACCATGGGGAGCCCGCTGAGACTCAGCCTGCTCTATGTTGCCCTGGCCAGCCTCCTGTCACCTGGAAGAAGCTGTAAGTGCTCCAGCCCTTCACACTATAGAGTGGCCCAGGAGGAGGGCGTGAGGGTGGGTAGTGGGAAGGGCAGGGTGGTTGGTGCACTGGTCCAGCCACAGGCTGGCTTTTGCAGGTATAGTTAGGGCCAGCTGCAACTACTCGTGCAGGGCACAAGGAGTGAAAGGCCTGAAGAAAGGAGGAGAAGGGAAGCAGAACAGAAACAGGGTGGGACAGGGACAGAGATAAGGAGAAAGAGAGAAACAAAGGAGATAAAGTCACCCCAGCACGGGAGAGACAGGAACTGGGGCTCCCAAGCTTGGGAAGCTGAGGTGGGCCACAGACTGCACAAGACAAGGTTGTACAAACAGGCAACAAACAGCCCCCAGACCTGCTCCAGAGCGGGCTCTGCTCACACAGAGCTGGCCTTGCACCAGGACAACCTCAGCAACACAGGGGCACTTCCCACTCATTTGGTCCTGACAGAGGAAAGTGCCGGTGGCAAACCTGACACCCAGTCGATGGGTCAACGCCTGCTAGTAACTGCCAAGGTCAGCGCCACAGAGACAACCCAATGTTTGAGGACAGCAATGTGCTGGGGCTGGAAAATCAAAGGCTGCAAGTAACAAAACACACAGCCAGGACTGGGCAGTAGGATGCGTGTGTCAGGACGTTAGAGTCTGCCGGTTCCCAGGGACGAGTGTTCACAACATTGCCGTGTTTTAATTTCATGCTGCCAATCTTGATTTTACTCAAATCAGAACCTATGGCTGCCAGCAGGTGGGTCTGCGTGACTGTCTAGGGTGTGGGTATAGTGTTCCAGCAAAGCCATTCACTGATTTAATCAAA
This sequence comes from Chionomys nivalis, assembly GCF_950005125.1. Lineage (NCBI taxonomy): Eukaryota > Metazoa > Chordata > Mammalia > Rodentia > Cricetidae > Chionomys > Chionomys nivalis. The sequence continues at coordinate 55,408,669 of NC_080105.1, read as the reverse complement.
AGGGCAGGACGCCAGACCAGCTGCCTTCATTCACTGGACAGGGGCTTAGTAGGTAGCATTGTTTCTAGACCTATGAATAGCCACAGGCAGATAGGCCACCTATGTTTATAACCACAGGCAGATGTACCACACGTGTTTATATTCCCAGAGAGGTGACAGCAGCAAACCAAGAGATACATAACATCACAGAACAGCCATGTACTATGCCCAGAAACAGCACAAGGCAAGGGGGCCAAGAGATATGGAGGTGGTCAGGGTGGTAGACCTCCCGGGAGGACATGAGATGAAGTGACCCATGTGTGCAGCTGGGCACACCAGTCATTTTTCCATCACTGTGACCAAATACCTGCACAGGCCACTTTAGGGAGGAAGGGTTTCTTTTGGCTCATGGTCTCAGAGGTCTCAATCCATCGTAGCAGGGAGCATGTGACAGAGTGGAGCAGTTCCCCTCACGGCAGCCAGGAAGCAGGGAAAGGGAGAATGAGAACATACTGTCTGCTGGACCTGCCGGTCTCCTCTCTCCTCTCCAGGCTCCCAGGCCATGTGGCGACACACCCATGCTCACAGTGCATCTTCCCCCCTCAGTTAGTTCTACCTGGAAGCCCCTCACAGACACACCCAGAGGTGGCTCAGTCCAGGCTGACAATGCAGGGTCATCTTCCTACCAGGGAAGAATGAACCAGGCAGGGAGAAAAGCTTGTGCGAAGGCTCTAGCGAGAGGAAACCTGGGAACAGGTGAGGTCCCTTCACCCTCGCCCTTCTCTGTCTGCTAGTGTTTATTAACCGGGAACGCGCCAACAATGTCCTGACGAGGATTCCAAGGGCAAACTCATTTTTTGAAGAGATGAAGAAGGGCAATCTGGAAAGAGAATGTATGGAAGAAGTATGTTCTTATGAAGAGGCTCGCGAAGTCTTCGAGGATACTCAAAAGACGGTGAGTCAGGCCAGGTCCTTGCCGGCGGGCGCTGGGCCTTCTAGTTCCTTTCTAGCTGGGGTTGGGCCATCCTAGGCTGCTGCAGGGTTCCAGGCTGGCCCAGATTTGGATCCTTTACCCACAAACCTGTGAAGCGTAATTGGGGAAAGCAACCAAGGGGTTAGACAGTCAGATATATTAACCTAGCCTGTTGCCTGTAGGACATCCATTTTGATCTCTTCTGCATATCTTCAGCTCTCTTCCTGAGTAGTAAAACTGAGGGGGAGAAATGCCACATAACACAAAGTTAATGAGAACTTGCTCGTAACCTAAGTTAACCTAAGAAAATTATATATGTCTATAAATACACACATGTGTGCATGAACATACATATGCATGTATATGTATATGTACATGTGTAGTATTTATGTGTATTCATGTATGTATGTGTGTACATATATAATATTTATGTATTGTGTATTATGCATGTATGTGTGTTTGTATATCCATCCCCTCATGGTTCCTATCAGTGCTTCCCAGATAAATGTACAACAGTTGCCACTGCCCTCCCTTTCCAGTGGGTAAGGAGCCTGGTGACTCAGTTGAGCATGCACAGTGCAGACATGTGACAGGAGACCACAGCACCGCCATCACTACCTATGTATGCAGCATCAGGAGTGAGCCTGCTCCTCTTCCCCAGAAGACGGGGATCTTCAAGTACCTGGTGGAAATGTGAGCCCCAAGTAACAGGAAGGAACTAACAAGAAGAGTCCCCAAAGGGGGCCGAGGAGGAGCTGAGTGAGGGAGGAACAGTTATTCCAAGCAGTTATTTCCGGACCCAAGTGGAAACGAAAAGGCCCACTGCCGCTGCCACCACTGAAGGCCACAGAGCAAGACCTGCTCAACTACCAAGGCCAAGTCACTGGCTCCGTTTAGGAATTCAGCCACCGGCAGCCAGGGCCATCTGACCAAGGGCTTTAGGCCAGTGTGACTCCTGGGGACTGGGATCGGACCAGTAGCTTTCATCCGGTTGCAACTAAACACCGTGAGAACAGGTAAAGGCATGATGTCTTAGGGCTCTCGCTATTAAAGGATTCTTAGGGTCTGTGATCAGTTCATCTCATGATCTTAGACAGAACACCCTAGCAGCAGCCAGAAGAGACATGCTCTCCTCATAGCAGACAGGAAGCAAAGGGGAAGACAGGAAGGAGCTGGATCTGAGATCCCGCCAAGGACACCCCCACCCAACCACCTCGTCTTCCAGATAAGCCCCACCTAGAGTTTCCAGAACCCCCCCAAAGTACCACCACCACCTGGACACCAAATGTTCAGTACTGAGCCTTGGAAGGACAGTTTATATTCAAGCCATCAGAAAGGCCAGGTCACAAGGCAAGGCCAGCTCGAGAGGGCAGGGCGCGTTTACACACATGGAATAATGAACAGCCTTAGGAGGCGCACTGAGGTCAGGACCCTGGAAGAGTGGGAAGAGCCAGTGTCATGCTCTACAAAGCTGCACGGGCACCACTCCCTCACTTTCCCTCCAAAGATATTAAGACACCATGCCATTGAAACCACTCGGACTGGAGCATGGATGATATCCCGAGGAAGGAATCCGCCATGCGTGCTCAAATCCTCCTTGGCTTTTTAGAAACATCCATGCATTGCATCACCTGATACAACAAAACCAGGTGTGAGGATTGTTCCAGAAGTGTACTGTAAGGTTTTAGTAGTTAATGACATTGACTAGACTTAAGAACAGGAATGCCAATTCCGGGATTAGTGGTTCACTTGACTCACGACCCTGAATCTTTCTATGTTCTGCGTGACCACGTAGTCTATTATGATCCCACTAAAATCACGGAGAAGATTGTAACGGGTGAATAGACACCCTGTGGGTGATAGCATGATCACATTCATTCAGAAAGCCCATCCCATTTACCCCACCTTTGGTGAGAATTGGCGTGGTGGAAAGGCGTGATGGAGTCCTGGAGGTGAAGCTGCCAGAAACCAACTTCTCAGGACTGAAGAAACCTATGCAGTTCCTCACGGCATCTCTGTGAGGTAAGCTTTTACAGCCCGCCACCTCCAGCTGCAGCCAGGTTCCTCAGCAGGTTTGTTATGGAAGGAGTGCTGGAGGTGATACCCACCCACATTCCTCTATCCCTACAAACAAGGATGCTTCTGGTCGGGGGATGGCTCTCGGGGGCTCTAACAGGTCACAAAGGAAGCGTGTGATGCTTAAACTGAGCCATGAGAGCCTTTTGAAAATCAAGCTAAGATCATTGACCATGGCAAGACAGGTCTACGGGTGAAAACTTCTACATGGCCCATCCTATTTGACTGGAGCACAGGTATCAACTGTGCCATGAGTTTCTGGAAGATACAGGACACATGAGGAGAGAATATGGTTCCTGTCAGAAAGACAAGATGAGGAGAAAAATGCAGCAGGCTTGGGTACACAGGAAGCTGGACACGTCCTGGAAGCAGATGCTGAAGGAAGAGAATTTCACAAGCTTGTTTCATGTATGATCTCATTTATCAAAGATTTTTAAAACATCATTACTTTATCAAAGAGCAGAAGGTTCCTGGTGATACCAGGACTTGACAGTTTGGGGACGGTGATTGAGGGTTGGGCGAAGACGGGGCTGTGTTTGCTTGCCACAAACCAGGCGAGTGCTCTCCTCCAGGCTGTAGGTCCAGCCTAAACAGAAATATTTTAAAGACAGCATATTCATCGCCATGACAACCATAACAGGGTCCTATAAGCAGAATGACTTAGAGTAACAGGATTTATTCCCTTGAAATTTGGAGGTAATGAATGCAAAGCAAGGGCCCAGGTCAGGCTGGATCCTTTGGAAGTGCCAGAAGAAACTCTATGCTGTGTCTCTAGTAGTTACCTCTTTTGTCACCGCCCGTGACCTCCCTCCTCTGTTGGCTCCAGGTGACCCTTCTTTACTTCGAGATGGACACTGTCATTGTCCTGGATGATCCTGGATGACCTCACCTGAGGTCCTAATGATGGCTCTAATTTGCATCCACAAAGTTACATTTCTAGTTAAGGTCATATTCTGAGGTCCCAGTAAATCTGAATGGGAGTGGGATTGTGACCGACTGTGTGTGCTGTGACTGTCTGTTCGTGTGACATAGGCCTTGACCGACTGTGTGTGCTGTGACTGTCTGTTCGTGTGACATAGGCCTTGACCGACTGTATGTGCTGTGACTGTCTGTTCGTGTGACATAGGCCTTGACCTAAGATAGTTATCAATTTATACTTTTCCCAATCACATGACTGGCAACCGTGATTTTTTTCTTAATTTTGAGCACGGGGTCTGTTAACTGATCACGCTCCAGTGGCGTATGACAAATGGCACTATTTCTCCTAGCCTGTTTCTTGTTTACCTTGAAATGTGGTTTCAATATTCAGCAAGGGCCATGTGTTGAAGCAGATGGGAGATAGGCCCTCTCAGGAATGCTGGCAGCTCTCCCTTTCAGATGGAGAAGTTCTGGAACATTCCTCCAGGCAGGTTACTGGAGATGGTTACTGTTAGTGTAAAATAGTCTGGTTTTTATTTCTAATGTGTTTTAAAATATTTTTTTTCTTTTAGAATGAATTCTGGAACAAATACAAAGGTAAGATATTTCTATTTCAATCATGAGAAAGACCCCTCAACATTTAAATTAAGAGAAAGGATTAGCTTTGGAAAACATTTTAAATTACATTCTGGTTCAAATCTTATTTATCTACGCTTTTCCCTTCTATATTCCCATGATACTTTTAAAATGTATTTATATTATTTATTAAAATACTCATCTTTCTGGGGATCTTGTTGCCCTCGGTGTCCTGTCCACAAACTCCCAGGTTCAAGCCGCCTTCATTACCAACCTTCTGAGTAACTTGGACGGTATGTGTTTTCTACCATGTCTGGCTCAGATATAGATTTAAGTCCGTTCTTCTTTGTATCTGAGGATGCCAAATTCCATGATATTTTTAACAAGTTTAGCAAGCTGAAGCAAACGGTGGAGCTTGAAATATTGGACTTTCCAAAAGGTGGCCACCCTGACAACTGTTCATAGCATCAGAGATGATACTGATCATGGCTACCTGGAAGTTATTTGAAAACGGCAATTAGACACTCCTCCTCTGAGTAAATGACAAACCAAGAGAGGTGGAGCCTGTGCCAGAGCTGGATCATCCCCTGGTTCTCATTCCACACCGAGCGGCCTTGGGGGAAAGAGTCCCCTCCTTCTCTGATCAGCGCCCAGTCCAGAAACAAGTGCCACATTGTCCCCTGTCCTTCTCCTTTGCAGGTAAAACCCCTCTTGCTGGCCACAAACACATTGTAATACATCCCAGAGAAACCAGCAACCCTGCCAACGTTGCAAGGCACAGGGTTAACACACATACATAGCCACCAAAGTGGAAACTAAACCAAATCTGGGTATGATGAATTTCTTCTCAAAGAGAAACAAGCTCAAGCTATCGGCAAAGTGGCTGCAGGTACCACACAGTGTCAGTGGTGGCCACGATGAAACGACTTCAGCCTTGGTTTCCAAATCCTCTCACTGCAGATGGTGACCAGTGCGAAACCAAGCCTTGCCAGAATCAGGGCAAGTGTCGCGACGGCCTTGGCGAGTACACGTGCACCTGCGTGGAGGGATACGAAGGCAAAAACTGTGAATTCTGTAAGTCCCTCTTTTGATGGAGCTTTGGGTCACACCACAACCAGGGGAGAGGGAGAGACACTGAAACAGCAAACGAGACACCTAGGTCGTTGGTCGCTCTCCAACACATCGAGCCGCTGGACGTGTCTGTCCTCTAGCTGCTTGGCGGGGTGTGACGTGGGAGACATGGCTTCCCCGTGGGGCACCGTGAGGCAGGTGAGAATCGGGTAGACCGTGCACACGGCTCCTCCTGCTTCTGCTCTGGTACCGCCTTTGTTCACACTTGTAAACACAAGTATCAACAAGGAACGGTCTAGGTTGCCCAGTTTCAGATATGTGGTGTCCTTAGCTGATTCTACAGGGAGCCTCGCTGAGCTATTCGTCCCATGGTGACTCCATTTTTAAATAGTCATTAAGTTTCCCTCAGCCCGGTTCTCCCTAACAAGTAAGACCTGCATTTCCTTTACCTATCTATCTATCTATCTATCTATCTATCTATCTATCTATCTATTTGCTGTGGTCTCACTTTTTAACCAAGGCTGGACTAGAACTTATATAACATATATAGTCCACTCCAGATTTGAACTCCCAGCAAATCTCCTGCCTCAACCTCCTAAGTGAGATTACAGGTGTATGTCACCATGCCCAGGGTTAAATTACTTTCCTTATAGAATGCGATCTTTATCTGGACGCCCTCAGGACTCTCCCCAGTGGAACTGCTGGTTATGATTATGAACCATTCCGCAGAAGCTCATACAGTTCCTATACACAATAGACTAACATATCTAATGAGGGCACAATCCGGGAGCTAAAATTCCATCAAGGTAGATTTTACTTCATAATTGTTTTCTCACCAAACCCAAGCAGAGGGCTGTAAAGCAAATTGCTACAGACGTGGTTATTAGTGTGAGCTGGATCAGCTAGCACTCTGGAAGCAGGTGGGTACCTCTGGTCTAAGACACGGTGGATGGAGGAATACAGGCTCAGTCAGCCCTAAGGTGCAATGGCAGGTTAGAAGTTACCAAGGGAGTTTAGCGGGCGCTATGCCGCAATTTCATGTAGCCTAAAGTTCCTTCGCTTCTGTGATTTCCTAGCGTGTAGATGGAGTGGTGGAACTTAAATGGCACCCCCATCCCTCCGCTTCCGTCTTCTCTGGAGCTGGCTCCTGGCTTTCTGCCACACACTTCCCATGGATAATATTCCTTCCAGGTCTCATGGGAACCCAGATCCCAAACCATGACATGCCCACAGCACAGTGCCTGGTGCGTCACTGGGGCCAGGGTAAATACTGTTCATTGTTATTGAGTGAGGGAAGAAAGAGGTTCAGCTAGGATGCAATTCTTCACCCATGCCAAGGACAGCACCCTGGATGAGCAGGATTTGCACAGCCCTCAACAGAGAACATGCATCTGCCCTCCCTCACAAAGCTTCTCATTAGAGAGCCCTGTGCGGATGCTGGGTGGTCCTCCCATAACCTGTGCATATGACAAATGTCCCTCTCGTTGTCTGTAAGGATGCCGGGTGTTTCTCCTGTAATCTGTGCTTATGTCAAATGTCCCTCCCATGGTCTGGGGAGGCAGCAGCAGGAAGAAAGGCTTACAAGAGGCTGGCATCTTGTTTGGCTGCCTGTCCTGTTATCATGGAAGCCACCCCGGTGTGGTCCTTTGCATACCGTGGCCTAGGCATGGCTAAGGCTGGGCAGACAGAGCTGGCATGTCTGAATTGATCACGTGTCTATGGGAAAGGCTCATCTGTCCTCTGTTTTGCAGTTGTTCGGAAACTCTGCAGCCTAGACAACGGAGACTGTGACCAGTTCTGCAGGGAAGAGCAGAGCACAGTGGTGTGCTCCTGCGCCAGCGGTTACTTCCTGGGTGATGACGGCAAGTCCTGCATCTCCACAGGTAGGAGTCATCAGGCTGTGGAGATGGTGTGACATTGCTGAGGGCATGTTCTGGTGGCACCTGCAGAGCAGTGATGACAGGAGATGGAGAGTAAGAGACGGGGCTCTGGACAGATCAGCCATAAAAGCTTCAGGTTTAAGAGGAGATGCATTAGACCTAAGGACAAGCGGCTGCTCCACCTCCACACCTGAAGGGGCTAACACTGCTGCCTCATTGCTGGCAAAGGAGGTGATCCCAGGCATCACTGAGTTGGGCATACCCACAGCTCTGGCCGTGACTTCTGTGCAGGGTAGCCCATGCTCCTCTGGCCTGGGGGCCTGGAAAGCACAGCTATCACAATATCCCAGGGACAGAACCTGCCTAGGTCAAGAAGGAGGCCTGGGCAGGTAGCGAAGCCCACACTGGTATCATTTCTGCAGCCCCATGCTGATTGGGTTTGCTTTTTACCTGGTGAGAGCTGGGTGTGCCGGGTCTTATGAGCAGCAGAGCCACTACTAACAAGACTCTCAGAGAGCGGTGAGTGCCATGTGGGCCGAGGAACACAAAGGCCACGGGAATGAGAAGGGCCCAACCAGTGTTCTTGGTTACAAGGGTCTCCTGAAGAAACAGAGACACTGCAGGGTATATAAACTTCTGGGCAGCAAGGACAATCAGCCTCTGATGGACTGACTGCCTAGTGACTCTTCAGAAGTTTTTTATTGATACACAAAAGGCCCTTTAGCGAGTCAATTCCCGCATACCAAAATCTCTTATCTGAACTAGGAGTCATCTTAAGGAACTATTACCTAAGCAAACACAATCATGCTAAAAATTCCAGGTTTGCCATGAGCATCTTAATGACTGAGGTTATGCCAAGGCTCTGATATTCCCAAGACAGAGCAACTTCATAAAAACTCAGAAAACAATCATTGATTATTTACAAGAGATTATTTCAAGGCCTAAATGGTCATCACTCCAGAGTAAATGCCAGGTGCAATGGCTCTTTTAATATTCCACTACACTCATCTGGGCCGTACAGACATAAGACGAGCTCTCTGAAAAGTCAGAACTGGTCCACAAATGGTCCCTAACTTTCACCATGGCATCCCCCGGCGTGGGTTTGAAGTGCAGGGTCTCAGCCCCGCATACAGCCTGGATGATCAAGCTCAAATGAGAAGATATAGGGCACAGGATGCTGAGTCATTTCTCCCTCTTTCTCCACTCATCTGCTCCTCACCAAAAAAAAAAAAAACACACACACACACACAAAACAACAACAACAACAACAACAAAAAACGATTTGGGACTGAAGAGAGATGGCTCAGTGGTCAAGTGAACTGGCTGCTCTTCCAGAGGACCCGAGTTCAAGTCCCAGTACCCACATGGCAGCTCACAACTGTCTGTAACCCCGGTTTCAGGGGATCTGACACCTTTACACCAATGCACATAAAATAAAGTTAAATAAATTATTTTTAAAGCAATTTATTTCAGAAATTAAATAATCAGAGAAGAGTGGCTCCAAATACATGCTTCAAGGATGAATTCAATTGCATAACATGAAATCTCTCAACAACCTAAACATAAGGACTTTATTCCCACTGACATATTTTTAAGTTTAAATTAGTTCAGAAAATTTTAACTAGAGTTATTTCTTGATATGTGTATAAATTATTTTAACTCCAGGGATAATTGCAAATCAATTCAAAATAAGACTTAATATCTGAAAACATAACAAAAGGCTGAGGTGTGGCTCAGTAGTAGAGAACTCACCTAGCATGGGTCCAGAGGTTGCAACTGCTATCTCAGCCCAGAGATAGTAAATTGCAGGACAATGGATGCCATGTCCCCAGCAACAGAGTCCCCAATCCTTCTCACTGGCTAAGGACACAACCATATCTCATGGGAACAGGAGTAAAGGCTATACTGTAACCACATGACCTTAACCTATCACTGGCACAGACCAACCACGAGGCTCAACCTCAGTCTACAGTATCCCTTTCTCACCATTGGATTCTGCTACTTTTCTTGCAAAACTTAAAGGCTCTTAGCTCTGCTTTATGTTTCTGGCTCTCACTTTAAACTTGGTTAAAAGCAGACAGCAATAACCATGCCACAACCAGAATGCTGGACTGCCAAGAAATTTCTTCCACCAATTTAATTTGCCTGTCGTCTTTATGACATGGCTCCCACAGTCTGAGGGCATGAGCAACATTAAACAAGTTTTTATAGTCAATGGCCTCCAGTCCAGTTCCCAAAAGAGTTCCTGTTCCTTTCCAAGCTTCATAGTCTTTGCTATCCACAATCCCATTAGCATTCTTGTCTTCTGAGCTCCCACTGGGAATACCCATTTAGCTCTGCCAACAGAAGTCTAAGTTTTCTCTGACTCTCATCTCTAAATGCTTTCAAATCCTTCTTCTACAAACTGGCTCCAAGCCTTTCGAACTACATTGACCAAGTAGCCATAGCAACAACCCCACTCTCGGTACCAAATTTTTGTATTAGCCAGAATTTCAGGGATGTGACAAAGCACCTGACCATTAAAGGATGAGGGATTTGCTCAGCTCAGCTTTCAGAGACTCGAGTCCATCGTGGTGTGGGAAGCACAGCTGGGCTGAGGCTCATCTGGTGGCTGCCAGTAATGGAGAGAGAAAATGTCTGTGCCAACAAGTTTTGTCCTTTATTTTATTTTGTTTGGGTCCCCAGAGTATGTGATAGTGCTGCCTACACTTGGGGTATAGCTTGCCCATCTTAGTTAATCTTCCCTAGAAACGTCTTTATAGTTATGCCAAGAGCTGTGTTTTGTTTTTCTTTGAGACAGGATTTCTCTGTGTAGCCCTGGCTGTCATGGAACTTACTCTGTAGACCAGACTGGCTTCGAACTCAGAGATTCGCCTGCCTCTGCCTCCTAAGTGCTAGGATTAAAGGTGTGCATCACCACCACTCTGCAAGCTGTGTTTTACTAGTCTCTCACTTGACTCTCAGTCAGGTTTAACCATCACCCCCTGGGCTTCCAGGGAGCCTCAGTAGGCCTGTGGAGCTTCTGGCTTTGCTGAGGCCTCCTCTGTTCTCCCTATTCTTTCAGTACCCTTCCCCTGTGGGAAAACCACCATAGCACGTAGGAAGAGGTCCTTGGACCAGAGCACCAACCACAGTGAGCCTTTCCCTGAAGACCTCCTGAACTTAGAATTGTCACCTACGGAGAATCCTTCCAAACTGCTCAACCTCAACCAGACACAACCGGAAAAGGACAGCTCAAGCGTTATTCGGATTGTGGGTGGCCGAGCATGCAAAGACGGGGAGTGTCCCTGGCAGGTAACTGGGCCAAGATAGAAAGAACTGGTGGCCCGTAGAACAGGCTGGTGGGACGATCCACAGAGGGTCAGCAACTCAGACCTGCAAGGGTCCTTCCTGGTGGTCATCATTCCTCTTCTAGTGTGAGAGTATTTTTTTAAACAAAAACATTTAAATACTAAGAGGTATAAAATACCTTTAAAAAAAAGACACATCTATTTATGTTCAAAATGTTTGTTTTCAACTGCTCTTTGGTTATTGACGTGGCCCAGGGCTGCCAGACTTAAGAAAAAAAATCCCAAGCCCCCCAGCAAGACTTGAGCCTCCCACAATGAACACTCCCTGATGTAAAACTGAACACGGAAGGAAAGTGCTCACCCACTTCTGGCCCCAGCTTTGCAGGGTTTTCTGAATCTCCTCCATCATCTCCACTAGCATTTGAGGTTTCCAGCTTCCCAAACCTAAATACCTATCCAAAAAGAAAAATGGGGTGGGGAAGAACCCTAGGCAGTGGTTCTCAAACTGTGGGTCGCGACCCCTTGGGATTGCATATCAGATATCCAGATATCCTGCATATCCGATGTTTACATGATGCTTTGTAACAGTAGCAAAGTTACAGTTATGAAGTAGCAATGAAATGATTTTTATGGTGGGGGGTCACCATAAAAGGATTAAGGGACTGCATTAAAGGATTGAAGCATTAGGAAGGTTGAGAACTACTCTCCAGTAGTCACCGGCAATTCCCGGAGATCACCTAAACACCCTCCCCCTACAGGGCCCTGGGCAGGCCTGACTGCCAGAGGCAGGAGAAGCAGCCCCAGCCTCTTTGGACACATGTACCAAGAACTGGCTGGGCCCAGGGAGGCTGCTGACTTCCTCTCCCTTGCCACTCAAGCAAGGTTTGAGTTTATATAATTATCCAGAATAAATGGGGGCTGGTTAAGAGTGGGTACTGCTTTTTCAGAGAACCAGAGTTCAGTTCCTGGCACCTGTATCAGGCAGCTCCCAAGTCCAGGAGATCTGCTACCTTTGACCTTCACAGTGACCCCCACTCATGTGTACATACCCATACACATAAACATAATTTTAAAAAATAAATATGTCTTTAAAATAAGAAAGAGAAAATAAACTCGGTAAAGGGCAAATTGTCTTTTTAGCTATGAACAACACCAAGAATTCTTTCAAGACTTAATACTTCCATGTACTTTTTTTGTTTGTTTGTTTTAGATAGGGTCTCACTATGTGGGCCTGGCTAGTCTGGAACTCACTATGTAGACCAGTCTGGTTTCAAACTCTTAAGAGATCTGTCAGCTTCTGTCTCCCTATTCCCAGGATTAAAGCAGCCTTGACTTTTTGAATGTGGCCCCTAACTTCGATGAGAGCAGTGGTTCTCAACCTTCCTAATGCTGCAACCCTTAACACAGTTCCTCATACTGCAGTGACCTCCAACCATAAAATTATTTTGTGGCTACTTCGTAACTGTAATTTTGCTACTGTTACAAATGGCAATGTAAACATGTGGCATGATTTCCCAAGGGGGTCGTGACCTGCAGGTTGAGAACCAGCATGTGAGAGGGTAGGGAATTCCCTAGAGAAAGTCAAGCTGGTCCATACTTGGTACCCAGCACTTCAGACCCAGTACTCTAGGATGGGCATGGTTCCCCTCATGCCGTCAATGTTTGCTTACCTCGGATCACTGCTCAGTGGCATCTGTCACTGAATGTCACATTCAAGAGTGGCCGCATGTACCCAGAGTCAATCATCCCAGAAAGTGACATTTCACAAGCGGGAAGGCAAGTCTGAAGGCGGGATGACTCTGGATGATTCTGACTCTGGGAAGTGGTGTTTTCGCAAAGCCAGGCTGGTCTAGGTCATGAGTCATGGCCATGTAAACCCAAAGGCTCTACTATGGTTAAATGCTTTTTTTGTGCATAGGGAGAAAATGCTAGGACTGGTTTGGACAAGATGAAAGAGGAGGCCCTGTTAGAGGGACCTTGTCATGGATGAAAAGGAGACAGGCAAAGGCATCCTGCAGGGCTAGCACTTGGCCCAGGGCTGGAGACTCAGCAAATGTCTGTGGACCATCAGTCGGTCAGTCCATCTTTAAAGCAGACCAAAGCTACAGTGTGGAAATAAAGCTAGGTGTCTCCAGGAGTCAGCCACAATGTGAGCACTGGAGAACATTCAGAGTGCCGGGCAGGAAGGGCTGGGTCACTTGCATGGATGCTTCAAGAGGTGCAGGGCCAGAAGGAGTTGTAGGGCTGGCTAGTGGGGTAGCGAGCAGCGCCTTGCTGTGGGGTAGAATACACGGTTCCCTGCCAGGCTCTAGCACTAAAAGAAAGGCAGAAAGCAGACAGGCAGAAGGGGCTGGATCTCGGGGTAGTTCAGCGGACATGGAGAGCTGTGGTCAGATGTAAGGCTCCTAGAAAAGGTTCCTTGAGACCCTGCAGACCGTAGGTGGTTTGAAGACACTCTGTTTTGGTCGCAGGCTCTGCTCATCAACGATGACAATGAGGGCTTCTGTGGGGGCACCATCTTGAATGAGTTCTACATCCTCACGGCGGCCCACTGTCTGCACCAAGCCAAGCGATTCAGGGTGAGGGTAGGTAAGTGACACTCCAGCCCTGGGGACGCCACCATCTCAAGCCCTAGGGGTGTGATTGCTGCTCTTCCCCTAGAACTACACATGGGCTCTGTGAGCAACACCTGCTCAAATCCAGATGCTCTACTTGGAGATAGTCAGAGAAGAGAAGGGGGTGGGCATCCCCAGACTTCCGGGGCTGGGCCATTCCGCACGGAGACTTTCCACCTTCCCTCTTCAGTGCTTTCATGGCGTTCCTCTCAGCGTCCTTCCCTCAAAAACCTTCCCAGCCTGCCTCTCTCAACACTTCTGGAGTCTCTTATTTCCATTTATGCCTCAATATTACTTCATTTTGGTGTTTCTATGAGACCCATGAGCTAGGCAGTGAAAAATCCTGCAAAAGCCCCAAATGCGGTTTGAAAATGTCTGGCATCCCTTCGCTACAGATTTAACAAGCAGAGATGGGCGAGGTTATTTCAGTGTCTTGTTTCCAAAGCCCTGACTTCCCAGGTGTTTAGAAATAAATAAACCTCGGCTGCTAGCGAGATGTCACTACAGTCTCCTTTCACAGCTAGAGCACTGCGCCTTTAGCTCGTCTCAGGTCAGACCGCTTGGGCCTGGGTGCACAGCCCAGGTCTGGAAGAGGAGAGAGACCCTTGGCCCTGAGCTGATTGACAGACCCAGCTTGCCAGAAGTACTCAAGTGTGAGAATTTGGAAGGCGCAAGAGTCCTAAACATTCACACAAAAATGTGATTAGTGGTTAGCAGTATTTACTACTCTCGCACAGGGCCTGGGTTCAGTTCCCAGAGCCCATGTGGTGGCTCACAGCTGTCTGTAATTCCAGGTCCAAGGGGATCTGATACCCTGGTCTCCACAGGCACTAGGCATGTACACAGTACACACGCATATAAACGCAGGCAAATGCTCATAGACATGAAATAAAATAAACCTTTTTTAAAAAGTCTTTAAAAATATGACCAGAAGGGAAAGCCCTGGGAGGAAGGCAGAGCCCTTTAGTCTCTGCAGAGAACAGGCTCCTCGTGAATCTGCGAGCACTGCCTTGTCCTCCTGAGCACTAGGACACAAGCATATGCTCCTTGACGTGGGTCTGGTTTTTTATTAGGGAAAATTATTTTGTGGGGTGGGGTGAAGGGTTTATTTGCCTTATACTTCCACATCACTGTTTATCACTGAAGGAAGTCAGGGCAGGAATTCAAACAGGGAAGGAACCTAGAGATGGGAGCTGATGCAGAGGCCATGGAGGGGTGTTGCTTATTGGCTTGCTCCTCACGACTTGTTCAGCCTGTTTCTTATAGAACTCAGGGATGGCCCCACCCACAATGGTTTGGGCCCTCCCCAATCAATCACTAATTAAGAAAATGCCCTGCAGGCTTGCCTACAGCCCAATCTTATGGAGGCAATTTTTCAATTGAGGCTCTCTCTTCTGTGATGACTCTAACTTGTGTCAAGGTGACTTAAGACCAGGCAGCTCATTTCCTTCCTTCCTTCCTTCCTTCCTTCCTTCCTTCCTTCCTTCCTTTTCTTGTGGAGACAGTATCTGGTTATGTAGCACTGGCTGGCCTGGAACTTATTATGTAGATAATGCTGGCCTTGAAGTTGCAGAGATCCTTCTGCATCTGCCTCCTTCCCTGTGTGACTACAGGTGTATACTTCTTTAAAGGTAGCTGATATGCAAGCACCCGACCCTGAGAGAACTGCCATCCGCGCTCTCTCTCTCCCTACCTCCCTCTCCCTCTCCCCCTCCAGGGGATCGGAACACAGAGAAGGAGGAAGGCAATGAGATGGTGCATGAGGTGGATGTGATCATAAAGCACAACAAGTTCGTGAGGGAGACCTATGACTTTGACATCGCAGTGCTCAAGCTGAAGACTCCCATCACGTTCCGCATGAATGTGGCCCCTGCCTGCCTGCCTCAGAAGGACTGGGCTGAGGCCACACTGATGACGCAGAAGTCGGGCATCGTGAGTGGGTTTGGACGCACGCATGAGAAGGGCCGCCAGTCAAACATCTTGAAGATGCTGGAGGTGCCCTATGTGGATCGCAACACCTGCAAGCTCTCCAGCAGCTTCACCATCACACAGAACATGTTCTGTGCTGGCTATGATGCCAAACTGGAGGATGCCTGCCAGGGGGACAGCGGTGGCCCCCATGTCACCGAGTACAAAGGCACCCACTTCGTGACTGGCATAGTCAGCTGGGGAGAAGGGTGTGCAAGGAAAGGGAAGTATGGGATCTACACGAAGGTCACAGCCTTCCTCAGGTGGATCGAGAAGTCCATGAAAGCCAGGGTGGTGCCCACATCTGAGACCCCAACGTCAACAAGTCCTCCCCATTAAAGCAGCTCTCTTGACCTGCTGGGTCACATGTGGTGTTGTTTAATGTTGCCACCTGAGCAGGAAGCTTCTTAGGGCAGATGCCCCCCCTGCAGGGGTAGACTCTTCAGGTTCAAGTTTGCTGTTATTTCAACTTCATGATATCAGAAACAGACTCTGATTGAGCAAAGATTTCTCTCTTCCTGAGTCAGACTGCGGGACTCTCAGGGAGTCACGGGCTCTAGGGGATTAGGCCACTGCTCACACTTAGATAGATCCATCTCTTCTCACACTTGGATGGAGCCATCCCTGCTCACACTGCAATGGAGCTGTGTCTTCTCCCCATCATAGTATATGATTCTGATTTTGAGTGGTCAAACTGACCCACTCAACTGACTGCGCACACACACGCATGTGCACACACCCACGCACGCACACACACATAGTGGGACAGACTTCAGCTCCCCAGTAGATGCTTTAGGTCAGGGTGCTCAGACTCTGAATCGCCCTTGCATGGCCAGAGAACTCTCACTCTCTCTGGGAACTAGGCTGCAGAGAATTGCTGGTACCATGACAGCCACTGAAAGGAGAGAATCCCCGGAAGATAGGCTAAGATCTTTGTCTAAAGATAAAGGGACCTTTGACCTAGATCTGAGTCAAGCACCAACCCCATGCTGGGTTGCCTGTGAGTGTGTACAGAAGTCTTCCTGAACTATGCTGTCTGCTGAGTGTACATGGACTCTGTGCTGAGCTGAGCAGTGAGTGTGCGTGCGGTCTCCCTGAGCTGGGCCGTGTGCTAAGCATGCTCGTGTCTTCCTGAATGAGACTGAGGGATAAGTGTGCACAGGAGTCTCCCAAGACAGCTGCCTGGTGAGGGTGTATGGAGTTTCCCCCAGCTAAACTTGGTGTTGAATGTGCAAGGGCTTCTTCCTGAGCAAGTGCTAATAGTGACCCGCCCCCCCAAACACATGGGTCTTAGTCTTGCTCTAGTTAGGAGACCCCAGAAGGGTCTTTGCAAAGCTTAAATCCCGGCCTTACCCCAGACATTAAATTCTAAGTCTCTAGGATGGGTCTCACCCCAGAAGTTTCTGGATCTCTTCCAGACACTGTCACACCACCAAAGCAGGTGTTCAGTGGCTTGGCGTGGCTGGACAGGGTCCAGGGCATGTCTCACCCCCCCCAGTCTTGCATTGCCTCCAAGCCCCAAGTTAAATGTTTGTGGGAACCAAGCCTACTTTCAGTAAATAGACTAACATTTTTTTCCGAGAGTTTTCCTATAGTTTGCACTTTGCGTAACTTTCCCAAGCAAAGTTTAAAGGTTCCGGTACAAACCTTCCCCCAGACCAAGAGCTGGATAGAGTCCTTTGTAAACAGATTTTGCAAGGTTAGGGAAAGTCAACAAGAACAGCGCTTGATTTCCTAGAACCATTGTAGCCAAGAGTGAGGCTGGGGTCTGAGAACCGAGCTGAGCTGTGCAGACACCGCTGGATCAGTGACGTAGGCAGTGGAGCACACCTACTGCATATCATAGCCCACTGGCCCGGCATGCAGGTCAGCAGTGGGAAGACCACGGTTTCACTCACCTGGCGGATGGACTTTGTGTCTGTCCCTAAGAACAAGAACTCCCTGGTCTCCAACCACCACCCCAGGACAAAGTCAGCACCCACACAGGTCCCTGTTCCAACAGAAAGACAAGCACAACAATCTGTGTGGGTGTGGGATCAGCCATGGGGAAGCTGCGCAGACATTAAAAAGTGAGTTTACTCAAGAGCACCTCATGTTACACATAGTTCGCCACTAGAAAAGCTAAGAGCATCTTCAATAATTTCAAAGCAAACAGAAAAGTCAGTACCCAGATCCTGAATGTCAGGGGCCAGGAAGGTGAGCCCCAGATTTAGTGAGGTATCTCCCTTTGTGTCTCTGACAATCAGGACCCAGGTTCCCTGTGGTGCTGGCAGTGTGGACACAGGCTCCCCAGGGTGTGATGGGAATCCAGGTTCCTTGTGGTACTGGTAATGAGGGCACAGGCTCCCCAGGGTGCAGTGGGGACCCAGGTTCCCTGTGGTCCTGGCAATGAGAGTGCTGATTCCCAGAGCAGTGATAGTAGCTTCTAGACTGAGTGCAGAAAAGAGTAGCGTTCTCACGTGGTTCCGCTCCAGCAGAACTCTCCCGGACCCAGAAACAAGACCTAGAAAATAACAGGAGAAAATATTTTCCTTCCTGATGGTGGCTTTCACGGAGGCCACGCCCCTCAGTGGTGAGGACCGTAAGCCCCAGGTGTCTTCCACGTTTTTTTCCTCTCCTGGATGGAATGGAGAAGCTGATCCTGAGGTAGACAAGCTGTTTACAAGCCCTCAGATCAGCACTGGGAGGAACCCGTGCCTAGGGAATGGGTGAGTTGGGAAGTCAGAAATAAAGCTGGGCTCAGCACCCAGGCTCTAGGAAAGTGGGCAACATCCTCTGGGAATTGCTCTCCCTGTCTGGATCCCAAATTCATCCAAAGAATTCATTTAAAGTGGTCCTAGGTGGCAGGGGACAGAATAAAGGACAAAGTCCTTCAGAAAAAAAAAATGTGGTACCATCCAGATGACATTAGTACACATTGACAGAAATAACTGAGCCAGAGATGCTGAACCTGAACATTTAGAGGTGTTGATGGCAGTTGTTGGTGTCAACCTGACAACACCTTAACTAACTAAAACTCAAGTGACTGGTACACTTGGGAGGGAACTTTTTTCTTGGCTGAATCGTTTTAAGTGGGAAGAACCACACTAATCTGGATTTTTTATTTATTTATTTTTTTTTTTTTGAGATGGGACGAAGCCTGTGGGCTGAAGAGGGATGTTCCAGTGTTATAGAAGAACTTTGGGTGACTGTCCAGGCAGCCAGATATCTCTGTCATTTCTAAAACTTTTGAAGTTGCTTACTTCCTGTTTACTCAGGTAATATGATATCCTTCTGGGATCTTAGATGGAGTTAAAGACTAGATAGCTATAATTGCAGTTTTCCTTAGTTATAATAAAAGATAAATTATATATGAAACTTTATACTCATAAAGATAAAGTAGACGATAGAGTATCTTTTTAATTTGCCAAATACAAATAGACTAAATATTATAGCTCAAAAAAAAAAAAGATGGGACGATCCACCTTTAACCTGGGTCACACCTTCTGCTGGCATCCTGTATAAAGGACATGCCTAACAAGTCAATTCCTTTATTGGCATCAGAGTCTGCTCCCAGTGTGTATTGAAGACCTGCTGAGACATCCAGCCTTGTAGGCTGAACAACTCCTGGATTCTCGCACTTTCTGTTGGTAGACAGCCATTGTTGGACTAAGAAGGACCCAGGCTGTAAGCTACTCCAACAAACTCCACATATATGTGGAACCCTAAATAATATAGGCTGCTGAGACATGGTGGGTGATTCAGTGACTAGTTAGAGACATCTGATGTCTCAGTTCTCAGATACCCAGATCATCTGAAGGTATGACACGTGTCCAGTTCTTGTCAAGAGATTCAGCTAAAGAAAATTCCGTGCCTGTGGCAGAGAAGGGACCACTAGGACCCTGGAAGAGAATTCTGTTCAAATAAACAGACCTGGAGTAAACCCCAGAGCTAGAGAAGCCCTTGGCCTCTAGACAGAGGGAAGGGAGGACTGCAGAGCTCACACTGGGGGGTCAGGAGAGCAGCAAGAGCTGGGCTTTAGCATTCTCACAATTTATTCTTTCATGGAGACAGACTGTGAGGAAACTCAGATTCCCACATACCACGCTGCTGTCTCTGCTCTTATCCAGGGGATTATGTCCTCAAGGGTCACACGCTGACGTCGGTTCCCAGTGTAACCATGTGAGGTGGGACCTCTGAGAGGCCATTGGGCAGTGTCCTCAGGATGTCAGCTACTGTTCTGTTTCTCCCTCTACTGCATGGTGAGGCAGCTAGTGACTGTCTGTGAAACCATGGCCACAAGACTCTGTCTGACCCTAGCTAGTCTCAGAGATGCAAGCAGTGCTCTCCCGCTGCCCACTGCCCACTCTGTGGCTCTTGTTCTCGCAACCCTGTGGAATGAGCTGGCCAAGAAGGAGTTCATTCACATGCCAGGCTCCCAGGGCAGGCCAGCCCTGGAGCCCATAAACCATCTTTGCATGACTGATGGACGCTTTGTCTGGTTCACTATTTTTTTAATTAAAATGTAATTACACCATTTCCCTCCATCTCTTCCCTCTGGTCCTTCCCATGCTCACCCATGATCTCTCTCAAGTTCATAAGCAACCTCTAATTATTCATTGTTGGAGATGCATGATAGACACACACGCTTTGTACATCCTAAGCTGAATCCATACTTTCTGTCTTTTTAAAAATTGAAAGTAGATTTTTTTCATACACTCTATTTTGATCACAGTTTCCCCTCCCCCAACTCCTCCCCACCTCGCCACCCACCCAAATCCACAAGAAACTAAATAAACCAAAAAACAAAAAAAAAACAAAAAAACAATCCAATAAGATAAAACAAACTTTTTAAAAGCCAAATAAAAAGCACAAAAAAAGCATACACAGATGAGGATGAGGAGACACACACCTGCACACAAGGAAATCCCATAAAAAGCACCATCTGAAACCATGATATATAATTCTTCTAACTTTTAAAAAACAACTTCACAGTGTATGTACTAGTTAAGCTGCTGCCTACTCTGTTGTCTTCCCTTTCTGCTTTAGTGAACTGTGTTTATAGGTGTCACTGGATCTTGTCCCTGTATCATTCAGAAGATGCAGGCCCCAGTCCCACTCACAGCCCTAACCCATCCTCCCTGTGACTCCGGCTCCAGACACGTCACCTGGCCTTCACACACATGTCTCAGATGACACTGTGTACCCTCGCCTACGCCTCTCACCTGCCCTGCTTACCTGCCCATCTTCATCCCTGGCACTGTCTCCTTCCCTTCACTGTCAATTGTCTGTGCCCCTCCTTTGCACGGCTACACAATCCTAACGGTGGCACCCTTCCTACTTACGGCTGTGTCCAGACCCAGGATGACCCCTTGCAGGGAAAGAAGGCCACCTGCACTGAGAGCCCTCCACTTTCCCCTCCATGTCTGCCTCAGTTGGCTAACAGTAAATGCAGGAAGGGACCATAATGAGAGTCATTTCCTACTCTCCACCAACATCTAGGTCCACTGGTCACCTAATCTAGCCCTGTATATGTTCGAAGGCACGGGTCAACCACAGTGCCTCCCGGGGCTCTGGACTTTGACTATTTGCAGACTTTGCCCTGCCTGGGCCAGCCGGGCTCTGGGTCAGCATGGCTGGCTGTGTCTCGCTGCTCCGGGGCCTCATTCTCGCCTTCCTTCTTACCCTTGTCCTGCACCAGGTGGAGCTTTCAGGTAGGCGCTTGCTGTCTCATTCTTTCAAGAAACACTTTCTTTAAGCTGGGGTCTCATTCTATAGCCCAAGCTGGTCTGAAACTCACAATGTAGTTCAGGATAGCTTCAGCTCTTGGCAATCCTCCTGCCTCAGTCTCCCAAGCACTAGGACTGCAGGAATGAACCACCAGATCTAGCCGTCTCATCCTTGGTCCGGCCCCAATGGTTCTGTAGATGATGCTGTCTTTACGGGTCCTAAAGGACAAGCCACTCCTTTCCTGAAAGTCAGTATGGATTTCATTGCCCTGCGGTAAGAGCTGTTGAAGGTGACAGGGACCTATTGGGCCAAGGACCTCCTAAGTCATGCAGGACAAGACAAGGCTGGGCACCCCTTAGCCAAAGCTGGGTTGCAGCTTGACCATCTAGATGTCAGGGGTTCTTGTTCTGTGCTGAAGGACTGCCAGGAACAGCTAGCCTAAGCCTTGATCCGCGTTGCTCTCTCCACCCTGGAGCATCTAAGCCTTCCATCCCAGCCTCTGTGAGTCTCTTCTGGGTCCTCTGTCTGTCTATGTTCTCTTTTCCACCACATCTGACTGCAGTCCATGGCTCCTCAGCTCAGGCGTGGTTCCAGGCCACTAGCCTTTACTCTCTCTGACTTCTGCACCCCCTCCTTCCACACCTAACAGTTCTCGTCACCAGCCTCTTCACGTTTGCTCAGTGCCAACTCCTGTGAGGGTGGCGCCCACATGGGAAAGTCCTGTCTGCTGGCTCTCAGCACTGGCCTGAGCCCCGAAGCAGGACCAAAGTTCTCAGGAAAATTCCTGACTGTCGTCAGGTTGAGCCTGCTGAGTTTTGTGATCCAAATGTGTCACAATGGGATACATTTTAGCCAAATGAGACTTCTTGGCACCTTACATACTGGTGTGGGGAAAAAAAAATAACCAGACAGCTTTCATGCTTGCCCTCATCCTGTAGACAGGGCTGTGAGCTGAGCGCTCCTGGTGAGCAGGGCTGTGTCCCTAAGCCCTGTGGTGGCATCACTGTCCCTGGGGTGGACAAAGCCATTCTGCCACCTTAACACCAAACTATGTGCATCTCAGGGTATCTCTGAGGAAACTGTCCTCTCATCCGACTACTTCCCGAGGCATCCAAGGTGCTCGGTGGTGCTCAGAACCCAGTACTGTCCTGTGATTGCGCAGAAAGGAAAACTATGTAGGTCTGAGCACTGTTTGAGTGAACTCACCTGAGCACCCCCTCCCTCATGCTGTCTGTCTCCGTCGCCTGCTCAGGACTCCTTCCTGTCATGGAGAAGTTGCTCAGTAATCCTGGCATCCCTGTATTTACATAGGACACTCTCTGACGTGTCTGTCCACAGGTGTTGCATTTTTGCAACATACCAGGATAGATCATGTCAAAGCAAATGGTGATAGGCCTGTCCCATGTCCTCCTGCTTCTGCATGGACACTCACCTGTTGCTGCTGATTGAGCATAGCCTCTCTGGGCCTGGATCTTCTGCCCACAAAATGCCAGTGTGTCTGCCTAACTCATAAGGGCCATGCGCTCACCCAACAAGAAGAAAGTACATGTCCATCATAGGACTAACCCTGAGGACGGTCACAGCCCAGACCCTGTGAACAGTACCAAATCACAGGCGCCGGCTGAGGCACCGAGTGAGATGGGGCTCCGGCTCACTTTGCACATCCCTCTGCAGTGTTTCTTCCAGCCTCGGAGGCAAACAAAGTTCTGGTGAGATGGAGACGGTCCGGTTCTTATCTTCTGGAAGAACTCTTCCAGGGCAACTTGGAAAAGGAATGCTATGAGGAAATCTGCAATCATGAGGAAGCGAGAGAAGTATTTGAAGACGACGTCACCACTGTACGTGAGCCCCGTGAGCCCCCAGGTGCATGCGCATGCTAACTGTTCAGGCCCAACTGTATCAGAAAGAAGGTGTAATTAGCCCATTTCCTTATGGTGAGGTTGGAACGAGCCTGACTTCACAGACGAGGAGTCAGATTTAGAGGTGGGAACAAACTGGTGTCAGCAGCAGGTAGGGATCACACTCTAGACTCCTCCTAGTTGGGCTACCTAGCTGGGGAGACCGGCCCGTCACACCACAACCAAATCGCCAAGCTCCACTGTTTGCACATGTTGGGAAAATCTGGGAGAGAGAGAGAGAGAAAGAGAGAACAAGAGACAGACAGACAGAGACACAGAGAAAGAGGCACACGCATGCATGCCCGTGCATACACACTGTAGGAAAATTTCCCGTGATCCCTACTCTGGATTAGGTAAATCCTTTTCTTACACCTGTATACACTCTAACAATCAGGTGAGCATTTGGCATGTGTAATTACTCGCAAGATTATCGGAAGGCAGGAAGAGGGAAACAAAACTTAAGGGGCAGTGGCTACTTTTGTGCGGGAGGGGCAGAGCGATCGTGACATCATCCACACAGCATTAGGAAGTTCGAGTATGGTTTGGGGACACCCCACAAATAGCTCATTTGGGTATCCCACTCCAGCCTCTCCCACGAACATTTACAATTATAACAGTGTACTTCTAAAAGAAAAAAATGGGGATTTCAGACCATCGCCAGGCACCTCTGTAGAGTGAGATGGAGAGCAGCCGGGAAGGAGCCCTGTAGCTTTGGGCCCTCACACACAACCTCCTCCCTCCCCACGAGACATGGTAAGTGACCTGGTGCAGAATATGCCACTCCTGTTCAGTGTGAACAGGCTGTAAACTCATGCACAGAAATTCCACATCCTCTGAATGACTGGGTACAGCCCACGTTTTCTTAGCCCTGAATACAGAAATTAACGCTCTTACCTTTTGCCTTGGCAGGAAAGATTCTGGAAACAGTACTGGGGTAAGTGTTTTCTCAGCTCTCTGGCATGGTCAAGACTCAGGACAGTCTTCACTGGGGCCCATGGATTCACGTTCTAACCCTCCTGTGTCCTGCTGTCTGCCCAGGGAAGGGCATTCGTCCCAAGGATCCATCCCACTAGCAGGACCACAAGGAGGTCTCTGGTTTCACTGTGCTGATGTCTGGGTGTTCCTAGGCAGTTGGGGCTCAGGCAAAAGACAGGAGCCCTCCCCCACCTCACAGCTCATCCTATTTCTGGGAAGGGGCATGCTGTAGGCCAGGAGATGGATCAGATTTGAGAGAACTGTGGTCGTTACCCAGATGTTTGTCTTGGGGTCTGCTGTGTAGGCTATCTTCAGGAGGAGAATAGGGTGGGTGCAGGCAGAAAGAGATGTACAAGTGAAGACCACGTGGTGGGTGGGAGCAAGGACACACTTCGAAATGAGTAGAAAGTCCTGGGGTGCACAATAGTGATGGTGAGAGCTTGGGGGTCGGGGGCACATGACACCCAGTGACAGCAAGCACCTTGAACTTGGCCTCCTCTTCTCTAGTACAGCAAGCTTAGGATGGGCCTGGCTCAAGGAATCCACAGTGCAGTCTCAGAGGCCCTTCTGCTTCCATAGGTGGTTCTCCATGTATCTCCCAGCCCTGCCTCAACAACGGGACATGCAAGGACCACATCCGCTATTATAGCTGCATGTGTTCCCCTGGCTACGAGGGCAGGAACTGCGCAATGGGTAAGAGACACCGTCCACGCCCAGTCCATGGTGTGGCTTGCTGAGAGACAGAGCAGCTTGCTCATGCAGAAAAGTGTAGGGGCATTACGTTTGTAGCTCAATAAATAAAGCTTGCCTGAAGATCAGGGAGTAAAACAGCCCCACTGGTCAGCCTTATAGATTGGGCAGTGGTAACACATACCTTTAATCCCAGTAGCCACACTAGTTGCCATAGAAACCGGGGGTGCATGCCTTAAATCCAGTGGTGCACATCTTTAATCCCAGAACTAGAGAGGAATATAAAATGAGAGGAGACAGGTCTCAGTCTCATTCTGAGATTCCTGGAGGCAGGATCGTTATTTTGGACTGAGGTAGAGGTAAGAACCAATGGCTGGCTGTTTGGCATTTTGGACCTTCAGGTTGAACCCCAATTTCTCTCTCTCTGAGTTCTTATTAATTGTGCTTCAGAGAAGGGTGCTCTGGGAACCTTAATACACTCATCCCAGGGAAGTCTTTGGTTCCCCTCTTCTACCTCACCCTGGAAATAATGCCACAGGTGCTGGCTGCATTCTGTGACCCACTGCCCGGCCCCTTGCCCTCTTGAAATTTTCATAGCATAGTGTCTCCTTTTTCTCCCCTTTCCCGACCATCCACCTCCCAATCCATAATCTGCACACAAGATGGAAGAGGTGCACACAGATGTGTCTGACTAACATGCCAGTCGGGGATACTCTAGAGAGAGAAAAGGCAAAGCTTCAAAAGTAAATAGGCCCCCTCCCCCATTTGACCTATAGGATTTGAACGTAGGGTCTCAATATATTCCCCAGACTGTCCTTGAACTTGCTAAGCATGGGGCAAGAGTGGTAGCTCAGAGGTTAAGAGGATGGGCTGCTCTTCCAGGTTTGATTCAGCATCCACAGGGCAGCTCACAACCTTCTATAACTCTAGTCCCAGGGGGATCTAGCACCCCCTCTGGCCTCTGTGAGCACTGCACTCATATGGTACACAGACATGGGCAAAACACTCCTCTACATAAAAAATAAAAATAAATAAATAAAGGAACTTGCTGTATAGTCCAGATAGGCCTTGAACTTACGATCCTCCCAACTCAGACTTCAGAGTAGCTATGATAGGCAGACCTGTACCACCAGAACTAAGAATAGTCCTTAAATACTCATACAAATGACCCATAGGGCCAAGGGGATGAATTCCTGGTAATTTTCAACTACAGAAACAAACGCATGTACCTTTTTCTGTGTCTCTGCCGCCCAGAACCAGCTCTCTGCGAGAAAAGTTTCTTTAGCCCAGATCTTTGCTCTCAGTTCCAGATTCCCACACTACATCACCTCCCTGGCAATGCTTTCTGGTGTCCCACTTAAACTTCAGCTCCACCTCAGCTGTTCAGCCACCAACACTGGGCTCTGACCCCCTCTTGGTCCCATTTCTGCTCTTTGAAGGAACAATCCAAAGACAGCAGCTTTTGTAGTGGGAAAGAAGAAGCTAGGGACATATATACGATACTAGTAAGATGTCCAGGTAATTCCTCCTGAGTCCAAACATCTCACTGCGTCTCCGTGGACATACCTGGGACCCTTGAGTGTGGGAAGCTTCACATGAAAACTGGCAAGCTAGGATGAGGAATGTGGGTGCAGCTCCAAGCTTATATTTCCTTATACGTGTAACATACACGCAACACTAGGACCGGCAAGCCAGACCCATGCACAAGACAATGACGTTGCCTGTTCCCCGTTGGCATGGCTGGTTTTAGCTTTTTCTTCCTTCTCAGCTACAAACGAATGTCACCTAGAGAGGACGGATGGGTGCCAGCACTTCTGCCATCCGGGGGAGTCATCCTACCTGTGCAGCTGTGCGAAGGGCTACAAGCTGGGCAAGGACCACAAGTCATGCAGTCCCAACGGTGAGTTCTCCCGGAGGTAGGCCGTCCGCCTCCATGCCC
This sequence comes from Chionomys nivalis, assembly GCF_950005125.1. NCBI lineage: Eukaryota > Metazoa > Chordata > Mammalia > Rodentia > Cricetidae > Chionomys > Chionomys nivalis. The sequence continues at coordinate 55,382,112 of NC_080105.1, read as the reverse complement.
CCTTCCTTCTGCCACCATGCTTACAGGGTGGAGTGTTGCTGTTCATGGGATGTAATTGCTGACTCGGGGTTCTGGCCTCCACATTAGAGTAACCCCAGTGTCGGAAGTGCTTTGTGTCAGGAGGCCTATTACCCTATTATCCAAACTGCCCCCCAAATAAGCCTGGGTGCAGGCAGTTCAGCTTCACCTTGCTCCCCGTGGCTACCAACGACCTCAAGTCCACCAGCATTCAGATGAGACTTCCGGCTAGCACCACTGTAGACCCCGCATCCACTTGGAAACCACTGATTTTCTTCTCATGTTGCCACCACGGATGAAGACAAGTGTGCCTGCGGGACCCTGACTTCCGAAGACATCAAAGGCTGCCAAAGTCCGCCTAGCTTCCCATGGCAGGTAACAGCATTTGGTAACAGCTTCAGTTTTGTTATGAACTTCATCCGTTATTTCCATGTTTTTGCCAAAAACGGATGACGACCAAGGGAATTAGGAACAAACTCTGAGCTCCGTGGGCCCTCACGGAGCCACAAGCTCAGCTGTCTGCAGCATTTGCTCCACATCGGAAGTGTGCATTGGTTGCAGCCATTAGGCTGCACTATGTAACCAATAGCCAATCTCTATAGTTGTGCCTTGTGCCACAGCCCAGCCTCAGGGGACATGACTGTCTGTGCACAGCCTCTCTCTCTCTCTCTCTCTCTCTCTCTCTCTCTCTCTCTCTCTCTCTCTCTCTCTCTCACACACACACACACACACACACCGGACTCCACAGTACTCTTGTCTCACTCCCATCTCTCCTTATTCTCCTTTTCCATTGGCTGACTTAGAATGTCAGCATTCAGGGCCTGCTCGCCTGAGGTTGCTCTTGACAGGTATCAATAAAATCTAACTTGGCAATGATATATAGATCTTCTCCTTGTTCCTCAGTTCCATGCCCTTCACTGTTTGGTCTCAGCTACTTGGCCACTAATTTAGTCTTTGCTTGCTCTGCTTGCAACTCTGCAAAATGGATATTGCTTTGTTTTGTGGTTTTATGACACCCATCTTGGCTTTGATTTCCCTATTTTCAATCTTGCTCACCTCTTGGGTCGCTGTGGCAGATTTTGATCTTAATATCCCATAGAACCATCTTGTTCAGTAGGGTAAAATATTCACTATGCAGACAGCTAAGAAGTTTCCAGTAGTCATACTAATTAATACAAGTAAAAACAGGGGAAAATACCTGCAATATTTTAGTTCAATATAAATATATACTAAATTTTTATAAATATAAAATTTATCAGATTTTAATTTTCTTTATACGTATACATATGAGCAACATCAAGTGGACTCAGTACTCTCTCTGTGTGTGTCTGTGTGTCTGTGTGTGTATTATGTGTGTGTGTCTGTGTGTGTGTTTATAGCAATAATAATTAAGAAGAAGAGGTCATGATTTGCGAGGGAGTTGGGGGAACACATACCTCATATGTACATGTGTTTAAGGCTGACCACGTGGAATGGGGTAACCAATTAGGGAGGTCATCCATGGAGAAAACTGATTCTTCCTCTCTTAGTACTCATCAATTGTTCTTTATCTAAGGGTGGGACTCTGTGGAATTTCTCCCTCCACGTTAGCATGGGATAGTGTCATCATTATGCATGTCTCCTTTAGGCAACTATATTGTTGAGATTTTATGGATGGAGTTTCCCTGTCGTATCTAGAACACATTATCTCACAACAGGCATCCTTGTCCTCTGGATTTTATGATTTTTTCCCCACTACCTTTCCTGAAATTCCCCCCTGAGCCTTAGGTATAGGGGTTACATTGAAGATATACCAACTAGGTTAGGGGACCAGTTATGGACTTCTGTCCAATCTCCATCTGCCACAAAAAGAAGCTAGAATTGCATTTATCAGGCTGTGCATGAACACAGCTAGATCTAGAGTATGAACATGGTCCAGGTGGGTAAGCTTCCAGGCTCCTCCCTGTTCTAATCTGATGTTAATCCCACAATACATACACTGTAGCCCTCATCTACATGTCTTTTTTCTCTTCTTTGTCTATGATTATTTCTTTGAGTTCTGGAATAGTAATTGCTGCTCCATCATCCTGCCTGCCCCTAACAGTCCTGAGTCAGCTCCATCATCCTGCCTACCCCTAACAGTCCTGAGTCAGCTCCATCATCCTACCTGTACCTAACAGTCCTGAGTCAACTCCATCATCCTGCCCACACCTAACAGTCCTGAGTCAGCTCCATCATCCTGCCTGACCCCTAACAATCCCGAGTCAGCTCCATCATCCTGCCTGACCCCTAACAGTCCTGAGTCAGTTCCTTCATCCTGCCTGACCCCTAACAGTCCTGAGTCAGCTCCATCATCCTGCCCACACCTAACAGTCCTGAGTCAGCTCCATCATTCTGCCTGTACCTAACAGTTCTGGGTCACCTTGGTTGACTTTCTCCCCAGTATGGAACGTGGGTCATGTGTTGTTTATTTTTCTGCCTGGTAACTAATGGGTTGCAGAACTATAATTCATTCACTCCAGAAAGCCTTGTGTTCTATAACCTGCTTCAGGTATGCTCTGGAACATGGTTAAGATGCAGGAAACAGATTAATCCAATAGCACTTTGCTTTTAGACTTTGCTGGGAAAGGATGGTGCAGTGTTCTGGGTTGGTTCTCTGGCTTCCCCTACAGAGAAAAGACCCTGCTGTTCTCCTAAATGCTTGGCCACAGTTTCAACTGACTGGTACAGCACACTATTTCAACCTTCCTGGACCCCAGAACTGTCCCCTCTGACCCTTTAGGGTTAACTTCCCTGGCCTTAAGTAGTTTCTCTTTACAAACACATGTGTTCATGAAGACTCCTGAAAACTGGCAGAGCCTGCAGCTCCCAGAGTCCTCTCCTCTAGGATCCACCCTACAACTGCAGCCAGTGTGTCTCCTGGAGCTCTCTACAACTCTGTGGGCTCTGCCGAATTACCCATTCTGGCCTGCGCCATGCAAACTCAGGAGTCACAAAAGCTCTGGCCCCTGAAAGTTCATGACCCTGGAGGCCAGTCTTTCAATTGTGTCTGTTTCCCTTGTTCCAGAGGGAGGGAAAATCTGATAGCCATTACTCGTCCTTGGCCAAGAAGGACCTCTGTATCTTCCTGAGGTGACAGAGTGCCAGTGGCTGTGTAAGAGGCAGTGGGGTGTGGACACTGACTGTCCCTGGTGCCCAGACGGCTACTCAGATTTACTGTTCTCTATCTTACACTGGTTAACGGTCATTTTCTTTTTTTAAGGTCAAGTTAACAGACTCCAAAGGAATGGACTTCTGTGCCGGTGTTTTAATACAGGAAGACTTTGTGCTGACAACAGCAAAGTGTTCATTACTCCACAGCAATATAAGTGTAAAAGCAAGTAAGTATTTCTTTCATGAATTTTCTAAGGTGTCATTATAAATAAAAGGAATAAACCAACAGAAACAAACTGGGAATTTTTCAACTAGAAATTTTGTTTCTAAAGCAAGGCACGAAATAGCTTCAGTAAAACCGAGGCAGTCATAAAATCACGTGCATATACAGAACAAGACACGTCCAGTTAGAATGTGGACACGGCATGCCAGTGCTAAGTGGCACAGGACAAATCTCAGCAGTAGAGTACCCACCTGGACACAGAGGCCTGGCCAAGGGCCAGAGGAGCTGGGTTCAAATCCCTCCTCCCCACGATCTTGGGCTGCTACCCTAGCTCATCTGAGGATGTATCTGTAGCCTCATTTTCCATCCCTAAAACCTGGACAGGGCTCCGAGATGCTCGACGGCAAGTGTGAGCCTGGAAGTGAGCGTGTCTCATTCTTTAACCTTAAATACCTGTGTGAACTCATCCTGAAAGAGCTAAATGCCCGAGAGGTCCCGAGCAGCCATGTTCAGACTGGCCTGGAGACATTCCTTTTACCGCTGCCTGTTTACTAACCATAGTTGTACTGAACTCCAGAATAAAACCTTGCCTTTTTCAGAGGTCAGTGTGAGGAGGCCACGGATATGAGTTGACCTGGCCCATTCTGTGGTCTGTATTCAAGTCCTGGAAGAACACTGCCTCTGCCCCTCAGGGTTTCACTGGGAAATCCGCAGTTTCTGGAAGCTAGCTATCTCACCCATGAAAACAAAACTTTCTAAGTCGGCTGTTTGCTCATGATTTCAGGTGCTGGCCAGAGGATTGGGGTCAGGAGCACTCACGTGCACATGCGTTACGATGAAGAGTCTGGGGAGAACGACCTCTCCCTGCTGGAGCTGGAGGAGCCCTTGCAGTGTCCCAACTCTGGGCTCCCTGTCTGCATCCCAGAGAGGGACTTTGCCGAGCATGTCCTCATCCCTGGAACAGACGGTCTCCTCAGCGGCTGGACGCTCAACGGCACAGGCCTGGGTATCACACAGACGATGCTTCCAGTCACACACGCAGATGGGGAGGAATGTGAACAGACCCTGAACGTGACAGTCACAACGAGAACAAGCTGTGAGAAGGGCAGTGTGGTGACTGGGGCTTGGGTGGAGGGGAGCGCAGTGACCCGAGAACACAAGGGGACCTGGTTCCTCACAGGGATCTTGGGTTCACCACCCCCACCGGAGCAGTCGCACGTGCTCCTCACCACAGTCCCAAGATACTCAATGTGGTTTAAACAGATCATGAAGTGACTGAAATCCAACAACATGGCTACAGGGTGGTCAGATCCTGCCGCAGTTCCCACTGGAAGATGATGTCGATGATGTCGCTTTCCTTGGAACTTTGAAACTTTCTTTATTCTTGAGAATTTCATATGCGCATGCAATGAAATATGACCACATCCATGCCCCATTTCCCTCCTGCTCGCCTTATATTCCCCTCAACGTGTCCCTCCTGAAGAGTCCAAGAATAAGAAAATAAAAATGTAGATTCCAAAAATAAGAATGTAGAAATAAAATAATATAAAGTTATAAGTCTAGGGGAATGAGAACAGACTGTCAGTAGATTTCTCAGTAGATCAAGGGTCAGTCATTCACAGTGAGCTATTTTCTCAGACACTTAAGCCTCCATCAGCCTAGGTCATTTCATCTTACAACTTGCTCTTCTATTTACAAGGCCGGAGCTTCTCTCTGCAAACCGAGAGTAGTATCCTGGCCATCCTTGATGAATGACAGATGTGAACTGAGTTAACCTCTAGGAGACAGAGATACGTGACCTCTGGAGTAGGCACTGTCTCTGTTATGAGAAACTGGCACCATCAAAGGGGAGGCATGGGGCTTCAGTATACACTGCCTGGAGGTACAAGGAGAGACAGTGACCACGGTGCAAACACCTGGTTTGACTAATGAGCTCTGAGAATGGAGGCTGTAAAGTATGGTAGTCTGTATCTGAGCTTTACCTTGAGATAGTGTGAAGAACTTTCTGCTATCCTCTAAGTTCCTAGCCTAAGAACCAATTAATTCTAATTTATTAACCTTCTGGTATTACTAGCAGTCCCTTTTCTGACTAGTTGCTAAAGACACCTGTTTTCTTGCAATTAGTAACTTTTGCTGTAATCTACTTTAAAACATTCATGATAGCTGCCTAGTTACCTACCCATTGACGTTAGAACTCACTCCCCTCCTTCGGGTCTTCATTGACTGACCCACACTGACCGGGTCGGGGCAAGATCATAAAAATTCCTTTGTTCAGACCTAATGCTTGGTGCCCTAACTATAAAAGGTGGGTTCAGAAACTAGGCTTTTGCGACAGCCTAACAAACACCATCTCTGGCTGTGGTCTCAGCTAGCTGATAAGCTTCTGTGCCCCGTGGTGTTTTTTACTTTTTATTTTTTTTTTAACTTTTATTTTTATTCTTTTTTAATTAAAATTTCCACCTGCTCCCCGTTTCCCATTTCCCTCCCCCTCCTCTCAAATATTGCCCCCTCCCCCCAGTCCCCTCCCCCTATCCCCACTCCTCTTCTCCTCCCCCCACACCATTCCCCCTCCCTCTCGATACTGAAGAGCAGTCCAAATTCCCTGCCCTGCGGGAAGACGAAGGTCTTCTATCTACGTCCAGGAAGGTGAGCGTCTAAACAGGCTAAGCTCCCACAAAGCCAGTTCATGTATTAGGATCGAAACCTCGTGCCATTGTCCTTGGCTTCTCATCAGCCTTCCTTGTCCGCCATGCTCAGAGAGTCCAGGTTCAACCCATGCTTATTCAGTCCCAGACCAGCTGGCCTTGGTGGGCTCCCAATAAATCAGTTCCACTGTCACAGTGGGTGGGTGCATCCCTCGTGGTCCTGATTTCCTTGCTCATGTTCTCCCTCCTTCTGCTCCTCATTTGGACCTTAAGAGCTCAGACCGTTGCTCCAAATTGAGTCTCTGTCTCTACCTCGATCCATCGCCAGATGAAGGTTCTAAGGTGATATGTAAGATATTCATCAGTATAGGATAGGGTCATTTCAGGTTCCCTCTCCTCAGTTGCCCAAGGTACCAGCTGGGGACATCTCCCTGGACACCTGCGAACCCCTCTAGAGTCAAGTCTCTTGCCAACCCTAAGATGGCTCCCTTAGTCAGGATATATACTTCGCTGCTCCCGTATCCACCCTTCCTATATCCCAACCATCCCAATCCCCCAAGCTCCTCCCATCCTCCCCTTCTCACGTTTCTCATCCCATTTCCCCTTTGCCCCAAAGAAAATCGTATAGTCATCCGCCTGGAGAGGGGAAGTAGACAAGATTGCAGGGCAAAAACTGGGAATTTACTTTTTAAGTTTGTTTCTGGTTTTCTTAGGATCTGGTTTCTGGAATAAAGTTTGCTTCTGGTTTATTAGACTTGGTGGTACTCTCATCTTTGCGCAACACCTCCCACGTGTCTTTTTTTGATGACCCAGTAAGTTCCGTGAGGGGAGAAGCCAGCTCCAGCCACCTGTGTGTGTCGGGGGGCATCCACTGGAGCACCCTCAAAAGCAATGCTTTGCAGCTGTCAACTGCCAACAGCTCCTCAGCGAGGAATGGGGTATGGTGCACACCCCAACCCGACCCCATCTATGCCAGAGTCTTGTCTGGCCTGACCTTGTGCAGTCTTGGCCAGGTTACCACGGATGCTGACTCTGTAAATGAAACCATCATACTGTGTCCAGAAGACAGCATCTCTCGGCAGCCCCCCCCCCGCCCCGCCACTTTTCAGCTCAGATATTCTTCCCACTTCCACAAAGTTCCCTGGGTGATGTAGATGGGCCTTCTACTTTCATTGGTTAATAAAGAGACTGCCTTGGGCTTTGATAGGTCAGAAAATTAGGTAGGCGGAGTAAACAGAACAGAATGCTGGGAAGAAGAGAAATGAGCCAGATGCCATGCCTCACCTCTCTGGTCAGATGCGATGAAGCTCCAGCCCAAGATGGACGCAGGTCAGACATGCTGAATCTTTTCAGGTAAGCCACCAGTCTGTGGTGATACACGGATTATTAGAAATGGGTTAGTCAAGATGTGAGAGTTAGCCAAGAAGAGGCTGAAACTAATGGGCCAGGCAGTGTTTAAATGAATACAATTTGTGTATTGTTATTTCGGGAGTAAAGCTAGCTGTGTGGGATCCGGGCGGGACGAAAAAGCAGGCCCGCTCGCCTCATCACTACACCTGGGCCTTGGTGGAGGAGGAGGTGAGGGCACAAGGGGATGGGGGGAGTTCATTAGGATGTTCCATTTAGGACTGGAGTCTCTTGTTCTCAGCTCTTGGACCAATTATGCATCTTAGCATTAATTGCTGCCTATTATAAAAAAAAAGCCCTCTCTGACCAAGGTGGAGAACAGTTCACAACTATGTGGATAAACACAAATATTTAGAGGACATTTTTTAACTTTTTTCTTTTTAGACAGGGTTTCTCTATGTAACAGCCCTAGCTGTCCTGGAACTTGTTTTGTAGACTAGGCTGGCCTCAAACTCAATGAGATCCACCTGCCTCTGCCTCCCTGAGAGCTGGGATTAAAGGCATGTGCCACCACCACCTGGCATAGAAGACAATTTTTAACACGGTTGTTTTAGCAAAGTAACATTAGCATAGCCCTAGGGCCTATGACCAGCTCAGTCATGAGTTGTTGACCAAGATTATAGTTCCAAACATGAAATCTCTCCTGTGGAGAAAGCAGTTAATTACCCCATACTTGCTATGCTATGCCTGCACCAGTGGGCACATCGTGCCTGGCACGTCAGTATTGTGTATTCAGGGTCCAGCACTGGACCAAGACCATTGAGCCTTTGCTCCCCCTGCAGCTGGCACAGGGCCTTCTGGCAGTATGAAAGCTAGTTGGCAGGGAGTTTCCTTGGGTTTGTTAAATAAAACCAATGTCAGTTGCTAACCTGATGAGCTACTGAGTGGAAGCTGAATGGTGAGGGGCTGAGAACATGTGGTTGCGGCATACTTGGTCTAACACACACTAGAACAAACATCTCTGGGATAGAGGTGTCTCAGCATTACCAGAGAGACATAAAAGGTAGCCTAATTCTGAGTGTGCTTGGTCCACTGCTGGGGAGAAGCAGGTTTAGTATTGGAAGACAATCATGGACCTCCTGATAAGGCTGTAGCTAGACACTCTGGGTGGAGAAAAGCTCCTTAGCAGGCTCCAGGAAGTGTTGGGGCGTCTCAGCTCAAGTCATGTGGTCAGTGGGGCTGTGCCTTGATACCCTTATCTCTGAGAGGAGCCTGGCTGTGATGATGTGACCCTGCCTTTAATCCCAGGGCTTGAGAGGCTGAAAAAGGTCCCATATTTGGAGACAGCCTGGGCTGCCGAGTAAGACCTTGTCTCAGGGACAGGGTGTGAGCATTTGATGTTGATGTGAACTAACCACATAGCATATGGGTCTGTGTACCCACAAACCGTGGCTCCAGGCACAAGATGCAGGACAACGTACAAAAATGCTACACAGAGGTCCAACCACTTACCACTTTAAACTGTCTGAGTTTGACTTGGGATGTCACTGCACAAGATGCAGGACAACGTACAAAAATGCTACACAGAGGTCCAACCACTTACCACTTTAAACTGTCTGAGTTTGACTTGGGATGTCACTGTTTAATAAACTACCTGGAGACATCTGAAAATTTGATTCCGTGCTACTAAGAAAGAATGGAATTCAGGAAGCTCATAGGAATGCCAAAAATTGAATCACTGCAAGGATAACTGTTTATCAGAAGTTGGGGGTGCTTACGCACCCTGCTGAACAGCAGGATCACTTTGCATGATAGCTCTGCATGAGGGCAGTGCCAGACCTGTACACAAAGGAGACAGCATGGCAGGCTCAGCTCTGGTGGAGCTCACCCACAAGCTGGGGCTGCACCACAAGTGCTTGGGTGATTTTGCTGCTGCACGGGCACGCTGATGGCGCAGCTGCTGCACGAGCACGCTGATAACACACGCTGATGACGGGGCCAGAAGAGGGCACTGGATTCCCTAGACCTGGTGGTCCAGATGGCTGTGAGGGGCCATGTGGGTGTGGGAACCAAACCCAGGTCCTCTGACAGAACAGTGATTGTTCTGACTGCTGAACTATTATAGTTCTGCAGTTAGAACAATAGATATCCAAATATCCACCAGCCCCCAAATTCCACTTTTTGAGAGAAAAAGTTTGCAAAATTTTATTAAGTTACTTGTGTGTTGACCATATACTACTTTGCATGGGGCCTTCTTTAAGTGATGTTAATGGTTGTTAATATATCTGGTGATACTTCACTGGAGAAAACTGCTTTTTTCCTTGTAAGTGGGTTTCAGCTGAAGATAGATTCTTGGTTAGGAATGAGACTGGTGTGCTCTGTTTTGGAATCATATCTGACTTAACTATGGCCAAGTCTTGTGTGCTCTGCCAGGTTATGTATGAGTTAAGATGAATATCTATCTATACTATTCTGTCTAAAAGACACTGATGGATACCTTGCTCAGCCTAGATATAGTAGGGAGGGCCTTGGACCTTCCCCAAAGCACTGTGCCTTATCTGAGGAGTGGATGGGACTGGGGTGGGGTGGGCAGGTAGAAGGAATGGGAGGAGAGGAGGGAGTGGGAACTGGGACTGGTTATGTAAATTGAAAAAAAAAGATAGTTTGTTTTCTTAAAAAAAAAAAAAAAGCTACACTAGACTGCTGATTCAAGGAGCAGACATGTCTCTCCCTGTCATGGAAAGTCTTCAGCTCTTGCCTCCCACGGCCCATCACTCAGCGGAATGCAGATACTGCAGAGACCCCTTCCCTGTGGGGCTCAGGGGACTGTGCACAAGAGGGGTAGGAAAACCGTAGGAGACTGTGGGGATGGGCGACTCCAAATTCTGCTTTTCAAAAAGAAGCCTCAAGTTAACCAAGCATTTTGAGCTCACAAAATGCTCAGGTTTTGTGTATGAAAATAGACAAATCACATAACACACAATAAAAAATGTGTTTTGTATAAATTTGGTTTACTTTTAAAAAAAGGAAAGATAAAGCTACAAAATGTTACAAAGACAGCCTCCATAAACAATACACAAACCCAAGCATAGCTGCCTACTTCCTGGTAGTTCACAGCAGCAGCCAGGAGCAGGGGTGTTCGTCCACACAGAAAAAGGATTCCAGGTCTTGGCAAAGCCGGCACGAGTTAGGACCATGGAGAACATGGCTAGGCACTCGTGCTGGCGACCACTTCGTGGGCTACAGACAGGTGCAGCAGGAGCGCCCTCCATCTGCAGGGTCCGGGCATCAGCACACCGTGGACAGTGGGGGGAAAGGGTTTTGCTTGCTGACAACCAGCTTCTGATGCTGATGGGAGATGTAGCCTTTAATGTGACCCTGAAACAGAAACCAGATCAGCCGACATCAAATATGCCAGGGGACACGATGATGAAAACCCCTCTCCCCTGGGGACGGCAGCTTAAGAAACACAGATGGCAGAGAATACGAAATGTAGGTTATACTTTTCTCTCACACAGACCCCTGGGAGGCCCTTTGAATAGTATCTCCCGGGAAAACAGTTCCCTCAGAAACTGCCCACAAATAGAAGGTCTTGGATGACATCAGCACCACACTAAAGGTTTGCTGAGAGCAGGAAACACTCACGCACCATGTATATCAAGTTGGCCAGAATGCACTGGACTTCATCAATGTCTACATCTTCCACGTGCATGAATTTCAAGGCGACCAGAAAGGCATCTAGAGACAGCTGATGAGTTTTGAGTAGTAAATACCTACAGAGGAAGAGAAATTACCATGATTAATAACAGGACTCAGTGCTTCAAGGACCAATGAGGAGCCCTGAGCAATGAACAAGAAATGACATCATTTAGTGAACCCATGTTCACACATATTTTAAGTTCCCATTGATTAGATGTATCCCAAAACATACCCCACAAACAACAGCTATTAAATACAATCGTATATAAGCTTTCTACTGTAAACAGCCACTATTTCTGATAGGTTGCCATCAGCTAACATGCTTAACTCCTGGACACACACAGCAGTGGGGAAGACAAGCCAGCAGCCAGAGAAGGAAAGAGAGCATCAGTTCCACAGCTCAGACACGCATAAGCTATCTGGCACCCCATGCTAAAGGTGAGTCTTCTGTCAAGCTACATCATTACACAGGCCTTCAGGGTCAGCTTCTGTCCCATGAGGGACAGGATGCCGCCCCCACAGGTTACATCAACTGCCCCAAGGGTTCTATTTACCAGTCACCCCATTTTCTTTTTTGCTTGTGTGTGTGTATGTGTACGCTGTCTGCACACTTGTCTCCCGCCTGCTGATACAGGGTCTCTATCGCAACTGTTTTACATCTCACATGCCAGGTGAGTTGGTCTGCAAGCCCAGCTTTCGCACGGATTCTGGGTTCCAACTCTGGTCCACAGGCTCGCAGAGCAGCACTCTGCCCACTGAGCGTCTCCCCGGGCACACTCACACTTTCTTGAAGAGGTTCCTGTACGTGATGATCTTCAGCTTCTCCAGGATGAGGAAGATGCCACAGCGTATGAAGAAAGTCTCGTGCTTTGCCAGCGCCTCATTGAGCAGCAGCAGATTGCCCTCGCTGGGCAAGGAGAAACCACACGGGGCACAGCAAAGGCCCAGAAAGAGAGGTCAACATGGTTTCTGGTACATGTGTGCAGTCTATTAGCCTCCTTAAAGCAATGCGGAGGACGAACCTACCTGACAGCCTTGGTCACTTCTGAGAACTGCATGAGGCGGTACTTCCTCAGGAGCTCAATGGTCGGCATGTGACCCTAGGACAGTTAGATTTCCAGAACAGAAGAGTGGGAATTACAGGAGTTATGAGCTACCTGACAAGGATGCTGGGAACCGAACTCAGGTCCTCTGCAAGAGCAGCAAGTGTTCTTAACCCCTGAGTCATCACTCCAGTCCCAGCATTTTGCTTTAACAGAGCTATGATCAGTAAATCTCTTATCAAGAAATTAACTTTAAACAAACAAACAAAAACATAGCAAACCAAACTTAAGAAGCTGAACAAGGATTTAACACCCTGGCTGGACCAGTTAGATGCTCTCAGCATGTCAAGGCACTTGCCACCAATCTGATGACCTGAGTTCAATTCCCACATAGCGGAAGGAGAGAATTAGTCCTGACAGCCATTCTCTAACCTCCATGAGTGCTGTGGCATGCACACTCATACAAAGAAACATAAAAAGTCAATGGAGCAGGAGACTAGAAGGAAGTGACTCTGACCAGGAAATAAGGAAGCCTGGATACCACAGTTCTGTGACTCAGTGGCTATGACCTTGATCTTGACCCTCTCGTGACCCTCTCAGTTACAGGTGGTAACTGAGGTGACAGGATAAGCACAGGATACGTCTCTCAGAGGAGGTAGCTGAAAATGGTCAACTCACCCTTCAGTGGAGTGGGGAGCGGGGAAGGGACAACGCCACTACTTTCCCTTTCTAAACAGCCATATGCAGCTCTATTCTCCCCTCTCCCCACCCTCTCTCCCCCACCTCATCACTGTGCACTAGTCTTAGAGAAGAAAAAAGCAGCACTTTACTTTGATGCTACACCAGCTGACTAGTCTATCTACCTATGCGGCTTTCCCATTCAAGGATCAAATAATGAACTTTGGGTGATATCCACCTGCAGTCCCATCATCTGGGAAGTGGAGGCAGAGAGATCAGAGTTCAAGGACAGTCTTGGCTGCATTAAGTTTGAAGACAACGTGAACTACCGATCACTCACAAGCAGCATCTTCACGGGCAGCAGGTAGATCAGGATCATCCTCTTGTTCTTCTGGCTGGAGCGATGGCAGTGCTCAAAGGCAAATGACAGGTACTCCTCCGCTGCAGAGAGCAGGCCCGCACGTCAGACCCAGTGACAGCCTAGCGCACCTCACGCCCGTTCTACCATGGCCTCTGTGCAGAAGGCAACACTGCTTCCTTTCCCATGGCAGCAACAGCAGCCCAGCCTCATTCCTGGCACCAGTGCCTCTCCTCAAGTAAAACCCACAGCAAGATTAAAATTCAACGAGAATTAGTCTGGACATCCTTGGCCCACCATGGTGCAATGGATGGATAGCCTACTTAACAAGAAACTCTGTGAATTAACTTCTGTTGAGGTTCTAATTTACTACAATCATTGCAAATCCTTGAGATTAGTATTTACAGCTGGAAACCACAAATGCAACACCTTCAATAACACACTAATCAGGACTCAGAAGTGGAGAAAACACACCACATGAAGCATGGAAAGCTCCTTCCACCAAACGGTCATGTGCTTCAAACAAGATCTTCCTATTGGACTCTTAAGTCTGTTCTATTTCGTGTAGACAGTTTGAACCTAATAGGCTTAAGAATACAAGAAGCATTCTGCTTGCCAAGAGGCCCTACCCTCAGGCAGACTGTGGTAACACCCAGCATGGACTTCAAAAGATTTAACCCACTAAGGAGACCGTTAAGACAGTGAGCAGGAACAGCAGTGTCAGTAGACGGAGACAAGTGAGCCCTATTGAGCCAAGCTTGGTTGACAACTGGGGAATAATTAGAAGGATGTCAGCAGATATGGCTGTCTCTCTTGCACTATTCATCCCCCTACTGTAAGAGAACAAAGATGCCCAGAAGCACAGGCTCACCTCACAGGATCACCAGAGGTAGCTGGTCCTGAGACAGAGTCTGGGTCTGAGGACACCTGCACCGAGAGCCACTTCTGCTCCCAAATAGTGCGGCTATGTCAAAGAAAACTTCCAATCTCACACTTGGAAGTAACTGTCACTGGGGCAGGACTGTGTCTTCCACCCCAAGCTGTCTTCCTAAGAACCCTGCAGAGGGAGGCACAGTCATCGACAAAGAAAGACCAAGCCCATGGTTTGCTCATCACTCCAGCAAACAAGTATGACTTCTGCCACGGGGCCCTCAAGAAGTGTGGCATTTACTACCACTTGGGACAGTTAAGTCTCAAAGCCCTTGGGCACACAGGAAACATAACCAGAGAGCCACTACATGGGGAGACTTCCTGCTGCCATTAGAGAGGGAGTCACTTTTCTCTAGTGCGGGTTGAACTGTAGTGCACCCCGTATTCAAGAATATGTATGTGAGCAGTACAAAGTGGACTTGTCATGTTTGTGTGTGTTCTGTTTTGTTAAGAGCTCTTGCAGGGGACTCAGGTTTGGTTCCAATACCCAAATGAGGGCTCACAACCATCTGTAACTTCTGTTCAAAGAATCAGACACCCTCTTCTGGCCCTGATGAGCAGTGCATGCACAAGGTACACTTACTACATACAAGCAGGCAAAACACTCAAACACATACAACAAATAAATCTTTTTAAAAAAAAAAAAAAAGATAGGGAGGGGGTGAATGAACCTAAAAGCCACGCATGCAAGTGCACCTCGAATCTGAGGCAAGGCTAGGATACATAGTAAATTCCAGGATAGCCTGGGCTACAGAGTGAGACCTGTCTCAAAAACTATAGCAAGGGGAGTGGGGGACTGGAGGGAGGGCTCAGTGGTCTAAAGTGCTTCCTGCTTCTCCAGAGGATCCAAGTTCAGTTCCCAGCACCCACATGGGCACTCACAACCACCTGTAACCCCAGGTCCAGGGTATCCAACACCTTCTTCTGACTTGTGTGGGCACCTGTGCAACACATATCATGCATTCACACACCTGTGCATGAACACACGCATACACAGGCACACACACACATACACAAACACATATTCATTCTGGATTTGGTTTACACATACTTTTCACCTTAATAAATTCAGTTCTTACATTATCTGGCATCAACGTCATTCAAACTGGACAGAATGCATGTGTTATCTAAACACTGGAACAGAATTATCAACATACCTTGCTTGAAGTCACTGTCAAACATGGCCTTACGCCCAACATAGTATTTGTATGTGACCCTCTGTGCAGTACTATAGTCATCTTTCAAGTTTGAGCTGTCAATAGCTCTGATAAGAGGTTTACACAAGTGAAGTTTGTTGATCTATAATAAAGAAGAAACCATTTACAGTAAAATACTCAAACAATATCAAAAGAACAGGCAGATGGAAGAACAAACATGAACTTCTCCTTTAGTTTCTTAACATGAATTTCAAAATCATCAAAACTTCTGTAGAGAACACGACACTGCCTGGAATAGACAGCACACACTCTAGAAGCTTGGCGCTCTGGGAGGGGGTGCAGCTCTGAAGGGAGTCAGAGCCAAGGCCGAGGAAAAGCCTGCACTTAGGCCACACTGGCAAGGACAAACTAAATGTCCCGGGAAGTGAAAGACAGATTCTTAGACAACGAAGGATGACAGGCTGCCCTTTGCCTGCAGGATTTTATGAAGCAAAGCCTGATTCTTTTGCCCATCCATTTGTCTACACATCCTCTAGCTCCATAAAGTAGATATTACAACACAGGACAAAGGCTCCAGAGGGGACACCTATACCCAGAGGTCAGCTACAGCACAGGGCTGGTCACTCAGTGTTCAGGGCCTCGGTCCTCACAGGGCTGGTCACTCCATGTTCAGGGCCTCAGTCCGCACAGGGCTGGTTACTCAGGGCCTTCCAGCTGGATTCCGAGAGCTATCCTGAGTCAGACCTCCAGTTCTTATTTGCTTCTGTGGCATGGGGTGGGCCCTGGTTCTAGAGAATATTGGGCAGGTTTCTCCACTGAGCTCTAGTCCTTGTATTAAAACAGAGCCTTGGGAGGCACTGAATGACCACCAGCTATTGGGATTATTACCACGGCTGTGGTCAGGATAATTTCCTAACACATGTCAGAAGGCAAGCTAAACAATTTATCTGGGCAGACAGGGAATAAAGCTACAAAAGTCCATGCAAAGCAAACCTTAAAGTAGATTTTAAACAGCTGGTTCACCAGGAACAGCATCCCCCACTTCTTAGAGTCCTCTATGCCAGCACGGCTACGGGAAGAGCAAAGAAATGTGATCAATCACAAAACAAACTGCCGGATAAATGACTATTTTGAGATAAAGCCTCCACAGTTCAAGCCATAGTCATCAAAAGAGCACCATGAAAAAAAAAATGTGCCTAACAGGTCAAATTTTAAAATGGCCGACAACAGCTCATGGTAAATGCTCCTGAGAGAAAGAGCAGCTCTCCGGTCCTTCCTGTGCAGAGCCAGCTGCAGAGCCAGCCTCAGCCCTGACACACAATGGAGAAGACTGGAGGGAACGGATTTGGCCAGACTGGGTACCTGGGCACCAGAGCTGCCTTCAATTCTGGCACTGTTGTGGACATTGCTGCCATCGGTGACCCCTTCACTGACATCAACCACAGGTCTACACGTCCCAGCAAGTTCCAGGGCACAGTCAAGGCTGAGAACAGGAAACCTGTCATCAATGGGAAGGCCATACCCACCTCTCACTGTGAAGTCTACTGCTGTCTTCACTATGAGGAAAGCCGGGCCCACTAGAGAGTGAAGTCAAAAGGCTATCCTATCTGTCTCGCATGTTGATGCCTCGTGACTGCAATGGGTGTGGACCATGACAAGCATGACAATTCGTTCAGGTGTGTTAGCAACGTCTCCTCCACCTCCAGCAGCTTAGCCCCCATTGGTTGAGGTCATCCATGACAACTCTGGCATTGTGGAAGAACTCATGACCACAATCCATGCTATCACCACCACCCAGAAGATGGCAGACAGCCCCTCTGGGAAATTGGGGTGTAATGGCTGTGGAACTACCCAGATTATCAACCCCAGATTCACTGGTGCTGCCAAGACTGTGAGCAAGGTCCCCCAAGAACAGAAGAGGATGTTCAATGACATGGCCTTCTGAGTTGCTACCCCCAGTGTGTCTGTTGTGGATCTGACATGCCACCTGGAGAAAGGTGCCAAGTATAATGACATCAAGAAAGTGGTGAAGCAGGCATTGGAAAGCCCACTAAAGGGCATCCTGGGCTACAGTGAGGACCAGGAGTCTCCTGTGACTTCGACAGTGACGCCCACTGCTCTACCACTGATGCTTGGGCTGGCGTTGCTCTTGGTGACAGCTTTGGAAAGCTCATTTCTTGGTGTTGCACTAGTTCTTGTATAACAACCAAAGTGGATGCAGTAGATGGTGGTGGACCCCATGAACTGCACGGCCTCCAAGGAGTAAGAAGCCCTGGACCACCGACCCCAGCAAGAACACCTGAAGAAGAAAGACCTCAGCTGCTGAGGAATTCCTGGGATACTGCCAACACTTGGGTGGATTTTCCCGCACAGTTTCCATCCCAGAGCTGCCCAGTTCGCTGCTGTAACAGCACTTTCACATAAACTCTATCACTAACTGGTATCCCCAAGACCCCTGCTATTGCTCTCCAGTTCACTGTCCTCACACATAAGTGTGACAAAGAATTTAAATGTTCAATCTACTTGAAGAGTCACAGCAGAAATTCAAATCCAGAAAGCAAATCCAGGTATCAAGAAATGCATAGGCAAGGGCTGGGCGGTGGTGGTGCACACCTTTAATTCTAGCACTCCAGAGGCAGAGGTAGGTGGATCTCTGTGAGTTTGAGGCCAGCCTGGTCTACAAGGGCAAGTTCCAGGACAGGTTCCAAAGCTACAGAGAAAACCAAAACCCAAAAAAAGAAAAGAAGGAAGGAAGGCAGGCAGGGAGGGACGGACGGACGGACAGACTGAGGGAAGGAAGGCAGGTAGGCAGACACAGACAAGCACTGGTATGTCAAATGGTAACACTTTGCTGAGTTGTGCCAGGGCCGTGGCAACACAGGACAAAGGCAAGCCCAGGATAGTGCTCAGTCTGCCCACCTTCTGGACAACATCTGGATGCTAGGGCACATGTGAACTCCAGGCTAATGTTCTGAAAAACAGCCAAACACTCAGTGCACCAGACATATACACTGCCTTCCCCTGTGATCACAGCCACTGAAACAGGCACAGGAGACGGCTCTTCTGGCCCTGGCTTGTTTCCTTGGAGACTGCTGATGTCGAGCAGCTTTGTTCCTGCTCACTAGCTACCATCTTTTTTTTTTAATTTTTAAAAATATATAGTTTATTGTAGCTGGACATGGTGGCGCATGCCTTTAATCCCAGCACTCAGGAGGGAGAGGCAGAAGGATCTCTGTGAGTTCAAAGCCAGCCTGGTTTACAAGAGCTAGTTCCAGGGCAGGCTCCAAAGCAACAATGAAACCCTGTCTTGGGGAGAGAAAAAAAAAAAAAGAAGAAGAAGAAAAAGTGAAAGAGAAGCCTTGAGACAGCTGAGACCTCTTCAGCCATGGGAGGACAACAAGGGCAATACAGCAAGACCATGGCTCAATTTGACTACCACGCAGGCATCCTTGCTCCTGTAAGTGATCACATAACTGGTGGAGATGGAGTGCAGGAGAAAGGTGGAAACCGCCTGGCCCCAGTCTAGAGTGAAGATGGGAATCAAAGCAGCTGCCCTACGAACCAGCTAAGACAAATTACGCAGAATGGGGGGGGGGCGGTCAAAAGGATATAAACAATCTAATAAGCCAGGCAAGCACTTGGGAGGCAAAGGCAGGAGGATCTCTGAGCTGAGGCCAGCCTGGTCTTCAGAGTGAGTTCCAGGACAGCCAAGACTACACAGAGAAACCCTGTCCTGAAAAATAAAATATAAACAAAATCTAATAAAACCCAACAACTTAAGAACACAGAGGCTCAATGAAACTTCTACAGGAGAATGAAACCCTCACTAGATACAAGAGCAATCTCAGCGACAAGAGAAAAGCTCAGCGTACTCCCAAGGAGCAAGGATGAGGCGTCTGCCTGTCAGAACCACTGAAGCAGACAAGGGACACTGACAGGGAGAGAAAGCCAGGCTACATGGCCACCTGGCACAGAGACCTTCGGGAAGTAAGTGCAGAGTTCTGGTCAGAAGAACAGCACAAGGACAGAGCGCAGGGAGGGCTCTTCAGGACAGATCAGCACACTCTGCAGAAGTAGTGTCTGGGTGGTGAGCACACGCACGCGACGCCCTTTCTCGCTCCTTGTAGACACAGCCTTCGCCCCTCACTTACGTGTCACTGGCGCAGACGCGGAAGCAGCTCATGAGCAGCTCGGCGGCTTTTTCCAGCATGTCCCCAACTTTACTCTTCCCTTTCTTCACCAACTGCTGATCTGCCTAATGATAGAAAAGTAATTATCTTTTTAAAGTAAACAAAGGCAAAATGAAGAATCCAAGTTACCAATAATCTGGAAGATTCACCAGTGCTCCTAGCCTGAGCTACCTCCAAAGACCCCCTCATACTGCTGTTTACAAACTGAGAAGTCTGTCTATATAGACCACATCCATCCTCAAGTCCAGGACACCTGCTCCAGTTTGGCTGGTTGGTCTTTGTCAACCTGACACAAACCTAACACAGCTGGGAAGAGGGAATCATGATTGACAAAATGCCGATAGTCCAGTCTGTGAGGCATTTTCTTAGTGATCGATGGGGAAGGCCCAGCCCACTGTAGGCAGTGCCACACCTGGGCTCGTGGTCCTGGGTGCTGTAAGCAGGCTGAGCAAGTCTCGAGGACAAAGCCAGGGAATATCACCCTTCTATGGGCTCTGCTTCAGTTCCTACCCTGACTTCCTTTGATTAGGGTGTTTTTGATGATGGTGTTACCACATCAACAAAGAGCAAACCAGGACACCAGCCTTGATCTGCTTTGCACAATACTGAGAAGCTTCCTTTCGACTTAGTCTCTGACCTTTCCTCCTGCGCACAGTAGTCGGGCCCTGAACAAAACCTGCCCTGGCAGAAGACTCTTTGTGATCAGCCCTCTGGGGTATTGTGTTATAGACAGGTCTCTGTTGGTCTCCCTGTGTTAGTGGGAGAGCGGAGACCCCAACTCTTTGCTGGCAAGAGGGTTGTGGCTCGGGCCCCCACTGCTGCTGCAGACTTGTTTGTGCAGCACTCAACAGGCGGTCTATCAGAAAGCACTGCCTTGAGGGCAAACCCTCTGCCTCCTGGTCTTCCCCTCCCAGCACCAGACACATCCCACTTTATTCATCACTCAAAGCTTCAGGAAACAAGACATGGAAATTGAGCAGCAGTCACCCAGCAGATTTAAATTTGAAACAACAGGCACAGGTAATTGAACTTACATTATTGGCAAATATCCGAAGGTCAAGTGCTACTGCATACATGACAGGCAGAGCCCTAAAGGTAAAAGGCAAGTATGTTGGGAGAGCTAAAAGGTGCAACATCCTACCACTGACACCCAAGGTGCTACCCAGAACCAGGTCCACACCCTCTAACTCAGATGGTAGCTTTGTTCTACTCTGTCACACGGCAACCTTAGACCTCCTGGCCAATGCTTGCCTCTTACTCCATACCACGATCCCAACCCCGCTCAAGAACCTAGACCTGGGTCAAGCTGGGAGCTCCCAGAACTCTGTCCTTCCCTAACACCTCACCACCAGCAAGCAGCTCCAAGCAGGAGCCAGAATGTAAATTCACACAATCATCAAACAGCTCCGTGTACATCTAGCTGACAGCACTAGGCTTTCATTCATGTGTAAGCCAAGTCTTCACTTGGAACAGAAAAAGTGCAGCTGACTGGTGGTGGTGCATGCCTTTAATCCCAGCACTGAGGAAGGCGGATCTCTGAGCTTGAGGCCAGCATACAGAGCAAGTTCCAAGACAGTCAGGGTTACACCAAGAAACTGTCTCAAAAAAAAAAGGAAAGAAAGAAGACAGAGAAAGAAGAGAAAGAAGAGAAAGAAGAGAAAGAAAGAAAGAAAGAAAGAAAGAAAGAAAGAAAGAAAGAAAGAAAGGCAGAAAAAAGTGCATCCGATATAAAGATGCACATTTGGAGGTTGAGATAGGAGAATGGAAACTGCCAGGTCAGCCTAAAGTACAAAGGAAGACCCTGCTTCAAACTTCTCCCGTAACTGCCCCTCAAAAAACTGGGGCTATGGATGTAGCTCAGTAAGTAGAGCACTTGCCTCGGGGTTCGATCCCCAGCACCGTATGAACGGTGCAGTGGCACACGCCTGCAGTGCCAGCATCAGAGCAATGGGGTTAAGTTCAAAGTCATCTTCTGCTATAGTGAGGTCGAGACTAACTAACCTAAGGCAGAAGAGATTCTGTCTCAAAAATAGCTTACAATGATGTAGGAATATAACGAAGTAGCAGAATGCTTGCTAGCCCATGTAAGGACCTAGTTCAAGCCCCAGCATTGAAGAGAACAACTGCTGAAGGAAAGGGCTGGGTTGGTTGTCTGTGAAAGGGCTCTAGCTACTATAGTGTAAACAAAATTTAAACATTTTCCTAGTTTGCTAATAAATCTTAAGGTTAGTTTTCAAGAAATTTAAAATAATCCAAAGGAACTATAGTGTGCATTTAACCACCATTTAAAACCAGAAGCCAAAAATTGGCAAATGAAGGGAAAACATAGTACTTAAATGTTTCTGTAACAGAATTACTGAAGTAGCACTTACGACAAAAACATTGTACATACCCTGTCTTCTTCGCCATTCCTGTCTAACCCCAGCCCACACCCAGCCCACACCGACATCATTTACTAATCTCTGGCTACTTCTGTTCATGCTTACCAGTTCTCTTCTTTGTGAGCCTGGAATGCCCGCAGGAATGACGTACGATATTAAGGCATGACAAGCAAAACTGAAGTAACACTGCACTTGGTAAGAAACAGACTAGGGGTAAAGTGTGTTCTTTAGATGACTATGTCACAACAGCAGGAAAATCCTGAAGGCAGAAAACACTACAATATCTATGCGTTGGCAGCCGCGTAGACGCAATGCATTCACTTCAGACAGACCTCTGAAACAAGTTTTATTATAAGGTTGCTCATATAGACCAGGCATTGTGGCATTCCTTTGATGCTGGCACTTGGGAGAAGAAAGTTTCAGGCCAGCCTCCATGGTAAGACCCTGCTCACCTCCACCAAAAAAAAGAAAAGAAAGAAAGAAAGAAAAAAAGATTGTGTGTATATGTACATGCATGCATGCGTGAGTGTGTGTAAGTCTGTGTGCATATGTGTGCGGTGGTTAGACGTCAACTATAGGCGACATTCCTCAGGCTGGCCCCCTTCTTCCTTGAGAGGCTCTCACTCATCAATTGGACTAGCTAGTGAGCCCCAGGGATCTGCCTGTCTCCAGGCCCACAGAGATGAGCTTATAAGCACACACCACCACTCCCGCTTTTTTGTGGGTGCTGGGGATCTCACTCAAGTTCCCATACCTACAGGGCAAGCACATTAAAAACTAAGCCATGTCCACAACTCATTATAAGAGTCTTCTCTTTTACATTTGTACTTATGTGTTTCCCTGAGTTCACAGATCACAAGCTACATTTAAGTCCTCAAGAATCTATAGCATAAGGTTTATTTCACCAACACTAGAATTCTTAAATTCTAGGGAAATTTGGCTAGTAGCATTCTCTTGTGAGTATATTTAAACACAGCAGTTTTCAAAAGCAAACTAAAATCCAGAGATCTACAAATCCTCAGCCTGCTCACTGATATGAATCACTACAGAAGCTGATGTTTAATAAGACTCTTCACTGAGCACATGAAACATGGGCGATGCATGTATCCAAGTCTACCTCTCCATCTAGGCTGAGTTACGGGCCTCTAAGACTTAACCAGTTTCTGTAAGCACACTTAAAAAACATTCTGCTCTTAATCAAGTCTTTAGATTAGTATGCACAATAATGTGTAGGTTTCACTATGGCATCTTCATACATACATGGTATTGCCAAAACATTATTATTGGCTGGACATGGCAGTGCATGTTTTTAATCTCAGTACTTGGGAGGAAGAAAGAGGTGGATCTCTGTGAGTTCAAAGGCCAGCCTGGTTTACACAGTGAGTTTCCAGGCCAGCCAGAGCTACAGTCTCAAAAGAAAACATTCTTGAAGCTGGGGTGACTCGGGGGAAGAAGAGTGCTTCTGCTGCAAGCATGAGAACTGGGGTCAATATCCTCAGCAACCACACGGAAAGCCGGGAACGGCTATGTGTGCCCATAACCTCCACACTGGGAGACTGAGACAAGGAGAGCCTAAAAGCATGCTGGCCAGTTAGCTTGTGAACAGCAAGCTTCAAGTTCAGGGAGAGACCCTGTCTCAAGACAGTGAGGCAGACTGAGAGAAGACTTGACATGCTCCTTTGGCTTCTGACCTCGCATGTGCATGCACAGACACCTGCAAGCTCATGTACACACACGCCACACAAGCACCAAGTTCTTCTCAGCCATGTTAAATAAAGCCCACCCTCCATGTATACTGATGACATTAGTGTAGAAGGGAACTGTCTGTGAAATCAAGGAGACCAGCAGGAGGGGCAAGAAAGAAAGGGCAAGTGTGGTGGTCTGAATGCAACTGCCTGCCATAATCGCATAGGAAGTGGCACTATTGGGAGGTATGCTCTTGTTGGAGGAAGTGTGTCATTGTGGGGGCGGGTTTTGAGGTTTTCTCTGTTCAAGACATTGTCCAGTGTCTGAGACACTTCCCATTGCCTTCTGATCATGATGTAACCAGCACCACACCTGCCTGCCCACTGCCCTGATGATAAAGAACTAAACCTCTGAAACTGTAAGCCACCACCTCAATTAAATGTTTTTCTTTATAAGAGTTGCCGTGGTCATGGTGTCTCTTCACAGCAATAGAAACCCTAAGACAATGGGGTAGTGGAATTGAAGGAAATGTCCTCAAAGTAATATGATTGCATTAAAAATAAGCTCATGTAACCTTATATAATAGAGATAAATAAAATCCAATATGTTAACCAGTGTACTTCCTTACTAGATAAGCAACTGGGTGAGTCATAAAAGCCAGACTACACTTAGACTCCCAAGCAAAAACAGTTAAAATGAGTTTCTCTTCCAAGATATTGTAGTTCCTTTTTAGTTGAAGGTTTGAACTGGTCCAGTGTTTCAAGACTGTGAGCCTCAGTAACTCACTGCTAGTAACACGCGGGGTAAAGGATATTGGACTATCACAGTCTGGCACTTGTAGGCCTCTATGAAGTCGTGATTCCCCACAGCGTAGGTACACCTGGAAAAGACATCAGAGGCTGAAGAACAGGTGCATATTAGCCAGAGCACATTCTACCACACACCTCAGTCACTCTCTACTGCTCCTGGAAGGCATTTCTGCTTGGCAGAGAACCACAGATGGAGGGAACACAGATGACCATTTGAATGACAGCAGTTGGTATGAGGGGAAATCCCACACAAAGCTCTGACACTGTCTGCTGAGTCCCAGAAGAGGAAATAGTTCAGCTGTTCTGGGTAAGGGACCAGCGACAAGCGTGACTGACGCTGCATGCCTGGGGCTCCACACTGTCGGTGGGCCTCCAAAGACATTCCGTCCAGGTTCCAGCTAGCAGCTAGAGCCAGTTCATCACCAAATCCAGAACCACACCGTGGAGAGCACACTGCTAGGAAAGCAGAGGTGCACTTTTTTTTTTTTTTTAATTTTATTTTTGGTTTTTCGAGACAGGGTTTCTCTGTAGCTTTGGAGCCTGTCCTGGAACTAGCTCTTATAGACCAGGCTGGCTCAAACTCACAGAGCTCCGCCTGCCTCTGCCCCCTGAGTGCTGGAATTAAAGGAGTACGCCACCACTGCCCAGTGAGGTGCACCTATTGTTGCAAGGAATATAACAACACCACAACTCTTCCAAAGGCCTGGCCCAGCTTGCTCGGAAATACAACAGGCATGCAATCAGAGGACAGTCCTGCACACAGTTCTGCCTAAACTGCCTGACACACTGCAGTGAAAGCAGCAGACAAATCATGTAAATAAAGAGAAGTTTCTGTTTGTTTTGCTCAACTCAGATTCTTTCCCTACAAAGCAAAGATAGTAAAAACCACATTATTTCCATGAGAAAAGCAAGGCCTCCGTTAGGCACTGCAGCTGACTAACAAAAGACAGCCCAGCCAGCAGACACACCAAGGGTGATACAGAGGCATAGGACACACTTGTCCACTTTTCCAAGTTAATTATTCACTGCTCAAGGCAAACAATGATGCACGGAAGAATCCGAGTGGTCCAGTGACGTGTTACAGGCACGTGTTTGTGAGCCTGGCTTTCCTGCTGCCGACGGGTTACCTTAAGTGAGCTGCAAACATTTCGTCATATGGGGGCTCCAGAACTTGCTGGCATTTCTCTTCCGGAGAGGCCATCTAGTCCATAGGAGAAAGGTAAAGTTAGTGGTATGAAAGGCAGCAGTATATACAAAGAACTTTAGATGATCACTTTCAGAACTTCACAGCCTCAAGAAATACTTCAGTCAGGCACGTCTACGGGGAGGGCTCATTGCTCCCCCAATATCTGTATTTCAAAAAAAAAAAAAACCAAGAAGCCCAAGAATAAAATTCAGTTGTTTGCTGCAGGCTACAAAACATGCTAGGCACTTTCAGACATACTTATTTTTATTTTATTTGGTGTGTATAGGTGACGGATGTGGGCCTGTGTGGGCCCATATATGCCACAGAACACATACAGGTCACAGGAATACTTCCCGCCACTGGGCTTTGGGAGTAAACTCAGGGCACCACACTTGCTCAGCAACCGGCCAGCTCATGGGCTCTCTTAACAGCTAGTCAGTCAGGCAAGAAGGGCTTCAATAAAACAGGAGTACAGTTCCAACTGTAAATAAGGCCAACAAGTTAGTGAGCACGCCATGTGAAGAGCACCACACAGCTTCCTGAGGGAACAGGTGTCCTGAGCTAGGGGCTCACATGGTGAAGTTCAGACAATTTGAATACACCTAGGCAGACGAATTTTACATGTCACCTGGACTGCCCAAGTACCCAGAATGAATATGACTTCTGCGTGCCTGGAGGATGTTTCTACAAGAAACAGGTCCGGAACTGGTGACTCCCCTGTCCAGCAGGATGGACACCTACCAACCTGATGAAGTGCTGAAGAGGACCAAAAACACACAAAACAAACAAACAAACAAACAAACAAACAAACAAAAAAAAACCATACACTCTTCTGGCTCCTGACTGCCTCCTGAACTGAGACACTGTGACATCTCAGGCAGAGCTTGGGTTTACCCACAGGTTCAGTGGCAGCACTGGCTTCCCCAGGCCTCTAGCTGAAGATGGCAGGTCATGCAAGGGCCTTCTCAGCCTTCATAACCACATGACCCAACTTCCTCTCTCTCTCAGTGTATAAATGTATTATGTATGTACAGATGTATTTTCTATCTGTTGTTTTTCAGACTAATAGTAAATGAGAGCAAGATGAATGACAGACATCCTCACAGGTGTAATAGACACGCACACACTGAGAGTAAAGGTGGGAAGGAAAAGTGCTGGCGTCAGGAAACCACCATGCTGAGCCAGGAGGTGGCTCAGCAGAGGAACACATGCTACCAAGCCTGAGAGCTTAGCTCAATGCCCAGGACCCACATGTAGAAGGGAAGAACCAACTCCATAAATTGTTCTCTGACCTTCACATACACCATGGTACACGCACGCCCAAATACATACATACAAAAATAAGTAAGTTTAAGATTTAACTAAAACAAAACAACAACGACAAGAAAACTCAGAAAGAAACAAAATTATCATTTCAGTTTCTCATGAAAAAAAAATTACTTGGATGTTAGCTGCTAGCATGGACCTATCAGATGGAAGGTTAGTACAGCACTATCCAGACAGACAGACCTACTTGTCACATACACAAGCCCCTGCCACCTCAGAAGAACGGCAGCAAGCACAGAGCGCTCTCTTACTGTGCTGTGGCCAAGTGGGCTGGGCTCTCTACAAGTCTCTGGACTTACTTCTTAGGACAACAGCTCTTAATGCTATTCATCAGAACCACACAGGACACCCTGAGGATGGACTACCTTGATTAGGATGCTGGGTCTAGTCACTCTGTTTTCCTCCCGAAGAACTCTGCTCCCACAGGAATATACTTTAATATCATAAAGGGCATTAGTACAGAAATAGAACTCTATAAAATATCCACTCAGTCTACAGGAAACACTGTCTATACAATATGTAAACTCCAAATGGAAAATGTTCATATTCTCAAAGCAGGGCTGACAAATGTGTTCCGTGAAAGACTTTGCCAACCCTCTGCAGGCTCACTCACCTGTGCCATTGTGGCAGGGAGGCCACCAAGACAACACTTAACCAGCATACAGTTCTATTCTCTAGGAGGAATCTTGATTCCAAGTGGGAACTTGGTGGGATTGCTTGCTGGCTCTAGTCTCCAGGGCAGTTGGATATGGACAAGGTCTAAGTTCTATGGCCTCTTCCCTAGTGACACTGATAATGTTACTGACTTTAACCCTAATCTACACGGGGATCAAATATAGGAGTATGAGGTGCAATTCTCAGTAAGTAAAATGGGATTACATTAATCATAAAAATTTTGAAATTTTCACATGAGAGTGGTAATATTAGTTTCCTTTTATTTAAACTTCCATGGAAAACTAACTGCCTCACATCTCTCTCATAGCCCTTCCTGACTGAGAGCCAGCCTCCCTCACCTCTCTCTAGACACAATGGGTTTGTCTACCACCTACCTGGAGCCGTGGGTTCACAGCCTCCCTCACCTCTCTCTAGACACCATGGGCTTGTCTACCACCTACCTGGGGCCATGGGTTCACAGCCTCCCTCACCTCTTTCTAGACACCATGGGCTTGTCTATCACATACCTGGAGCCGTGGGTTCGCAACATGAGGGTGCTTGAAAGACACCAGCTCTGCACAGGACGCTCCATCTCTGGTATCAATGGCCTCATACACCTGAAACAAGTTGAAGAGGAAACCTGAGCAGGCAGGCAGGTATCCACTCTCAGAGGACCTGAGCAATGCATTGCATACCACAGAAGCTGTTCCCTCCTTCTGGAAAGAGGCCAGAATAATCAAAAGGAATAAAAAAAACCTTCATTTCAAAATGGAGTCTTCTTAGAACAAGAAAAGAGGAAGGACAGAGTTCCAGAGAGGCCCCTCTAAAGGTCTCAAGGACACTGGCCTTCTCTGAGGCACAAAGATGAAGATGCGTCCTTCCATCATCCTTCCCACTGGAACCCCCATAAAGAGCCTCGTAAGGAGCCTTGTCCTAATCAGTACCAAGGATGGTGGCCACTTATCACACTTGAACATGACTCTCAGGTCTCCAAGGCCTCCAGAGTTCTTTCCACAGGAGATCTATGGGTAGTTGAAGCTTCAGAACAGGAGCACACATCATGAAACAGAAGCACACTCCTGATGGCTGTAGGTGCTAGGAGCACAGTGGTCCCCGGGGTCCAGGTATCAGGTCCATGTAATGAACAGTGTAGATGTCGGGCAGGGAGCAGTCCTCTAGGGCTGTTCACATCCCAGTAACCTCCTTTGCAGTGACCTTGGAGATGGAGGATGAAGTCACCTAAGCTGTGTCTAAACCTCAAGTACAACTTCACTAGCACCTGGCTCAACTCCATAGGATCCTGCACTCAGGCCCGGACTCAATATAAGAGTGTCCTGTCTGAGTCCTGCCTCAGTAACAACATAAGGAAGTTAGGGGTGGATAAGAAAGTAAGGCTGTGACAGGCCTGAAGGAGCTGGGGACGAAGCTCAGGGGAGAGGTATTTGCTAGCATATGCAAGTCCCCTGGCTCAAGCAACCACCAAAGAACAGGCTACCTTACTAAGCTGCAAAGAGGGTAAAATCTAATCAGCCCCACCTCAACAAGCTTCTGAGAAATTAACACAGGAAACATGGGGGGGAGAGAGACAGACAATTTGTCAACATGTAGCTGATGGCCAAGGCTGTAGTCAAGGTGCTGAGACAGGGACTGGGCACTCGGTCAACAATAAGGCGACAGGGCTCAGGCATGACTCTCCAGAAACAGCATCTTTTGAAAAGGCTAAGTGTCAAATATGTGCACCCTAGAGCCAGAATCGGAGTCAGAGCTTCAACTGCACTGCTTCTGAGCAGACCTGGGTGAGTCACTCACCGAGCTCTTCAAGGGAGTTGGGGGAACTTTGATGAAAGCAAATTGAATACATATGCACACACCATCAACAATAGTGCTGCTACTTAAGAGGCACACAAGTACTAACAGTTCACCTCTTATTTCCCTCCTCAACTCAAACTGTGCTCTCTGCATGAGTCAGATAAACCTGGGGATTCTCAGAGTCCTGTGAAAACACACAGCCAAGAGGTGTGTTGATAAAAGTAGGAAATGAAATTTATTAAGAGAGCGAACACAACTGCTGCTCATGAGTACAAGGTCTGAACACTGGCAAATTGCTCTGCTTTCCTGTTTAGCCTCTGGGTTTGCTCTCCTGTAAGCCAAAGTTTCCTGACCCACAATACAAAGCTACAAAACCATTAGCCTCACAGCTCAGTGTTACAGAGTAAATCACACCCACTGGCATAAACAAACAAGTGAAAGCAAAGTGGTCCATGAATGGTGTCACACACCTTTAATCCCAGCACTCAGGAGGAAGAAACAAGATTTCTGAGGCCAGGCTGGTTAACACAAGTTCTAGGACAGACAGTGGGGGCTACACAGTGAGACTCCATCAAAAGCAAAACAACGAACAACACAAGATAATGTCTGGAGCAGCTTAGAAAAACAACAAAATATGACAGCACAAGAGACAGGCCTCAGCCCGGGCGGTGGTGGCCCACCTCTGTAATCCCAGCACTCAGGGGAAGAGGCAGGTGGATCTCTGTGAGTTCAAGGCCAGCCTGGTCTACAGAATGAGTTCCACGACAGCCAGAGCTGCTATACAGAGAAACCCTGTCTCGGAGAAAAAAGAGAAAGAAAGGCCTCTACCACGCGGGCCATTAGGGAGGTATGGCATGCTGTGACCGACAACAGGAGACAGCTACAGGTGACACCAGCAACTTCCACAACTAACCAGGTCTCTTTCCTTCTGAGCATATAGGCTCAAACTGCAGTATTTGTTCCCAAGCGTCTCTAGGGTTCTAGCTAATGAGATATTTGAAACAGAAAACAGAGGCCTTGATAACGGAGCTAAGTGCAAAACTAAGACTCATAAACATCCATGAGCAGCAGTGTCATGAGCTGAGACGTTCATCAGACTTCCCCACCTGGCTGTCCCCTGTACCAGGCGTGTTGAATAGTGGGATCAAACCTCTCTGTCCTAGGTTTGTGCAGAAAGCGCAAACTCAACCCTCAGCCCAGCTGTGCCATTCGGAAGCCTTGAGTGACACCTCTCTTAAGACACAATGTGCTTCGCGCAGACAGTGCTACACCGACAACCGCTTTTACAAGTGGCCCCGATCTTGCTACCTCCACCTGGAAGCCTCCTCTGTCCCAGATCCAGCGGGAAGCACTTACAGCTTGAGCAAGGCCTGCGGCCGGTCGCAAGCAACAGACTCTCCTCGCCTCAAAGGCAGCCACAGACACCACCACCACCCCCGCCGGCCCCCAGTCTGGTCCGACCCTGCCCCAGGACCCATCCCCGAGGCCAGGAAGCGAGGATCCCGGGTGAAACCCACCTGCTGGAGGTACTGATTAATGGTGATGTGAGCCATAACAGCATCCGCTGGCGTTAAGGACCTCACTTCCGGCGCAGGTCCGTCTCCGTTCCTTGTCCCCACGCTGTATTTCCTGCACCGATGGTGCCAGCTGAGCGGATCTGTCAGTGCCCGGGGTGCGGTCACTATAGGGCGCGAGGACGGAGGACTGACGTGGAGGAGTCCCAACCGACTTGGGAACGTGTCCCCGATCACGTCTTATGTCCTAGTGACTCCCCGTGCCCCTCACCCCTGCCTGGATGAGGGTAACCCAATCCTCGATCCTCACTGTGCAGAGATGCTCCTGGCTATCACACCCTCAAGCACACGGAAAGTCCGGACCCCACTCGGGAACACGTCCCCGCGCACTCCTAGCCCTCACTGGCGATGTCCCCGAGTCGTCCTGCACCCCTCACTGGGCCACCCCAGAGCAATGGGTGTGGAGTAGCCCGCTCCCCAGCCCTCGGCGTGCGGCGTCACGGAGCATTCCTGAGCCCTAGGTATGGCGTTGCCCCAGAGGCAAGGGGATGATGGGGTGCTCGTCCCCAGCCCTCGACGTGACGTTCAACAGCAAGCTCCCGGGCACCCGGTGCGGGGTGTTACGGCGCCCTCTCGTGAGCGTTCGTCGTAGAACGTCCGCGGGCCCCGAACCCTACATGCGCGGCCGCGGACGCCGGAGCCCTCGCTGGGCGGAGTTCGCGCGCCCGAGCCGGCTCGTTCCGGTGCGCGCCGCGGCAGTTGGGCCTCGGGCGCGCGCGCGGCCGGGGCCCCGAGCGGCAGGAGGAGCCGAGCGCTCACGGGCGGAGCCCGACAGGAGGAGGAGGAGGAGCCGGGCGCGCACGGCCGGGGCGCAGGGCAGGAGGAGGAGCCGGGCGGCGCGGGGCGGGGCGGCGTCCGGCCCAGCCATGGCGGACGAGGGCCCGCGGAAGGGCAGCGTCTCGGGTCTCATGGGCCGCACCAACGGCCTCACCAAGCCCGCGGCGTTGGCCGGTGGCCCTGCCAAGCCGGGGGGCGCGGGCGGCTCCAGGAAGCTGGTCATCAAGAACTTCCGAGGTGGGTGCGCTCCGGTGAGGAGCGAACGGGGCGGCCGGGAGGTCGCGCGCTCGGACCGGGCCTCCTGGGGCTGCCCAGCCGGCCCTGTCCCCGCGCCCCGGCCCGCCTTGTTCCCGCACTGTCCTGTTCCGGCGCTCCAGCCTGACTTGTCCCTGCACCTCCTGCTCCGCCACGTCCCCGCACCCCAGCTGGCCCTGATCCCGCACCTCCTGGCTGGCCCTGCCGGGCCCTGCCTCGGTGCCCCTGCCTGTCTTGTCCCCGCGCGGCCGTTGACCCTCTCTCCCCACAGACAGGCCGCGGCTGCCTGACAACTACACTCAGGACACGTGGCGGAAGCTTCACGAAGCGGTCAAGGCCATCCAGAGCAGCACATCCATCAGGTACAACCTGGAGGAGCTGTACCAGGTGAGCGGCGGCAAGGGCCTGCGAGCACCAGGCTGTTTTCCTCCTCCCGCAGCCACGGTCGCTGACACTAGGGAGGCCTGCCTATCTGCCGGGAGCGGTGGGGGGGGGGGGGGGGGACAAGCTGCGGCCCGATCCTTCCCCCTGGGGGTGAGGGGGACAAGCCGCGGAGCCCTCTGTCAGCAGGTGTTTATGTGGATCGCCGCCCTGGATTAGTGCTGTGTGTTGAGGCTTACATCAGGCTGCTTAGGAGGTGTAAGTTTTCCCATCACCAGAAGAAAGGAGGTGTCGGGGGCCCAGAGACACAGGGCTCCAGCAGTCTTCAGTGTTACCAGAATGACAGATTGTTGCACATAAAACTCAGTACGGCCGGCGGTGGTGGAGCACGCCTTTAATCCCAGCACTTGGGAGGCAGAGGCAGGCGGATCTCTGTGAGTTCGAGACCAGCCTGGTCTACAAGAGCTAGTTCCAGGACAGGCTCCAAAACTACAGAGAAACCCTGTCTCGAAAAACCAAAAAAAAAAAAAAAAACTCAGTACGGCTCCACTTGCTAGTAAGGTCTCTGTGACGCCCCCCCACACACACACACACTCACACACTGTTTTGTGGTTTAGTTGTTGCAAATAAGGTTTGCAGAAAGTCCAGTAGTTTTAATTGAAAGAGGGGCAGTGGCTACAGCAGGAAAAGAAATCGTCAGAAGTACATTTTGCTGTGTCAAGCAGACTTTCCTATCATGGTTTTATACAATAATTCTCGCTAAATAGTCTGTTATAGATAACCATAAAGCATATAATTAACTACACTAGAGTCATGAACTTGCTGGTTCACTTTATCAAGGTTACAAAGTGAATGTATTTAAAGTTACATAAAGTACAAAAAGAAAAGTAAGCAATAGTACTGAAAAAAAAAAAAGTATTACATTTCGAGAACTTCCAATCCAAAACTTAGCTCACGTGTGGAAAAAGATCCCCAGCTGACCCCGTCTGATTGGTCTCAGGCAGAACACAATATATGCTAAAACTTTTGTATAAAATTGCTTCAAACTGGCGCCGATGAGATGATGCAGTGGGTTAAAGCTCTTGCGGAACAAGCTTGGCAGCCAGTGTTCGAACCTCAGAACCCTCAAACAGATCGGAGAAAACTGGAGATGGCCTCTGGCTGCCAGACTTGCCATGGCACAAGCACCCACACACGATAAAAAAAATTAAAATAGTCCTTCAAGTTGTGTTCAAGTTATATGAGATATGAATTAATTTTATGTTTAGACTTGAGTGCCATTTCCCAACTACATCATTATGCATATTCAATTATCAAATGAGAAGAAAAAAAATCTAATCCAAAGCACTGCTGGTCGCAAGCATTTTGAGTGCGGGACAACCGGCCTGTAGTGATAGATTGGCACATGTGGCTGTTCCTTGTCTTGGGTTTGTGAGTTGATTGTTTATTGAGGGAAAGGGTTTTAAGATTTTGTTTTTAAGCATGTGTCTGTGTGTATGAATGGGGGTTGAGGGACTGGAGGCCGGAAGTTTAGGTGGTTGTGAGCCTCTTGACGTAGGTGCTAGGAACCAGCCTCAGGCCCTCATGTACTCTGACTACCGAGTCATCTCTCCAGGCCTCTACCCAACCCCCTTTGTTTTTGAGAGTCTTGCTACTTAGTGCTAGCTGACTTAGTCACTTTGTATTCACACCTAGTCTGTAACTTACAGCAGTCCTCCTGTCTCAGCTTCCCACTTGGTTGAATGTACCACCATGCCCCAGATAAATTTTTTTTTTTTTTTTTTTTTTTGGTTTTTGAGACAGGGTTTCTCTGTGGTTTTGGAGCCTGTCCTGGAACTAGCTCTTGTAGACCAGGCTGGTCTTGAACTCACAGAGATCTGCCTGCCTCTGCCTTCCAAGTGCTGGGATTAAAGGCGTGCGCCACCAACGCCCGGCTCCCAGATAATTTTTTTAAGTAAACTTTCTTGAAGTATAATTTATATATAACTTGTGCTCCAGTAGGTTTTTTTTAGGGGGAGGGGAAGTTGACTAGTTTTATTTTGTATAGCGCAGGCTGTCCCAAACTCAAGGTATTCCTCCTGTGGGTTACAGACTTACACTAACATACTTGCTGTGCTAGTAGATTTTAATGGCCTAATATGCAGTTGTTTTGCTGCCCAACCCATATAGACTGTTTCCATCCCCCACAGAGAACTGCAGCCCTTTGCACCCCCCACCCCTGCAGTCATTTCTCTGCCATTTCTATCTAAAGGAATCTTGCGTTTGTCTTCTTTGCTGTCTGGCTCTTAGAATACCAGTTTGCAGTTTACATGTAGTGCTAACAGTTTGGTGTTTTGTTTTTTAAAATTTTTTAAATGTGTTATTACTTGAATAGAACTACATCACTTTCCCTGTTCCCCTTCCTCCCTTCACCAACCCCCAGTTCTCCTCAGACCCCCGCTGTACATCCCCCAAGTGCATGGTGTTTTTATTCCTGATTAGTGTGGATATAGTACAATTGGTGTATTCATTAGGTAAAGGACCTTTGGGTGCCCAGTGGGAAACATTGCCAGCAAAGCCGCTGTGGGCATGAGTTCTCATTCCTCTCAGGAAACTATCTCAGAGATCTTAAGAAGATGTGTGTTCATTTTTTAAGAAACTGGCTGCTTTTCAAAGTGGCTGTACCGTTTTGCACCCTGCCAGTAGTATGAAGTCCTGTTTGCTCCACATTCTCACCAGCATTTGGTGCTGTCGGCTTTACCTGTGGTTTAATTTACCGTTCTACTGATATTAGGCATCTTTTCATATATTTATTGTTATATTCTGTACCCTTTTTTGATGAAGTTAACTATTCAAACCTTTTGTCTGCTTGACTATCTCCTCTCCTCTCCCTCCCTTTTTATCTCACTATGTAGCCTACTCTGGCTTCAAATTTATAACTTTTCTGCTTCAACTTCCCAAATTCTTTTGTTAACAGACATAAGCCAGTATGTCCAGCTTCATTTTTTTAGATTATTTTCCTGTTACTGAGTGTGGATTTAGTATGGATTCTTCCAGATACAAGTTGCATATATTATCTTCTAGTTCATAATTTACCCCTTAACTTTTAGATATATGTCCTTTTAAGAACAGTGATTTAAATTGTGAAGTCTAGTGTTTCAGCTGTTCTTTTAGGTTGCAATTTTAGTATCTGCCTAAAAAAAATAAGAAAATAAATTTTTGCCATAGCTGGGAATAGTAGCACACTCCTGTAAACCCAGCCCTCAGCAGGCAGAAGAGATTCAGGAATTCAAGGTTAGCCTCTTCTACTAGGCAGCTCTAGGCAAGACCCTGTCTCAAAAAAACAGATCTTTGTGCTAATCTAAGATCTTATATTTCCCTAGTAGACATTCAGAGTTAAAAATTTTGCATTTAGATCTGTGATCTATAGCTTGTAAGATATAAGTCTACATTCAGTGTTGTCCCTATAAATGTCCAGGTGCTGGGCACGTTGTTGCCCGACTTTCTCAAAGACAAGACCAGCTGTCCATCTAGGAGTGGGTGTAACGAGGTGTTAAATCAGAAAGGACTGGCTCCGCCTTGCATTCCCACAGTCGTTTCAGCTGTTCTTGGTCCTCTCTCTTTAGGAATCTTAGAATCTGTTTTCTGGCTTCTTCCAAGAGGACAGCTAAGGTTTTGATTGGGATTCTGGTGACTCTATTAGTTCGTTTAGAGAGAACCGACTCAGCCTTAATGATAGAGAGCACTCTGGTGGGGCTTTTTAAATATTTCTCAGCAATGTTTCTTGTTTCGGTTATACAGATGTTACAAACTTTTTATGGATTTTTTTTAACCTTAAGTTCTGATTTGTGATTTTCACTGTTATAGAGGAACACTGTTGATTTTTATATATTGAAGTTGTTTTTTTTTAAAGATTTATTTATTTATTATGTATACAGTATTCTCAGTACTCTGTCTGCAGGCCAGAAGAGGGCACCAGATCTCATTACAGATGGTTGTGAGCCACCATGTGGTTGCTGGGAATTGAACTCAGAACCTTTGGAAGAGCAGGTGGTCCTCTTAACCACTGAGCCAACTCTTCAGCCCTGAAGTTGTCTTTCTAACTTGACAACCTTGTTTGTTTCTAGCTTTTTCATAGAGTCCCATTTGGTCTTCTGCCCAGATGATCATATGTAACTAGAAAGCTTTTTCTTTTCTAAATTTTGTACCTATTATTTCTTTGCTTTGTCTTGTTGTACTGGCAAGAGCCTCTCTGACAGTGGTTAGAAGTAAGAAAGCAGGGCACTTGTTTTGCTCTGGGTCTCAGGAAGGTTTATTTTACCGCTGTTGAGTGTAGTGCTGCCACGTAGGCGGGTCCTTTCTGCTCCTGGGTTGATGAAAGTATGCTTCTGCATCTATTGAGGGATCGTGTGGGTTTTGTCTCTTAGTTTGTCAGTTATGTTCATTATCCCCCTGCCTTTTGAGTATAAAGACAGTCTTGTATGTTTGGGCTATATCTTACTTGGCTAAAATGGGTTTTTTGTTTGTTTTGTTTGTTTGAGACATAGTCTCACTATGTAGCCTTGACTGGCTACTCACTATATAGGCTAGGCTAGCCTCAAACTCCCAGAGGATCCTCCTGCCTCTGCCTCCTGAGTGCTGCTGGAATTAAAGTGTCTGCCACTGTGCCCAATTCTGTGGTCTTTTTATGTGCTGGGTTGAGTTGTTAATGTCTTGTAAAATTGTCTTACTGGATAATTTTCCTACTACAACTTTGATCAGTTTGCGTGTCAAAGTAGTGGTGGCTTTTGGGGTTTGAAATGAGTCTCCCTTTTATACAGTTGGTGGCATTTCTTTCCTTAGACGTTTGAGGGCATTCCCTCATGGAGCCACTCTGTTCTCATTAGCATCACCATCATTGTTACCACTTTGTGTGGATGTTCTTCCTGCATGCATGTCTGGGTACCACATTCCAAACCTAGTGCCCACAGGACAGAAGGTGTCACATCTAGAACTGAGGCTACAGACAGTTGTGAATTGCCACGTGGGTACTGGATGTCAAACCTGGGTCCTCTGAAAGGACAACTTCTAACTGCTGAGCCATCTCCATCTCGGTTTTCTTCATGGAAAGATTTTAAGTGCACAGTGATTGTTCCAAGTCCCCCTGAGACTACCAGCCCTCTTGTCTTTAGAGTCTAACCCAGCCATGCCTCCACTGCTATTGCTGCCACTGGTGTGAGTTTCCCACACACTTTGTCTTCTTCCTACGGGCGCAGTTGGGGTCATTCTGAAGGCTTTTTGAAGCTCTGCTTCATCTTTGGACACATAGACTCTCTTAGATGACTGTTGTTTCTTCCTGACCTGCAAACTCTGTGTTTTGGTTCTGGTTGATCCCATTAAGGAGAATCTGATAATCTTTGACTGGATGTTCAACATTATAAATTCTGATATGCCAGATATTTTTATATACTTTATTGTTAAAGTATTTGGAGATAATCTGGCCTTTTTAAGTCTTGCTTTTAGGATGGATCAGTTAGGCCAGACCAGAGCAATGCTGTATCCAAGACCCCAACACTGAAGCGGAGCTTCCTAGGACCCTGACTGTGGCTTCCAGTTCTAGGCCCCGTGTGAACTCTGGCACTGTTTCCTCCACCCTTCTAGATGGTTCTTTTCTTGACATTTGTAGTTGCCTCCCCTTTGTTGCATATTGGGAGACTTTATATCCCCTGCAGGCCCTCATCTCCTGACTCAGGGCCCTGCTTGCAGCCTGGAAACTGGGTGGGAAGCTGGATCGCCAACCTCTAGTCACTGTCGAAGGCCTCAGTATGCTTGCTGTGCTTTGTCTGGGTTTTGGTGCTCAAGACACCAACATGCTTTGTGGTGTCTCTGGTTTTTTGGGGGGAAGGGGGGTATTTTGACCAGGAGCAAGAACTACACCAAGAACCTAAATACTCAGAAGTTTTGTTTGATAAAATGTATCTTGCTACTGAAGCTACTGTCCTGTTGCCTAGACCCTGCACTGTTCAGTTTTAGCTGTCCTGGCAGTGTAAGGACTTTCCATACCACGTGCAGTGATGCGTCTGAGGGTGAGCCCTCGCACATTCCAAGCCGCTCCATCCCATCCTCGGGCCTCTGTAGAGCAGTGCTACTGAAGCAGAGCCAAGGGACAGCTTGGGCCTTGAGCCAGCGGTTGCTCACCTGCTCCTCTGTGTTTGGTTCCAGCTGTGCTTCATGCTCTGCCTCAGAATCTTAGCTGCAATGCAAGCATCAGTTTTTACCAGAGTCTGGAAATGTTTACTTTTAAAGTCTAGTGTAGACACAGAAACCCATTGGTTATGCTCTATGCTCAGCAACTTGTTTGCTCAGGTTTTCTCCTTGGATTCCATCTGTCAGTTCATGATGAGGAAATCTCCTGGCTTCCCACCCTCTGTCTTCCTCCTCTGGGTAGGGCTATTTTAAGGATGCAGATCTCTGCTTCTGAAGACCTGAGTCTGAACCACTCAGAAGAACGTTCATCTGTGGTTTATGTACTGGAGTTTTGTTCTTTGGTCATCCTAGTGCACGACATTATTTCCAGGAGCCATTAGAGGAAGGCCCAGTGCTGAGCGCAACCTGAGAACAAATTCCTCAGAGTGACCTAGGTTCCAGGGAGAGTCCAGGTCACACAACAGGGCTGTTAGTGAAGGAGAAAACAGCATAATTTTGTGTAGAAGTAAGTGATAGGATTGGCTCAAACTAGTGTGGAAAGCCCAGGAAATGGTGGATAGATCAGTGTTGTTCTTATCTAAGGTATTCTATTACCAATAAAGACTCGGGAGTCAGATATTGGGGTAAAAACCTTGTAGAACAAAGAAATGGCAGAAGAGCGACCAGCTGACCCCTTCTCTCCACAATTCCTAGAGTAAAAAGGACATCCAGAAAGCCCAAGAATCCCCAAGTCTATTCCTTCCTGTGCCTCTCTATCCATATCCTGGGTCCTCTGCATACTTTCTGACTGATTCTTGTCAACTACTCCCTGGCTCAGCCCCCTGATTCAAGGTTAACTTTATT
Source organism: Chionomys nivalis (assembly GCF_950005125.1). Classification (NCBI taxonomy): domain Eukaryota; kingdom Metazoa; phylum Chordata; class Mammalia; order Rodentia; family Cricetidae; genus Chionomys; species Chionomys nivalis. The sequence continues at coordinate 55,342,846 of NC_080105.1, read as the reverse complement.
AACACAGTCTCAGGGTGTCACCATGTGATCACCCACAACAGATCAATATTGCTCTATTACCACTTTGAGGAAGTCCTGCATTAGTATAGAGTAAATTCAGTACAAAAGCAGAGAATCTACCCTCTCCAACCACCAGAACCTGCCCTCGTCTAGCAGCCCTGCTCAGCACTCAGTAGCTGTGTGTCTTTAGCTCTTTAGCTCTTTCCTCAATCTTTTTTCTTTTTCTTTTTTTTTTTTTCTTTTTTTGGTTTTCTGACACAAGGTTTCTCTGTAACTTTGGAGCCTGTCCTTGAACTAGCTCTTGTAGACCAGGCTGGCCTCAACTCAGACTCATAGAGATTCACCGCCTTGCCTCCAAGTAAAGGCATGTGCCACTACCGCCCGGCTAAATAGATCTGGAGGACTGTCGTAGGTGCATGTCTCCTTAGAGGCTTCTGAGTTTCCTGTTGCCTGCATTTGAGTCCTGATTTCATTCTGCATTGTCACTCAGGTGGGCTTCTAGTGAGGCCCAGTATCCCAGCACTGTTCCAGGTGGAATGGGGTGAGGAGGGGAGGTAGGAGACAGCAAGCCTGTGGTGTGACCATCCTTGCCCCAGAAAGTGTCACCAGTCCTGAGCTGCTGGGTCTGGGCAGCGTGCCTTGCTGGTCTTCTGCTATGAGTTCAGAGTCATCCTGGGGCCCCACCCTGCCACATTGGTATGTCTCTTTGTCATGGCTGGGCCCAGATGTAACTAGGTGTGTGTGGCAGTTTCCTGAGGGCTTGCCAGGCAGTTGAGCTTGTTTCCCTTGCGTCCTTTTTGTCAGTGAGTTAGTGACATGGTCCATGATTTCTTGCTCCTATTTCCTGTGACTTCAACTCCCGCCCAAGAACCTCTGCATGAATTGGAATTTAGGAAGCCTACGGCTGCCTGCTGCCCCTCATTTTGTTCTTCACCTGAGGGGACTAGACAGAGCCATAGGAAACATTGTTCACTGTTTCAGTGCATAAGCACATGCAGGTGATGCTTGAGAGCAAGTGGACAGACAGCACTGGACACCACAGCCCACACTTATCGGCATCTGGTGCTCTGACCCAGCCACAGTCTGTTAGTCTGGGACGGAAGTAGTCAGCTGTGAGGAGTGACCCTTGGGGCTATATGAGCAGTATTTTTTTAGGAATGGATTGATATGAGTAACAACTGTGAACTGGTACAAGCTAAATCCAAAATCTACCACATCCCACCTCTGATTGTTAGATTAAATCTTACTTCTCTGGAGTGGCTCTTTTAAATGCCCACAGCACACTGTTGGTCAGGAATCATCGTTCTTCCACCCTCTACTCACGGTAGGTGGAGTCCCTGCCATGCGTGAGCAGGAATTCTGAGCAGGATAAATAAATGTGTGTCCTACCTCAGCCTGGAGAATCAGAAAATGGCCATAAGCTCCAAACCTGCTTTAGAATCCTGGTCCTGCTGTGCGGCCTGATAGAGAAGCACTGGACTGGGTAGAGCTGGATACTTGAGTGCCGGGCCTCCCAAGTGCTGGGGATAACAAGTGTAGCACAGCGTCAGTCCGAGCCCCTTAGTGGTGGCCATTGCCATGATGCTCGCACAAGTGCAGGAAGCACCCATAGTTCCGGGCTTGCTTGTAGGTCACTGAAGTACCCAGTGGCATCTGACTGATCACCCTCTCCCTCTATTGTAGGCTGTTGAAAACCTTTGTTCTCACAAAGTCTCCCCGACACTCTACAAGCAGCTGCGCCAGGTCTGCGAAGACCACGTCCAAGCCCAGATCCTTCCGTTCAGAGAATATCCTTTTTGTGCTTTTTCTTTGTGCCTCAGGATGTTTGTTTATTACACACATCTTTAAAATGGGATAAAGGACTAATATTTGTTTATTACACACATCTTTAAAATGGGATAAAGGACTAATGGATATCCTTAATATTAAAGGAATAAGTTTTAAATTCTTTTTTATAGAACAAAGGGCCTAAGTTTGTTTCATAACTCATTTTAATAGATTTTTAAGTGAAATTTGTAACATCTGAATGACTGATGGGGGTAAACAGCTTCCACTTAAGCATCTAGGTGGAGAATTTAGAGAAATTTCTAAAAATTCCTTAAAATTGAAATTCTGTCCTTTTAATGAAAACCATTTGTATTCATTTTCTATAAAATGTGACAAATCCTACAAATGTGGCTGCTTCAAACATACCTGGTTTATGTTTGGGGTTGTTTCTGTCAGGAATCAGGGTTCAGCTCCATGGTTTCCTAGCTCGTTGTCTCACAGGCCCAAGTCAGGGTGTCAGGAAGGCTGTCTCATCTGAAGGTGGGTCTTTCCTGGTTCCCACAGGTGGGTAGCTATAAGGAAAAAGATCCCTACTTACCATCTGGCCGTGGGGCCGGCTTAACCCGAGGACTGTGCTCAGATGCTTGCTGCATCCAGTTTCTCCTGGTGGGTTGTGTGCTATTGTGGGCAGGCAGGAGAACCTGCCTGTCTGGTCTAAGACTGTACCTCCCAGGACACGACCAGACAAAGGAGTGGTGGCTGTGGTGTTCAGTTGAAGAAGGGAATTATTTATTCAGGCATGTGCTATACACAGCACTGGGCAGAGGGCAGCATAGGGTCTGCTGCCATGTCATCTTGTGACTTATGCCCACAAGGACATCTGTATGACCTGGCCGAAGGCTGGTCCCCAAGCACATTGCCAGTTTTAGGACACAAACGTCATGTGTGAATCCCATGCTGACTTCTTTGGCTCCATGCTTTAGTGTATAAAACAAATCCCAACACCTGCCTATTGAAGACTTTCTCTGGGTTCATGAAATCTTTTTCTTCCTGTGACTCTCATCAAAGGAAACATGGTCCTGCCAGCTGTATAGACCCTGTTAATGCAGAGCAGCAAGCAAGCAGTGTTGCTGGATGTTGAGGCCTTTAGGTTTCTGCTACATAAACGTCTATCAGATCCTCTCTATTCTCTGGCAAGTGTTCTGAACTAACAACTGCAAGATTGCACAAGATCACAGTGACCACATACCCTGGAGGAGAACCTGCCAGCATGCACTCTTATCTCAGGAGGTATCTGTGAGGCTTATGGAGCCCCTACACCTTTCAGAGTACTGGAGTAGCCTGGCATGTGGCCCAGTGACACTAGATGTTCAGCAGCCGTGTTGTAGGACAGCAGTACCCATCAGGGTCAGCTCATAGTGTTTTGTTCTAATCCCACTTTGCTGGAAACCACATTTTGATTGCCTGCTTTAATTATCCTCCTGCCAGTTAATCCCACTCTGGGGGTTGACCAAAATGGTCACATATGTAACAAGTCTTTGTTTCCTACCCCATGGTGGATTATAGAAAAGTGACTGTGCCTCATTTCTACCTTCCAAGGGATCCTAGCTCCAGGGTAGAGCCAGGGAAGGACGCTGTTCCTTGGTAACAAGCAAGGGTGATAAAAGTCACGATTTGTTTACAGAAGGAAAAAGCGCTAACACATTAGATGCCTTAGTGACAATGTGTCTTGAACCCAGACACATGCAGCTGACAGCGGCAGGGCAGAAACCAGGGGCTGGGGCCCGGAAGGATACCACTGAATTGGGCCTCGAAGGACAATGGGATGTAACCAGACAGAGTGAACATGAGTGAGTGCAAAGTGTGTTCTTAAGAACTGTGCCAGGCCAGATGGTGGTGGCACACACCTTTAATCCCAGCACTTGGGAGGCAGAGGCAGACGGATCTCTGGGAGTTTGAGGCCAGCCTAGTCTATAGAGCAAGTTCATTCCAGGACAGGCACCAAAGCTACAGAGAAACTCTATCTCAGGGGGAAAAAAAAACTGTGCACAGTCTGGTGTGCAGTCCAGGTCACAGGCTGCATTTGGTTCTGGATATGCCATCACGGAGTTGCACTTCAAGCTGTACAAGTCAGTGAGATTACTTACAGGTTTCTAAGAAAGAGCTCAACCAAATTGTCATATGAAGATCTATTGGGCAGAATGATGGGACAATCTAGAACTGTGGCCAACATGCAGCCTAAAACCTTCACCAGCCAACACATTTCCAAAGTGGCTGTTATGTGTTGCTGGGCATCAAACTAGGTTCTAGAAACAGCATTGTAACACAGGATTCTCCCTTAAGGCGTCCCTCAATGGAGATAACAAAGATAGGCTTTTGTGTAGCAAAAGGCCACGTGCACGTCTGGACATAAAGGAAGACTAACCCGCCTACCTGAGAAGGGATGTGCCGGGGAGAGGAGATGGTGCTGTTGGGTGGCCTGTGCAGAAACGTGGCAGGCAGAGTGAGACAAGCCCAGAGGCCAGGATGAGCAGTTGCTGCCACTGGCTTCCAGAAGAGAAAAGTCAAAGAAGGAAGGCTCACCTGTGGCCTGAAGTGTGGTTGGATCCATGTTGTGCTCAGGGTTCTGCAGCGCACAGTTTTGGCCAATGGGGAGAATGGTAATTAAGTAGCCCTAAACAGATCAATGTGAGATGATTTTTCTCGACCTGATTGAGATGCTGCAGCCAAGTTGAATGACCCTGGGGATTGGCACTCAGATAGCAGTGAATACCTCTGAAATATACATAATGTATTTTTGCTTTCCTTTAAATGGTCTTTGTGATTGGCAGTTTTTTGATGGTGTGTCATAAGTATTCATGTTGTTGGATTTTATCGTACCATGAAGGATGTACCTCACTTTCATGGATGGTGTGTGTCCTTTGCATGGATTGAAATGAGACAAGAATGGCTACCATAAAGCTGCCTCAGCAGAAGCCACAACAGACCCTCCTGTCAGCTATGCATCTCATTGCCTAAACTTACCTCTAGCACTGTGGCGATGCTGTAAGCCTTGCATCCTGGAATTGACTGAATTCTAGCAGGTTGCATAGGATCTTGGTAAATACCTACTCTGTGGTACTAGTTCACTCTTTTGTGCTTTTTTTCATGGAAAATACCAACAAATGGTTAATGAGGATGCCTGTTAAATTAGCAGAGCTCTTTTCTTAAAGAACATTGACATTGAACCCTTACATCTTAATACTGGGTCAGGTACAACTCCTTCATGGTTATTAGTGATGCCTGAGCTGCCAGGTAGCAACAGAAGATGGACTAGCATCAGTTTAACTCCGTTTTTAAGCTTAAAGGCCCATGTAGACTCACTGCCACACAACTCCAGCTGCACAGTGTGAATGCAGTAGGGACTCTGCAGATCGGCAGGCTTGTGGCATCTCTCAACCTGCTGAATGTCCTGTGGCTGGCCTTTGTCTTGCTTTGCACAAATAGAGGTCTGGCATATTTTTACCATCATAGAAGCATTCTCCCAGGGTAATGTGCTAGCCACGGAACTGACAGGCCTTTTCTCTGTCTAAACTTGTGAATATGCTTCCTGAGGTTAGGAGGCAAGAACTAGACCTCTTTGTCTGACCTACTATGGTTATTGCCACCTGCACAGATATGCCTGTGGCCTCACTGCCTCCCTAAGCATTCTCTTCCCCTCCTAAGGCTGGGCCAGCATCGCCTGCTTCTGCCAGCTGCCCTTGACCGACTGAAGATCTGGTGTGGCGCAATTACCAACTTTCTCCTCAGTCTGGATGCGCCATTTCCTCATGGGAACTGAGTGTGCGTGGCCTGCCACACTGGAACTCATTGAATGGATGGTGCCGTGTGCTAGTGAGTGGCAGACAGGGCCACAGCACAGGACCCCGGTGCTTTCTGCCTACATGGACTGCTTTTTCTTATTGGGAAGCTCAAAGAGCAAATGAAGATCCTTCTATCGAAACCTGCTTTCAGATAGCTTTATTTTAAAATTGTATTTTGCACATTTTTTTAAAAAGGTATATCCTAGGAGCTAGAGAGGTTGCTCATTGACAAAAGCACTTGGTGCTCTTGCCGCGGACCCAAGTTCAATTTCCAGAACAGCTCACTTGAGCTCCATCCAGGTAATGTGACACCTCTGGCTTCCATGGGTATTGGCACCAACACACACATACATACCAATAAAAAAATTAAATCACTTAAGAAAAAATCTAAAATTTAAATAAGTGGGACTGGAGAGATGGCTCAGCAATTAAGAGCACTTGCTGCTCTTACAGAGGACCGGGGTTTGGTTACTAGAACCCACACGGTGTCTCACAACCATCCATATAACTCCAGTTCCAGGAGATCTGATGTTCCTTTCTGTTCTCTTTTGGGCACTACATATATGTACACAAATACATACATATGTATGTACATAAATTATAGAATATCCTAATAGCAAGTTCCAGGCCATCCAGAGAACATAATGAGACACTAGCTCACACAAAAAAAAAGTGTGTGTGTATGTGTGTGTATACTGGCACGTGCCTGTAATATCTGAGGACACTGAGGCAGAGGACCTCAAGTTTAACACCAGCATAGGATGTATGTCAATATCCTGACTCAGACAAGCACAGTGTGGTGGCTAACACCTGAAATCCCAACACGTGGGAAACTGGGAAAGGAAGATTGCTTCATTTAAGGCCAGTCTTGGCTAGAATGAGACTGTCCCAAAAGCACACATACAACATACATGTGTACACTTAGAGTCTAGCTGAGTGCATAATTTGGTCATGAATACAACTTGATGTTAGTATTCTGAGCTTATACTTTTACTGGGCAAACCACTACCACTCTTGAGCTGCCAGCTCCCTACTATACACTTTTATACACACGTTGACTGTGGGGCACTCAGGCCCCACCAGACACCAGTTCTAGAAGGTCCATCATGGAGTTATGTTCAGTCCTAACCCTCAGAAGCTGAAATCTGGACACCCAGATGAAGCACTCATGCCTGGTTGTTTGTGTCAGCGGGCAGGAATGGAAAGTAACCCTGCAGAGAAGAGAGAATGGAAGCCAAAGTGGAGCAATGAGAGACAGATCCAAGGGGATAGGATGAGTCAGGTAGGTTACTACAAAAGGGAATGAGGTGACAATGGGCAGAGGCTAGGAACCCACTCGTGGTTTGGGAGCTGCAGGTCTCTGTCAGTCTTTTTGTAAACTGGCTTATAAGCCTGAGTGTTTCCTGGAGGCTGGAAGTCCAAGACCCAGGCACGAGTAGACTCCTGGTAATAGAGAGTGAGATGTCTTTGATTCCTCTGGTACTGTTGCCTCGGGATTAGGTTTTCACTGCGGGTTTAGACAGCACAAGTGTTCAGACTATAGTGTAACTTACACTAGATAATGGTGTAATGATCATACTTTCTGTGTTACTAGAAGGACACCTGGGAAGGGTAATGAGATTGAAAGTTGTGAAAAAAAAATGGAATGGACTGGTGTGTTTGAAGTTTCCTTAGCAGGTCCGCACAGACTCACTAGACAGTGTTTTATTTCTAAAGAAGATTAACACATGCTGGCAAGACCACTGCAGACAAATGGTAAGTTTGCAGCCCTCGCCAGCCCTGCTTTTCCAGCCTGGGTGCTATTAGTAATGCCTGTGTTGGCTCACTCACACCTGCCTTAACTTGCCTTTCCACCAACTTAAGGCCTGAGCTCAGGGGCCCTTCACTACAATGGAGCAGGAGAGTAGGGTGGGAGGGTGCTGGCCAACTCTGCCTCCAGGTCAGCAGTCAGTGTGTGCTTGTAGAAAGAGGCGCCTTAAGTTCTCAAAGGAAACTCCAGATGTCTAACTGCAGTTTGGCCTGGGTTCCAGCCCCTCGCTGTAGTTAGATGGCAGAAGCTTAGGCTGTGATGGTATTTAACTTGTCTTCACACATGTGAGTTTTTGTGTGGCTCAGCTGTTGGCTTCTTCAAGTAGCCTGAGTGCTTGCTTTCTAGAGATGAGGAGAAGGTGATGAGCATTTTGAGCCATGTGGATGTGAAAACAATGTCTATTAGGGACGGTGTTCTCAAATGTCAGCAGTCTCTGCAGAAAGCTGGTAAATACAGGGCTTCAACAGCAAGGGTAGAAGGACAGCTCACTGCCTGCGCTCTCGCTGTCCTTGCAACAGAGCACACTCTGAAGCCCGAGCCTCAAGACCATATAGCAAGATTTAACTTAGAAAATTTAAGCCAGGAAGGGGGATCCTGCATGTGTCTGTAATCACATTTAGGAAGTAAACAGGAAAATAAAGGAGTTTAAGGCCATGAAACCCCATCTCAAAAAAAACCAAGACTAGTTTAGTACTTAGCCATCCAAAGAGCATCATTGTGTCATCTGTTGGGAGATAATTAAATTTCAAAGATCATTGAGGTTAAATGCTTTAAAATTCCTGTAGTCTGGGCTGAAAAATACCAGAAGAGAAGTTAAATTTATAAAAATTGGGGACTTGGGCTGGAGAGGTGGCTCAGCAGTTAAGAGAACTGACTGTTCTGCCCGAGGACCCGAGTTCAATTTCCCAGCACCCACATGGCAGCTCACAACTGTCTGAAGATCCAGTTCCAGGGGATCTGACACCTTCACACCAATGCACATAAAATAAAGTTAAACCATAAAAAAAATTTTTTTAAAAAAATTGGGGACTTGATGTGTGAGGGCTTTCCATCAAGAAGTGATTGTTACATTCAAGACAGCTAATGTAAGGACGGTCCGGAAAGTCTGATCTCAAGTGGTCGGTGCATGGCTGAGCATGGGAACGGGGGTGTGAGTGCTGCTCCTTTCTGGTCTTCAGATCATGATCAGAAGCATCTTCCTGTTTCTGGATCGCACCTATGTCCTCCAGAACTCCATGCTGCCTTCTATCTGGTGAGTGCCCTCCCGGTCTGACGAGCCCTGCTGCCTTCTCTCGGGTGGAGTGATCCTCCCCAAATCTCCTAGGCTACCAGCTGGAGTAGAGAGGAGATTTCTGGGAACAGTGCAGGAAAAAGGAAGGGATCCAGAGGGAGCAGATGCAGTGGTGGTTCCCACAGACTCGACACCTTTGTGCTTGCCCAAGAAGAGTGGTGAGCCATGGGTCAGAGACAGCAGATTCACACAAAAGCAGTCGATTGTTGGGCACCTGTGTGACATGTATCTCCTTACCTCCTCGGGGTGGTCAGCTTGACCTATCCAGGAAATAACCTCATTTAGGATAGAGACACTGTCATCCTGGACTAGAGGCCTTTCCAAGCTCTGGGTATAACCAACAAATAGCAGTTTGGGACAGGTGCATGTGAAGCTTCTGGAGCATCCAAGGCTGACCTGAAGCCTTGCTCTGCTTTCTGCCTGTCAGGGACATGGGCCTAGAGCTGTTCAGGAACCACATCATCAGCGACAGAATGGTGCAGAGTAAGACCATTGATGGGATCCTGCTGCTCATTGGGCGTGAGAGAAGCGGTGAGGCTGTGGACAGGAGCCTGCTCCGGAGTCTGCTGAGCATGCTCTCAGATCTCCAGGTGAGGCTTTGGTCTTGAGTGTGTGGGAGCCACTGCAGGTGCCTGCTGCAAAGTAAACACAGGCTTCATAAAGTATGAGTTGAAGATACGGTTATCTACTCCTTAAGGAGAGAATGCCTGAAGCTAACACCACACTACACAAGGAGCCACGGAGGAAAAGATTGATAAGTATGGCTGTATAAAAATGTTAGTTTTTGGCCGGGCGGTGGTGGCGCATGCCTTTAATCCCAGCACTCGGGAGGCAGAGGCAGGCAGATCTCTGTGAGTTCGAGGCCAGTGTGGTCTACAAGAGACAGTTCCAGGACAGGCTCCAAAACTACAGAGAAACCTGTCTCGAAAAACCAAAAAAAAAAAAGTTTAAATGGAAAATATACCATAAACAAAGGTAAAATCAATTGCCAAGGTACAAAGGCAAATAAACATTAGTGTTGAGCAGGTAGGGCCCTGGCCTGGCAGGAAAAGTTTTCCGGAGATCAGTGGCACGTGATGACCACAAGCTGCAGCCTGCTGACTCAGAAGGTGGGGGGGGGGGCTTAGTGCTTGAAAAGGCAGGCTCCTGCATGAAGCACGCCAGTAACTGCTTATTCCCTAGGTATATAAAGACTCGTTTGAACTGAAGTTCTTGGAAGAGACTAACTGTCTGTATGCTGCAGAAGGCCAGAGGCTGATGCAAGACAGGGAGGTGAGTTGTGTGACCAACTGTCTTTGCTTTAACCCCCTCAGGGAGCCATTCACAAGGATTGCACGCTTTCCTGTGTACACATTTATCAGTCTCCTCAAGTCCTCAGGGATGGACTGCTTGTTGTAGAAGTTCATTCCTTTCCCTTAGGTTTGTCCTTTTACCCCCCCCCCACACACACACACACACACAAGTAGTTTCTGGAATAGCAGAGGAGCACATGTCTAAGTGAGAGGATAAAATATAAATCCTAAATATGGAAGACAAATAATTAAGAATCAAAGATTTTCATCTATGTAAAGCACTGGTAAAGAATTATCTCCAAGCCAGGCAGTGGCGGTGCACACCTTTAAGCCCTTGGGAGGCAGAGGACGGTGGACTTCTGTGAGTCCAAGGCCAGCCTGGTCTACAAGCAAGTTTTAGGACAACCAAAGTTACACAGAGAAACTCTGTCTCCAAAAAAAAAAATTCTCTCCAAAAATGCATGTGTAATAAATAATACATGTGATGTTGCATATGTAATACCAATATCACCCCACCCTGCTGGGCAGCTTCCGAGGTCCTGGAGTTAAGTCCTGAAGGGAGCCCTGAGCACAGACACGGTTACCTGCTCCTTGTAAGGTAGCCCAGCCTGTCAGAGCAGAACTTAACTGCAGCAGTGCTGGCAGATGCCAACCCTGAGAACTAATCACCCCAGACAACTGACATCTGTTTGCAGTCTGGCACAGGGGAGGTCTCACCTCTGACAGCTTCCTGTGTGGGTGCCAGGTTGCCAGTAGGCTTTGGGCTTTCTACCCAGATACTACTAGTGACTCACCCTATGGGCCCTAATTTTAGAGGTGGCTCCCAGCCTGCTGGTTGTCACATAGCCTCTCATCCTGCCCAACCCTGGTCATCTAGTAATATTTGACTTGAAGGTGTTCACTGCTTTTTCAATTCTATGAGGAAATCTTTTTATCAATAATGTGAGAAATCTTTTGTCACTGATGTGTTTTTTTGGAAGGTTCCAGAATATCTTAACCATGTGAGTAAGCGTCTAGAAGAGGAAGCAGACCGAGTGATCACTTACTTAGACCACAGCACACAGTAAGCACTGTCCTCCTTGGATCCGTTTCAGTTTCTCATAGGCCACATACTTTCTTGCTCCATATTGAAAGAGGTGAGCGGTGGTGGCACACACATTTATCCCAGCACTCGGGAGGCAGAGGCAGGCAGAACTCTGAGATACCTCAAACTCACCCAGTACTCTGAGGCTACTCCAGTCACGAGACCATGCTTTGCTTATGATCCGTGCCAGCAATTATAAACTATATTTCTTACCACATGCTGTCGTGAGTGGCCTGGTCAAGGACAGTGACATCCTTAGCATCTGAGTGCTTTGTTTGCCTGATAGAACTTCACTGAATATGACACTCTTCACTTAGAAGCTTTTTGTTTTTAAAGTTTTATTTTTATTACTTTAATTGTGTGCAGTATGTGGGTATATGCTTGTGAGTACCGGTGCCTGAGGAGTCCATGGGTCTTGGATCCCCTAGAGCTGGGGTTATAGGTGATTATGAGCCACCTGATGTGAGTGCTGGGTACTGGCCTCTGCAAGAGCAGTGCACACGCTTAACTAAGTCATCTCCGTCCCCTAGTTACAAGGTTGTATTAGATGTATTATATGGCCATAATTCTTATGATACAGTACATTTCCCCCCTCTTTTCATTCATCTTTTTTCTCTTTTCTCATCTTTTTGGGTTGATGAGCAGCTAGGGAAATAAGGGAGAGAGAGTGTGCATTTGGCAAAATATGTATTATTTACTGCTGTGAGGAGACAGAAACAGGGAGGGGCACAAAGGGGAAATGGTGAACCATACGAAGCTCCAGTCCTTGTGGGGTTTGGGACAAGAGGAAGGAAGGAGTCAGACTCTCAGGAGATGTAGCATGGGAGTTCAGGATGTGTTCCTCCTTTCCGGTGAGGGATGCCATGGGTCCTAGTCCAGAACTGAGATGGGAGATGCTGGGTTGCTTAGGGATATTGATGTGCTCCTCACACTCTCACTTGACAGGGAGAAAAGTCAGAGGTGGCCACAGGAGGCTCCCTCCAGAGGGCCGCCCACATCTCTGAGCTCCATTTCCATGGAGGCTAAGATCTCAATCCTGCCATAGGTGCTGTGAGATTTAAATAGATTAAAAGGTTCCTTGTAGAAGTCTGGGCATAGTAATACACACTGTTAATCCTAAAGCTCAAGAGGCAGAGGCGGGGGATCTCTGTGAGTACAAAGCTGTTCTAGTCTACATAGCAAGTTTTAGGCCAGTCAGGGCTGCACACTGACACTCTGTCTCAAAAAGAAAAGATTTGCTGCTAAGCCTCACTGCCTGAGTTCAATACCCCAGACTCCTTTTTTATTTTTTGTGGTTTGGTTTGGGTTTTTTTGAGGAAGGGTTTCTCTGTGTAACAGCCCTGGCTGTCCTGGAACTCACTCTATAGACCAGGCTGGCCTCAAACTCACAGAGATCCGCCTACCTCTGCCTCTGCCTCCCGAGTGCTGGGATTGAAGGCATGTGCTACCACCACTCGGACTCCTGGAGGTTTCCTCTGGCATCCACACGTGCTGTGGTGTGTGCACAGCACACAATTTAAACATTGGTACTGGGCCCTGGACTCCAGTGTCCTCCTTAGTATACAAACTCTAAAGGAAGTCTTGGGAAAGGTAAACATTCTCTGTGATCTTCTGAAAAGAAAAAATATGTGTTATGAATAAAAAAGAACCAGGAAGCTGAGTGTGGTGGGACATGTCTGAAATCCCAGCACTGGGAGACCAAGGAAGGCATGGATCTCTGTGAGCTCAGGACTGACTTAGTCTACGTGAGGAGTTCCTGTCTGGGGGACGAAGGAGCTAGGAAGATCGTGTCTGTACCTGTGACTGCAGTGGTCAGGCCACATTTCCCACTGCTCTGTTCTGTGTGGTGCTCATGTGGCCAGCCCTCATAGCAGGCTGTTTCCATGAGCAGGAACCTGCCCAGTAATGGTGGGGGTCGGGTGGCCAGGGTGAGGGGTACCTCTCAGGCAAAAAGTAGGTGGTCAGCCAATCTCTAGAACCCTCCATTGCTGGTTCCTCCTGTTACAGAGGTGAGGACCAAAACTGAGAACACACTGGAAGGCAGAGTAAGTAGAGGAAGATTGTGGGGCAGTGATGGAGGAAAGAGGTCAGAGTCTAAATTGTGAGGGAGTTGGTAGTTTGCCACAGAAAATACTTATCCCTGTGGATTGTAGGCCTCGTGGTGCCACAGCATAGAGCAACCATCCTGCCTAACAGACCGACAGGACAGTGACCATGGAGAACAGAGTACTTGAGCAGACATAAGCAATAGACTGTAGACTGCACTGCTAGATGTTCCCTGCTGGCTTCTAGACTCTATCTTCAAGTTCATGTCTACAGTTCAGGAAGCTTTAGCATGGGACAGCAGACCATGAAGGGCAAAGGTGAAAATCAGAAACCAAGGTTAACATGTGCCAGGCTCCGCCGGTGCTCACTGCTGAGTGTTTTCGGACCTACCTATGGACTTGTCTGTGTTATTCAGCAGGTCGTGTTTAGGTCTTGTTTGCAACAAGAAGCCAGGTATGGTGATGAATGCCTATAATCCCAGCACTGGGTAGCTGGGGTAGAAAACTGTGTGCTCAAGACCAGCTTGGGCTATATATTGAGATCCTGTCTCATGAAAGAAAAAAAAAAAAGAAAGAAATGAAATCTGGCGTTAGAATTGTCAACACAGTCACAGTTCATAGTTGACGTGATGAAAAGCTTATCTGTTAGCCCTCTGTCGTCTTGGCTGTAGGCTGTCTGTTGTGACTTTAACTTTCCCCTTTGATAGATGACCAGTTCTATGCTGTTGATACTTTCTGGTTTTCTTTATAGGAAACCTTTGATTGCCTGTGTGGAGAAACAACTATTAGGAGAACATTTGACCGCAATTCTGCAGAAAGGTAGATTTTCCCATGTGTAAATTTAAACTAAATTCTATCTTTAACTTGTAAAACTCTGGAACATTGTACATAACTTCTGGAATTGTTATTTTTGGGGATGAACTATTAAGACTCTTGTTTAATGGATGTGCTAGCCCTCAAGAGGCATACGTAGTTAAGAGAACTGGGATCATGTGTGTGCACCACCACACCTGGCTTGTAACTTGGACCTTTCTTAAAAAATAAACATTAGGGGGCTGGAGAGATGGCTCAGAGGTTAAGAGCATTGCCTGCTCTTCCAAAGGTCCTGAGTTCAATTCCCAGCAACCACATGGTGGCTCACAACCATCTGTAATGGGGTCTGGTGCCCTCTTCTGGCCTGCAGGCATACACACAGACAGAATATTGTATACATAATAAATAATAAAAAAATAAAAAATAAAAAAATAAACATTAAAGAGCTGTGTGCTGGTGGTCTCAGTGCATGCTTTGATAAGCTAAATTGTTGCAAGGAAATGGTAAACTATACTTGTAAAAACTTGTTCTAAATTTCACTAGGGGGCTGTGGAGATGTCTTAGTTGATCATGTGCTTGCCATGCAAGCATGAGTTCCTGAATTTGGATTCCCAGGATCCACATTAAAAAGCTAGGGTAGGTGTCACAGCACTGGTGGCAGAAACAGGACAATGTCTAGGGTTACTGCTGGCCAGGATAGCTGGATTGGTGAGCTCTAGGTCCAGTGAGAGACTCTGCTGAACAGTAAAAAGCAAAGGAAAACAAAGATGGAGGGTAATTGAGGAAGACACCAACATCAATCTCTCGCCCCCTAAGGAACACCTGCAGATATGTGCACAAATACATGAGTAAATGCATACAGTAACATACACAATTATATTAAAAACATTCCAAAAGGTAAAAGGCTTTTAAACTTTTTTAAGACATCATTTAGGACTCCTGGCAGATATTTTACAAAAAGCTAAAGCTTGTTTGTGTGTTTAGCTCAGAAGTAATCTTGAGACATAGCAAGCAGCAAAACCTCTGGCTTAGACCAGGGACTGTCTCCACACACCTTGACCCTGTGTGTGTAGGCACCCAGGTCTACAGGTAGCTTCTTTGTCCTCTTCTGGCCTCTGCAGGTACTGCACAAACATGATGCATATGTTTACACACAGGCAAAATGCTCATATAACATGAAATAATAAAATTATAAGACATAAATAGCTGAATAAAAATTCTAAAATTCCTTGTCTTACAGTTTATTATGTGAATCAAACTAAAAACTTAAAATTGAATCAATTTTAGTTTATATTTATTTTATTTTATGTATATGAGTGCTTAGCTTACATATATGTATATGCACCACATGTATACAATATCCACAGTGGTCCGAAGAGGGTGGAGGTCAGAAAAGAGCATCAGATAATCCTAGAACTAGAGTTAGACATGGTTGTGAGCCACCATGTGGACTAGAAGCTGAGCCTGGGTCCTCTGTAAGAACAGCAAGTGCTTTTACGTGCTGAGCCATCTCTCCAGCCCCTGAACCAATCTTTTAAGAATGAATGTTTTCTACTGACGAATAAACAAAACCTCAGATAATTTGCATCGTGAATTTGGGGTGGGGGGAGGGGGTTCGAGACAGGGTTTCTCTGTGTAACAGTTCTGGCTGTCCTGAAACTTGCTCTGTAGACCAGGCTGGCCTCAAACTCACAGAGTGCTGGGATTGAAGGCGTGTGCCACCACTGGCTGGCATCATTATAAATTTCTCAGGGCCAATACTTGTCAAAATATTTTTTTGACTCAGTGCTTTTGTTAAGGCGTTTGTAAAATGTGAAACTCAATAATACATTCCTAATGCACTCAGAAACTGAGATCCACCTATATGAGCGCCTCAGGCAAGTGACCAGACAGGCATGCTGCTGTGGCAGGCATGTGCTCCAAGTCTGCAAGCCATGTGCTGCCATGTGGTGTGGACTGTACTGTATTCACTCCCGAATGCTGCCTTCCTCCTCTGACCTGCTCTTGCTCTGCACACTGCTAGGACTCGACCACCTGCTGGATGAGAACAGGGTTCCTGACCTTACCCAGATGTACCAGCTGTTCAGCCGGGTGAAAGGGGGTCAGCACGCTCTGCTGCAGCACTGGAGCGAGTACATCAAGGTACACACCAGCTTACACACTATACCCTGCAGAGGCACGTGAACTACTGAGAGGCGCTGTCTGTTTGCCTGTCTTCCACATGACCTGATGAATGTTTTCTTCAGCTAAATCCACTTTTCTAAGGTGGCACCAGCAGTGATGGCCACTGTCCAGATGGACACCAGCAGTGTAGTGACAACAGCTCTGCACCCCTTCGTGTAAACACTTGTTTCTGCTGCAGTAGCGTCCGGTGTGTCTGTTTATCAATCATGACTCTGCCCACTGGGAACCGATACACACTGTACAACAGTTTGCTCTGCCTACTACTGTTTCTAAGCCCAGTTTAAAACTCATTGCCCCAGTTCCTACCTCTGGGTTCCAGGCATTGTGTCTCTCACTTACCAGTACACACAGCACCGCTCATCATCTTCCAGGATGCATGCCAGGCCCACCTGCCCAGAGGGATGCACCTGTAGAGAGGGTACTGCTACCATGTTGTGAGACAGCAAAAGATACTCTTTGGAATCCTAAGCCTGTTGCTGACTTGGTTATATTTTGTGTCTGTAGACCTTCGGGACAACCATTGTCATCAATCCCGAGAAAGATAAAGACATGGTTCAAGACCTGCTGGACTTTAAGGACAAAGTAGACCACGTGGTAGAAGTGTGCTTCCAGAGGAATGAGCGCTTTATCAACCTGATGAAGGAATCCTTTGAGACGTTCATCAACAAGAGACCAAACAAGCCTGCAGAGCTCATTGGTAGCAAACAGTCCTAGATGCTTTTCCTTTGTTACATTTAAAAGGTGTATTTTATATTGTACATGTGTGTACATGTGTGTTCCAGCTCAAGTGGAAGTCGGAGGGCTTTCAGGAGCCCTTGCACCATATGGGTTGTGGGGACTGGACTCATTTGGTCATGGGCACCTTTACCCACTGAGCCATCATGCTAGCCTTTTTAGGTGCTTTTTAAATATAAAAGTGCCAGGAGTGGGCATGTGCCTTTAACCTGTGCATTCTCCAGGTGGTCTGCATAGCAAGTTCCAGACCATGCATGGCTACATGATGAGACCTTATCTAAAAAAAAAAAAGGAGCCAGGCTATGGTTGGTGTCACACCACGTCTGTAATCCCAGCACTTGGGAGGCAGAGGCAGGTGAATCTCTGAGCCTGGTCTACAGAGCTAGTTTTAGGACAGGAAAATGAAGGTTGACTATGATTATGCATACCTCTTTGATCCTAACACTTAGGTGGCAGAGGCAGGTAGATTGCTATGAGTTTAAGGCCAGCCTGGACCACGTAGAGAGTTTCAGAGCAGCCAGGGCTACATAATGAAACCCTATTTCAAAAGAACCAAAAAACAAACCATAAATAAATAGATAGATAGATAGGTAGATAGATAGGTAGGTAGGTAGGTAGGTAGGTAGGTAGGTAGGTAGGTAGGTAGATTAGATAAATAAATGAAGGATGGAAGGAAAAGAACCTCAAATATTTTTCCCAACCAGTTTGAGCAGAGTCCAAACCTTGTCAGGATGTATATGTTGAGCAATATTCATGTGTGCACAGTTGTACATCCATGAGGGAATATGTGTCATAGGGACTGAGCCAAGAGCTGAAGCTTTGCATCTGAGAGGCAAGGTGAGAGGGTTAGTGAGTCAGGGCTTCTTGATCCAGGGCCCTGAGCTGCCCTGTAAAAGTCACGGTTGATCCTTGTCCCAACTGTAAGAATCCCTGAGCAGCTGTGTTCAGGGTGAGGCCTTGTGTGGGGTCAGTGAGGTCATCGGCCTCTGGATAATGCAGTGCTCTTTAGTTACCGGGTCTGCTCCATATCAAACAGGATAAAATGAGAGCTCAGGTAAGACAGTCATAATCGCCGCCCTGTGTAGTTATCTCACTGCTCGCACCAGTTAGTAAAAGTGTGACTGACTTCATAGGAGAACGGCAGAAAGGTGACACGAGCAAACAGGAGTGTGGTAGCAGTTGTCAGCAGGGCAGTGTAAGCACAGAGCTGCTCTCAGCTGTGTGCACATGGGCAGACTATTCCACAGGAAAACTGATAGGGGCTGAGGAGGTGAATCACTAGGTAAAGTGTCTCCCACACAAGCATGAGGACCTGGGGACCTGAGTTCAGATCCTAGCACCCATGTAGACACAGTCATGGTGGTGTCTGTAACCCCAGTGATGGGGAGGAAAGACAGACAGACAGACCCCTGGGATCTCATTAGCCAGCCAGCCTACTCTTAACTTCAGGGTTAGTAACAGACTATGTCTCAAAAAGTAAGTTAGAGACCGGTGGTGGTGGCACATACCTTTAATCACAGCACTTAGGAGGCAGAGTGAGTTTGAGGCCAGCCTGGTCTACAGAGTGAGTTCCAGGACAGCCAGGATACACAGAGAAATCTTGTCTCAGTAAAACAAAACAAACAAAAAAATCAGTCTGGAGGGGCTGGAGAGATGGACTGGTGGCTGGGAGCACCTGTTCTTCCAGGATTCAAATGCCAGGACATAGTTTGTAATTCAAGCTTCTCCTGCCAATACTGGCAAAGACATATACCCATACATAAATAAATACATTTTTAATAATAAAAAATAAAAATTCACCAGGTGGTGGTAGCTTACTAACACCTTTAATTCTGGCACTTAGGAGACAGAGGCAGGCAGATCTCTGTGAGTTCAAGACCAGCCTGATCTACAGAATGAGTTCCAGAACAGCTAAGGCTACACAAACTTTGTCTCAAAAAAAAAACCAAAAGAAAAAAATTTCAATCTGAAATTGACTAAAAAAGAATTGTTTTGCTTTTTAAGTCTGTGGATTTGTTAATGGTCTGGAAAGATACATTCTCATTACCTTGAGACCACCTGTTTTAAAATGTCCATTTGCTTCTTATCCTAAGGTGGTGGTGTTTTGGGAAAGTTCCAGAGTGCCCAGTTGTTACTGGGAGATTGAAAAGAGCTGTTTGGGGTTTTTTTGTTTGTTTTTTTCTTGCGGTGTTGGTGTGAGATGGCACCCAGGGCCTTGTGTGAACCAGCAGTATCTCTCCCGCTTTGTTTTCTGATTGGAATTCTTGCATTTCCAGCCAAACATGTTGATTCAAAGTTACGAGCAGGCAACAAAGAAGCAACAGATGAAGAGCTGGAGAGGATCCTGGACAAGATCATGATCCTGTTCCGTTTCATCCATGGTGAGATGTGGCCGGATGAACATGCTGACCTGCGCTCAGGAGGAGCTTTCTTCTCACCCAGAAGTAGCACTGAGGAGCTTTCTGGCAGTGTAGCACAACATGTAAACCGGCTATCTCAAATCCTGGTTTTTCTCTGTTTGCACAGGTAAAGATGTCTTTGAAGCATTTTATAAGAAAGATTTAGCAAAACGGCTGCTGGTGGGGAAGAGCGCATCGGTGGATGCAGAGAAGTCCATGCTGTCGAAGCTCAAGCACGGTGAGCTCAGGGTGGGCCGGCTCGCGGGCGGGCACCACGCACAGCTCTTTCTCACCCACTCCTTCACGTGTCGCAGAGTGTGGAGCTGCCTTCACTAGCAAGCTGGAGGGCATGTTCAAGGACATGGAGCTTTCCAAAGACATCATGGTTCACTTCAAGCAAGTGAGTTGTTTCTTCAGTGACATTGGAACATAATGGAACATGTTTGAAAGACTGAGTAGATCCATATGTGAAACTATTTCTAAAATTATATAAATTCCAGGCTGGGCATGGTGGCACATACCTTTAACCCCAGCACGTAGGAGGCAGAAGCAGGCAGATCTCTTAGTTTGAAGCCAGTTCTACATGGTTAACTATGGTTTCTACATAGTTAAATTTCAAAGTAGCTAGGGCTACATTGAAAGACTTTGTTTCGATAAAAAAAAAGATACATAATTTTATACACACACCATTTCTTCTTCAATGTATTAAGTATCTATCTACTTATTGTGTCTTGGATATCTTTGTTTTTAGCATATGCAGAACCAAAGTGCACCAGGCCCCATTGACCTCACGGTGAACATCCTCACCATGGGCTACTGGCCCACATACACGCCCATGGAAGTGCACCTCCCTCCAGAGGTGAGTGATCTGCTGGGCAAGCCCACTAAGGCCAGACCTGTTCTGTGGCCCCTGGAAAGTGGTGTTTGACAGTGACCTCTTCAGCCATGGTCAGAGGCACCTGCCCTTCTTTTCTTCATCACAAGGGCACTCGTGAAAATGACAGCTCACCTGACTGCTCTCTGCTTTCCAGCAGAGTCTGGTCTGGTGTTTAGGGCCTTACATATTGACTTGAAGCGTTGTGCAGAACCTGAAGTGGAACATGGAGTTGTAGGCTCAGTGAGGCCAAAATCCAACATGGTCACACCATGCCCAGAGAAGGAGGAGTGAGTAGACTTCCTGAGTGACTCTGTCTTCATCACAAAGGGTGAGGACCTTTCCAGAGGACAGGGACTCAGAGGCTGTAGAGGCCCAGACTGCAAGGGTGAGGCTGGGCCTTCTAGGACCAGGTCAGAGCTCTCTCCTGAAACCCTTCTCAGTTCTAAGACAATTTGTTTCTCTGGTTTCCATGTTTGGACCCCACTGATCTCTATGGCCTTCTCTGTTTGTCTCCATCTCTGTCCTATGTGTCCTCACCTCACACCAAGTGTACAGCAGCCTTGCAGCCAGCATGCAGCTAGCATGTCTCCTTCCCCTTGGCTCTGCACAGTGCCCCATGCTTCCATCTTCCTCCACTGAACATGACTAGACCAGCTCCTGGCCAGTTCTCCTGCTACCCAAGTGCTGCCTGCCCCACCACTTGCCATAGACTTGACCACTGGGGGTCATGTTTATTTTGTTTTCAGGCTTTTTTGTGCCTGAGCAAAATTTCTTCCAGAAAACCCCGTGTTGCCTTTGCCCTGGTAGCTGTACTTGGTCACACCCACAAGGAATCACTTTCCCTTCTACCTAGCAGGCCTCTCAGAACACTGCAAGTGTTTTCACTTGTTCTGAAATTGTCCAGACTTACAGAAAGTACACAGGGTGGTTCCTAGAATACCTGTCTTTAGCGCTGGCTATGTCGATGGCATCTCTTTCCTGTTCAGTGGGGTGTGTGATACCTTTGCCTTCCCTGCCTCAGTGCAGGCCTCCCAGAATTGGCCCCAAGCACTTCAGATTAGAAAATGCTTGCTGGTAGGAGTCCCTCCTCCAGGCTTTACCAGCTATCTCAATACATCCTTTAATTGCTGTGGTTAATCTGAGTTGTCAGCATGATTGGATTGAGGACGAATTTCAGATAGTAAAGCTTGCCTCTGGGTATGTCTGTGAGGACATTTCTAGAGAGATTCTGACCTGTTTTAGTCGGTTAATGGGTTCAAATGCAAAGGACCATTAAGAAGCTTGTGGATCTGCAGGGTGCAGCTACTGGAGGAAGCAGGCACGCCCTACTCTGCTCCCTGATTCCTGGCCACTCCTCTGCCACGCCCTTCCTCCAGGTCCTTTCCACCATGCCGTGGTGACGGTGCCACAAACTGGACTGAAAGTACCCCAAATGAGCACTTCCTCTCTAATTCTTTTTCTGAGGCATTTGTCGCAACAGTGAACACTGACTCAACAGTGTTGTGGTACTTATGAGCCCAGGGTCCACAGGCAGAGCCACATCTCAGGCTCTGGATCATTGTCCTGCAAGTGCTGCTCAGGTGTCTTGTGATGTTGGGCTCCTTCGGCCTCTATTAGTGTTTAACCTCTATGAATAGTAATTGTGAACTGTGCTCATCTCCCTGTCTGAATCAGTCTCATCGGATGCATGGGGCTGGTTGTCCAGTTCCATCTGTTTAGAAGCTGACATTCTTCTATAATAGAGGTCTCTAGTCTCCCATTTTATATATGTTTTTAGGTCTATCACTAAACTTGGGAGTTCTTACTTAAATGCCCACATTATCCCAGATCTCTCAGCTGGCTCCTCATTGTCTTTGGGTACATTTTTGTTTTCTTGCAAAAGATGTTGGAGCTTTACCTAATACTGTATTTTTATCAGCTGTGACAAAATACACCTTCACATAGACTTTTTCATCTTGGAGTGGTATATTAAACAGGTGGTAACTGAAGATAACTGAAGGTGATCACCTCTTCCCCTTGGGCTGCAGTCAATGTCTGCTTTCTATGACTTGATTGTCCTATGTTTTGGGGCTCATACGTGATGTGCACATTGATGTTGGCATTACTCCCTATTCCAGGATTCCTCATGCTACATCATGTGTTGGTGCTTATTCCTCTTTTGGCTCTGTGTACAGGCAGCTTGCTCAGACATTCATTTAATGATGGGGTCCAGGTTCTTTCTGCCTTTGGATAATCATGAATGATGTGACTATGAAGATGGGCATACAGATTTGTTTGTTTTGTTTTTTGAGACAGGATTTCTCTGTGTAACAGCCCTAGCTGTCCAAGAATAAGCTCTTATAGACAAGGCTGGCCTCAAACTGACAGAGATCCACCTGCCTCTGCCTCCCGAGTGCTGGAATTAAAGGTGTGCACCACCACCGCCCAGAGTGTACAAATTTTTATGTGAACATCTGTGGTCACTTTTGGGCAAATAACTGGAACAGATTTCTAGGCCTGAGTTGTTTTGCTTTTAATTGAGGAGCAGCTTGTTCCTCCTCACCAGCCTTTCCTCTCCTTTCTGCCATCCCCACAGTAGAGGAGTGGTGGTGCCCATCTGGTGTGATAAGCATTTCCCCAATGGTGATGCTGCTAGACATCTTTCCATGTGTGTTGACATTTGTGAGTCTTTGGGAACTGTCTATTCAACTCCTCTTTTCGTTGTCTGTTTTTGTTTGTTTGTTTTGTTTTGTTTTTTCATTTTTGTTTTTGGAGACAGGGTTTCTCTGTGTAGCCTGTTTTTGTTATTTAAGAGCTCGTCGCATATGCTTGCTAGGTGCTTGACTCTCATCAGATGTGTGATCTGCAAATATTTTCTCTGTGAGCTTTCTTTTTACTTTCTTGAAAGTATCTGTCTTAGTCTGTTTTCTATAGTTGCAGCAGAATCCCCAAAACTGGGAAATTTAATTCTAAAGGCTGGGAAGGCTCAAAGGGCTCCCTGTGATAAGGGCATCCAGTAGAGAAGGGGCTCAGGAGAGGTAGCCACGCTGCTGGTGGTTGCTAGCCTGCACTCACTCCTTGGTGCCCGCGAAGTCATTCGGCATGTGCTCTGTGTGCACTTGTGAGGTCCGTGCTGGTCAGCTTTTGTCACTGTGACAGTCCTTGAGAGAAACCACTTACAGCCATGGTCAAGACAGGAGCATCACAGCAGCAGAAGCCTTCAGGGTCAAAGAGGAGGCCAGGGATAGGACATACTTTCAAAGGCATATCCCTGGTGACCTACTTCCTCCAAACAGAACCCACCTCTGAGTTTCCAGAACTTTCCAACACTGTTAAATTACTAATTCATTAATGAGTTTAAATTCCTCGTGGCTCAATTGCTTTCCAAAGTCTGTCAGCTAGCCAAGCCTGGAGCACATGAGCCCCCACAGGCCATTTCAGTACAAACGATAATAGCATATGACACCAGCCTTAGCCAGAGGGAGAGGAAAGTCGCCGGGCTACAGGCACCAGTTGACTCAGGTGGCCACATGGACCAGCAGGAGTGGGTGAAGCCTGAGTGCCAAGCACCAAAGCAGACAAAAGCCAGATGTCAAAGGAAACTCCACAGTCTCGGGCCTGTGGGTATTATCACAAGTAGCAGAATATAGAAAATAAGGGTTAGAATCTAGAATCGCCTTCTCGGTTCAGCGGTGCAGGTCTGGAAGAGCTCAGTGTACTCAGTCTCGTGTCTCTTGGCTTGGCAGATGGTCAGACTTCAGGAAGTATTCAAGACGTTCTATCTGGGCAAGCACAGTGGCCGGAAGCTCCAGTGGCAGACAACTCTGGGACATGCTGTGTTGAAGGCGGAGTTTAAGGAGGTCAGTTCTTTATCCACTACTCCTGTTTCTTCCCCTCTGCCAATATTTTGGGATAATTTTCAGGTTATTCTTGAACTTCCATAGCAGTGAAAGGCAAGATTTTTTTTTAGTATGATGTACTTTTTTTGGTCAATAAAAATAACAAGTAAAGGGTTAATACTCTACTTAACAAAAATCAATTGTAAATTAATCAATAGAAAATTATTTACCAGGGTTGGGGAATGAATCAATAGATAAGGTGATCCTGCTGCACAATCATGAGTGCCTGAATTCCTAGCACTCATATAAAAAACCAGGTATGGGTGTTAGTTAGCAAGATGCCTCTGCTGGTAAAGTCACCTGAAACCGAGCCACAACCAGAGGGATTCCCAAGGACCCACATGGTAGAAAGAGGGAAACAACTCCCACAAGCTGTCCCCTGACCTCCATGAGTGCACCATGACAGGTACCTACACATACACACAACAAGATTACTTAAAACATCTGTAATAGGCATGGCTCTGCTCACCTATAACCTATGCAGTAGATGTGCAGAGACAGGAGGATTACAGGGACTTGCTGGCCATCAGCCTCACTGAAAAACAGCATAATCCAAGTTCAGCAAGAGACACTGTCTCAAGAGAAGAGGATGGAAAGCAACAGAGTAGAACACTCAACATCCTCCTCTGGCCTCTGCGTGCACACCAGCACTTGTGTTTACACACAGTTACACACCATACATGCAATCATTAAAAGAGCAGTGGGTGTGAAAAGGCAGCTGTATACGCATACCTCAAACCCAGTGCAGTGAAAATGTGCTCCGGTTCTCTGCTAAACAAAAGGTTACAGATTAAAACACAGTGGGGTGTGGCAGAGGCCAGGATGCTGATAGATACTAGAGAGGTCCAGCAAGTGCAGCTGCCAGAGGCAACTGAGCATGATACTACACATAGTGTCGTGGAGAGTAGCATGCAGAAGTCAGATCGTACAGATCAAAACCCCAGATTACCTACTTTTTACTGCCTTAGTTCCAGTTTAAGAAGCAACCTGCTTTGGTGTTTCTGTGTGTGTGCCTGCGTGTGTGCGTGAAGCCAAGGATACACTGAAACTGACTGCAGGCAGTTCTGGTCCCATACAAGAGCAGAGTGCTCCACTGCTGAGCCCTCTCCGGCTGCTCTGTCTCTCTGTTAGCTGTTCCTTCTTCCTCCTGTTGTAAAGCGCCAAGCAAATCAACACGTTTTGTCATATGCCAAGAACCCAAGAAGGAAATGTTTCAAGATTTCCACATCCTCTCTTCTCAAGTCACTTCCGCTAGAGCTGGAGTCCTTCCTAAGGCATTTCACAGGGCAGGGGGTAAGAATGCTCTCTGCCATTACCAGCTGTCACATAAAAAGTGAGCAGACATGGGCTGTGTGAGTATACCAAAGACGTATGTCACCAAGCAGTATGTGGGAGAAAGCCTTCATGTTCATATCTAACTTTAATATATAAATCATGTATACTTAAGTATGTCAAGGAGAATACTCAAAGTTCCTAACATTGTGGTACTGTATGGGTATCACATACCTCTTCTGCAAGGTCTTAGCAAAGTCCAGTTCTGCCACTTGTGTCTTTGATTGCTTTCTGGCTGTAGTTAGGAGCTGACCTCTGCAGACAGCATACAGCTTTCTGCTCATGTGAATCAGGGCTATGGTGCCCGGCACTGCTGCTCCCCCAAATCCCCTTCCTATCCTTTGTCTTCTCCTTACAGAAGTGCTAGATCCTATGGTACTGGCTGACACTTATACACTGGGCCATTCTAGATAGAAAAAGTCTACCCTCCACAGAGCAGCTGAGCAGAGGAGATGGTGCTGACTGAGCACTCTCTCCATGTGTTTGAACACGATGTTGAGCATTCTGCAGGCCTTTCTTTCCTATGCTGTCACCCAACCTTCCCATTGCCACCCAGAGCCTCAGGAAGCCACCTGTGATGTTGATGAGCCCAATGCTCAAGATGCAGAGACAAGATAGAAAGTTCAAGGCCACCCTGGGATAGATCACAAGACATTATCTTAAAAACATCAACAAACAAATAAATAGGCCTGAGTCTGGAAAATCATGTTAAGATGCAGAGAGCAGTGGACACACAGCAGACGAGACTCAGGATCCCTGCCTCAGCCTCCCACTGCTGGCTTACAGGCATCACCATGTCCAGCTCCAAGACAAGAATTTTTAAGTGTAATACCCAATAATCACTTCATTCTTTTCTAATCAGTAATGTAATTTCATCTTACGTGGTGACTGTTAGTAAGTTCTGAATCCCCAAAACAATGCATACACAGCAGCCTGCCGTAACTCACAAAGTGTCCAGGTTGCCTCTGTGATGGCTCCTTTTTCTTACAGGGGAAGAAGGAGTTTCAGGTGTCCCTCTTCCAGACATTGGTGCTGCTCATGTTCAACGAAGGGGACGGATTCAGCTTTGAAGAAATAAAAATGGCCACCGGCATAGGTAGGAAGATTCCTTAGGACTTCTTTGGTTTTGTTTTGTTTGTTTGTTTTGGAAATAGGATCTTACAGTGGCACCTTGGCTATCCCAGAACTCACAGAATTTCACCTACTTGTGCCTCCCAAGTGCTGGGATTAGAAGTGTGCACCACCATGCCTGGCTCTTAATACCACTGTGTTAATTAAAAAGAGGAAGTAGACTGGTGGTGTAGCTCAGAGGCAGAGTGCTTTCCTGGCATGCACAGGGCCCTGGGTTCCTACAGCAGCGCTGGGGAAATGAAGAGAAGGTGCAGACTCAGCTGTCACACCATGGTTTCTCATTGTCGGACTCTTGGTGACGTCTGCCTCCCTCCCTCCCTCCCTCCCTCAGAGGACAGTGAGCTGAGAAGAACGCTGCAGTCTCTGGCTTGTGGGAAAGCACGGGTGTTGATTAAAAGTCCCAAAGGAAAGGAGGTGGAAGATGGAGATAAGTTCCTTTTCAATGGAGACTTCAAACACAAGTTGTTCAGAATAAAGATCAATCAGATCCAGATGAAGGAAACTGTAAGTACCAGCTTTCTCTTCTTCCGCGGTCTCACCATGGGATCTTTCGCTTTTCTAGTAATGTCATGACTGCTAGAGGCCAGGGTGTATGTCTGAATCTGTGCAAAAGCAAGGGTTTGGAGTAGCGTCCCCTCATGTAGCTTTCATTAATTTTATGTTATCAGTAGAAGCCAAGAAATCTGTTTAACTGCTATGCCCATCTGTGAAATCATACCTTCCTATATCAAATGCCAGCACAAAAGAAGCACATGGGATATCCAGAATTAGTGCCTGCCCTCTGCTTTGCCTGGCACACATGCTCATGCTGTCCGTGGAGGAAGGAGGAGGTATCCTACAGAACTACAGACCACAGAAGCAGCAATTCCAATAGGGAGCAGGCTACACACCCAGTGGGTTCTAATGGCCTCCTCATTCCTAGAAATGCTTAGTCTAAGTAGGCGTGTAAGGAGACTTCTTGTGAAGGGGGGGGGGCATGCAAAACAACTTTAGTTAATGGATTACTTCTCTCCCATAGACAATTATTGTGTCATTTCATCCTGAGGCTTTCAATTTGCTGGACAGAAAATATACTCAAATTACCTAATAATGCAGTATAAGGCGGCTAGAGAAATGAATGTCTCAGTGGTTAAGAACAATGGTCGCTCTTTCAGAGGACCTGATTTCCCAGTATCCACATGGTGCTCACAACTGTCCTGTGCTCCCGGGAGGGAGCTGCTGTTATAGACCCTCTTTTCCAAGGGTTGGTTTTAGAGTTGTACACTGTGAAAAGCTGAGCTTTCATAGAACAAATGGAAATGTAATAAAGCAGAACTCCAAAGCCTGCCTTAGTCTGCGTCAAAACCAGGTTTGTCAGTGCAAAGCAATATCGGAGCATCTTCACACTCCTCTCATTCTTTCTTCTTTTGTCCAGGTTGAAGAACAAGTTAGCACCACAGAGAGAGTATTCCAGGACAGACAGTACCAGATCGACGCTGCCATAGTCAGGATAATGAAAATGAGGAAGACTCTTGGTCATAACCTTCTAGTTTCTGAATTGTACAATCAGCTGAAATTTCCAGTAAAGGTAAGTTCTGTCAGCACAGTTGGATGTTAGGTTAATGATACCATGGGGCCTGTGTGAGCAGAGCTAGCACACGTGATAGCAAGGCCTCTGTGCAGATCTGACCCATCAGCTCCTCTAAACAGACTGCATGCTTGAGTTTTCAGGAGGGAGTTGAGGGCCACAAGGTGTCAGGACAGAGGTTCTTCTCTAAGTGTGGCACGTAAGTTGCTCCTCGGGCCCTTGTGTCAGTAATGTTGGTAACTCCCCGGGCCCTTGTGGCAATGGCGTTGGTAACTCCCTAGGCCCCTGTGGTAACGGTGTTGATAACTGCTGGATTTGACATTCACAAGCTACATAGTGTTTCCTACTTAAGAGATGTAAGTCAGCCTCAGGCTTGTTCCTCTTTCTTGTTCTAGAACTAAGCTCTGTGTTTCTGTAAGTTATGAAATGCAGATGAGCTAGGGGAGCATTACAAAAATACACCATAAAATATGGCCTAAAGTACATTGTCAGCTCTGAAGAAATTGAAATCTCAGGACCTCTGGCCTTCAGCAGCTGCGAGTTAAAGCAGTGAGACGAGGCTGTCGTGATGTTTGTCTGGTGACAATGATAGATACATTTTTGCAATAACTTAGCAGAACACTCAAAATTGTGACTGTCCCCTGTAGATGTAGCGTACCTGGTGAATCTGGATTGATAGGAATGCGTCACAAAGGATGAGGATGGCTAGAGGTGTGCATGTCTATAGTCCTTACCTCGGGGAGCCTAAGACAGGAAGATTGAAACAAACCTGGGCTACCAGAGTGAGTTCAAGTAGAGCAAACCCTGTCTTAGAATCTCAGCAGGACCAACAAGATGATTCGGTGGGTAAAGGCATCTTCACAGAGCCTGACAACCTGGTGTGATCACAGAAACCCATGTGGTAGAAGGAGAGAGCTAAGTGCCACGGGCTGTCTTCTGGCCTCCCCACAGGTGTCATGGCATGTGCCCACGCTCTTTTACACACAAAAGAAATAAGTGTAAAAGAATTTTTTTTAAAATAATAGCAGCGAGCTAGATAGTAGTGGTGCACACCTTTAATTCCAGCACTCGGGAGGCAAAGGCAGGAGAATCTCTGTGAGTTTGAGGCCAGCCTGGTCTATAGAACTAGTTCCAGGACAACTGGGGCTACACAGAGAAAAAAAAAATACCAATAATAATAACAGCAAAATAGCAAAATAAGAATGTCCCACTAGAACATGATCAGAGTTTCCTTCCAAACATGTGAGAGCATGCTACATGTAGGATTTGCCCTGTTTATATGCTCATGTAAGGAGGTGAGGGAACCAGGTGCAGTCACCCCTGTGCAAACATTTGTTCAGAACATGATGCTAACATGATCATTTTGTAATTATTAGTGATCTTGATGTAAGTATGCCTGTTGTAGAGTTGCTTGTTTCTGTTACATGAGTCATGCAGTATGTTAGGTTTGTGTTTCTAAGTTTAGTGTCCTATAATGTTTGATTTTGATTTTTCTTTTCTAGCCTGGAGATTTGAAAAAGAGGATTGAATCACTTATAGACAGAGACTATATGGAGCGAGACAAAGACAGTCCAAATCAATACCACTATGTGGCGTGATGTGTCAGCAGACTGCCTTCTCCCCATGAGACAAACACTAAGATGCTCCTGCAGAGTGTGAACACTACTGCTGCGCTGTTTCCAGGTCCCTGCAGCTGCAGCTGCAGCTGTGGACACTTGGATTCAAAGCAGAGGACATGGTGGTTCTTGGATCATCCTTCCCAGGGCGCAAGGACTTTGAGATGTCACACTTCTTTCCTCTCCGTTCTTCCTCTCCTTTGTTTCTGTCCCTCCTGACTTTAGATTGGACATGCCTATATTAGTTGAGAAGTTCCTTCACAAGCTCTTGTTCCTCTGGCAGAAAGCCACAGGCTTGGTTTGTTGTGTGTGTGATTGTGGGACACAGTGGAAATACCCTAGATGCTGCGTTCTTCCCCAGATGAACACTCAGAGGGGAGCCCTGGGTTGGTGGGCGCTGGGAAGAAACAGTGTCCAGACCGCCTGCACTCAGCTCGACAGCCTAAGCCCTGGCTTCTGCTCTGTGTGTTTTCAGGAAGTTCAAAACTGGCTTCTGTAAATCAGGTTTCTAAGAGAGGTCCCTGATGTGCCAAGAGGACATCATGTCTGTCACTCGAGATGCAGAGCCCGTCCATTTCTGTTTAGGGGCTTGGGGGTTTCGTGTTTGTTTCCATGCTAACTGAGTGTGGAGGTCCCGGCTTTGGCACTGGGGTGATCGCTGTTTGATTGTTGAAGCTGCAGTTTGTGTGGTGACCATAATAAAGCTGGGCCTGGTTTTAGAGTCTTGCCTAGGGACTGTCTTGGATCTCTGCCCTGGCGCTGTATGAAGCTTAGTTATTTCTGTCAAAAGGCTAAGGAATTGTTGGTGCCTGGTGACGTTCTGTGTGTTCACATAGGAGGCTGAGCAGTGAGAACAGGGCTCCATGGTGGTGTTGCCATGGTGATGGTGACAGACATTTTTGCAACATCTAAAAGTACTTTATATTTTACAGAGTAGCATGTTTCATTTTGATTAAAAGCTACCAAAGGAATTTTGATCATGTATAAGTGTTTAAAGCAATATTTTCTGGAATATACCAAGTTTATATAACTCGATTTTATGCTAAATTATTAAAGGATTCTCCCTTTTTGAAACATGCATGTTTAAAATCTGACATCTTTTGGGTTCCCATATTAAAATCCTTACTCTTTAAGTATCATTTCTATATTTGTAAATTTTCATTTATGAGTTCCATGATATGTGGTCTCGGAAAGACCAAATAGATTTCTATTTCTACTTCTTATATTTTAAGTTCATTGTGTCTACAGATTGTTAATATTGTAATTTAATGTAGACTTACTTTGAATAAAACTAGTTAAATTGGCCTTTAAATTACTTTAACAAAAATTTCGGTATACAGACTACACATTCCTCCAAACTGTTCAGCAGCCTTAACAGCTGGCAAATCAAAGAAAAGGAGACCACCTGTCTGTGTCACATGACTGACCCTTCCGGTCTCTTCCACTAAGGCACTAGTTCATCAGGACATCAGCCAGTTCATTGCTGCCCATCTTTCACTTAGCAGCATTGTTCAGTGTCTTATCAGAGGTCAAGTCAATGTAAAGAAACAGCAGACAGAATCATGGGAAACAAAAGGGCACCTAGACAAGCTGTAAGGGTAGACATTGCATTGAAGAAAATGTTTTGCCTAGAAACCCTAAGAGAAATAAATGAAAAGTTGTGACACAAGATTAGAAGTTTGTTGGTAGCCTTCCCGCAATACTGACTCTTACAAGATACTGTGTTTCTGCGGCATCATCAAGAAGATAAACACCGACCAGTGAGAGCTCTGGAGGATCCCTCAGGGTGTGAATGAGGCTGCACTAGTCTGTCTGCTGCAGCATTCAGAGGCGGGCGTCCCAGCCATGCCTACTGTCGGCTCCTCAGGGACTCTTAAAAGTCTTAAAAGTTAAGGGGGCGTCAGGTGGTGGCGCACGCCTTCAATCCCTGCACTCAGGAGGCAGAGGCAGGTGGATCTCTGTGAGGTGAGGCCAGCCTGGTCTACAGAGTGAGTTCCAAGACAGCCAGGGCTACACATAAAAACCCTGTCTTGAAAAACCAAAAGAAAAAGGATGGGTAGGGGAGAGACTGAGGATGTAGCTCACTGATAGAGCACTGCCCAGCATGCTTTGTTAGCAAGTCTCTGATTAGGTCTGGCCCTCAAAAAAGAAAAAAGATGTGCATTGTCTCTCATTTTAAAGTACAGATGAGGTACCAGCAAGATGACTCAGTGGGTAAGCGCACTTGGCACCAACTCTAGTGACCTGACTTCAACCCCAGGAATACAGAGGATAGAAGAAAAGAACCAACTCCAGCAGGCTGCCCTCTGACTTCCTTCCACATGCACAAAATAAATGTAAAAAAATTAAGAATGTTTTTGAAGATTATATGGGTAGGTGTTCTGCTTGTGTGATGGCTGGAGATTGTCATCTTAAAACCCAAGCAGCTGGGCACAGCTGTAAGGGATTTTTAGTTAACTGGATCATTTGAGGTAGGGAGAATCCTCTTAAATCCAGATCATTTGAGGTGGGAAGACCCATCCTAAATCTGGAAGCTTTTGCTTTTTGCAAGCTTGCCCTCATCCCTCGTTCTCACTAGCCAGTTCGTGTACCGTTCTGCTGAGAAATTCCTTCACTGGTATTGAGCCTTCTTTAGGATTCTAACATATTGAAGACCAGCTGAGACACCCAGCCTCATAGACTGAATTACTGGATTTTTGAAGTTTCTGTCAGGAGACAGCCATTGATGGACTAGCTGGACTAGAGCCTGTAAGCCACTCTAGAGTCTAGAGAGAAACCTGGCTAATACAGATTGTGTGTGTGCCCAGTGTGTGCCTAGGGCCTGTAGAAGTCAGAAGTGGGTGTTGGATCCACTGGAACTGGAGTTACAAACAGTTGTGAGCTCTGTGGTTTCTGAGATTAGAGCCCAGGTCTTCTGGGAAAGCTGCCAGTTTTCTTAACTACTGAGCAATCTCTCCACCCAGATTTGTTTTTATTTTATGTGTATGACTTTCCCTGCATGTATGCATCAGCATCCTGTGTTTGCAGTGCCCACAGGGGCCAGAAGAGGGCATCTATCCTTTGGAAGTTAAAGGTAGGTATGAGCCACCATGTAGACACTGGAAACCAAACCCAGGTCCTCTACAAGTGCTCTTAATCACTGAGCCAAGCCAGGCAGTGGTGGCGCACGCCTTTAATCCCAGCACTCGGGAGGCAGAGGCAGGCGGATCTCTGTGAGTTCGAGACCAGCCTGGTCTACAAGAGCTAGTTCCAGGACAGGCTCCAAAACCACAGAGAAACCCTGTCTTGGAAAACCAAAAAAAAAAAAAAAAAAAAATCACTGAGCCATCTCTCTAGCCCCTAATACTTTATAGTGCCCAATGTTTTGTTCTAGTAATTTGGCTAGGTATGATTTACTGTTTTAGAATAGGATTATTGTTGGATGGCATTTTGTGGTTTGGGGTTTGCTTTGTTTTGTGTGCAAAAGAGTGAAGGGAAGAAGATCTCGTGTAGCCCAGGCTGGCTTCAAACTCATCTTGTATCTGAGGATGACCTAGAATTTTAGACTTGTGCCACTACATCTTAGTTCTGCTTGTTTTGCTTGATTTTTATGGTGCTGGGATGGAACCCATGGCATAGACTCTACCACTCAGCCCCATTCTAGGCCATAGCAGGATGGTTCTTATAGGGTCACTTATCCCCAGAGAAGACCACGCCTGCTTGTTGGGCAATGCCTGCCAATAAAATTGGCTATCTGACCGAATTTCCACAATAGCTCAGTGGTTAAGAGCACTTCATGCTCTTGCAGAAGATCTGGGTTGAGTTCACAGCACCCATATCAAGTATGTAACAACTTACAGCTCCAGTTGCAAAGGACTCAACACCCTTTCCTGATCTTGGAGGGCAACTGCACACACGTACATGAATTCACCCAGGCACACACACATAAATCTTTTCTTAAAAAGTAGAAACCCTGTCTCAAAAAAAGTAAATGCTTTGACTAGAATATAGCTGAAGTTGGTAGAGCATGAGACTCTTAATCTCAGGGTCGTGGGTTCGTGCCCCACGTTGGGCGCCACTCTGTTGTAATATGAGCGGCGGGGCTGCGTCCCCGGCACCCGGCCGCCCGCATGGCTAGCTTATGCCCCGAAATAATTACACGGAAACTGTATTCTTTTAATCACTGCCTGGCCCATTAGCTACAGCCTCTTATTGGCTAGCTCCTACATATTGATCTAACCCATTTCTAATATTCTGTGTAGTACCACGAGCTGGCTTACCAGGAAAGATCTTAACCTGCGTCTGTCTGGAGTGGGAGAATCATGGCGACTCCTGACTCAGCTTCTTTCTCCCAACATTCTGTTCTGTTTACTCCACCCACCTAAGGGTTGGCCTATCCAATGGACCTAGGCAGTTTCTTTATTATTTAACCAATGACCTTCCTCCATCACCCTGCTCTTGTAGAGGATCTGGATTCGGTTCCCAGCACCACATGACAGCTTGCAACCATCCCTAAGTCTTGAAGATCCAATGCCCTCTTTTGACCTCTGGGGGCACCAGGCACACACATAGTACACATGCATACATGCAGACAAAACACTTGTACACATAAATTTTTTTAATTTAACAAATTTGTTTAAAGGTCATAAAATCCTTACCCACTAGAAAAACAGACCAGCAGTGCACTGGGTGAGTTCTGTACCCAAAGAGGAAAGTAGGATGATCACACCACTCAAGCTCAGATAGAGGAGATAGAGTGATCACACCACTCAAGCTCAGATAGAGGAGATAGAGTGATCACACCACTCAAGCTCAGGTAGAGGAGATAGAGTGATCACACCACTCAAGCTCAGATAGAGGAGATAGAGTGATCACACCACTCAAGCTCAGATAGAGGAGGTGGGGTGATCACACCACTCAAGCTCAGATGGAGGGAGGTGGGGTGATCACACCACTCAAGCTCAGATAGAGGAGGTGGGGTGATCACACCACTCAAGCTCAGAGGAGGTGGGGTGATCACACCACTCAAGCTCAGATGGAGGGAGGTGGGGTGATCACACCACTCAAGCTCAGATGGAGGGAGGTGGGGTGATCACACCACTCAAGCTCAGATGGAGGGAGGTGGGGTGATCACACCACTCAAGCTCAGATGGAGGGAGGTGGGGTGATCACACCACTCAAGCTCAGATAGAGGAGGTGGGGTGATCACACCACTCAAGCTCAGAGGTGATGCTGCTAATGGAGGATAGGAAGTCCAGGTGGTCATGGAATGGGTCAGGCTGAGGTGGGTAGGGAGACACTGGTCTTGTTAGTGACTGTGAACTTAAACTGCTGTGAGTCTAAGAAGGGCATGAAGTCAGTAAAGAGTGAGCAAGGGCCCTCTGCTGGAGAATGTGCAGAGAATATGACTACTAGAAACCACACTGTCCAGGTGAGATTGGAGAGCTGGGAATGGGTTGGGCGCTCTCTCTCTCTCTCTCTCTCTCTCTCTCTCTCTCTCTCTCTCTCTCTCTCTCTCTCTCTCTCTCTCTTCCTCCCTTCCTCGCTCCCTCCCTCCCTCCCTCTCCTCTTCTTCTGGAGAGGCAGCTTCTGCCTCTCCCCACCTTCTCCCTTTCTCTTCCCCCTTCCTTCCCTTCCCCTCCATAACCCACTAAATAAGCTCTATACCCAAACTCTCTGCATGGCGTATCTGTCTCCTGCGTAAGCCTCAGGCCATCTGCCTTGGGTGACCCATGCCGCCCCTTGTGGAACCAGTCCCCCACCACCTCTTCATAAATGGTGACACTAACACCTAAGCAAGATGGAATTTCTGGGTGAGAGGCCATGAATGACCAGAGGTCTGGAGGTAGTCACAATGCAGAGAGAAGGCTCACCACCATTGATAATGTACCTTTACAGTGGCAGAGGCACACCAGAGGAGGGTGCACGCCAGGGCATGCCATTTCCAGGATCAGGATGGAAGGGACCCCAAGAACTTGAGGGACAGGCTGTCCCCCTGCCTATGAATTGAGGGGGACAGCATTGTCAGGATCTGCTCCAGAGAGAAGTGCCTGCTTCCAAGGACTGTGCTTGGAAAGAAGCAAGAGACCTGTGATCCTGGCCTCTGTGGAACAGGCTGGGAAAGCTCAACTGTAGGTAGGAGAATGGTTTATCAGGAGCACCTGACCTCACAAGGGTGAACTCAGGTTGGTGGAAAGAGCTGGGCTGGGAGAGGCTGGCACTGGAGGTCCAGTGCAAAGGCCTGGTGTGCTAGATTCTCATGGCATGCGACTGCTGAGCAGCCTTCTCTGCCATCTCCCACACCTGCCCTTCTGTCTACTTCACTGCCCTTAAATTTGCCAGAGGATCTGTGATAAAAGCCACCTAAGGTGCCCTGTCCACATTTCCGGGTTCCTGTTGGTAGCCTCCAAGTGGGCTCTTTCTTGCTTTTCTGCAAAAAGCTAGAGAGACCATTTGAAGGTGTCATTGTCCCTGGTGTTGTTTTATGCCTTGTTTATTGGGGAAGATACGTGAATGCTATGCTGTGCATGTGGGGGTTGGAGGGCAAAATAGGCAAGAGAACTTTGCCCTCCTTAGGTCTCCTGCTCAGAATAGTCCTTACGTTCTGCATGGCGTCAGGCACATCCTCTGGCCTGCACACCACTTAGGGAGTTGTCCCTCAAGCTCTAGCCACCTTTTTTTGGAGGAGACTAGGGAGGGGTCAGGATCTCACTGGCCTGGAGCTCACCAGCTGCGCTGGTTGACTGGCCAATGAGTTTCCAGGATCAACCCATCTCTTCCCCCATGCTGTAATAAGCCATGTGATAACATACTGACTTTCTTTCTTTGTGTTTCTGTGGGTCAAACTCAAGTTCTTGTGCTTGCAGGGCAAGCCCTTAACTGACTGAGCAATCTTACCACCACCTTACAAACACCTTAAATCTGTGAAATGTGCTCTGTAACAATCCAGACCCGCCTGCTCCAGAGCCTAGGGATTTGTCTAGTACTTCTACTCAGGCACTAACCAGTGGGGGCCTCACTTCTGCCCCCAAATGCTAGCTCTTCCTTGACCACTAAAGACATCTCCACCCCTCCTGGCTCTGCTTGTCGCCCTGAGCCACCTGTGACTTAATAAGAAACTGGGCTCAGAGAAGTGCCCTTTTGTACGTTAGAACTCAACTCAGAAAGGCAGGCTGGGCCTCAGTGTTACTGAGATGTACGTTCTGCTAGTGCTGCCTGAAAGAGGCATTTCTGAGAAGGATAAGGACATTATTGCTTTAAGGGGATAATTATTCCTCCCATCTCTGTAGCATGCCCATTGGTGAGTCAGCTTTGGGAGTGTGTGGAGAGGTTAGACTTCTGGCCCTGTTGAATTAAAGCTTAAGGGAGGAGTCGGATGTGGGAGTGATTTCTTTCTAATCTGTTGCTTTCATTGGTTAATTAATAAAGAAACTGCCTTGGCCCATTTGATAGGCCAACCCTTAGGTGGGTGGAGTAAACAGAACAGAATGCTGGGAAAAAGAAGCCGAGTCAGGCAGTCGCCATGATTCTCCCACTCCAGACAGACACAGGTTAAGATCTTCCCTGGTAAGCCAGCTCATGGTGCTACACAGAATATTAAAAATGGGTTAGATCAATATGTAAGAGCTAGCCAATAAGAGGGTATAACTAATGGGCCAGACAGTGTTTAAAAGAATACAGTTTCCATGTAATTATTTCGGGGCATAAGCTAGCTGGCGGCCAGGAGCTGGGGCGGCAGGGAAGCGGCCTGCCACTCCATACAACAGGAGTCAGAGTAGTTTAGAATGTCAGGTCCACACCCAAAGCCAGACCCTAAGATCACCTGGGGACGGCTGAACTGGGGACTAGATACAATCCATTTCCACCATGAAAAGCTAGAGATCTAGTTTCAAAGCTACTCACCAGAGGGCATCAGTGTCTGGACTGGAGTCAACCATGCCCTCGTGTGTAGCTCAGAGAAAAAACAAAAACCAAACAAAACTCCTGGCCTCTAGCCAGGCAAGAACTGAGGACATTCTCACTTTCTGACCAAGGACTAGAATGGGACTGTTTGCTTTCAGGATCCCTGCCCCTAAGATCTGCCTGACCAGTCAATAGTTCATATTTCCATCACTATAATCTGGGGCTCCACCCTTCAGAAGTCCTTTTTCTAATTTTTTGAGACAGGGTTTCTCTGTGTAACAGCCCTGGCTGTCCTGGAACTAGCTCCGGTAGACCAGGCTGGCCTTGAACTCACAGAGATCTGCCTGCCTCTGCCTCTTGAGTGTTGGGATTAAAGGCATTCTTAATGCAGATTCTTACCAAATGTATATGTGCAACGCCAAGCAGAGCAAATGACGTCAGAAGAGAGATTACAGAGAAACATGGAGGAGCAGAAACCCACAAAGAAGGAAGTCTCGGGGACAAGTGGGAAGTGTGGTGAACTGGAAAGAACCTGGGCAGTAACTCAGGTTAGAGTCTGTTGTCTAGAGAAGGACAGATTCAGCGAGTGCAGCAGAGGCCTAAGACCAAGACCAGGACTTTCTGCAGGCTGATGAAGCTGAGGAGATGGCCTAACCTAGAGACAGCAGGAAGATGACCGGGACATAGGCAAGGAAGCACAGTGGGCAGTCTGTTCCCAGAGAAAACAGGAGTGAAGGAGTGCTCAGCTGAGGTGCACTTGTTGGTTCGTTATCTGGTGCGACAAGTGCCTCAAGTAGCAGCTCAGTTCAGCAAAGCCGGGGACATGGGAAGAGACACTGAGGAGACTGCATCGGGCCAGCACTGGGCTGCGGAGACCTGCTCAGGAGTCAGGAGAGACGAGGGTCCACATTGGCCAAACAACTGGGATTTTGAACTCAAAAGACAGACAAGTTCTGACTTAGCTGGGCTGGTGTCCCTGGGCAAATTGCTTAAATTCTTTGAGCCTTGGTGTTCTTATTTTCCAGGTGGAGATAATAATCTTAAAAGCTACTTTACAGCATTACCACAAAACCGACGGAGGAAATCACCACAGAAACCTGAATCCTTCATTTAAAAATACTGTTGAAACAAATTATCAACCTAGGACTCGATTCCCTGAAAATACATTCCTAAGTGAAGGCAAACTGGAATGGGCTCTGCCAGGACCCAGAGGGTGGGAGACCCGGATGGCAAAAGCTGGCACACAAAATTAACACAGTTAACACTGTGTTCTCTAAGAACAAGGAGCTGGCTCAGTGTACAGAGTGCTTCTGTGAACACATAGGGCCTAAGGTAGGAGCCCAACACACATGTAAGCCGGACATGCCATGAGAAGACCTGTGATTCCAGTGCCAAAACGGTCAGAAGCAGGCACAACCCCGGACTCCAGCGTAGCTGACAGTGGTGAGCTCCAGAATCAACCAGAGACCGTGTCAGTGAGAGACCCTGTCTCCCAAATACAGTGGAGAGTGACAGAGGCAGATGTCAGGTATCAACCTCTGGTACACACACGAGCAAGCACGTGTGGACACACACGCAAGCACGTGGGCATATACCCCTCATCCACACACCCACAAAAAAGAACGAGGAACAATCCATGTGAACCTCACTGTTTTGTGTGCCCTATGTAGGAAACATTGTGTGTCATTCTACAATGTCAGAATTTACTAATTTAGTCTGTATTGGTAACAAACCCAAACCCAGTTGCAAGCATCACAGGTTAAGAGCGGAACTACAGAGTTGAGTCTAGCTTGTAGAAAAGAAAGACAGAACAAGGCCTGGACAAAGGGACAGGCAGGTGACGGGCAGAAGACCAGACAAACGGGAGGATGGATAGAAGGGCTGAGTAGGCCAGGTTAACAGCACGGATCTAGCCCAACTGTAGCCCTAGGGACCTGGAAGTTTTCTCTCAACCTTGGATGCACACAGTAGGTGGCCAGAGCACAGATTGGAGGCAGCTTCTGCCTGCAGACAGGCATCTGCCTTTATGGGGTCTCTCTAAGGAAGTTGGTATCTATCCCCTTTCCTTGGTCTGTGTCTGGTAAGTCTTAGGTCTAGTTTCCCTGATGAGGCTTTAATGTGGCCTAAAATTGTAATTGATCTCAATAAATTTATTGGGTGGGACCCTTTCTACTCGCAGAAGTAAGGCCAAAGAGGACAGATGCCCCAGTCTACCACTCTCTACCCTTCCTGACACAGGACCTCTTACTGGACCTAGACCTAGGCTGGCCACCAGCAAGCCCCAGCAATCCTCCTGGCTCTGCCGCTGGGTTAGAGGCGCTTGTGCCACTTTTCTGTGTGCCCAGGCTTTGAATTTGGTCTTCAGGCTTGCACAAGCACTCTTATCCACTGAGCCATCCTCCCAGCCCTGGGTTGGTTATTGTGTCCGGAAGTTCAAGGAGCCCGTGGCCTCATGCATTCCAGGCAACTGTCCTACCACTGAACCAATCCCCACCCCTGTTCAGTAGATTCATAAAATAGAAAACTTCAGGAGGCACTTCCCCGACTCCACTCCAACATCCCGAGTCAGGA
The DNA here is from genome assembly GCF_950005125.1 of Chionomys nivalis. Taxonomy (NCBI): domain Eukaryota; kingdom Metazoa; phylum Chordata; class Mammalia; order Rodentia; family Cricetidae; genus Chionomys; species Chionomys nivalis. Next base: position 55,302,731 of record NC_080105.1, on the reverse strand, counting down.
GACCCTGTTCTCTGAAGGAAATGCTATTAGAGGGAGCTCAGTTCACTGCAGGGTTGGTTTCCTTTTTCTAAGATGCAGGAACAGACGGGGCAGGCTGAGGCCACTATTCAGCATTCACAACAAATCCAGGAATTACAAGATTCTAACTCCTCATACCCTGTCATTCCTTTTGAGGCTTGATCTGAACAAGGCTCCAACCTGGCAGCTCCATCCTTCAGTGCCTGGAACACGGAGCCCATTCTTCAGTGCCCCTTCCAACGCCACCCCAGCGCTGCCAGTTAAAATCCTGAATGCAAATGAAGAAGTAGTTTCTTAAGAATTTCAGTTCCCGGTCTGGGTCTCCCGCCATGAGGAACGGACTTCAAACAACACTCAAGCAAGAACTGACCCTAGTATTTATTGTTTGTTTGTTATTTACTTATTGGTTTTGTTCGTTTTTGAAACAGCATCTCACCATGTATGTCTGGCTGTCCTGGAACTCACTATGTAGAGTAGGTTGGCCTCCTACCTCTGCCTCTTGAGTGCTGGGATTAAAGGCACGTGCCATTATAGCCAGAACAGACTCAGATAAGTGCCGCCTCTGACCCAAGCTCTGGCATAGTGTGTCCAGGAAGATATACAATGGTCACAGGATGTAGCTTGTATAATGTCCCAGGATGCAAATGCTCTTCAAGTGTTTTATTTTCCAAATCTGCCTTATAAGAAAGGAAGTTTTGGATTTTCCTTTTGAGAAGATTCTATTGTGAAATGTTTTACTCTTTTGGCTTTTTTATGAGGCCCACTGCTTGGCTCCCAAATCACACATGGAGGCTTATTATTATTTAGGAATACTCGGTCTTGGCTTGTTTCTTGTCAGCTTTTCTTAAATTATCCTGACTACCTTTGCCTCTGGGTTTTTATCTTCCTTAATTCTGTATACCTTTCTTTACTTCTTTCTCCGTGGCTAGCTGTGTAGCTGTATGGTTGGCCCCCGATACCCTCCTCCCCTAGTTCTCTTGCTCCACATCCTCATTTCTTCCTGCCAGCCCTGCCTATCCTTGCCCCTGCCTTGCCACTGGCAGTTCATCTCTTCATTAGGACCATCAAGTGTTTTAGACAGGCACAGTGACACAGCTTCACAGACTTAAACAAATGCAGTGTAAACAAAAGTCATACACCTGGAAATAATATTACCCAACAAGATCTCTTTCAACTTTAGAAAAGAAACTAACGAGGTAGCCGGGCAGTGGTGGCGCACGCCTTTAATCCCAGCACTTGGGAGGCAGAGGCAGGCGGATCTCTGTGAGTTTGAGACCAGCCTGGACAGGCTCCAAAAAACCACAGAGAAACCCTGTCTCAAAAACAAACAAACAAACAAAAAAAACTAACGAGGTATAACGACTTCAAGGGAGATCAGTAATCAGAAAATATGACTAAATAAGAGTACTTGACCCTTGCCGCGGCCATCAGGTGAGCAACCTGAGTAGCTCCTGGAGAGAGACTTAGAAACACGTAAGACACACGAGAAGGGGCTGGAGACATGGCTCCGAGGAATTATTGCTTTTGCAGAGGATTTGGGTTTGGTTCCTAGTACCACATTTTATGGCTCACTGTGGTGGTTAAAAAGAAAACGACCCGCAAAAGGAGGCGTGGCCTGACTGGAGGAAGTGTGTCACTGTGGAGTCAGGCTTTGAGGTCTCACATATGCTCAAGAAACCATACCACCAGTGTCTCAGACCACTTCCTGTTGCCTGCGGGATCACGATGTAAGAACTCTCAGCTCCTTCTCTAACACCATGCCTGCCTGCATGCTGCCTTCCTTCCTGCCGTGATGATTATGGGCTGAAACCCCAACGTGTAAGAGAGCCACCACAATTAAACGCTTTCCTCTGGAGGAGTTGCTGTCTCTTCACAGTTAAAGACACCCTAACTAAGACACTCACAGTCTCCTCTAACTCCAGGGGGTTCTGATGCCTCTGGCCCTCTGGGGACCTGCATGCAAGTGCACAGACATTCATGCAGGCAAGACACCCGTACATATAAAATAAAACTTCAGAAAGAAAAGCAATATAAACTCATTGTACTGCTTTAACATTCTCTACTCTATAAAGTCACGTTTCCTTAACCTCTCGTTTTGTCTCTATGTCCTGTTCATCTGTTAGTGTTCACAGAACTTAGTGTTGTGTTAGGTAAGGACTCTCCTTGAACACAGTAAACTGTTCACACAGGCTTTACGCAGAAAAATGACATAAAGAAGGGGCTCAGAGCAACTTACAGAGTCTCCAAAAAAGGATACAAAAGAAATCAGGCCAAGTACTAAACATGGAACATCCAGGAACGTAAGAGAATACACAGATTCTACCACAGAGTCTACCAGTGAGGGCCAGGCAAGGTCAGCTCCTGCTGCCATTGCACAGCGCCGAGTGATGCCAGGTGTTCGGTACACTGGCTCTACGTTCATCTGGCCACGTTCTACCTCCAGCTGGGCTCAGGCCAGTATCTACCCCTTAGCTGCAAAGAATGTTGGGAATGAGCCGGGCGATGGTGGTGCACGTCTTTAATCCCAGCACTCGGGAGGCAGAGGCAGGCCGATCTCTGTGAGTTCGAGACCAGCCTGGTCTACAGAGCTAGTTCCAGGACAAGGCTCCAAAGCCACAGAGAAACCCTGTCTCGAAAAACAAAACAAAACAAAACAACAACAACAAAAAAGAATCTTGGGAATGCTTCAGGGTTCTGTACACCCACCACTACTGATGAAATAAAAGGACTTCAGGGAGCTGGGAAGCGGACTTCAGGGGCTGGGAAGCACAACTCAGTTGGGGAATTTTGTTTCCGTTAAAAAAAAAAAAATTATCTGGTGAATTTTCAACATCAGGATGTTTAGGAGAAAACGAACATTTTAGAAGTCCTCCAATTGTTAGCCCTCTACTTCACAAAGCAATCCAAAGACAGACACCATTTTCTTTCTTTTTTTTATTTTTATCTTTCTAACTTTATGTGCCTTGGTACAAAGGTGTCAGACACCCTGGAACTGGAGTTACAAACAGCTGTGAGCTGCCATATGGGCGCTGGGAATTGAACCCTGGTCCTCTGGAAGAGCAGCCAGTGCCCTTAAACCCTGAGCCATCTCTCCAGCCCTCCACCATTTTATTTTACTGGACAACATGACTACTAATGCGCTACATCATAAGAAGGGGATCCCAATGTGCTCTCTGCTTCCTCCTAGGGATCAAAATGTGAGCTCTCAGTTGCCACTCTCCCGCCTCACCTACCTGCCTGCCACCACCCTCCATGCTATGATGGTAATGGATTCTTAATCCTCTGGCCCCAAAGAAACCCTTCTCTGAGTTGCCCTGATTATCACAGCAATAAATAGACAAGTAACAAGTCTTCGGATCACCAGCTTGGGCCACCAGGCCTCCTAGTTTTCTACCACATCCACCCTGTCCTTGAAACAAGTCTGTTATTCTGGCTGGCCTAGAATTTACAGAGATCCACCTACCTCTGGCTCCCAAGTCCTGGGATTAAAGGGATGCGCCACCACCCAGCCACGCACACCCTGCTCTTGAAAAGGACCTTGTTCTTCATTTAGGTACAAACTGACCTCTGACCCATGTCTCCCACTTTCTTTCTCTTTAAAAATTGGTTTATTTTGTGTGTTTTGCTAGACTTATGCCTGTTCATCACGGGCATGTGTGGTGCCCTCAAGATCAGAGGAGAACGCTGGATTCTCTGGGACGGGAGTTATGAATAGCTGTGAACCATGTGGATGCTGGGAATGGAAGCAAGGTCCTGCCCAAGAGCCAAAAGTGCTCTTAAATACTGAGTCATCTCTCCATCCCCTCTGCCAGCTCCTTACTCTCTGGTGAAAGAATTAAATTCCTCCACCGCATAAACAGCTTTAGTGAACTGGGCTTGGTGGTACACACCCTAAATCCCAGCACTCAGGAGGCCAGGGCAGGCTGATTGATCTCTGAGGTCAGCCAGGTCTACAAAATGAGTTCCAGGACATCCAGGGCTATGCAGAGACTCTGTCCCCAAAACAAAAACAACAGTAACATAAAAACTTGGATTTTGTGGGTCATGATGGTACACTTGTAACTTCTGCACTAGAGACAGGACGACTGCCCAAAGTGTGAGGGGCTTCAGGGTGACACCCTAGCCTAAAACCAAGAAAAACCATACAACAATAAAACGTGGAGTTTTGAGTCTTACGTCCACAAAGAGGAAGATATTTTACTATTGAGTTCTTCATCTCAAGTAAAATGACCATCAGTCAGGAAGCTCTTCCACAACCTGCTCAGAAGCGCTGCATGTACGCATTTAATCCCGGCACTCAAGAGGCAGAGGTAGGCGAGTCTTTTGGAGGTTTATCTATATACCGCTAGGGATATATAGTGAAATCTTGTCGTTGGGGGAAAAGTGTCTTTCCTACCACCACTTGGCACCATCAACATGCCTTTAAGGACTGCCCTGTGCCTGGACCACTGAAAAGACAGAGTTGTGGCTGGCCCAAGACACCAGTTCTTCGCCTGAGAGTGGAGGCCAGCCTGGGGCTAGGACGTGGGTTTAGATGTGAATACCCACCTGGAAATGGCTTTGCACACTGTCCTGGATGTAAACACTGGTATGACCCTAACCGTGGACGTCAGCCTACGACTGAACGGTGGCAAGCAGCCTGGCCTATTGGCCTCGGTCCAGCCTTTGCCGCTTCCCGTTTCTGCCCTCACTTTCCCTGGCAGCGTTTACTTCTTTCCTTTCTCAAAGCCACAGCCTACTTTCCATTTCGGGACACACCGGGGAAAACGGCCGACGGCCATGCATCACGTGGCCGGCGGGTCACGTGACAGCGACCGGCATGTGACGGCATCACATGCGAAGCGGAGGCTCGGGGGAGAGGTGGGGAGGAAGCGGCAGCCGGGGACGCTCTCGCGAGACCCCCTCCCCCTCGGCTCACGTGACCGGCGGGCGCGGCGCTGCTCACGTGACAGGCGCTGCCGGCCGCAGGGTCCCCTCGGTGCCGGCGCCGCAGCTGCCGGGCCTCTCGAGTCGGTGGACGCGCCCTCCCGCCGGCCTCGCAACCGCCGCATCCCGTCCTCGGCTGCGAAGCGCCATGGCGGCCCCCGGCGCCCGGCGGCCGCTGCTCCTCTTGCTGCTCGGTGAGCCCTGGGAGGGCGGGAGGGCCGGGCGGGGTCGGCGTCTCGGGACGAACGGGAAGGGGGCGCCAGGCCGGCTGGGAACGGGGCGCCCGGGCTGCGGGCGTCGAGCAGGCCTCGAGCCTCCGACCGGCCCGGCAGTGGCGCTTGCGGTCTCGGAGCCTGGTCGGGCCTCAGGACTCGGGTGCGCGTTGGGAGCCCAGCCTGCGCCCCCTGAGACGCTCGAGTTCCCGGTGGGCAGTGCTGCTGGCACCTGGGTTACCTTGTGAGCCCTGCCTGAGGTGCCCTTCCTCACCGCCGGACCCCAGCAACGCGAAGGGTTTAGCTGCAGTGCCCGCATCTGCAGGACCCGAGAGAGGTGGCAGGCGAGAGTTCACCTGGGCCACTTAGGGACGGGTACTCCTAGGCACACATGCTCACGAATTCCCGAACACCTCTTAAGACCCGTCAGACCCCCAAATTCTGTGACTTCGTGGAATTTGGTCCTCCCAACCCCCCCTTTTTTTTCTGCGGTTTGAAATGAACTTCATCGCAGAAGAGAGGCGCGCTTACCCGGCGGTCTCAAACCTTGCTAAGGGACTTGTGACCCTTCACAGTTCAGGAGCTGTAACTAGAACAGGAATTGCTGAAACAAGTTCGGTCGTGTCGCAATGGCTTCATGAGAAGAACTCATAGGGCTTGGGGATGTAACTCAGCCATACAGTAACTAACTTACAGTAACATTACTTGTTGGCCCGGAGTTAAATCGCTAGCACAGCCAGAACTACATAAAACCCTTAGACTGTGTATGCTTTCCTTTCTTTACTTTAAAAAAAAAAAACAAAACAAAAACTAGGACCTCAGCCATGTAGAACATGCTGACCTGAGTTCAGAGTTCTGCCGGCATCTGCTTCCCAAGAGCTGGGGTTAAAGCCTTGGGACACCATGCCAGGCCTCGTTTGATCTTTTTAAAGCTAACCTCTGGCTGGCGTGGTGGCTTCTGCCTCTAATCAAGCACTAGGGAAACAGAAGGAACTCTTAAACAGGCCACTCGGGTCTGTGCCCTGAGTACTGAGTTGCAGGACAGCCAGGACTAGAGACCCTGCCGCTAAATAAACAATAGATGACTAGAACTAGCTAGTGGTGCCTCACTCTTGTTAGACTTGGGAAACTGAGGCAGGGGAATTTCGAATTAGAGGTCAGCCTGGGTTAGGTAGTGAAATCCTTTTTATTTTTTGCTGGACGTGGTGGTTAATGCCTGAAATCCTAACACTTAGCAGGTGAATGTGGAGAATTTCTGTGAATTGGAGGCCAGCCTAGGCTACAGGGTGAAACACTTTCTCAAAAATCAAATTAAGTGGAGAGAAAAATCAGTGACACTGAGTACTGTATTCCATGAGTTATGTCCCAGCTTTCACAACGCACTTTAACAAGTTTGCTTTAGATCTTACTTAAATCTTTATTTCAATTTCATAACTTCAAAAATAATTATATCTTTAGAAAAATTCTAACTTTGAAATTATTCATTGCTCCTGCATTAGTTTTTAGCCCCGCTAAGCTGCCGTTGCATTGGGGTACTTACTAGAAAGCAGCCTCGTGTGAACCGAAACTAGTGTGTTTGATTGCCTAGTGGGACTACCTGTTAAGTTGTTGGCTGACCCCATGACCTTCCCCTTTCTGGATGAGCTCTGCCAGCCTAGAGGTCTGAGAAGTCTGCTAATTAATAGTGTTAGCCTGGACCGTGGGATCTTGAGCTCTTCCCCTAGATTGGCGCTCAAACGTCCTGTGATCCTGCAATTTTGAATTGATACCCAATTGTTATCTTGAGCTGGCCTTTTAACTATGCGTATGTAGACTGTAGGTCCTGGCACCTGTCCTGGGAATGGCCAGCTACTTTGTCCAGTTCAGAGCCCCGGCCTCCTGTCCTGACACAGGCCCGTGGGTGGTGCTGTCATGACGACGTGCCCAGCTTGATAGCAGTGGTCCTGAGCTGGATCTAAGCAAAGGCAGCTCTCTGGCAGTGCGACTCTTGTCTTTTCTCCACAGCAGCTTGCACAGCACGGTGCAGCCTTGTGGAAGCTCGCCAGCAGGGAGGGAAGCTGCTCCTCTAGAGGTGGCAGTTCAGGGCCTGCAGTGGAACTTTGGTCTTGAAGTGTTCAATGGTGATTTATGTGTCACTAGATAAGAAACCTGGTTTAAAGGAATCAAGCCAAGATAAGTTAGGGTGTGGCTGGTTGGTGACGGGGTCTCCCTCTGTAAGACTGGCTTCAAAAATACTTCCTCACCAAGTGCTGCAGGAGCAGCACTGTCAGCAGCCACACATTGAAGCCAACAAAAACTGGACCACTTACTTGCTTTAGTACCTCTGGGCCTCCCCATCTCAGCAGGAGGGATTATCATAGTAACTGTCTTTCAGGGTTGTTATAGTAACCTGATGGAAACATGGTTTGAGAAGTGCCTGTCATAAAGTAAGTGTGTCACAAGTAGTTGTTAAGCAGGTCTTCATAGTAGCAACACACTTGAGTCCAAGAATTCCAGGACATCCCTTACAAAGAAGCAAGAGAGAGCCCCCCAAACAAAAGTGAGGCAGTAGCAAGGCTTTTTGATTAAAGGGTGAACTGTTGAGAGTGTCAGGCAGCCTTGAGGCTGCACTCTTCCTGTCTCAGTTGTGTAATCGGGTGGTTAGGTGGCTGCTCCTGGCCCAAGGTCACGCAGCAGTAACTGAAGAGCTTCAGGCTTGAGCTGCCTGCGTCCCACTATCTCGCTAGGTACAGGGAAGGGGATTTCCTGTAATGCATTGTTTTGAAAGAACTAACCAGGATTGCCCTTTGACCCCTGGAGAAATGAGAAAGGAACGGATTGTCATTAGTAGGCAAGTGGGATTCCTGACAGCTGATCCTGTCCCAGGCCCAGGATTACCATAGACATTGTAACTGATTCGAAAAAAGCTCTTTTTGTTAAAAGATTTAAATTTTGCACGTTAAATAATTTTTTAAAGATTAATTTTTATGTATATGATTGTTTGCCTGCATGTACAATGTACCTAGTGCTTGTGGAGGTCAGAAGAGGGCACGGGATCCCCTGGTACTGAGTTACAGGTGGTCAGATGGTTGTGAACCACCATGTAGGTGCTGAGAAGCCCAGGTCTTCTGAAGCAAGGAGTGCTCTAAGTCACCAGGCCATCTCTTTAGCCCCATTTTATTTACAAAGTTTATATTTATCTTTTTATTTTATACATGTGTGTTTTGCCTGCATGTATGTCTGTGCACTGTGTGTATGCAGTGCCCACAGAGGCCAGAAGAGAGAGAGCATCAGATCTTGTGGATCTGGAATCCTTGTGAGCTGCCATGTTGTTGCTGCGAACTGAATCTGGGTCCTCTGAAAGAGCAACCAGTGCTCTTAACTGCTGAGCCATCCCCTCCCCCCCATTTTATTTTATTGTTCTATGTAGTAGAACTAAAGACATTTTATTAAGAAAAACTCACCAGGGAATGGTAGCAGCTAGTGACTTGGGAAAGGAATGTTCTCAAAAGCCACAAAATTTATTTTAATTTATAGTAATACTTTGTTTTCCTTTGAATATGGATGTGTACTGCTTTGATTGACAAATTCCTATGCTGACAAGAAAACACAAGAAAAGACAGCCTAGTTAAAGCTGGACTGTGTGCTCCCATAGGGCGTCTGTTGTGTTGGTGAGTGTGACCTCGGGACGTTGTAAGGACCAGGAAGCCTTGGGCTTGCAAATACTCACTGTTACTGCCACTGGTCAGGCTACGGGTTTGGGGCTTGGGGTTTTGGGTGTTTTATTTTTTTATTTATTTTATTTTATTTTTTTATTTTTTTTGGTTTTTCGAGACAGGGTTTCTCTGTGGTTTTGGAGCCTGTCCTGGAACTAGCTCTTGTAGACCAGGCTGGTCTCGAACTCACAGAGATCCGCCTGCCTCTGCCTCCCGAGTGCTGGGATTAAAGGCATGCACCACCACCGCCCGGCTTGTTTTCTTTTCTTTTCTTTCTTTTTTTTTTTTTGGTTTTTCGAGACAGGGTTTCTCTGTGGTTTTGTTTTCTTTTTTTTGTTTTCTTTTTTTTTTTTTTTTTTTTTTGGTTTTTTCGAGACAGGGTTTCTCTGTGGTTTTGGAGCCTGTCCTGGAACTAGCTCTTGTAGACCAAGCTGGTCTCGAACTCACAGAGATCCGCCTGCCTCTGCCTCCCGAGTGCTGGGATTAAAGGCGTGCGCCACCACCGCCCGGCTGTTTTCTTTTTTTAATAAGCTATTTTATGTATGTGTGAGAGGTGCTCACAGAGGCCAGAAGAGGATGTTGGACCCCATGTAACTAGAGTTACAGATGGGTGTGAACTACCTAGTGTGGGTACTGGGGCTCGAACTTGGGTCTTGTGGAAGAGCAGCAAGTAGTTTTGACCACTGAGCCATTTCCCTGACCCCTAGTTTCAGTTGTTTCTCTGAAACAGAAACTTGGTATGTAGCCATAGGCTGGCCTAGAACTTGATGGGTGAACCAGGCTGCCTAAATACTTGTGTGATCCTTCTGTCTTTCCTATCTAGTTCTGGGATGACACATTTATGCCACCACACTTGGCCCTTATACTGGCTAGTTTTATGTCAACTTGACACAAGCAAGAGCTATCTGAGATATGGGAAGCTGAATTTAGAAAATGCCTTCATAAGATGGGGCTGTAGGCAAGCCTATAGGAAATTTTTTTTTTAATTAGAAATTAATGGGTGAGTAACCAATCCATTGTGGGTGGTGCCACCCCTGGCCTGGTCTTGCGTTCCATAAGAAAGCCAGGGGGAGCAAGCCAGTAAGCATCAACCCTCCATGGCCTCTGCATCAATTCCTGCCTCCAGGTCCCTGCCCTGTTTGGATTCCGTCCTGACTTCCCTTCAGTACTGAACAGAATGAACAGTGATACAAAAATGGAAGCCAGATAAATCTTCCCCAAGCTGCTTTTGGTCATGGTGGTTTTTTTAATCATCAATAGTAACCCTAACTAGGACAGCCATATTCTGTTTTTAACTGGCTTTAAGTGTTTATTTTTATGTATGTGCTTGAGAGACTTTGTGTGTTGCTTGTTCTTGGAGGGCAGAAGAGCGCTGGATCTTCTAGTTGGGCTCTTGGGTTTGGATAGCAGTTACTCTATAATTTTTAGTTTTTTTTTTTTTTCCAAGTTGCAAGAGTGAAATAAATTGGGTTCATCAAAGTCCATTTGTTTTCTCAGGAAGCAAGATTTTTCTATTTTGTTGTTGTTCATTTGTTTGTTTTTAAGCGAGAGTCTTGCTGTGTTTCCCTCTTGGACTCTGAGTTTACTATGTAGAATATCCCAGCCTGGAACTTATGCTCCTGCCTCACCCTGCGGTAGACATCTCAGGCCCCAGATGTTTCATTGTCCTTGGAAGGAGTGTGTGCCAGCTTGTGACAGCATGGCTGATAAGCCTGTGCAGTTGTATGCCTTTAGAATGAGCAGCAGTACCTGGCTTTGTTCATCTGTAACTGTAATGAAGCTTACCAGTTGTCAAAGTATCCCCCCCCCCCCGCTCCTTGTTTTGGGGTTGTTTTTGTTTTTTGTTTTTGGAGACAGGGTCTTGCTTTGTGATTTTATCTGACTATATGTAGACCAGGCTGGCCTCAAATTCACAGAGAGCTGCCTGCCTCCTGGGTGCTGGGACTATAATAAAGGGGCGAGCACTTCTGTGCTCAGCCAAACTCGCTGCTGGGCATCTCAATTAGGCGAGTGGGGTTGTTAGTTTGTAGTGGGTCTCTACACTGCAGATGGCCGACTGGAGATCTCTGCCTCAGCTTCCCCAGGGCTAGGATTACGGTGTGAGATTTACTAGCTTTACTTAAAAAGCCAGAGTGGAGCTGTCCTGGAAAGACCACTGTTCACTTAAAAACCTTCAGAGCCTCCATATGTCCTTGAACCTCCACAAATAGGGCAGCCCTCACTTGTATGGACTGAGGATGTGCCCAGTGTCCTTCAGCCATGCTGGTGGAATCCAGACACTGAGCTCAGTTCTTTTGCTACAACCCTGGTCTGAGGTCAAAACTAGCCACACTTTAGCTACTAGTTACAGACTCTCCCTGAGCTCCTCTAGGAGGCTGATGCTTGCTTGGCTTGAGGTGGATGGACCTTTCAGACTCTATCATGTCCTATAGATACATCCTCTGGGGGCCATGTGCCTAGGGTAAGTACCCTGATACCAGCACGCAGGAGCTGTAGGCGGGGTTGGCAAGTTGATGGCAGTTTTCTATGGGCTCCAGGGTTGGGAGGTTAGAAGGACACCAACCTATAATCCACTTGTCTGGTTCAGTGTTTACCAAATACCATGAATCTTAATAAAAGTTACAGAAAACAGAAATACCAGTTGTACGTTGAAGTAGGTGTGTGATTGTTTCTTTTTACTGAAAGCAGCAGGCCTTGCACACGGTGCCTCAGCATTGTTTGTGGTGAAAGACAACAATGGCACAGCTTGTATAATGGCTAACTTCTCTGCCTCCTTCTGGACCATCTACGAGACTGGACATGGTTCTCAGGTAGGAGACACCAACATTTGTGGGACTCTGAAAAATTACCCAACCTTGGTCTGTCCTTCTCACTTGGGCTTCTAGCTTCTAGGTCCTTAGGTGATCTCTGCTGTTTCTGCATCCACAGCAAACCATTTGCATTCTGTTTCCACTGTTGAGTGACCACATTTTCTGGGTTTCTTCATGGTTGTTTTATAACCACCTTGTAGAACCTCATGGTAGTCAGCAAGTTTGCCAAATGCTTTACTGGTGCTACTTGGTGAGCTTTCTTAATAGTTTTCATGGCCAATATATAGCTCTATATTTCTTGATCTTCATTTGCTCCAGACAGTCACTATGTTCCAAGAGATGTATCCTGTGTGGTGGCTTGGCTTGATGAGCAATGCTAGACTGTGTTCCTTTAAGAACCTGGTGGCACACACCTTTAATCCAAGCACTCAGAAAGAGACAGAGGCAGGCAAACCTTTGTTGATTTTTTGTTTTGTTTTGTTTTTACTTTTTAAAGACAGGGTTTTTCTTGTGTAGCTCTGGCTGTCCTGGAACTCAGAGATCCGCCTGCCTCTGCCTCCTGAGTGCTGGGATTAAAGGCATGCGCCATCACTGCCAGGCTAGGCAAATCTTTTAATTCAAGGCCAGCCTGGTGTACAAAGCTGAGATTCTGGCCAGTCAGAAAAACTTGGTGAGACCCTGTACCAACAAATAAACAAGCAAAAGATGTTCTTAGTGGTTACATTAATGCGGGTTTGTGTTTACACGCTGAGTACAGACTTTATATAGTTCTTAGATTGCTAGCAGATGATTAGCCTGTATTTTAAATTTAATTCTAATTACCTGTTAGTGGACATTTCACATACTCATTATATGTTATTACCTTCTTAAATGCATCCCTGGACCACAAGATATACCACACCTGTAAAGAACCAGGAGTTCAGGGCCTAGCCTGGGCTACATGAAACCTATCTCAATAAATTCAACCCTGAATCACATTTTATTTTCAGTTCTTGGTTGGAAGTGTCATGTTTTCTCATGCAGCCCCATACAGCAACGCTCAGTTCTCCACTGGAGGCTAGTAGGAGCTAGGTCTGCAGGACTGCTGTTTCTTAGAGCTGCTGGATCCCTAACTCATTTGTACTGGTTACTGTGAAAATATGGAAAGACTTGGTCTCACAGAAATCTCTTGTAACCGGGCGGTGGTGGCGCATGCCTTTAATCCCAGCACTTGGGAGGCAGAGGCAGGCAGATCTCTGTGAGTTCGAGACCAGCCTGGTCTACAAGAGCTAGTTCCAGGACAGGCTCCAAAACCACAGAGAAACCCTGTCTCGAAAAATCCAAACCCACCCCCCCCCCAAAAAAAAAGAAATCTCTTGTAGTAAATAATTGTCCAAGCTTATGTAAGCTTCTGAGTACTTTTTATTTTACTTATTTTTTGTAAATAAGTGTTTGCATATGTCTGTGCAGTACATGTGTGCAATACCCATGAAGATCAGAAGAGGGCATCCGATCCACTGGAACTGCAGTTCAAGATAGTTGTGAGCCACCATGTGGGTGCTTGGAATTTAATCCAGGTCTTCTGAAAGAGCAGCCAGTGCTCTCAACCTCTGAGCAATCACTCCAGCCCCTCTATAGTTTACTTTTTAAATTTACATATGCATGTGTGTGCGTGCGTGTGTGTGTATGTGTGTGTGTACACGTGTACATATACACTTTGTGAGCAGTCTGCCACAGTGCATGGATAGAAGCTAGAGGACAGCTTGGTAGAATTGGCCTTTCTACCATGTGGGCCGTAGGCCCTGGTATCGCACTTAGGTTACTGGGCCTGGTGGCAGGTGTATTTACCCACTGAGCCATTTTACCTGCCTCAGCTTTTTACTTCTCTTATGTGGTTTTGGGGCCTGGGGCTGATGAGGGTGTGTGGGTGGGTAGGTTGGTGGTTGGATTGTGAATGGTGGGATCTCACATACCTCATTGTGACCTGAAATCCCTGATCCTCTAGCTTCCCACTCCCAAGTCTGGGATTATAGTCTTGCCACATCTGGCTCAAGTTGTGCAATGCTGGAGAGCAAGGCTGGGGCTTCATGCACGCTAGACAAGTGCTGTACCAGCCGAGCTTGATCTCTCACCCCAGGAAACTTTCTTTAAAGAGACACTTTGTCCTAAAAAAAAAAAAAAAAAGTAGCATCAGTTAGATTCTTTACTTTCAAGGTAACTTTGGCTTTGGTTCTGTTATAACTTGAAATTAATTTGCTAGTATATTTTTTTAAAAATTTATGCTGTATTTTATTACACAGCATTGGCCAGCCTCAAAGTATGATCTTCCTGCCTCAGCCTCCTGAGTATTAGAATGAAGCTGTGCACACAGTGAATGAGAAGCAGATTTAGCTATGACTAATAAGTCGTTCTCTCTCCCTTGACTCACTTGTCATGTCAGCCTATTTCTGTCAGTGACACTGCAGGGAGCTTTTTATCAGTTACGTTAAAACTGCATACTTTATAAACACTGTCTCTGTACTAGACCCACCACTGTCTGTCAGTGTTTCAGAGTACTCAGCAATGTTTGATGGTTCCTAGTACATGGGGATGCACACATTGAACTGCCCTGTATTCCAGCAGTCTGCACTAATGCTGTGCCACATACAGTGTTTGTAAATGACCACTTGAGCACTGGTGGACGGTTAAGTTTCTATCAGTGGACACCCAGAGCCCCCTTTGGCAGCATGCATTCTCAGTGTGTTGTGTTGGAATTGTCCTTGTTTTAGAACTCGACCATCGATCTGCCGCCCTCCGCAGAAGTACTGAACAGCAGCAGTTCTTGTGGTAGAGAAAATGCTTCTGAACCTAGCCTCACTGTTGCTTTTGGAAGCGGGTATCTACTGACGCTCAACTTCACGAGAAACGCAACCCGTTACCGTGTCCAGCACATGCGCTTCTCATACAACTTGTCAGACACACAGCATTTCCCCAATGCCAGCACCAAAGGTGGGACCTCTGGGGTAATCCCACACCTGGAGGGACGGGTGGAGGACCGGCCTTTCCAAGAGCCACGTGAGGGTGTCTTAGGTCCCTGCCTTTCTTAGTCCTGACATCCTTTTTCTCTTCTGTCCCTTTCTTTTAGATGCTGGCCAGAGCCTAAGTATGTTTTCTCTGTACTTCAGGCTTTTTTGCTCCCCACTGTGGCTGACTGCATGCTGGTTTGCAGCTGATGGCATGACTCTTCCTTTTCCGTTTCTCCACCTTCCTCCCTCAGTTAGCCTCTGAGATTTACAGCTTGCTTGCCCTGAGGTTTTTTCTTTTCCACTAATAAACTGTCTTTAAGCTTCAAAAGAAAAGAAAGAATACAAAATGGTGGTAAATAAGTCACATTTTACTAAGTACTACCTACAGTTAAAAATTGTGTATTTTGTTTTGTTTGTTGATTTGGATCTAGGGATCCACTCTGTAGACTCCATAACTGACATCAAGGCAGACATCAACAAAACATATCGATGCTTGAGTGCAACCGAGGTCCACATGGGCAATGTGACCATCACACTCCGTGATGTCACTATCCAGGCCTACCTGTCGAATAGCAACTTCAGCAAAGAAGGTAAGGTGCTGGGCTGAGGTGTCCACAGGGCAGTGAGACTGTGCCACCACCTGGCAGCCCTTCTGCTTTTACCAGATGCCTTTTACCTTCTGCCTTTGAAGGTGAGAGTGGGTACATCCCGGTGAAGAGGCGAGAGCATGGGATTAAACACTTGGTCTCAGTCACCCATGGAATGTGAAAGAGTGATCTTGTCAAAACCCTCTACCTGTGAGCCAGTTTCCTTAGACCAGCTCAGGCAAGCTCAGGGTTGGCTTCCTGAGGAGGTATGGCCCCTGGCCTATACCTGTTGACTTAAGCTGGTGATCCCTGATGCTATTTTGCCCCAAATCCAGTCAGCTCTGAAATTGTCATTGGACAGGTGAGGGTATGTGATTTGTCTAAGATTTACTTGACCTAACAGCCTTCCAAAAATCCAGACCTGCCCTGATTGGCTTTTCTTCTCAGGCTTCCTCAGCAACCCTAATGAAAGACTGTGACGTAACTGCTGGAGGAGCTGACTCAGGCTGTCTTTCAGTTCTGTCAGTGGAGGGTCAGGATGTAGCACGTATTTTCTCCGCAGGTTACACTAGTGCGGACCCTGTTCTGCCACCTAAAGTTAAACAAAGAAAGTGTTTCATTCATAGGGAGCTGTTGTGAAGTCCGTGTCTAGAAACAAGGCTTTGCTGTGACGTCGTCACCCCTTTTGTTTTGTTGAGACAGTCAGTCTCTCTATTACATAATTTTTTTTTTTTTTTTTTTTTTAAATTTTCGAGGCAGGGTTTCTCCGTAGCTTTTTGGTTCCTGTCCTGGAACTAGCTCTTGTAGACCAGGCTGGCCTCGAACTCACAGAGATCCGCCTGCCTCTGCCTCCCGAGTGCTGGGATTAAAGGCGTGCGCCACCACCGCCCGACTTTGTATTACATAATTCTGATTGTCCATAAGATCAAAGAGTACACCAGGCTGGCCTGAAATTTACAGAGATTTACCTGCCTCTGCCTTCCAAGTGCTGGGATTAAAGGTGTGCGCTACCGTGACTGGCGGCACAGCCATTTGCACTAGTTACAGGTGCTCCTGCACTGATGCACGCAAAGCCCAGTTGTGATAGAGTCCTCACCTGAAATACGTACTGTCACGTTACAGATAGCACTGGTTTTTTATTCTGTTTGTTTGTTTCGAGACAGGGTTTCTCTGTAGTTTTGGAGCCTGTCCTAGAACTAACTCTTATAGACAAGGCTGGCCTCGAACTCACAGAGATCCGCCTGCCTCTGCCTCCCAAGTGCTGGATTAAAGGAGTGCGCCACCACCACCTGGCTTTTGTTTTGTTTTTCAGGTTTTTTTTTTTCCCTTTCTAAAAAATTGTGGGTTTTTTGTTTTGTTTTGATAAGATTTATTTATATGTATACAATATTCTGCCTGTATGTATGCCTCCAGGCCAGAAGAGGGCATCAGATCTCATTACAGGTGATTAAAGCACTGTATGGTTGCTGGGAATTGAACTCAGGACCTTTGGAAGAGCAGCCAATGATGGCTTTTAACACTCTTTTGGTTTCCTAGGCAGGGTTTCTCTGTATAACAGTCCTAGCTGTCCTCTGTAGACCAGGCTGGCCTCAAACTCACAGAGATCTGCCAACCTCTGCCTCTAGAATGCCACAGTATGTACTCTAACCATCAAGCCCGTCTCTACAGCCTGATCATTCGTGTCTTAATCTTGAAGGTTTGTTAGGTGAAACTTAAGCACACTAGACATTCTTCCATGACCTTGAAAAGTTATGAATAACAAACAGCATGTAAAAATAGACTTCCCCTCTCCTCCTCTCCCCTCCTTTCCTGTCCTCTCCCACTTACCTACCATCTTCTCTTCTCCAGGCTCTTGCACACCCTTGCCGATAGTACTAGACTGTAGTTAGTTCGTGTTTTAACAAATGACAGGCCTAGCCAGGGTCTGACTGTCAGGAACCCCTGTCTGTTTCTAGCACAGTGCCTTCCTTATGATAGCTCAGTGTGAACACTTAAATTCAAGCTACCTTCATCACCCCCTCGTGACAGGGTGCAGTTTTCTCTTGGCCTCATCTCATAGTATAAGTTTTGTGTGCCCACGGAGAAGGGAAAATGTGTGGGACGGGGCAGGTGCTGACAGGTGGGCTAGGGTGCTCTGGGTCCTCTCTGCTCTACTGCCCAGGACCTGCTGCCCATGTACCTGGCAATTGTGGGTGGGAAGTGTCCTGCAGAGTTTATAAGTGGGTGTTTCCACTTCTGACAAGCCTTCCAGCATCTGAGGTAGTCATTGACTTCTTTACTGTCCCTGCAGAGACACACTGCACGCAGGACGGACCTTCCCCAACCCCTGTGCCACCTAGCCCCTTGCCACCACTTGTGCCCACAAACCCCACTGTGGCTAAGTACAATGTGACTGGTAAAAACGGAACCTGCCTGCTTGCCTCTATGGCGCTACAGCTGAACATCACCTACTTGAAGAAGGACAACAACACGGTAGGAGGAGTGGGGGGTGGTTTATTCATGAGAGGAATGTGGTGATGCTGGTTGTGGTGCAGAATAAGAGGCACTGCTGATCTGAGCCCCGTGTGCACTTCTGTCCATCGTTCTGAGTCTTGAGCTGCACTTGTGTGATGGGGCTTTCCATCTGCCCAGGAAAGCCTTGATGCTAACTAGCCACCTCACACAAGTGCCTACATCCTAGTGGGAGCATCTGAAGTTGTCTGTCCCCTGACAGGAACAGTATCTGTGGGCATGGGAGAAGGTTGTTGGTTTGAATTTTACAGTGTCTTACTCAACCAGGCCAAGGTTGTATGCACCTGTAGTCTTGGCTGTTCAGAAAGGTAAGACCTGTGGAGAATGGTAGGAAAAGCACTGGGGTCTGTTTAGTCATTGCTCTCTAGAGAAATAGAATGTTTATCTGTAAGCCATTTTAGTAAGTCCCTTGTATATATTATGTACATGTATAATATATATTTATATTATAGATAGATTTTAGATAGATGGATGAATAGATTAGTGGATGGATGGATGTCTTAGAGTGTCTATTGCTGTGAAGAGACACCATGACCACAGCCACTCTTGGAAAACATTTCATTGGGGCTGGCTTACAGTTCAGTGGTTTAGTCCATAATCACCATGGCAGGAAGCATGGTGGCAGGCAGGCAGACATGGTGCTGGAAAGGTATCTGAAGTTCTATGTCTGGATCTACAGACAGGAAAAGACAGCCACTAGGCCTGGTTTGAGCTTCTGAAATCTCAGAGCCCGCTCCCAGTGACATAGCTTCTGCAAGGCCACACCTCCTAATAGTGGCACTATTTATGGGCCTGTGAGGGGTCATTTTATTTCAGCCATCCCAGTGTGTATGTTATATGATTTCTAAGAATAGGCTTGGTCCTGCTAACCCAACAATGACTGTCTACCAATGAAAGGTTCAAGAATCCAGTAGTCGGGGCTGGAGAGATGGCTCAGAGGTTAAAAGCATTGCCTGTTCTTCCAAAGGTCCTGAGTTCAATTCCCAGCAACCACATGGTGGCTCACAACCATCTGTAATGGGGTCTGGTGCCCTCTTCTGGCCTGCAGGCATACACACAGACAGAATATTGTATACATAATAAATAAATAAATATTTTAAAAAAAAAAAAGAATCCAGTAGTCGTTCAGTGCACCAGGCTGGATGCCTCAGCTCTTCTTCCAGATACAGCAGAATCCCAAAGAGTAGGCTCTAAAGCCAGTGATTGAATGAGCTTGCTAGCAAGAGCAAACAGGCTAAAGCATGAGCTTCCTCCTCCCATGTCCTTTATACAGGCTGCCAGCAGAAGGTGTGACCCAGATTAAAAGTGGGTTTTCCCTGAGGAGGAAGGATTGCAGGAGCCAGAGGAGTCAAGGACACCACAAGAAAAACCACAGAACCAACTAGTTTGGGTTCCTAGTGACTCATAGAGACTGAATGGGCAATGAAGGAGCCTGCATGGGTCTGACCTAGGCCCTCTGTTTATGTTATGGCTATGTAACTTGGTCTTCTTGTGGGACAGTAGGAGTTGGGGCTGTCTCCGACTCTATGCCTGCTTTTAGGACCCTTTTCCTCCCACTGGGATGCCTCATCCAGCCTTAATATGAGCAGACATGCCTAGTCTTACTGCAACTTGATATGTCGTGTTTGGTTGATAGCCCTAGGAGACTTGCCCTTTTCTGAAGAGAAATGGTGGAGGAGTGGATAAGAGCTTGGAGGGGGCACTAGGAGGAGAGGAGAGAGGGGAAACTGGTCAGGAAATAATATATGAGAAAATAATAAATCAAGAAAAAAATTTAGGTAGTTCTTCCCACTTCAAATAATTAAGAAGAAACTTCTCACAAGTGTACTCAGCCACTTGGGTTTTAGTTATTCCAGGTGTTGTCAAGTCGACACCGAGAATAGCCATCATAGGGTCCAGTCCAAGCCTCTGATGCAAGGTAGCATTCTGATTAGTAGCCCTATTCAGAACCCAGGACTCTCTGGACGGGTGTGGTTAATAGTTCTCCTGGCTTGTTCAAGTGGGTGTTATCACTTCATTAGCCACTGGTGGTCATGTCTGTGGTTTGAGAGGGTCACCAGAGACTGGATTGATGACTTGTTTGCTTTTCTTGTCAGACTGTGACCAGAGTGTTCAACATCAGCCCAAATGACACATTTAATGGGACCTGCGATATCTCTGTGGTGACCCTGAGAGTTGGGAACAGCAACACTCTCCTGCAGTTGAAGTTCGGGATGGTGAGGTTCTGTTCTAGTTTGTCAAGTGGCACATGCTCACTAGATTCCTCGTGTGTCACCTTTCTCATGCCCTCAGTATGGGAGGCAGTCAGAAGAGTTCAGTGCTTCCTCGGGAAGGAAGAGGTGGCGCTCTCCTTTCTTCTCACCAGCAAACATCCCTGACTTCATCTGCATATATCTAGGGAAGACTTATTGTGAGTTAGGTAATAGGGGTGGCTGCAAAGAGCAGAGTGTGAAGCCAGGCTGTGCCACCTGCTCCTCACTGCCATTCTTTCTTCTGCTTGTACCATCTTCTGGGAAGAGTCACATTTATAGTTTGCAAAGTCAAGGAAAGTTAATAGCTCATGGAGTATCTTTGTTTGTTTCTGTAGTCCTGGGTAATGTATGTGCCTGGAGCCTCCTGTGTGTCTCCCAACTGTATCCCAGCCAGCATAAATATTTTAATAAGATACACAAATGAACTCAATAATTTAATTTCTTATAAGAAAGTATGGAGCTGGACCATGGTATCATATGCCTTTAATACCAGTAGTCAGGAGACAGAGGCAAGCAGATCTCTAACTTCCAGGTCAGTCTGGTTTACAGCGTAGTCCCAGGACAGCAGGGCAACACAAAGGAATCCTGTCTAGAAAAACAAAGTCTGAAATGGGCTAACCAAGATATATGCTGTTTTCGTGCTGCAAATGTAGATGTCCTATTAATCAGGTGCCTGGCGGGTGTCTTTTCTTTTAGAATGCCACTTCGAGCCTGTTTTTCCTACAAGATGTCCAGTTGAACATGACTCTTCCCGATGCCAAAGGTGAGATTTGCTTCCTCCTCCTGTGGTTCACGTGCTCCTTGCCCAGTGTAGCCCATGGTTGAGCGGACTCTGTCTCCCATTGCAGATTCCGCATTCTATGCCTCTAACAGTTCACTGAGAGCTCTTCAGGCCACGATCGGGAACTCGTACAAGTGCAACACTGAGGAGCACATCTTTGTCAGCCAGACCTTTTCCCTCAATGTCTTCAGTATTCAGGTCCAGGCTTTCAAAGTCGAAAGTGACAGGTTTGGGTCTGGTAAGTAATATCCATAGTAACGGTAGCAACAGAAGTGTCTTAGATCTTCTTGCGGGACCAAGATGTCAGGGCGAGAAGCACCCTTTTTCTCCACAGCGTGTTCCCCTCGTCCCCTTGTGAGGAAGGAACTGCAGGCATGGGTATGTGAGGCAAGGGTGCCATGGATGAGGAAAGTGACAGTAGTGGCTCTTTCTAAAAGTGGTTTTGAGGGACCTGTGCCTAGGTACAGCACAGCTGACCATTCATTGGTCCAGAGTGGTTGGCACCGTTCATTCTAATTTGGGTGGAGCGTACCTGGCTCTCCCAGCTGCACAGAGAACGCTCATGTCTGCAAATTTCCCAGAGGTAGTGAACTTGTTGTCCCTACCCAGGCCTCATCCTGTCCCCTCAGGAACAAGAGGGTGGGAAGGGTGGACTCCATAGTGAATACACTGACTGTCTCTCTTACAGTGGAAGAGTGTGTGCAGGATGGTAACAACATGTTGATCCCCATTGCTGTGGGCGGTGCCCTGGCAGGGCTGGTCCTCATCGTCCTCATCGCCTACCTCATCGGCAGGAAGAGGAGTCATGCTGGCTACCAGACCATCTAACCTGGTGGGTGGGCGGATGCACCACAGACGCACAGGGGTCTGTTCTTACGTCCTGAGCTTAGATAGGTGTGGAAGGGAGGCACACTTTCTGGCAAACTGTTTTCAAATCTGCTTTATCAAATGTGAAGTTCATCTTGCAACATTTACTATGCACAAGGAATAACTATTGAAATGACGGTGTTAATTTTGCTAACTGGGTTAAATATTTTGCTAACTGGTTAAATGTTAATGTTACCAAAGTAGAGCTCTAAGGAGAACAAGAAGGTTTTTTGGAATCGCACAGGCTCCCCCATTTGACTTTTTAAGATTTGGTGTTTGGTTTCTTCATTCTTTTACTCGGATTTAGCCTTACAAAGGGAATTTCTGGTCTGAACCCTTGGGCCTGGTGAGGGCGGCTAATGGTTCGGCTGCACACTGCAGATGCCAGAAGGGGTGAGTGGGAAGCCCTGCCACAGAGGCGTACGCAGGCTCAACCTCTGGACATTAAGTTGGGCTGCTGGCCTGGGGGGCTGGCATCTGGCTGGGCACATTCACCAGTGTTTTGTGCTCTGCCACCCACACGCTGGCACTTTTCTAAATAGAAAATGGCATTATTTTTATTTACTTTTTGTAAAGTGATTTCCAGTCTTCTGTTGGCATTCAGGGTGGCCCTGTTTCTGCACTGTGTACAATAATAGATTCACACTGCTGACCTGTCCTGCGGCGTAGGTGGGTTGTACACTGAGGACCAGCTCACGTGTAATGCATTGCTGTAACAATGCTAATAAAAAGTCTCCTTCTTTGTCTGTCTGGACCTTGTGCTGCTGTGATCCACCAAGAGAGCCCTTGGAGTGATGCTGATGGGGTTTAGGGACTGTGGGGGGAGGGGGAAATTGTGTTGCTTATGTGCTTAGGTTTGGGACAGTGTTGGGATAGCCAGCCTTGTGCTTAGCAACCAGGAGAAAACTAAATGGTGGTTTATTGTTTTGTTAAGGAAATGTTACTGGTCATGATTCTAGATGCTAGGTGGTTTGTTACTGTTTTGAGGCAGAATTTCATATAGCTCAGGATGGCCTTGAACTTTCTGTTCAATGGTTCTGTTACAGGGTGCTTTAAGCTCCTGAGATGAGAAGCAGGTGCTACCATGTCTGCTTTTAGATGAGTCTTAATTAATGATGATGTGGCTGTATAATTGCAGTCTCCAGGTGAGCCACACCTGTGTCACAAGAACCACATATCAGATGTGGGCTGAGCTGAAGAGGCCAGTGCTGTTTCCTTGAAGGTCTGATCTGTCTGCCCTCCTTTCTGTCCTCTCAGGCATAGGCTGTCTGGCACAGACCAGGCCATGCCAGACTAAGCAGCTGCAACCATCTGCAGTGTCTTCTGCTCACAGGTGGGATTTGTAAGGATTTGGGAAACCTCTCCAATGACCACAGCAGCTGTATTCATTGATGTGAGAGGTCACCATCCTAAAGTGCCTCACCCCATCTTTTGGGCCATCTCCCTCTGGGTGCAGAAGACAGAAAAGGAGCCCTGCCATAGAAGCATCATGTGTCTCTGACTTCAGGAGCCAACAGCAAGCAATGCTGACTCCACACTGGCAAGCACTTCCAAGGTTTGCTTGCTGGCCCTGGAACTCAAGCCTCCTGTCCAGTCACCGAAGGGGTCCTAGACCCAAGCCCTAAGACTCCTGCCTTTGGGGAGAGAGAATTTGTACCTCCGGAGATACTCTGTTGGGGTCGCTAGCAGGGCGGCTGCAGGTTTTACCTTTCTGGTCTGAACAGAACAGGAGCAGCTTGAAGTCAGCCGTTAGAAAGGGACTGAGCTGAAGAGAGTTCTGTTTACCTTTCTGGTCTGAACAGAACAGGAGCAGCTTGAAGTCAGCCGTTAGAAAGGGACTGAGCTGAAGAGAGTTCTGTTCCTTGACTGGGGCAGGCTCTCTACCACTCAGACTGAGCATATGAGTTCTCCCCCATGTGACTCTAGCTCCCTGGGGCCCCAGCACGCTTCCCTCCAAGCCATACCTTGGGGGTGGGGCGGGGCGTGCATACTGCCTTGTGAAATATCTCTACAGTAGTGTTAGGTACACCTCTGGGTCTACTCACTCCCAGACAGAGTTAGTACATCACGCTTTAGAGGATTTGGGGCCATCCAGGTAAGACTACTGAGCAGCTTTGATAAATGATTCGGTGCGGGGGGGGGGGGGGTCCATTTCAGCTGTCATACTGCAAGACAATGGGCTCAGTGCTTATTTGCAACTAATGGCAGCTGCCATTGATCAAGACCTGATGATCTAGCTTCATATGAACAGCCTGTTTCAGGAGATTTCGTCAGTCTGCCAGGCTGTGCTGTGGCTGTGGGACATTAGGGTGGGTGTTTTAGAAGGTCTGAATGGAGGACAGGGACCTCACCAACTGTAAGGTCCATTTCTAAAAAGCAAGTATAACCATGTTCAGCAGGTGGGCTGCTCTGCTCCATCTATCCCTCATAGGGCACAGCACGAAAGTATCCTGGGAAGGTGGGGGTGGGTGGGCCACACGCGACAGTCACTAACTTCAGGTTGAATGACACTAGGAAACTCAGCGCTAACCTCTACTCAACAAAATGTGTCCTTCCTGTCTCACGTTCCCGACATCTCAGGGAAAATAGATATTTCCAATGTGTGCGTATGTCTCAAAAAACAACATATAGGTCCCAGGACCCGGGTACGGCTTGGTAGGCGATTGCTGAGCCATCTCACTGGGCCAGCTAATTCTAATTATGACTCCAAAGATAGGCAAAATGTGTAGAGCACATTTTAAATCATTTTCTTTTAAAAGTTCACATTACTAGTGTCAAGACTTCGAGTATTTACAGAGGAACGGCGCGGTCGGAATCGGTAAAGTGTCTGCTGTGGCGGTAGAGTTGCAGCAGCGAAATGGGCGTGGGCCTCAGCCCTGGGTCAGCAGCGCAGCCCGGCAGCTCTCACGCAGCCTGCTGATGGTCGTCATGGACAAGCTGCCTGGCTCTGAAAAGATTTTCTGCAAGAGAGGCAAGTGTGTCTTTCCAAACAACCCCTCATGACACATTTTTCACTTTGTGTGGTGTTACTTTAATCCCACCACTTAAGGGACAGGCACAGGCAGGTCTCTGTGAGTTTGAGGCCAGCCTGGTCTATAGAGTTGAGTTCTAAGATAGCCCTTGCTACTCAGAGAAACCCTGTCTCAAAAAAAAAAAGTTGGCACCTAGCAGACTGACCAACCTGCCAAGCTTTGACAGGGAGGTGGCCTGGGTAAAGATTCCATCTCCCAGAAGATACAGCAGCACAGTGCCCTGCGCTACCCTAAAGCGGTTACCCCAAGACAGCCACAGTGCTCAGTACACTTAGTTTTCGGTTTCTCCAAATCCCAAGCAACAGTGACTACTACAATCCTGAGGTACAGAGGTCAGTCAACCAAGACTCTCAGTCCTGGAGTGTCACGCTCAGCTCAGGGTCTGGCTCTGCCGCGTGATGAGGAGACCAGAGGAATGGAGACAGTTCTCTGGGAAAGGTTTGTAGGGGGCACAGGAGAGGTTATTCCAGCTCCCGAGAAAACAATCTAATCCATTCTTCCCAAGAAGCACCATGTAAATGGCTGTGGAAAGATGAGATGTACTGTTCTAGGAGCCAAGCTCAGGGGAGGTGGCAAGGTGCCTTCACCGAGCCGTTTCACTTGACCAAATAATTCAATTATAACTGCAAAAATAATGATAAGAGCTGCAAAACACCATGATTTTAAATCACTCAGGACACAGGGACAATAAAACACAGTCAGTCCCAGTTCTTCATGGGGACAAGAACTGGTGGCAGTCACTACCTGCCAGTAGATATGAAGGATGTCCCCCAGGCACTGTCCAGACACTTGTCTATGAGAGCACAGATCCTCTGCAGCCTGTGAGCCGCTGGTTCTGGAAAGCCTGGAGTCTGTCTGCTTTTTTTATTCTATGTTGTTATTGTACTTAAGTTTGGAATGAAGCCCCAACTCCAAGAAGCTCATGGAAGAGCTCTCTCCACCACACTAGACCTCCCTGGCTTGGCTTCAGCCTCCTAATATGAGGAATGGGAAACAGCTGTGGGGTTGTTTCCCAGGTCCCTACGGGGCCCCACCACAGGTTCCCGTCCCTTTACCCATTCGGAACTGCTCACACTTCATCTGAACTACAAAAATTAGAAGCAACCCAGGTATGTATGGGTATCCTTGCTAGAGGTATGTACCCCAGTGGTAAATTTTGGGGGTTTTGTTTTAACTTCTTTGGGCTTTTTTTTTTATTATTTATTTATTATGCATACAATATTCTATGTGTATGCCTGCTGGCCAGAAGAAGGCACCAGACCTCATTACAGATGGTTGTGAGCCACCATGTGGTTGCTGGGAATTGAACTCAAGACCTTTGGAAGAGCAGGCACTGCTCTTAACCTCTGAGCCATCTCTTCAGCCCCCTTTGGGCTTTTTTTGAGACAAGGTTTCTCTGTGTAGACCAGGCTGGCCTCTCACCTAGATCCTCTGGTCTTGGCCTCCCTAGTGGAGCTCTAGGCCTAAAGTTTTGTGGGGTTTTTTTTTTTGTTTTTTTCCAGATAGGGACTCTATGTAGTTCTGGCTATCCTAGAACTCAATGTGTAGACCAGGCTGGCCTTGAACTCACAAAGATCTTCCTGAGTGCTGGAAATAAAGGCAATGAGTTGCTAACCCCACCCTATCCCGCCCCACCCCCGCCCCAGCCTCAAAGGGTGCTTGCCAGCAAGGGGCTTCAAGCATGGTAGAACAGAACATGAAAGGGACCTCTGCAACATCCTCAGACTCAGTGCTGGATATGACGATGCACTTTTAACCCCAGCCTTCAGAAGACACCCTGCTATCTGAAGTTTGAGTCCAGTGTTGTCTACATAAGAAGGTTCAAGCCAGCCCTGAATCAGACCAACAAAAACTTGAAACCTCAGGTTCTGTTTTGCATGGGTTCCTGCCAGGGTCACTCAGCTGTGGGCTCTGCAGGCTTCTCAGTCCTCCAGCCTTGGTTTTGCCCAGTCTCATCCCCACCTCGTCCTTAGCAGTTTCCAGTCGGTCCACACAGCCTGCATTTCCTAGCCTCACAAATGGCCCTCTGAGGTGCCAAGGATCAGAGCAGGAGGGAGTTACGGCCTTCTGAAAGCTAGTGGTCAACAGAGCTGGTGACGAGACTGAGCTAGCTGAGGATGTGGAGGCCTCACTAACATGTCTGCTCCCTCTCCCAGACAACAGAACAAGCTCTCGAGGTGAAGAGCAGTGGCCTCAGACTTGAGATCAGAGAGACTTTTGTAGCCACCTGGGCAGCTCTCAACTCCAGCCATAGCTCCAAGAGGGAGGGAGCTGCTCATAGGAACTGATACTCAGCAGAGACACCAGGACACTTGACAGTTGCTGGGTGGGACAGAGAACTGCCCCTCCCTGCACAAGCTAAGCAGCCCAGAACTTACCTGCATGAACGTGTGACACTCAGTCACAAAGTCCCCTTTGGTGATCTGCTTGAACTTGTCACAGATGTCTGGAACACTGCTGGCTTCCAATATAAATTCCTGATGTTGCTTAATTAAGGTCAGAGCAACCCGGAAGATGATCTTGGAGCCTTCGTTGAACAAGCAGTCCCAGATCCGTAGCACCGTCTGTAGAGACAGATCCCCAGGTCACTCCACAGCAGCCCCCACAGGCCCTGAGGTTGATCAGGGTACTCGCCTCCACAGGCAGGATGTCCACAAACAGGCAGATGAACCAGCGGGATACCAGCAGGGTCCACAGCACACCATGGGCATCCATCAGGGCTGCCACCGCTGGTAGCTTCATCCTCACCAGCTCTGCCAGGACCTCCTGATCAGTCTTCAGCCCCAGCATTGCTGGGCTGTAGTAATCTGTCACACAGAGGGGACAGAACGAGACTCAGATCAGTAGGGCCTGGGGGCAGAAGCCTATATTCCCAGGTTCTTGGGAGGCTAAGTTCAAGGACAGCCTGGATAGTTCATGAGCCCCTGTTTCAAAATGAAAGTTAAGAAGAGGGCTAAGGGTGTAGGCCAGTGGTAGAGCATTGGCGTAGATAGCAAGCTCACAGCTCCTGGGTTTCATCTTCCGTTCAAAAAAAGATCCATGACCTATGGGAGGAAATTTTGACATAAGCTCCTCCGTGGAGGAGCCTCAAAGGCACTCAGCTTAGTAAGCTCAGAAAAGACAAGTCCTCAGGACATAGATAGACTCAGGTGAACCACGGTGAAGAACAGGTCAATGGCTCTATGACGTCCTCAGGATAGGTTCAGGCCACAGCAAACAGGTGAGGAACAGGAGGGCACAGGTTAATAGGACAGTTTCAGATTCTCAGGGCTGGGATGTGGCTCAGCTGGCATGGCACTTGTCTAGCAGGCAAGAAGCCCTAAGTTTATCCAGTGCTTCATAAAACTAGGTAAGGTGGCATACCTGAAATCCCAACACTTGGGACAGTAGCACTTATCTGGATAGTGAGTTTGAGACTAGCCTGGGCTACATGGGGCGGAGGGGGAGCAGAGGGATGGGGAAGGAAATGTTAGGGTAAAAATTTTGTATTACAATAATAATCAAATTCTCACAAATGCTTCCAACAGCATTACGTTTGAAGACACAGGTCTTAACAAAATACTTTTGGGTTTCCTATTTAATTTTTTTCTTTAAATTACAGTGCTTTATTCAGTGGGCAGGAGGGGCGGGTGGGCTGTCACAGCCATGCAGATAGAGATCAGAGGACCAGCTTCTGAACTCAGCCCCCTCTGTTCAGCAATGTGGTTGCCTAGGAGACAAGTGGCTTTGCCCACTGAGCCATCTCACTGGCCTTCCTACTTAACTTTTTTAAAAAACTTAGGGCAGTGCCAATGCTTGGTTTACGCTACAAAAGAAATCATTAAGTCTGTGACAAAACAGAAAGCCATGGCACACCAACTATACACTAACAGTGTCTTGCTCATGAAGTGAGCCACTGTGGCATGGGATGAAGAGTGCACACTCATTTGACACTAGGGTTGGAACTGACTCTGTTGACATGGGAGTGCAGGGCAGCCTAGCTCAAGGAAGGAGAAGCTGTCCCTCTTCCATACACTTGCCTTGAATCTTCCTCTGGGGCCCTATCCACCCTTTGTTCTCTGCCTTGTTTCTGCTGGTGACTTATTCTGGGTGTTGCTGGTGACGGTGGGAAAGTTTCTGAGATAGGTTCTCACTCTGAACCCCAGGATGACCTACAATTGGTGACCCCCTTGCCTTGACCTCCTAAATGCATGGATTACAAGCTAGGATTACACACCCAGCTGGCTCGTGCTAACTGTTCATCCTGTTGAGCTGGGAGAGGCGTGTGCAGAGACAGCCAGGGCCATCCCCAGGTCTGTCCTCCCAGCAGAGGCAGGGAAGATTTGCAAAGGAGCATTTCATGACCTTGGCCCTGCTTGGAAGCTTAGACCAGCTTCCAAAAATAGAGCCATTCGAACTCCACGGCCCTGACACGGTCTCCCAGGGGAGGATTACATTAACCCCTTCACCTCCCCACTTTCCTCCCACTCTCCTGTGGTATGACCACATTGCACACTGGCCCAGAGCCATGCACAGCCCTAGCTCCAGTGCCTCTCCTAGTCCAGGGACATCCATGCCTTTGTTCAGAGCCCCACCCCTGGCTCAGCCACCACATCCTGGCTGCCCCACAAAAAGCAAAGGTCCCCACGTTCTGATAGCAAATCTAGGAAGAGCCACAGAGTGGTGTGGTCTGCAGGTGGTTGACTTTCTTAGACTTTTCATTCCACATGTTTCCATATGCAGTTGTATGCATTCTGAGTCACACATGTTTCCATATGCAGTTGTATGCATTGTGTCACACATGTTTCCATATGAAGTTGTATGCATTCTGGATCACACATGCTGAGACTCCACCAATTTGCTACCAATCACAGATAAGGACATGTTAAAAGGACTTATCACTAGTGCTAGTTTGCAGGCTGGCAGAAAGGCTCTGCTGGGAATGGGGGAACCGGCACCTTCTGTTAGGAACCAGCAGGGAGGCCAGCTTGGCCCTGCAAGCAGCCTAAATGAGAAGAAAGAGCTGGGTGGTGCATGCCTGTAGTCCCAGTACACAACAGAAGCAGGCAGAGCTCTGTGAGTTCGAGGTCAGCCTTATCTACAGAGTGAGTTCCAGGATAGGAAAAAAAAACTATCAAAAAAAACTCAAACAAACAAAAAAGGTGAAAGCTCAAGCCTAGAGTCCAGGGCAGACCCAGACAGAATCCTTGGGTCTGGGCGATATCAGGGTCTACAGAAACAAAGACCCCTCACTGTGGACAGGCTGGGATTTTGGAGACAGCTGTGCACAGCAGAGAACAACTCCTCAGACAATGAAGAAGGCCCCAAAGCTATCATTGTATGAGCCTATACCTTCCCCCCCACATTGTACCTTCCCCCACACACACACCCCACACACCCAGGCCTCGCAGGTAGATCTCCATAGCTCGGTCATCTCTCAGTGAGGGCCCAGGTCCGGAGGTTCAGCCTTGGAGACCAGTGCCTTTCCCTTGCTGTGCCCTGGGGTTACCACTCTGTGGCTCTGTGCCCTGCTCACAGATCCTCACCCCAGCTCTACCTACCAGCACACAGCCACATCCCTAGTTAAAGGACATCCTGAGGATCGCTCTCAAGTCTGAGGCAAAGAGCAGAGACAGAGGAGTCTAATCTTCAGGATAAAGCGTCTGGGGTTCCTTCATTTGTCCTAAACCCTAGTCACAGCATTAAGTCCAACTCAACACACAGGGGCCCCAACCTATAGAATGTCACCTGTGTGCTTCTAGTCTAAATCCCACAGAGTCTCCTTGACCTCAAGGGTGTTAAAACAAGGCATTCTGGAGAGGCTGTCTTTCCTAGCACGTCTCACAGTGCGCTCCTGACGGTGCCTAACTCACACGTCATCACAGGCGTGTGCCCCCAGGAAAGAACGGCACACCAAGGCTCAGTGTCCAGGAGCCCGTGTCTTGGGGTGCACCCTGCTGTCTGAAGTGGTACTGAATTATCTCCCACACTCTCTCCTGGCCTTTCAGATAGGAATTCCCCAGTTGTCTCAGGCTGTTCTTGAACTCCTGACCCTCTGATGTCGGTGTGGGCCACCATTCCCAGCATACACTGCTCTTTTGAACGGATGAGAAATGCTTCTGTGGTCTGAAGGTTGAGAACTTGGGAACGTAACTGGTGAGCATGAGCAACGAAAGTAAATGGACTTTAAAAGTCATCAAGATGGGAAGCTGGGGGTGGAGCACACGCAGCCCCTGCAGTGGGAAGCTGGGGGTGGAGTACATTCAGCCCCTGCAGTGGGAAGCTGGGGGTGGAGTACATGCAGCCCCTGCAGTGGGAAGCTGGGGGTGGAGCACATGCAGCCCCTGCATTGGGAAGCTGGGGGTGGAGTGCGTGCAGCCCCTGCATTGGGAAGCATGCAGCTCCTATAGTGGGAAAATTGCAGCCCCTGCACTGGGAAGCTGTGCACAAGGTTCCTCATGAGCCCAGGAGGTCCAGGATGCTTGGATGAACAGCGGCTTTGCCTCATAAGGAAGGTGCCAAGGAAATGGCTCAGACGGTAGAGTGCTTACCTAGTGGGTTCTATTCTCAGCACCCCATGACGAGTGTGATTATGCTTGACTATATCCTCAGCACTGAATGTGAGAGGAGGGTCAGAGGCTCAAGATCAGGCCGTGCGGTGGTGGCACACACCTTTAATCCCAGCACTCGGGAGGCAGAGGCAGCCGGGTCACTGTGAGTTCAAGGCCAGCCTGGTCTAGTTCCAGGACAGGAACCAAAACTACAGAGAAACCCTATCTCGGGGTGGGGGGAGAGAAAGAAAAAAAAAGAAAAAGAGGAAAAAAAGATTCCCATGTTCTGGGACACTAGGGTAAGAAGAGATAAATAGACAGGAAAAGCAAAGTCCCTAGTCTGAAGCCAGGCGTGACAGTATACACCTGGGGATCTTGAAGTTCGAGGCCAGCCTGGTCTATATAGCAAGTTCCAAGACAGTCAGGGGTATATAGTGAAACCCTGTCTCAAAACAAAACAGTCCTCAGGCAACTTCTGCTTAGCTGCTGACTGACAGGCACAACTCCGGGGAGGAAGACAGACGAGTGGAGGGGTGGGGCTAGACCCAGCCTCAATCAATGGCCCAGAGGTGTGACCGGGACAGCCCTGGGCTAGTCAGGTGGCCTGGGAGAGTCACTCAATCTCTCACATACCCAATTTATAGCATAAATAGCATTTCCAACAGGCTTCCCGCAGACCATGACCACGTGCCCCATAAGGGACAGAGGACACCTGACAACTCACACTACAGGAGTTTGCCTCTCCTTACTCCAAGGGCCCTCCACGTTCCTCCCTCCCTCCAAGCTGAATTTCTGAAGCCACAATCACAATACTAACCACGTCACCCATAAGGACCACACACACTTCCTCCGTACTACAAGTGACCTCACTCGTGGCATCTTTAACTAAAACTCCTGGCATGGGCTTTTTATGGGCTTTTTCTTTCTTTCTTTCTTAAGATGGGGACTCCTGTGTTGCCTTGGATGAACTGGAACTTGCTATACAGACCAGGTTGAACTCAAAACTCAAAAAGAGCCTGCCTCTGCCTCTGAGTGATGGGATTAAAGGCTTGTGCCTCCATGCCCTGCCTCCCCATCTTACTTAGGGTTTCTACTGCTGTGATAAAACACCATGACCAAAAGCAAGGTGGAGAGAAAAGGGTTTGTTTGGCTATAGTTCTATATCACAGTCCATCATAAACGGAAGTCAGACAGGACCTCAAGCAGGGCAGGAATTTGGAGGCAGGAGCTGATGCAGAGGCCATGGAGGGGAGCTGCTTACTGGCTCGCTCCTCATGGCTTGCTCACCTTGATTTCTTATAGACCCCAGGACCACCAGCCCAGGGATGGCACCACCCACAGTGAGGTAGGCCTGCCCCATCAATCATCAGTCAAGAAAATGTGCCACACGCTTGCCTATAGGCCAGTCTGGTGAGGGCATTTCCCTTGCCGACGTTCCCCCTTCCCAATGACTCTAACTTGTGGGAAGCTAACACTGAACCAGCCAGCTCGCATCCCTACCCCTGTGGACTAACAGCAGGAGGAAAGGGAGCTAGCTTCTCTCTGGTGGGTCCCAGTCCACCAGCACAGCCCTACCACACACCTCAGCGAGGACACATAATACAGTACTCAGAACCTCAGAACCCAGTCCTGGTACCTCAGAAACTAGGCTCAGAAAAAACAGCAGTGGATCGGCCTTGAGCTGACATATTCCCTAGGCCTCCGGTTTCCTCACCTGGGAAATGGGACTGACCAATATGAACATAAAACTTAGGTCAAAGCAAGGCTGTGTTTGAAGTTTAGCAGGGACCCAGGAACTAGGAAAACATCCCAGGCTCAAGGCCACATACCCTCTCGTGTTCTAACTCACTTCTGAGGGGCCAGGCACAGGACTGAACAGGCAGGAAATCTCTCTGTTCCAAGTCACCTCCCTCAGGACAGCACTGATTCTTCCCAGTGACCCTCACTGCAGCCCGTGGCGACTTGATTACACTGAATTTACTACACCTGGTGACTGTTCTCTGTTAACAGTCGGCAGGTCGGCAGACTGAAAGGGACAAGCGACTCCCAACTTCAAAAGCAGCAACATCTGTCAACAGTGTGCCTTTTCACAAACTCAGTACAACATCTGTCAACAGTGTGCTTTCTCACAAACTCAGTACAACATCTGAGCTATGTGGCTCACATGTGATCAACTCAACTTCATGAAGGCCCCCACACACACATGTACACACGCACACATACACACAAACACAAGGAAGGGGCCATGGAGAACACCTGCCCAAAGGCAAGCCCACACCCTCAGCAGAGACCACAGAACCCAAGTCTTAACTTCGGCTTCCACAAACCAACTATGTTTTCACTAGATTTCTTCCCTCTCTTCCCTCTCTCCAGTGATGGGGATTAAACCCAAGACCTTCCTTCACAAAAGCCAGGAAGTGCTCCATCCCTGAGTTACACCCAGCCATCAGGATGTCGAAGGCATCAGAAGCTGGGCAGAGTGAGGGCAAGGACTGGGCAGAACAAAGAGAACTTTCAACCCACCAGGTAGTATTCTTCCAACAAGAGCGTCCAGGAGCCAGAAAGATTCCTCTTCATTCTTGGTGATAAGGATCAGATATCCTGCTATGAAATTCATTCCCTGAAATCAGAATGAGACACAAACCTCACCTGAGTGCTGGACAGAGTGCAGTATTTCAGATCACGGTAGGTTCCCATTCCTGTGCCCTTCCTGGAAACTCAGGGCGCTCTAGAGCAGGGGTTCTCAACCTTCCGAACGCCGCCATCACCGAACATTCGGTGACCCCAGCCATACAACTATTTCCGTTGCTGCTTCAAAACTCTAAACTGTAGCCGGGCGGTGGTGGCGCACGCCTTTAATCCCAGCACTCGGGAGGCAGAGGCAGGCGGATCTCTGTGAGTTCGAGACCAGCCTGGTCTACAAGAGCTAGTTCCAGGACAGGCTCCAAAACCACAGAGAAACCTTGTCTCGAAAAACAAAAAACAAAAACAAAAAAAACCCTCTAAACTGTAAATCTCTGATATGCAGGATGTCTGATATGTGACCCCCCCAAAGGGGTCGAGACCCACAGGTTGAGAACCACTGATCTAGACCCACCTTTGCATGGTACAGTAGAGACCCAAGGCTAACTATCTGTACTGTTCAGCCATTCAACGTGAAAGAGGGAACTCAACCTGAAGAACACCGACTGCCACCCAGAATAGAAAACTGAAGGCTTTCTCTTCCGACTGCTGGCTTGTGGCACAGTCGGTGGGGACTAGTCTGACCGGTACAGAGCTCTGGCAATCCGCTAATGACTGTGTTTGGGACAGTAGCTATACTGGCATTTCATCTGTATTTTAATAAATAAAGCTTACCTGAGGATCAGAAAAGTAAAACAGCCACACTGACTGGCCTTACAGACCAGGCAGTGGTGACACACACCTTTAATCCCAGTAGCCACACTAGTTGCCACAAAAACCAGGTGGTAGTGGTGCACGCCCCTAATCCCAGCCCTAGAGAGGAATATAAAACAGGAGGAGACAGCTCTCCGACAGTCTCATTCTGAGATTCCTGGAGGCAGGATTCCCATTTCAGACTGAGGTTGAGGTTAAGAGCCAATGGCTGGCTGTTTTGCTTTGTTGACCTTCAGGCTGAACCCCAGTTTCTGTCTTTGAGTTTTTATTAATCGTGTTTCAATCAGCGAAGATCAGCCAGGCCTGGTGACATAGTCCTATGATCCCAGTGTTTTAGGAAGTTTAGGTAGGAGAACTGGGAGTTCAAGGCAGCCTAGAGACTCTGATTCAGAATAAGAAAGTGAAAAGAGGGGACTGGAGGGATGGCTCAGAGGTTAAGAGCACCGACTGTTCTTCCAGAGGTCCTGAGTTCAATTCCCAGCACCCACATGGTGGCTCACAACTGTCTGTAATGAGATTTGCTCCCCTGTCTGACATGCAGGCAAAATGTTGTACACATAATAAATAATAAATCTCAAATAGAAGTGAAAAGAGGCCCTAGGAATAGCTCAAGAGTAAGGCACCCGCTTCACATGATCAATCCTCAGTTTCCACAAAAGGCAAGCAACAAGAAGTCCTGACTGAAGGGGTGGGACAGTGAGGACTCCCCGCAAAGGGCAGGAGCTCCAAGTACTGGCACAAAGCCAGGCAGAGGTCATGGCCCTCGAAGCTCATGACGGGGACCTAGCAATGTGTGTTCCTGTCACCTCTGAGAGAATAAACCGTTGCATAATTTCTGTCTTCCTCCCTTTTGTTCCGTCTATACTTCTAAAAGATACACTTACCAGGAGCCAACTGCCACTGCCGGGCACCCAGCCTCTAATACCTCAGAATGTCCTCCACACACAAGAGGCACAGGGCCTATGGAGGCGGCCCTGGTAAATTGTTTGCTCCACAACTGAATGCAGATCTCCAGCGCCCCCGTGAAAAGGCAGGCACTGCTGCTGATCTCTTTCCTTCCTTTCTTTTCCTCCCTCCCTCCCTCCCTCTCTCCCTCCCTCCCTCCCTCCCTCCCTCCCTCCCTCCCTCCCTTCCTGTTTTTTTTTCGAGACAGGGGATGTAGCTTTGGTTCCTGTCCTGGAAGTCGCTCTGTAGACCAGGATGGCCTCAAATTCAGAGATCCGCCTGCCTCTGCCTCCCTAGTGCTGGGATTAGAGGCGTGCGCCACCACCACCCGGGTAACAGAGAACTTTTCAATCATGAAGATATAATGCCCAGCAATGAATAAAGTAAAGAAGGAAAAGTGTAGATCAAGGCACCATGACAGCCCAGAGGCTGGGAACGGCTCTGCGTCCCTGGGTCATGAAAGTGACAGCAACTGGGAAGATGCCAGCAAGGTATTGTTGCTCAAACAGAAGCACCTGTGGAAGTCAGCACAGCTTCATCAAAGCAAATGCAAAGCCATTTGCTAGCACTTTATGACTCCCCATGTCATGAGCAGGACTGTGTCCCCATAGAGAGTGTCACTACTAGGAAGTGTGGCTTTGTTGGAGTAGCAATGAACTTGGAGGAGGAAGTGTGTCACTGTCGGGGTGGGCTTTGAGAGGTCTCCTATGCTCAAGCTGTGCCCAGGGCCTCAGTTCACTTCCTGTTGCCTGTGGATCAAGATATAGATCACTTGCCTCCTTCTCCAGCACCATGTTTGCCTGCATGCCACCATGTCCACCATGAGGGTAATGAACTCCATAATTATAAGCCAGTCCCAATTAAATGTTTTCCTTTATAAGGGTTCCTGTGGTCATGGTGTCTCTTAACAGCAATAGAAACCTAAGACAGTCCCCAAAGGCAGAAGTCTTCTGTCTTGAAGTATGGCTTCACTTAGAGACAGGTCTGTGCAGATTTTCTAGCTAAAATGAGGTTCCCTTGGAATAGAGACCTTCGGCTAGATGGTGTGTGGCCTTACAAAAAGGGAGATGGAGACAGTGATGACAAGCAGGCAAATGTGGAAACAACAATCCCAGAAGTCTCAGATTCTTGGGCGGAGCCTGGACAGGAAGTAGGAAACAGCTGCAGGGGAGGTAGCCCTGACTGTCGTCCAGCCCACACCTGGGTCTCATATTTCCAGAGTCATTCTTGGTTTAACCAGTTTGCAAGTACATAGTTCCAGCACACTCTCAACCACAGTCAGGAAACTGCTCCCCAGCTGGTAATCCGAACAAGACTAAAATCTGCAGGTAGGATCTATTACACCAGGCTTCCAGAAGCAACTGCGAGAGATTGGCCCTGCATCACATGGTGGCCACACCCACAGAATGTCTGCACAGTGCACCTCAGGGCCCAGCCTCTTCTTGATTCTGTGCCTCTCAATGTCACTCCCATTGTTCCCAGCTCCCACCCTCACCTTATTCACTGTGTGACAGCTCAAAGTCATCCGGCAGGTATCCCCTGCTTTCCAGCAGGGACATACAGAAAGCTAGGCCAACTGTGAGACAGGCATCCCAACCCAGAGCCCATGACTCAGGAATAAAGTTTGTGTAGTCATTTAAAAAGCACCGCGCAAGAGAAAGACGCCATGCAACAGAGTTCACGTGGAGGGGCCTTTATTGGAGGAAAGGAAATGGAAAAAGAGGGAAGGGGAAGGGGGAGACCAGACTCTGGGGACAGGAGCAGCAGAAGAGAAGAGAGAGGCAGAGAGAGTGAGAGTGAGGGGGGAGGGGAGGCAGGCAGAGAAGAAGAGAGAGAAAAGGACAAACAGAGAGAAATGGAGAGAGAAAGAGCGAGCTGGGAGGTGGGCAAGGCCCACCTTTTAAAAGGGAACGTAGCAAATGTGCACAGGAGGTGCCCTTAGTGGCTGCAGCTGAGGATGCATCCTGTAAGGACCCTAAGGGCAGGCCAGTGCAGATGCCTGAGTACTAACCGTTTGTACCTGCAGAATGTCACTGCTATGGACCTATGGGGTATCGAATGACACCCCCCAACACATGCCAGCTCTGTCTGGGGGCTCACCTGACAGTACCCCACACCTTGGTTGTGTAGCCCGTACGCCAGCAGCACGTTGTACAAGGTCTTCTGCAGACAAGGCTCCGCCGTCTTCCGGAACCTCACGTTGTCAGGGAATGTCCGGTTCAGGTCTACACAGAAATGCACCAGCGTCACCATCAACCTCTCTGCAGCTGCCAAGGTGGCCAGACTCTGTCTCAGATTTGAGCAGTGGCACCACCTTGGCTGCACCCGAGTCAACTACCACCTCAGGAGTTCTGCACACAAGATCCTTAGCCCAGGAGATGGTACAGGTACCAGGAAGGAGGGCAGGGATGGGTCCTAGTGCTCTTTCCGAATCGGGAATGGCAGGCAGCTGCCTGGACCCACGGTCTCCACGGGACACTCCAATTACTGTCAGCATGGGGAAAAGGCCTCCAGATTCAAAGATCAAATATATAAGACTAGGGTTGGGCATGGAGCACACCCCTCTCTAATACTTTAATCCCAGTACTCTGGAGAGAAGGCAGATTTCTGTGAGTTCAAGGACAGCCTGCTCTACATAGGGGCTTGTAGGTCAGTCAGGGCTACGGAATGAAAGTCTGTCCTAACAAACAACACAAGGCTAGACGTGGTGGCTCACGCCTGTAACCCAGAAGGCCAAGGCAGGATGACTGCAGAGTTGGGGCTAGCCTGGGCTACAAAGTGAGCTGCAGTTTCAAAAGAATGAAACAAAAACACGCCCAGAAGCAGGAAGGAGAACAGGCCAAGACTCCCTCCAGAGATAAGGTGATAACCAGGAATTAAATAAACTCCGCTGCTGGGCTTTGTGCAGATGCTTCTCCACCCTGTGCCGCCCCACCCCTTCCTGCTGCCACAGTCTCCCTAACCTCCCAGGCCCAAAACATCTCCCCTGGAACCATAAACATTCCAGGACGCAGAACAGTCACAGGAAGAGTAGGGCCCGGCCACTTGAGACTAGCGGTGCAGGCTGCATTCACCCTATACTGTACCCCTGGCTGTGATATTTTCGCCACACGGCAGTGTCTTTCTGTGACACAGGTAAAGTCAAGTGTAGACAAGGCTCAGTGCCCATTTGTGCAGCACCAAAGTGATTCTGTGGACACAGAAAGTCCACCGTGTGGTTCTTTATTTATCCAGACGGTCCAGCATAAACCGGGGCTAGGGACGGGACGCAGCTGATAGGTGCCTGTCCGCATGGAGAAAGCCCTGGTTTGATTCCCAGCACCACATACACCAGCTGTGGTAGCATACACCTGTAATCCCAGCACTCCGAAGGCAGAGTCAGGTCATCTGTGGTTACATACGGAGTTCCAGGCCAGTCCAGAAGACCATCCTGTCTAAAAGACAAAGGTGCCTGCCACCAAGCTTGAGGACCCGAGGTCTAGCCTTGGTACCCACATGATGGGAGGAGAACCAATTCCTGCGAGTTGTTCTTTAACCTCCATATATCCATGTGAGCATGCATGCATGCGCACGCACACACATGCTAAATAATAAATGTAATAAAAAATTTAAAGCAAGCCAGGTATGGTGGCTAAACATCTTCAATCACAGCTGTTGGGAGGTAGAGCCATGCAGACTGTTAGCTGAGGCCAGCCTGGTCTACATGGCAAGTTCTAGGCCAGCCCCAGGACTACACAGTGAGGCCCTGTCTCAAAAATAAGCAAATAGTTTAAAAATGGCTACGCGATGGAACTTGCACGTGTCCCACAGGATCAACAGTAAGAGACAAAAGCAGAACTGACACCTGCCAGAGC
The DNA here is from genome assembly GCF_950005125.1 of Chionomys nivalis. Lineage (NCBI taxonomy): Eukaryota > Metazoa > Chordata > Mammalia > Rodentia > Cricetidae > Chionomys > Chionomys nivalis. Next base: position 55,263,331 of record NC_080105.1, on the reverse strand, counting down.
TGTAATGTTGTGGGAGAGCCATTTCCTACACTGTGAGGCATCTCTGCCAAGGCACCTTCTGACTGGCTTAACAAAGAGCTGAATGGCCAACAGCTAGGCAGGAGAAGACAGGCGGGACTTGTGGAGAGAGAGAGGAACTGAGTAGGAGGGTTTGAGAGGTGAGGAATTCACCAGACACAGAGGAAGTGGACCGCATGATACTGAACAGCGGTAATGAGCCACATTATATAAATATGGACTAATATAAACATAGATAATATAAATTTAAGTTGTAAGAGCTAGCTGGGAACAAGTGTAAGCTAAAGCCAAGCTTTCATAATTAGTAACAAGTCTCTGCGTCAATATTTGGAAGTTGGAAGTGCAAAGAAAATCTTACCATAAAAGATGTTAGTGTTTACAGGGGACAGTTTCGGTTTGGGGAATAGAATGTGAACGATGGTATGCATATTTTCCCTCAATAATTATTTTCCTAAAATGCACTAAACAGAACCTTAAACTCATTTTCCAAATAAACAGCGATAGTCTACTATTATCAAAAATACACGAGTCTACCTGAGGACCTGTGCTTCTCAGCCTGAGTCAGCACCATAGCTTGCTGAGAACCTCTGGCAGAGCTGTGTTCTGAGACCTCTGGCTGGGTTCCACAGCCCCCCCCCAGACTACCTCAGCCCCCCCAAACTGCCTCAGCCTCCACAGACTACCTCAGCCCCCACAGACTACCTCACCCCCCCCAGACTGCCTCAGCCTCCACAGACTGCCTCAGTTCCACAGACTACCTCAGCCCCCAGACTACTTCACCCCCACAGACTAGCTCAGCCCCCACAGACTACCTCACCCCCACAGACTACCTCAGTCCCCACAGACTAGCTCAGCCCCACAGACTGCCTCTGCCCCCCACAGACTGCTTCCGGGCCCCATACCCCCTCGGGCCCCACAGGCCCTGGCCATGTGAGCAGAGACTCAGAGGCAGTGGGAGCCGCAGAACAGCCCTGCCCGTGGCAGGAACAAGCTGTCCCCTCGGCTTCTGTGCTCTGTTAGGTAACAGAAAACTCCAGCACACTGTGTTTACACTGGTATTGTTCATTGGCGTTTGCCCTTTGCAGATGCAGCTGTGCTTCCTAAATATTAATATCACAATACTCCGTGTATGCTAACTGCAGAGCTTTTGGGGGTGGTAGGGTTTGTTGTTGTTCCATCTTTGTTTTGAGACAGGGTCCCTCTCTGTGGCCCTGGTTGTCCTAGAATTTGCTATGCAGACCAGTCTGGGCTCAAACTCAGAGATCCTCCTGCCTCACCTCCTGAGTCAGCTAGAACTAACGGTGTGAGACACCCTGCCTGGCAACTCAGCTTTCTGAGAGCCAGCAAAGTCCTGACCCTGGGGTCCTAGAGGACAGGGAAGAAGAGCACAGAGAGCACCCAGGCCAGTCATAAAGGCCGTCTGACACCAGGGTACAGGGAGCATCCTTCACGGTGACGCCAAGTGAACACGACCAAGGCCACTGCTGCTTAGCGCCACGGTGCTGCCTGCTGCTGGGGCTCCTAAACCCCCCACAGAGGAGATTCCATCTGTGCACTCATCGGCTCACAAGCTGGTAGTCCCATAAACATCTGCTGTTCCCCTCGTGAACACTTTAGTCTTGATTTCTGCCCCAAACACAGCATCCGCAGGCTTCCTTATTGCCCTCCCCATCCGAGCTACACGGGCCCAGGGCACTGAGCGCAGGCTTCCCACCTGTCCGGATGGCTTCCTCCAGGCTGGGGCTGCCCTCTCCCTCCAGCAGTCGGTGGTAGTATCCAGGGTTCTGGTCCATCTGGGCCTGGGCTCCACTCACGGCCATCCAGACACGGGCCCGATGCTCCAGTGGGATTCCCTTCCGTACATAGCGCTTCACTGAAACCCAGAGAGACGGAGGTGAGCTCGGAGCCCAGGGGATGGGAAGGATGCCCCAGTTTTCCTCCTTCACCTGAGCACTTGTCTTCCTAAACCGCTCCAGAAAGGACCCGAAGCTTACTAACTTTGTCAAAATAGAAGTTCCCAAGACCTGTGAAATGAAGCACACCATGTATCTATACTAATAGTCCACTTCTAATGCAGCCACTGGCCAGAGAGAAGACAGACTAGGGTTACACGCTCATCACCCACCACACTGAGTAGACCCAGTACATCAAAGAGTTTATCTGAGGTGTAGCTCAGTGGAATAGCATGTGTTTGGCATGTACAAGGCCCTGGAGTCAAGGCTCAGAACCCAAAGAGACAAAACAAAGTTTAAAAATGCCTCAGTTGGGGCCGGGCGGTGGTGGCACACACCTTTAATCCCAGCACTCGGGCACTCGGGAGGCAGAGGCAGGCGGATCTCTGTGAGTTCGAGGCCAGCCTGGTCTACAAGAGCTAGTTCCAGGACAGGCACCAAAGCTACAGAGAAACCCTGTTTCAAAAAAAAAAAAAAAAAAAAGCCTCAGTTGGGGAGGTAGGTAGAGGTGTGGGTTCTCTGTTGAACACTGAAGCTTCAGGTAGAGAGGCAAGGTTGCCTAGGGACTTTAGGGATGCCGTTCTCAAGGATTCTGGCCACCAACCAGGCACTGGTCCTAACCTGGCCAGGTCTGGCAGCCAGCCAACACATGGCTATGTGGCCAGAAACCAGTGGGAGGCTAAAGAGGATCATTCAGCACAAGAATGAGCTCACGAGCCCATGAGCCCAGAGGGGCCACAGCTTCAGCACAGGGAGAACCTTGGTTGGAATGTAAAATGAATTAAAAAATAAATTAATGTAAAAAAAAAGCAACTACTAGAATTCTACAGGACATCATGAAAAAGAAAAAACATGGGGTCAGAATACTGCTTAATGATATAGCATTTGCTTAGCATATATGGGGTCCTAGGTTCAATTCCAAGCACTACAAAAAGAAAGAAAGAAAGAAAGAAAGAAAGAAAGAAAGAAAGAAAGAAAGAAAGAAAGAAAGAAAGAAAGATCTGAGGCAGCAGTTCTGTCCAACAGATTAAATCATTAAAAAACAAAAACAAAAACAACTTCATGTGGGCTGGAAAGGGTCAGCAGGTAAAGGACCCTGCAGCGAATACTTGGTGAGTTTAGTGCCTGAATCCATATAAATCCATGGAAAGGTGGAAGGAGAAGGAGAGAATTGATTCTATAGTGTTGTCCTCTGACCTACACACACACACACACACACACACACACACACACCACATAGCGATTCTAATGCTGATTATAAACTCAGTAACAAAAACAATATGGTACTGGTGAAGGGTTAGGTCAGTGGATTCATGGCACACAATAAAGAACGTCAGAAACAGCCATCCAGAGAGCTGACTCAGCGGCTAAGAGCACTGTTACTCTTTCAGAGGATCTGGGTTCAATTATCAGCACCCACATACATGCAGGCAAAATACCCACAATCATAAAAAAAATGTTTTTAAGAAAGCAATACAGAAAAACAGGCTCACACAAAGAAAGCCAATTGCTTCTTAACTAAAGTAGCAAAGGAAATTCAATGCAAAAAGAATAGTCTGTCCAATAAAGAATGGTTAAAAATAAATAAATAAATAAGCCAACAATGTAAAATTTGCATCCACCGAAGCTCCCAGGCATGGTGGGAATGCAAAAATGCACAGCCACTTTGCAAAACACTTGAAATTTCTTTTCTGGCTTCCCTCTCCCATCTCCTTTCGATTCTGGGATCAGAAGGGCCTTACCTATGCTAGACAATGCAATATCTTACTAGTTAAGCCTTTAATACAATCTAGCAATCCCACTACGCGTTTACCTAAGAAAACCTACATTCACACACAGAAGCCTGTGTGTGCTTTTACCAATGGATTTCATGCCCAGTGTGTCAATTAATGAGCAAACAGATTGGGAAACACCTCGGCCATAGAAGAAATGAGCCAGTGATACACACAAGACCTTAGATGAGCCACTAGAGCAGTGGTTCTCAACCTGTGGTTCGCAGCCCCCACAAAGGTCGCATATCAGACATTGTGATCCACAACACTAGCCAAATTACAGTTATGAAATAGCAATGAAATTATTTTATGGCTGGGGGTCATTGTAGCATGAGGAACTGTATTAAAGGGCCACAGCGTTAGGAAGGTTGAGATCTAGAGGCCAGGGCAATATCAAATCCAGACTCAGTGCTGCAGCCTTGGCAAGCAGTTAGTTACACGGCATCCCAGGAAGGCTGACTCAGAAATGATTGACAAGGAGTGGCCCATAGAATTCGGAAGGCGATGAAACTTAATTTTTCATATGTATAGGAGGGTGCACCTGAGTGCAGGTACGCACGAGGGTACCGGATCCCTGGGAGCTGAAGTTCTACAGTTTGAAGAGCTTGACATGGATGCTGGAAACCAAACTCAGGTTCTCTGTGAGAGCAAGATGCACTCTCATCCGCTGAGCCATCTCTCCAGCCACCCCCCACCTTGGCAACTCATCTCCATTTTTGGAGACAGACCTCACTATGTAGCTCTGGCTAGCCTAGAACTCTGTGTAGTACGCTATGTAGACCAGATTGGCCTCAACCTTATGGCAACGCTCCTGCCTCTGCCTCTGCCTCCAAGAACTAAGATTAATGTCACTCTGGCTCTGGTTTGAATTTAGTAATGTAAGTTTTGTGTTGTTTGTTTGATTTTAAACAAAGGACAAAACAGTCCCACACATCAAGTCTGGCATCTGGACACCTGCTCCACTCTAGCTTCCTAGCTCCATGCCTCAGTTCCCTTATCTGTGGTGTAGAAACAGCACAGAGCCCACCTGCTGCAGTCACAGAGCTGGGATGCCCTGCTGGCCCAGAGGCCAAGTCTCTATGCACACTTTTTTTTGAGGGGATGGTAGGTTTCAACAGGGTTTCTCTGTGTAACAGCACTAATTGTCCTGTAACTCACTCTGTAGACCAGGTTGGCCTGGAATTCTCAGGGATCTGCCTGCCTCTGCTTCTCCTGGGGTTAAAGGCGTGTGCCACTACCACCCATTTGTTTGTTTGTTAGTTGGTTTGGTCCCCTCCCCCGCCCCATGCGCTTTTATCTCATCTAAACTTTCTTTCTTCAAGAGGATGAATTTAGCTTTCTTGCCCTCACAGACTGAGTTCCTTCGAGGGCAGGGTTCTCCAACAGATGGCCACTAAACCCTGCAGAGAACCCCACAGAACTAGCTTCCACCTCTCTGCCCCAACCAAGTCAAGCAAAAGCCAAGTTTGGGGCATTTGGCCCTGAACGTGCTCCCACATTCACCGGGAATTCAGGTGTGTGACACTAAAGCCACCAAGGAGCAAATGGCTCACTGCTTTCCCTCTGCACCAAGTAGGGATGCTAACCAGAGAACGGCAGGACAGGAACAGCATGCTCTATTTCTGGGGGCTCCTGGCGGATCCTCACATAGGCAGGAAAACAGCATTCACTGTGCCTGCTCTTGATCAGCAGAGTGACTTAAAACTGTCGTAGGAGATGTCTCAGATAACAAGATCTGCAGGTAACTGGACACGTTCATATGATTGGGGATACTGGGCAGGGAGAACACGAAAGAAAAGGGTCCAGGTGACCATTTGAGACACTCTGTCAATCTCCTCTGATACCAATGAAACAAACTATGACCCAAAATATCTTTTCTCATACAGGCAGAGGGATCATCCTGAATCAGAGACCTCTTGGGGACACACAGAATACCAACATGGTGACATCCTCTGGCACAACCGATGGTCAGTGACCTCTGTATAGATGAAGCCATTGTTTGACACCATTTTGATATGGAAGGTGCTCGCCTTACACAGACAAGGCCAAGAAGACCCGCCTAAAGTCAGATGAAAAGAAGCATGGGGCACCTGAATACGCGGTAAAGAGAATGGGAGGAGTGACGGTCCTTAATTGAATGTGAACTTACAGATCCCCAAATCTCTCCCTGGATCCAGCTGCTTACATACTCCCAGCTTTTCCTCTTCTAACCCCAAAATGGTAATTCTTCCCCAAATCGATCTCCTGGCAGCTGCTGAGATCCATACCTTGCCTGTCTTACAGTTTCCTCTGTTCAATGCCAGTAAGATGTCTTTGAGTTTCCTTCCAAACCTGTTTAAATCCTATTACCAACTCCAAGGCATGGTAATACATGCCTCTAAGGCCAGCACTTGAGAGGCAGGGGCAGATGGATGTCTGTGAGTTCAAGGCCAGCCCAGTCTATAGAGCAAGTTCTATATCAGCTAGGGCTTGAAAAGACCATAACTGGTAAACAAAAATTTACCAATTTTTTTTGTCTCTTGTTGAGACCAAGAACTTCAAAAGGGGCCCTGTAGGCACTACTGACTCAGAGAGAACACCTCCAAAAACAGAAAACTATGTATGGTGGTAAACAGGCATAATGCCTGCACTCTGGAGGCTGAGATAATACAGGGATCTCAAGTTCAAGACTAGCCTGGACTACACAGCCAAGACTCAAAAAAAAAAAAAAGAAAGAAACAAGTGAGACAGACGGGGGGGGGGGGGGGGGGTCAAGAGTGGATTTAACATTGAGGCCCTGGCTCCTACCCCTATACATGAACACGGCTTCCTTGGTCATGTAATCTCTCTCCTGGGGATATTTGCCCTGCTGATTACACCACAGTCAACCTAGAATACCTGGCAGGAACTTCCCATTTCTGAAATGACTTGCCTACTCCTGTTTTACGCTTGATTGAACTTCCTCAGCTCTATAGCTTCCCTGCCTATAAACCTAGAAACAGGGGCACCTGGCAGACTCCCAGGGACCCCCACACACCCCCAACTAATTAGGCTTGTTTTCTGCCAGAACATAAGGGCAGCTCTAACCCTTCCTCAGGCTCAGGGTCTGCCAGGAGCCAGACACATCTGCTTGCATCATCGCTACCTGTTACCATAATGACAGCCGAATGAATGTTACATAATTGAAATGATGTTAAAGCGAATCTATGGCTAAAGCAAGTGAAACATTTTTTTTGGGGGGGAGACTTATTTTTAGCCAGGCCTGGTGTGGTGTCATGCACACTCAATCTCAGTTAGCACTCAGAAGATGGAGGCAGGGGGACCTCTGTGAGTTCGAAACCAATCTGGTCTACATAGAGTTCTATTCTGTTCCTGCTCTGGCTTCACAGTGATACACTGTCTCACAAAATAAACGGGGCAGGGGGGGGGTTTCCGGTGGTCCTGGCTGTAATCCAGACTGACCCTGAACTCACGGATATCCACTCAAGAGCTAGGATTAAAAGCATTTGCCGTAAAGCTAGCTATTTTTACTTTTTATCGTGTGTGTTTGTGTGTCTGCACATGCGTGTGTCTACACATGGGTGTGTCTGGATGTGGGTGTTTACACAAGAGCATGTGTGCCCATGGAGGCCAGAGGCATTTGATTCCCAGAAAGTTGGAGTTGCAGGAGGTTGTGACCCACCCCATCCGGGTGCTGGAGATTGAGAGAGCCGGGAGCATTCTGCCTCCTTCCTAGCCCAGAGTGTTGAGACAAGTGTTCCAAAGCAAACCAGACCTGCTGAAGTCGGTACTAGACAACTGCTAACGAGGCCCAGTGTCTGAGGCCTGTAAAGGGTCACAGTTCGCGGCCTGCCTGGCTCTCAGAAGGACGCATTCATGCCAGCACATGGAAACATGGAAGAAGTCCCCAGTGGCTCTCTCTCTCTCTCTCTTTTTTTTTTTTTTTTTTTGGTTTTTCAAGACAGGATTTTTCTGTGTAACAGCCCTGGCTGTCCTGGAACTCTGTAGACCAAGCTGGCCTCAAACTCATAAAGACCCCCCCTGCTTCTGCCTCCTGAGTGCTGGGATTAAAGGTACGTGCCACCATCGTGGGGCTACCCAGTGGTTACTTCTGTGGTAGACTAGAGCCTGGGCTGGGAGAGAAGCAACTTCATGTTCTATCTTTTCGTTATTCTGTGGTAGACTAGAGCCTGGGCTGGGAGAGAAGCAACTTCATGTTCTATCTTTTCGTTATTCTGTGGTAGACTAGAGCCTGGGCTGGGAGAGAAGCAACTTCATGTTCTATCTTTCCGTATAACGAAAACGTTTACCATGTGCATGGATTATGTATTAAGTATAAATAAAACTGCCAAGCCTGAGAAGACCAAAGAAGTAGGTGCTAGCTGGAAACATGCCAGAAACATGCTGGCACACAGAGACAGGATGGGACAGGGAGTGTCCTCTCCCCTTGACCTTAGCCCTTCTGATTGGGCCATCTAGCTCTAGCACCATCGTTAATGTCCTCAGGCTTACACTGCAGGTTTGTCGTCTATCTTGCCACCTGGCAATCGCCACCTTTAAAAAATATGAAGTCCCTATTACTTTAACAAAGCAATGCTCCCTGTACCCAGGATTCCACAGTGAAATAAAGTTCCCTTCAAGCAGGGAGGGACCTGATTCTAGCAAGGAAACAAACAGCAGTCAAATATGATAGGGGGAAGGGGAAAAAAGCTGACTGGAAAAGCATACTAATTGCTATTGAGACCAGGAAGAAGGTTGGTCTTAGAACTGGACTAACCAGGAGCCCAGCCTGTCTGATGTTGAAGCATGAGATCTATCTGGTGCTCAGTCCCCCAATGCTGCTCCTGTTAGGGAAGGACATACCCAGAGCCTCACCCTGAGTGCCCCACTCTTACCCAATCTCTGGGGACTAGGTGCTGTTCTAAACCCTCTCAGAACACGAGGCTTCCTCGAAGCTTCCAAGTATGGACTTTGGCCATCTTCAGTTAAGAGGGCGTGGTGACCATGGTGGAAGGGCAGTGAAGTGTGGAGCTCCCCAGCCTGCCTGCTGTCGCGCGCACGCGCGCACACACACACGCGCGCGCGCACACACACACACACACACACACCCTCAGTCAATGCTTGGGCAAGGATCTCATGGTGTCCCAGGAGTGGCGCTTGTGAGTGGTAGGGGATCAACTACTCAGGGATCCAGCTACTAGGAAGTTGCTTGTGTGTGAGCGCCAGGGTAGCGGTAGGTCTGTTTTAGGAGTTCCAGCTCGTAGGGACCCTGCTGCTGAGGAGTCCCATTATAGTGAGGTCCTGCTGCTGGGGTTGGGGGCGGATGGGGGGGAAATCACACTCGCGGTTTGCCCTATACTGGGTTCTACTGCTGGGGAGTCATGCCACGAGGGCTCTAACTGCTGCAAAGTCGCTCTACAGGAGGTCCGGCAGTCCAGAGGTCGTGCTCGGGATCGCGCCACAGTGGGTCTGGCTGCTGGGGGAGGTCACGTTTGGTTGAATGGCTGCTATGCCAGCCAGCATCAGGCCTCTCACCTGTCAGGCTTTTTCGGACCCCGCCGCTTCCCTTTAGAAGTTTGGACCATTTGATCGCCCTCTTGGTGAGTATCACCAGGTACGTGGAAAAAAATTCTTCATAAGCCACATAATCAAAGTCTTCGGGCCTTTCAAATCCATACGGATCGATCCTACAAACCACAAAAAGAACCTGTTTCCCGAACCAAGTTTCCGCGCCCGCAAGGATGCGGCTGGGGTCCAGGATCTCCGCCACCCGACACCCTTCGGTTCTCTCCTCAGTCCATCCTTGGCCCGCCGTCCCTCCCTCTCTTCCTCCCCTCCTCCATCCCTTCCACTCCTCCGCCCCTCATTCCCCTCTCTTCTCTCCTAGGACCAGAGCGCGTCCCCCGCGCAGCAGCGATCGGCTCAGATCCAGTCCCGGGCGGGCGCCCGGCACCCCGCGCGCGGCCTCCGCACCTACCTGGGCACCCGAGCCCGCGCCGCCTGCGCGCGCTCCGCGGGATCCATGCGGAGAAGGGCGGCCGACCGCGGGACTCCGATGCAGCGCAGCCCAGAGCGCTGGACCCCCGGTGCGCAGCCGGCCCCGGGGCGCGCGAGTGCTTCCGGCGGGGGCGTGGCTGAGACGGGGGCGGGACGGGGACTAGGGGTGGAGCCAGTGTGGGGGCGGGGTGGGTGGGTTACTGGGCGGGGCTGGGGTGGGGGCCCTGTGGGCAGGGGAGGGCCTAGGGACTCCGGGCGCCCAGACCGGGTGCACCTGCTGCAGCCGGGCTCTAGGGATCCCAAAAGTCATCGAGATGGAAACCTTCGCCGAGCTTGGAAGACCGGGATCCACTTTGCAGTCGTCTAAGACTCCTTCAAGCCTCAGTGCCTGGCTGGCTGGACTTTGGAATTGAAGTCCCTACGCAGAAAAAGAAAGTCTTTTCTTTTTTAAAAATTATTACTTTTCTCTCTTCCATTTCAAGGCTGAGAACAAGCGACTTTGAAGGCCACCACCTACGGATGTGCTCTTCTCCAAACCTCAGAACCTGAGGTCTAGCCTTGGAACAAGTCGCCGCCACCTCACTGCCTCTTCTCGCCTGGAGAAGTACCAGGGGCCGCGCTACCGCAGGGGCATAGTGCCATGGTCCTGGCCTCCTTTTGCCACGGTCCCCATCGCCCGCCGTCAGGTTCTTGAGATTTCAGACTCCGGGCACGGAAACCGGCGGAGCGCTTTTCTTAGCGAGGTGAAACCTGAGGAGACTTCTCCGGGTTGTGATTATCTACATGCTGAGGTAAAGCACCCTGGGGTCAGCGGTGGGGCGGATCGGACATCTCAGAAGCACTTTTTGTGTGTGTGGTGTTCTGTCCTGAGCCCCTGACAGCTGCCTGCCTTCTAGATGTCCCTTATGAAAAAGTCCGTGAAATTTGCTGGCTGTGGTAGGAATGACCCTCAGCTGGACTTTGGGAACTAACCTGGGCTAGTTAGACACCTCAAAGAAGTGCCTAACAGGAAGCCCGCGGGGAGTATGCGGGTGGGGATTAATAGAAATTTGGCTGGTCCATTGGGGACACTGGTGCTGGTGCACAGCACTGTTCTCCATACACCCCCAGTGTAAATGAACCTGACTTCAATGCTAAGAATAGAGACAGCACCCCAGTGGGACCCTGTCTCTCAGTACATAGGTATCTCTAGGCCTTTGTTTCATTTTCTATCGGTTGTGAGACCACAGTAAGACAGATGGAGAGAACATGGGTTTGTTTTTATTTTTTTAACCCTCTCCTTGTTTAGGATTAAAGGCATGAGCCTCGATGTCTGGCCCCATCTTTCTTTTAGAATACAGCAAGAAATGAACCTGGGAATCCAGATAGAGCCACAGCCAGTGGGATTTAGTGCTGGCATGAACAGAACCTCAGATTCCAGCTCCTGGGGAAAACTTGCAGAGACCAGGTCAGCCTAGTAGTGAATGGCTTTTTAACACCAAGCGTCCATTCTCCCGGAACTGGCAGCCCTGCCCGTGCTCTGGCCTTGGCCTTTCCCTCTCGGGAACTCAGACACACGGCAGGACTTCATCCTTTCCCATTCCTGACTTCCCTCTTGGCCTAGCCGCACAGGGCTGGAGTGCTGTCCACCAGGAGACCGCCTACACCTTTGCTCGTCCTCTCCCTCCTCCTCCTCGGCCATTTATTTATGTATTTGGGTCTTTCGTTTTTTGAGACAGGGTCTCTCTATGTAGTCCTGTGTCCTGGAGCTTACTATGTAGACCAGGCTCGCCTTGAACACACAGCGATCCTCCTGCCTCTGCTTCCTAAGCCTATTTTGGTTTCCTCCCTGAGATGGTCTGTCGCAGTCAAAACAAATGAAAGAGACAAAACTCAATTCTGACAGCCCACCTCCTTGTCCCTTTTCTGTGTCCTGCTCTGACCCCTCCCTCAGCATCTTCGATACCCCTCTCTTGGCAACTCCTGTCCTTCTGTTGATGGAGCTTGGGAATCCGACCTCGGTCCTTCCTGTGGCCCTGATGCAGACTAGGAAACATCCATGGGCCTTCTACACTTGAACTTGAGAATAAAGGCATACTCTCCACTGAGAGAGTTTTGTGGCCAATGTGACCACAGGGTGGGATGCTGGCCCTAGCCAGTTAGTGAGGTAAGAATAGCTGCCCTGTAGGAAGAATGGGGAGGGAAGATATCTGGCTCCCACTGAGGGATGAATATGACCCACTTGTCCCACTAAGCACCTACATGGGACTAGAAGACCTAAAGGCCACATGGTCCTGATTCCCCCTCAGACCAAGTATCTTAACATAGCCTGACCCACAGTGGCCCACGGTGGTTGACCATACCCTGCCCAGTCCTAAGCCACCCTTTGAGGCATGTGATCACTTCAAGGCCTTGGATGGGCAGCCCTGGACAGTGAAAACTCAGGACAACGACCCAGAATCTGAGAGAAATCTAGCCTTGCTTCAGGAGTTAAGCGTTTCTGAGGCTATTCCGTCAGACTAACAGAAAGCAATATTCAAGATGGATGGATGGGGTACTGGTGTAGAAGAATGAAGATGGTAGCAACTGAATCCACAGGCATATCTTCAATGCCTTGGAGAGGTGACAAGCTGGACTCTGGATGGGGCTTAAGGAGCCTCACCTCTCGAGAATGTGTGGGTGATTCAGCTTTCTTGTCTAGTGAGTATTTTCTCACGTGTGGGATTTTATTTTTATTTTTGCAGTTCTGGAGACTGAATCTTGGGGTTCCTGCTTGATAAGCAAGTGCCCGACCACTAAGCTTTTTACTTTTCCTTTTGAAACAGAGTCTCCCTAAATTGGCCAGATTGGCCTTGAACTCACTCACTAATCCAGGCAGCCTTTCGTGATCCTTCTGCCTCAGCCTGGGATGACAGGCCTACACCCCCAGGCCCCCCGCTGATTTTGATTTTTAGCTCATGGTTTTAGGTCTAGCCATCGTGGCCTATAAGTCAGGGCAGCAAGAATCTGAAGCAGTTGATTGCATTGCAGTCAAGAAGCAGAAGCCAATGAATGTTTGGACTCAGTTTAGGTGGTGGTTTAAATGAGAAGGACCCCCAGAGGCTCATGTGTTCTAATGCTTGGCCCCCAGTTGGTGGAACTGTTTGGAAGGATTAGGAGGTGTGGCCTTGTTGGAGGAGGTGTGTCACTGGGGTTGGGCTCTGAGCCCAGGCCATTTCCAGTTAGCTCTCTCTGTCTCCTACTTGAGGATAAGGATATCAGCTCTCAGCCACTGTTGTGATGCCATGTCTGCCTGCACGCTGCCATGCTCCCCACCATGATGGTCATGGACTTGAATTCTCTGGGACTATGATCTCATTAAACTCTTTTATAGGTAACCTTGGTCATAGTTTCCTATCAGAGTCTACTTTTGCCTTTTTAACAAAAAAGTATTTTTATTAATAATTCTTTGAGAATTTCATACATTCACACACAAAAAAATATTTATTTATTTATTTATTTATTTATTTATTTATTTATTTGTGGTTTTTTGAAACAGGGTTTCTCTGTGTGGCTTTGGAGCCTGTCCTGGAACTCTCTCTGTAGACCAGGCTGGCCTCAAACTCATAGAGATCCACCTGCCTCTGCCTCCTGAATGCTGGGATTAAAGGTGTGTGCCACCACCGCCCAGCCATACAAAATATTTTTATATTCATCCATAACTAATCTACATAGCTTTTCCCACCCTTCCCAACTTTTGTCTTCTTTTATCTTTTATTTATTTATCTATTTATTTATTTAAAACAGGGTCTCACTCCATCACCCTGGATGACCTAGAACTCTGTATGGAGACCAGACTGGCCTCAAAATAATAGAAATTCAGTTGGGTGGTGGTAGCACATGCCTTTAATCCAAGCACTCAGGAGGCAGAGGCAGGCAGATCTCTGTGAGTTTAAGGTCAGTCTGATTTACAGAGTTCCAAAACAGGCTCCAAAGTTACCGAGAAACCCTATCTTGAAAAACAAAAACAAAACAAAACAGAACAAACAAAAAACAAACCAGAAATTCACTTGCCTTAGCTTCCCAAGTGCTGAGATTAAGGGTGTGTGCCATAACACCTGACCCTAAGATTTATTTTAAATGAGTGTTTCCCATGTGTGGGCATGAGTGCTAGATCCCTTTGAACTGACGTCACAGATGGTTGGGAGTCACCATGTGGTGGCGCACGCCTTTAATCCCAGCACTCGTTAGGCAGAGGCAGATGTATCTCTTTGAGTTCGAGGCCAGACTGGTCTACAAGAGCTAGTTCCAGGACAGGTTCCAAAGCTACAGAGAAACCCTGTCTCGAAAAACCAACAAACAAAAATTGATGTTGGACTTTGTTTGAGCCCTTTAGCTTGGAAAAAGAGCACCTTCTGATTTGTGTTATAGGAAATAGTTCCTTGCCTATGTGCTGTGGGTGAGACTGGCCACAGCCCATGTGACAGGCCAGACATAGGTCCCTCCAGCCCCACCTCTGACTCATAAAATCTGTGCAGGTGTCTTTGCTGAGCCACAGGCCTCTCTATCCCTCACCTTTACCCTACCCGGAGCAGGGCCCCTCTGGCTAACCTTTACCCAACCCCACATGCTGCTCTTGTGATTTTTATTTTTTTTTATTTTTTATTTTTTTTATTTATTTTTTTTAGTTAAAAATTTTTACATTTTTTAAATTTTTTTTTATTTTTAAAATATTTATTTATTATGTATACAGTATTCTGTCTGCTTGTATGCCTGCAGGCCAGAAGAGGGCACCAGACCTCATTACAGATGGTTGTGAGCCACCATGTGGTTGCTGGGAATTGAACTCAGGACCTTTGGATGAGCAGGCGATGCTCTTAACCACTGAGCCATCTCTCCAGCCCCGCTCTTGTGATTTTTAAAAATAATTTGTTTATTTTTATTTTATGTGCTCTGGCGTTTTGCCTGCATAAGGGTGTCCAATCTTAACATTGCAGACAACTGTAAGCTGCCATGTGGGTGCTGAGAATTGAACCTGTGTCCACTGGGTAACCGCTGAGCCTTCTCCCCAGGCCCTGCTCTTCTGATTTGAGTGCCGTTCAGAAGAAAACCCCAGTCTGTGGATCCTGTATCATATCCTTGCTGCGAGGATGGCCAGAGCTTCCATGCATTACTGTTTTCTTAAATTTGTGTTTATCCCTTACTGCCCCAGCCGCCAACCACCATCAGCTCTCAGCATCTGTGAGTTTGGCAGGCTCTCTAAAAACTTGACAAAAAGCCGGGCGGTGGTGGCACATGCCTTTAATCCCAGTACTTAAGAGGCAGAGGCAGGTGGGCAGGCGGATATCTGTGAGTTTGAGGCCAGCCTGGTCTACAAGAGTTAGTTCCAGGAGAGGCTCCAAAGCTACAGAGAAACTCTGTCTTGAAAATAAAATAAAAAAATAAAATAAAATAAAAACTTGACAAAAGGCCGGACGGTGGTGGCTCACGCCTTTAATCCCAGCACTCGGGAGGCAGAGGCAGGCGGATCTCTGTGAGTTCGAGACCAGCCTGGTCTATAAGAGCTAGTTCCAGGACAGGCTCCAAAACCACAGAGAAACCCTGTCTCGAAAAACCAATTGACAAAAGTATAAAGAACATAAAGTCTGCTAAAGATGCCCCAGCTGACGGGGACTGGGAGCAGCGTGGGGCAGTGCTACCGACCAGAGGTAGAGCGTTTGCCTTGACACCCAGCACAAGGACGAACAGATAGAAACAAGCACCAAGCTCTTCAGCTGAATGAGAAGGAGGAGAATCACACCACCCTCTGTGTGCCCAGGGAATGAGCCTCTGGGGAGATTTTTGCTTGGATTTGAAATTTTCCATCCCTCCCTTGGAAGGAACCTTTGGCTTCCACCCCAGCCCTGTTCCCTGGACAGCTTCCGACTGTAGAAATGAGGTGAAAATCCACCCCTCCAAATGTTGGGGTCCTGAGGGGCAGGGTGGAGGTCACACTTGTCTCTGCGAAGTGCTCAGGTGTCCAGAGCAGTGGGGCAGTTAGTGCAGAGCCATGGGTAAGGGACAAATGGGTCAGCATAAAGGGGGTGACCCCAGTGACCCCAGAAAGTGACTAAATTTTGCGTGTTTTTAATCCCAGCATTTACAAGTCATGGGGTAAGTCTGTGACCTCTAGACCAGTTTGCTCTACAGGTCTACATACTGAATTTCCGGATCCCGGCAGGATGCCAAGATCATGGCCTTTCCTTCAGAGCCCTCAAACTCCCTCTTAACACTTTATGCGAGGCCTAAGTGGGACCCAAGACTACAATCCCTGGGGCCATATAAGCAACCTCTTCAACCTGGCCACAGGGTCGTAGGATATCCGGGCTGGCCCAGCTTAGCTGCACTGTGGAAGTGACTTCAGTAGGTCGTATGGCTCACAGGAGTAAGAGCGGTGGTAGCAATGTGGCCAGCCTTGGGTCTCTTGAGCTGGTGACTTTATCCCTGTCAGACGCTGAACTCTCCAAACTCAGGGGCTTCCTTGATCCAGAAGGCACTCTCAGAGCCTGACAGTCCCTCCCTGGAGATTGTATACAAGAGGACTGTGAAGAAAGAAAACAGGTTTGGGGTGGTGAATGGATGGGGCTTGGGGAGGCTGGGTGGGTCCAGGTCTCCCAGTTCCCTGAGCAGAGTCCCTAAAGGTTATCATAAATCAGGGAGCTGGCTCCACATGCAGCTTGTAAAGCAGACTAACCCTTCTTTTTCAGTTTATTAGTGTATGTTAGTCATACAAAATAATGGGTTTTGTTTTGACATTCATGTATGCACAGAATGTGCGTTATAACTTGCTGGTCCAGAGCTGATCCCAGTCCATGTAGGCGGAGCCTACTTCCTATCAGCCCCACGTGGGGTGGAGAGGGCAGGAGGCATGGGACCCACATGAGCATCATTCCCCTTTAAAGATGCCACACTAGCCTTGGCAACATCTTGAAGGCCAGAGAGAGAGAGAGAGATTTGAGATGAAAGTCCCTGAAATTGCAAATCCCAGGGCTTTCAAGGCGGAGACAGGGGAATTGCAACTTTGAGATCAGTCTCAAGGGGAAAAAAGAAGAGGAGGAGGAGGAAGAGGAGGAGGAGAAGGCAGAGTTATTCTTCCTGGCAACGGGGCAGACAACCTCCTGAGAATTCCCTGGGGAAAGGATGACCTTCTCTCTGGTTCAGAGTCTGGGTCACTGAGGTTCCTTTCCTCTGTGCAGCACGACCAGACAGACCAGAACCTAGTGGCCAGTTTTCACCCAAGCCAAAGGAAGAACACTTTGGTGGCCCAGCAGAAGGCCTATCATCCAAATACCTCCACCACATACACCTTGCAGCCCCTCCCATGGCTCCAGGATGCCTGGACGATACCATGTTTCTTGAAATTGAGAAGTGCTCTAGAGAGTGTGTGACTTGATATTCCTTCTTTTCGGATATGCTGAGTTCACCCTGGTAGAGTACGTGTGTAAAACATAAAAGCCCTGCAGTTTGGTGGTGGAACACACCTTTAATCCTAGCATTTGAGAGGTAGAGGCAGGTGGATATCTGAGTTCCAGGCCAGCCTGATCTAGTGATGGAGTTCCAGGACAGCCGGGGCTACAAAAAGAAACGCTATCTCAAAGAACAAAAGAACAACCACCAACAAAATCCAGCAATAACAAAAACAGTAAAACCCTAAACATGTTTGCTTACCTATGAAATGGGTACTGAATAGCCCGCAGTCCGGACATTGCTTTCATAAGGAGACACTCCAAGTGTCTGGAGCAGCAGGTGAATGCAAGCTCATCTCCTTCACTCCAGGATACAGTTCTCTCTCCTTTTAAAGACCAAGCATTAACTGTATGTGGAAGGTGCAGGCAGGAGGGACCAGAGTTGAGGACTAGCCTCAGCTACATGGTGAATGTGGACGAAATTTCCCAGAAAGAAGCTGCATTTTCGAGACAGGGTCTTTTTTTTTTTTTTAGTTTTTTCGAGACAGGGTTTCTCTGTGGTTTTGGAGCCTGTCCTGGAACTAGCTCTTGTAGACCAGGCTGGTCTCGAACTCAGAGAAATCCGCCTGCCTCTGCCTCCCGAGTGCTGGGATTAAAGGCGTGCGCTACCACCGCCCGGCGAGAAGCTGCATTTTCAAACGGCACCTTCTGCGAGGCTGTTTAACTGATTGGAACAGCCAATGATTGTGAAGAGGTTGGGATGTTGCCAGTTCAGAGCCAAATTATCTCAGGTCATCTTTAACACCTCCTAAGAGACCTAGCAGCTCTGTGGCCTGGAGGTGAAACACTTGGGATGTGCAAATGGAGCGCCCATTCCTTCTGAACGCACTCCCCAGCCCCACAGCTCCAGTGTCCTCAGAAGTATCTGAAGCCCAGAGCAGAGTTTTTTTCCATTCTGCCAGAGCCAGCCTCCCCATGCTTCCACCAACGTATTTGAAAAGCATCTTGATTTATTTTTTATGACTTTTATTATTTATTTATGACTATATTCTGTTACTAGATGAACTTCATAACGCTGCTTCCACATGGTCACATGGAGTTTAGAGGAAGCTACATCTGAGTTCCCAGGTTACTGTCACTCATATTTGGCTCCAAAAATAATATTGCTTATCTCTTTTGAGAGGGAAAATTATGTGGGTTTTTTTTTGTCATTTTTATTTGGTTTTTGTTTTTTTGTTTGTTTTTCAAGACAGCCCTGTGTAGCCCCCGCTATCTTAGAACTCACTCTGTAGATCAGGCTGGTCTTGAAACCATAAAGATCCTCCTGTCTCTGTTTCTTAAGCACTAAGATTAAAAGTGTGGGCCACCACCATCCCTGAGAGTTATGGTTTTGATTTGACATGAATTTGAGCCCAGCCTGAGCTCTTGAAACATGAGGTCCTGTCTCAAATTAAAATAATAAAAAATAAAACAGCTGGTAAGAAGGCTCCAGAGGTAAAAGTGCTTACAACACAAACCTCTTGACCCAAGTTCCATCCCTGGAGCCCACATAAAAAAAAAAGCCAGATTCAAGTAATCCTAGTGTAATGTGCTATAATCCCAGCCCCTCTCCATCAAGACGGAAGGGGGAGACAGGAGCTCTTGAATACACGACATGACAGAAATAGCAACGGAGTCTCCACCTGAAAAATCAAGTGGCAGAAGAGAACGGGATCTTAAAAATTGTCCTCTGACCTTCACACACACGCTCTGGCACCACACTCACGTGAGTACACACATGTGCACACACAATAATAATAATAGTAAGATAAAATGTTGAACTAGATTAGGCATAGCTGGTCATGGTGGCTCACGCCTGTCCTAAGGATGCTAAGGCAGAGGGATTTTGAATCTGAGGACAGCCTGGGCCGTGCAGTGAGACTAAGCCTGGAAGAAGTACTGAGAGGAGCAGGGTAAGGTTTTGGCTGCTGTCTTCTGGGGGTGAGCAGCCAGCCTTGGCAATACATGTTTAGACACAGAAACAGCTTTTGTGTGTCAACACCGCATCTGGCTCTCTGGCCGTGCCACTGAACGGTGACTAAGCACATTTGGAAATGGGAGCCAGTGGAAGAAAGCTTAAGTGAGATCCTTAAATAGGAAACCGTGTCAGACTTGAAAATGCCGCAAGGAGGCATGGAGAAAGGCTCTGTCCAGTTCCCGGGGCGGGTCTGTGTCTGGGTGGGTTTAACAGAATCCCGGTGATGTCAGACCTCCAAAAAGTGCAAAATTGTCAGCCTTGCCCTGTTCCTTTTGTAGCAGTCACCTGCTCCTCCCCTCAGGGAACATCTGTGCAGGGTCAAGAGGCTCCTCCTGCAAAGGGAATGCAGCTTCCGGGCCACTCCTCTGACAGCTTGCCAGGAGCCTGGAGAGGTCGGGCTCCTTTCCAGCCACACATTCTCCTTCCCTCTCCATTCCGAAGAAGTTTAATTTTTATTTATTATTTATTTGTTTGTTTATTTTTAATTTTTCAGGACAGGGTTTCTCTGTGTAACAGTCCTAGCTGTCCTGGAACTCTTTTTGTGGACCAGGCTGGCCTTGAACTCACTGAGATGAGATCCGCCTGCCTCTGCCTCCCAAGTGCTAGGATTAAAGGCGTGCGCCACCACGGCCTGTTTAATTTAATATTTTTTTGACTTGCATATAAAGTGACAGGTTTCCTCGTGGCATCTTCAGATATACTTATTTTTGGTTGATCCCCCCACAGTCCCTGTCCATCTCCCTGATATATTTATTTGTATATTTTATATTTGCTTTATTTATTTTGTGTGTGTGCACATGTACACATGGGTCATGCACGTGCAACATACACTTGTGAGGTCAGAGGTCAGCTCGCAGGAGACAGTTCTCTCCTGCCAGCTTTCTTTTCACCTTGTGGGACCTCCCTACATAGCCCTGCTGACCTCACACATTTGGGAATTCTTATGCCCAAGACTCTGGCTAGGATTACAAGCATGCACTGCCATAGCTAGCCATATTCTGGGCATTAGTGTCTGGGATGTAATCTTGGGAACAGGAGTGTCATAGAAACACAGTCCAAACACAGTGGGCAGTTTGGCCATTTGTCTCAGATCTACAACAGCAGCCTGGAATTTTCTCAGTGTAGGTTGAAACTGGTGCTAGGAAGCCAGGGACTGACCCAGATGAGACTGGGTTGATAGTGGTTCCTGCTCTTGGAGCAAGGTCAAAGCGTGAAGCTCAGCGTGCCCCCACTCCTAGAACTTGCACTCCTAGAACTTGCTGAGGCAACCTCGGTGGACAAACTCTGAGCACCGGAGTTCTGGGCTGTTTATTTTTAGGAATTGTTGGCATTCATCAACAGCCAGTTCCACCACTGCCGTTCCTTAAGCCAAGGTCTTACAGCTGTTCCCAAGCACAGGAGAAGATAGTGCCAGCTGTGCCCAGCTAATGCTCCCAGCCTTGCCCACCCCTACTCAACCCTGCCCACCAATGTCAGGGCGGCGCTGCCCTTTGTTTACTTAGGTTTACTTTATTTTAAAGTTACTTTGTATGTGCGTGTGTGTGTGTGTGTGCACGTGTGTGTGTAAGATGGTGCCCCTTGGAGCTGGAGTTACATGTGAGCCTCTCAACACGGATGCTGGGGTCCAAGCTCCAATCCTCACAATTGAGCAGCCAGTACTCTTTAACCGCTGAGCCGTCTTTCCAGCCCATACCCTCTTTAATCGCAGAATGCATACAACGACATCTGGAGCTTCCTGAGTGTGGCCTCACAGAGCTGTGCACCTGCCGCCACTATCCCCATCTTCCCACAGTGCACCGTGGCGTCTTGGCACACCCCACAGTTCTCTGCAGCCAGCAGGGCCACTCCAGTGTGCTGTGTCCATGCTAGGCGCCTCACGCGATAACATCCTCCTCACTTTGTGTCTTTGTATTTCCCTCATCTTTTTGTTACCAAGGGTGATGTAAGCAGTAAGACTAGGTGGCTTCTGTGGACACTTTTGTAGCTTTTGTCTCAAGGGAGGCGTTCACCAGATGCATGTTGGCTGATCCTTTTCTTCCGAGTTATTGGACAAGCTCCTGTTTGGTAGGTAAGTGTCTACGGAAGAAGCATGCATCAAAGGAGACCCTGAGGAATGTCCTCAAGGGGCTCAGCTGCAGCGCCCGCCTGGAGTGCCTGACAGTACAGTACTACTCCTGTATTGCGGCACCTGCACTACAGGACCATTCGCGAGCCGCGGGCAAGGGCCTGGAGATTGAAACACACAGACTCATAGAGACACAAGTCATCCTTGAGGTCAGAATACCCCAAGAATGCCCCCTTTATTGTGTCCAGGGGCAGCTTATATAGGGACAGCCACACCCCAGCCGAACGCACCAGAAACCATTCCCCTGCCATCAGGAACTCCTGAGGGTCTCGTGCTCTGAGCAGCCGTAGGCACTCAGATCAGGGGAAAACAAGTTGTTTACAAGAAATTCAGGATCTGGGGGTTCATAGTTCCCAACACTCAGCAACTCAGGAAAATGCTGGGTGTGCAAATAAAATGTTCGGATTCTCTTTTATCAGAGTCATTGAAAAGATGGGCATATTTTCATCTTTACATTTTTTATTATATTTATTTACTTGTTTTGAGGGGAAACAGGACAGAATCCGTGGAGAGGTCAAGGAATGGTTCTCAGGTGCCAGGTCTCTCCTTCTGAGGGAGTAGAAGCTAAGAAAATAATATAAATAAATAATAAATAAATAAACCTAACAGGCAGGCAGACGGCAGGGAAAAGTTCACAGAGCCATAACCAAGATGGCGCACTTCCAGCTTCTTCCTCATCCTCCTGACCTGAAGACGAAGGCCTGGGGGGGAGGGGCAGGGACCGGTCCAAGCTGGTCAGATGTGTACAAGGCCTGTGCTGAACTTGTTTACCTGAAGCTGTGGGCCTACCAGAGCCCCCTTTCTTTGTTCAAGCAGGTCAGTCCAGTATCAGGGGAGGAGAACTTAGCCTGTGCTAGCTACCAAAACAAAGAACTTAAAAGACCCAGACCCTCCCAGAGGATTTGGCTCTCCAATGAAAAAAAAAAAAGAAAGAAAAGGAAGGGAAAGGACAGGACCGCTCTTAGGGATGGTGGAGGAGAGAGTTTATTACAGATTTGTGGGACAGAGCATAGTCAGCGTTAGGGACATCTGGGAGAGTCCAGAGTGGACAGGACCAGGCTGAACTGTGTCATGTGAGAGGGGGGAGGGGAAAGGAGACGGGAGAGAGGGAACCAGGTGTCACAGTCAGGAGGTCAAAGGTCCAACAGGGCAGGTAACCAGAAGGTTTGGATTGTATAGGGAAGAGCCTCTTGGGGACTGGCAGCCCAGCTGGAGAGCTCTGGGTAGAGGGCGGGGCACACCAGTCACACCCAGGAACAGGTAGGGACTGAGGGAAGCTGGGAGAACCTGTCGGCCAGGTCCAGTTGTGATGTGTTAAATGGGCACCTTGGCGGTTGGGCCTGGGTTTGAAACTTAATGGCTATCAGTCTCCTCTCTGTTTTGCAGGTAGTTCTGTGTTTTGTTGTGTGTGTGTATATACGTGTGTGCATGTGTTTGTTCATGTGTGTGCACGTGTGTACACATGTGTACACCCATATGCGTGCGTGTATGTGTACATACGTGTGCACGCATGTGTGTGTATGTCTGTATGTGTGCGTGTATATATGTGTGTACATCTGTGTGTGTATGTGTGTACAGCCGTGTGTGTATATATGTGTGTGCACAAATTCCTAGCCTGCCACAGCCTTGGTGACTGCAGAATCCCCCCTGTGGACAGGGCAGTCCGTGTTCACAGCAGCCTTGAAAAGCATGTTAAGAAAGGGTTCTTGTCACTACAGATGCTCCCAGCAATGGAAAGGTAGACAGCCCCCCCCCTGAGGCTCACAGAGCAGAGCCACCACAAAATCCTGCCCTCTGGGAGCATCAGATGGGTGAATTTTATTGTATATGAGTCTCATTTCTATACTAGGAGAAAGTGAGAAATTACCAGAATTAAAAGGCAGGGTGCCGGAGAGATGGTTCCATGGTGTGTTGTGTGAACTGACGGAGTTAAGATGAAGGCCCTGAGAGGAGTTAAGATGCAGCACCCTGCCCTGGGGCGTCTTTAGGAAACACCTCTCCCTAGAACAATCTTAGCTCTGTCAGCAGCTGTGTGAAGGTTTCTGACCATCAGCCTGCAGGAAGCAGACTAGATGCTGTGGTAAGGAGTGTCTTTTCCCTCCCACGACTCCTTGTTTTTCTCTGTCCTTGCACCCCACTTCAATCCCACTTCTCATTTCCATGCCAGGTCTCTGCCCCCATGGTCACCAGGTCAGAACTCTCGGGACAGAGATACCTCCTCCTAAGAAGAGATAAGCTCTGTCTGGGAATCACATGATGAACCCGACGCTTGCTGTTACTCCACAGCACACATAGGTGTTCCCTGGCCCTTGGAGCCTTCAGGAAGGGGTCACTGTGAGCTAGCATGTCTGAGCTTGGTTGTCTCCCCATTATTGCTCTAGCTGCCGTGTGGTACCTGTTCACTGGGGTGATCTGTGACTGCTGACCTCAGAAAGCCCCTAGACAGCTGTTTCTGCAGGCTGCCTCATCTGTGGTGACTTCACCTCACCCTGTGGTCTTCCGCTGAGCCGCTCAGGGGCAGTGAGGAGGCCTGACAGACAGCAGGAAGAAGGGGGGGGGGGAAGAGAGGACTTTTCCACCCCCCTAACACAGACAAAACCACAATACTGACATCTGCCAAAGAGGCCATCACAGAGGGCCAGGAAGCATGCCCCTCCACAGAGAGGCTGGTAGCTCGAGAAGACATCAGGCCAGGACATGGAAGGCCAAACCCCTGCCAGAGCTACACAGTAGGCACCGTGCCCAGCACTGTATTGAGTGCTGAATGCTTATGTCCAATTAGAGGTCAAGGTCTTGCATCCCCTCCTTAGAAACCCAGGCAATCAGTGACGTTCCAGAGCATAGAGAAGGGGCAAGAGTCTCGGGCGGCAGCATTGTCATCTGCGGAGGAGTCCTTGCCTGGTTTGGGGGACCTTCACTGGAGAATAATGCCCACTGTCATGCTGTGAGCTGGTGGGTCATGCTTTGTCCCCCTCCCCCGTGTAGCTCATTCATCTCAGTTTTATTCTGGCAAACCACTAGGCCACGGACACTGGTAGCAGTTGGATGGATCTACTTGTTGGATTTTCTTAATAGCAGTTGTGTCCTGGACCCCTGCCAATGCAGCCATCTGGAGGTTAACAGTGCCCCCTGGTGGCACAGAAGAATCGAGAGTCCCTGGAACCCAGGTGCGAAGTGGACAGCCACAGGTGGACCCCACGTGGCCTCGGGGACTCTCAGGCCCTCACAACGTCCCTGTCTCCCAGATGTAGAGAGCCCGAGGATGTGGAGAAAAGTCACAGGAGGGTTTCCCACTCCCTTTGTGTCAGTGGGGCTGACCAACTGGAATAACCCGCAGCAGAATTGTGTCAAAGATCCTCAACACATTCTTAGCAGGAGTGCTCAAGGGAAATTTCTAGCAGGTTACTGCGCGTTCTGGTGGATTTATAGATTCCACTTATGGATAATGAGTGGTGGGCTTCTGGATACATTGAGTCAGTTCCGCGCCAGGCAGCGGTGGGGCACACCTTCAATTCCAGCAGCAGGGAAGCAAAAGCAGGCTGATTTCTGGGAGTTCAAGGCCAGCCAGGTCTAAAGAGTGAGGTTCAGGACAGCCAAGACTACACATAGAAACCGTGTCACAAAAAACAAACAAAAAGTTCCTGTCGGAAACCGATCATAATCATTGTATAATAATTTTAGCAAATGGGCCAGAATTCAGCAGATGAACACATGAACATTCCCTGGTGCGGTCAGCACTTCTTCATAATGTTCAGGAACCTCACGACATCAAGCGTGAAGCTTCCAATAAGAGCTTTCAAATGAAAACATATCCCATAGAAAATTTGCATCATGGCTCAGTGACAGTGTTTTCCTCTCTAGACGAGAAGTCCCCACATCACCCCAAGCTCTGGTCACAGGGAGGTCCTCAGCTTGCTAGGTGCTGTCATGCTCTTGGTGACACAGGTGAGGCCTCCCACCCCGGGGACAGAGTCCCTTCTCATTTCAGAGTGAAGGGTTTTCCACCCAGCCCTTTATCATAGGCAGAAACTGACTGCCTTGGGGGGGGGGAGGTCAGTGGGTCGTACTTACTCCCCTCTTATTCTGTCTCCTTGGGTGGCCTAGGCTACTTAGACGTCATGCCACATTGTGTCCCCACTGAAGGACAACACCCTCCATCTAAGTGTGGACTGGAGACAGATTAGAAGAACCCACCTCTCTGGCTAAGAGTTAACACTGTCAAATGTATTGTTGGATGCTAAACGTTTATGATAAACTGTAATAAACCTTCATTGTAAGCACCCATTACACTTCATTGTAAGATGTTGAGAAGAGAGGTCCTGACCCCCAGTTGGCAGCTGGTGGACTTTTCCCGGTACCCCGGCTATACTGAGGAGGCAGTGTCAGTTGCACAGCCAGCTGGGCTTCCCTTGTGCGGTACCGGCTGCTTGGAGCACTCCAAAGAAGGCTTGGGGAAACCATATGATGATCGCAGATGCTCTTGGCTGAAGTCCTGAAGATACAGCTACAACCATTCCATCTGTGACTGACTTTACGCATCTCTGCACCTCATCAAACTTGAGGGAATCCTGCAGCCTCTCTACCCCCACCAGAGAAGGAACGCTTCCTCTGGTGGCCCAGCAGAAGGCCTGTGACTGGAGCAAATACTCTTTTGTTTGCACAGCAGGACGGCTGCAGGTTCTCATTTGCATGAGAGACTATGCCACAGTGGGCACAGATACTGCTGTTTCCATCAGAAGTTTGCCACGATTGGTACAAACACCCTTTCCTTGGCTCACTAGATGAGCAGGTTGGAAGATAACTTCCTAAGGGCCTTCCCTGGAGATGCAAATTTAGGCTTAATAAAATGCTTTTGTCAAGTGGTCTTGTCTGCTTTTAATAGAGTTGCTTGAGCTAAGAGCAGGAAGAAAAAAGCGACGGCAGGAATGGTAACCAACAGGCCTGGAACAGTGGCATTTATTCAGACAACTACATAAGGGGTGGAGCTAAGATACCAATAACCGCAGTGGCAGCAGCAACAACAGGATCCTGATCACACAGGCCCGGGAGCTGCAGTGCTAGTGATCACACAGGCCCGGGAGCTGCAATGCTAGTTGCTGCCAAGGGCTGAGGATTCATGACTTTTTAGGGTGCTGCAAGACCTGCCCACAATTTCCTTGCCGGGAGAGAGAGCAAAGAGCCTTAGTCAGTGAGGTCTCTAGACAGGTCCAGGGAAGATCCTGGGATGAATTTGTGCTGTGCACTGCGCCCCTGTGTCTGCGCTCTGTGCACTGGCACCCAGTTCACGAGCTTTGGGCAAGGGGGCTGGAGGTTAAAATACACAAACAGAGAGAGAGAGAGATAGTGACACGGGTCATCCTTGAATTCCCCAAGAATGCCCCCTTTATTGTGTTCAGGGGCAGATTATATAGAGATAGCCACGCCCCAGCCAAACCCACCAGAAACCACTCTCCTGCCATCAGGAACTCCTGAAGGTCTCGTGCTCGGAGCAGTTGTAGGCACTAAGATCAGGGGATTATAAGATATTCAGGATCTGGGGTCTCACTGCTCCCAACAGATTTGCTCTTCTTCCCCAGAACATGCTGAGGGCTTTTCTTCCTACATGTGGCGTGTCTGGACAGAGCCTCCATCCCTGCTGACCTGGTGCCAATATACCATGGAGTTGCTCGTTCCATGCAGAGCCCAGGCTTTGCCCTGCTGCGTTTTCTCCTCCCTTCATGGCTACTTTCTACACGATGCGCCTGTGAGCACGCCGAATGGTAAGTAAGAATTGTGTTGCTGTGGTCCACTTTATGCATAGAGCTCATCAGAGTGTCACAGATTGGCAGGAGGCTTGAGGCCCTTCTCTCCCCTGCTGGCAGTTGGTGCCTGCTTGTCTCAGAACTCTGAGAATTAGAAGGTTGCAGCCAGTCTCTTAGGCCACTGAGCTCACCATCGGAGATCTCAAACTCCCAGGACATTCATTAGATAAGGCGCTGTGTCCTGAACCAGCAGGAGAGTACCTTGGGAGGAGGGTTATGCTGGAGTAGCCTGAAGACTGTGCCTTCCTGGAGTGCCAGCTATGGGAAAAGGACAGGAATTTCTCATGATCAGGGACTGAGAAATGTCAGTCTTGTGCCGCATCCAATTCTTTCTTTCTTTCTTTCTTTCTTTCTTTCTTTCTTTCTTCCTTCCTTCCTTCCTTCCTTCCTTCCTTCCTTTCTTTCTTTCTTCCTTTCTTTCTTTTTTAACTTTTCTCTATGCGGGCATCCCTTTCTACAGTTTAAAGCTTTCATTTTCTCACCTGGAGGTGGCGCACGCCTTTAATCCCAGCACTCGGGAGGCAGTGGCAGTCGGATCTCTGTGACTTTGAGCCTGACCTGGTCAAAAAAAGTGCAGATATAAACGAGCTTTTAGATTATAATAGGAAATATAATTTATTTCCTTTTACAAAATTCCAGCTATACAATGTTAGTACAGATCCAAAGGAAACAATATAACAAAAATATTTTTTTCTGATTAATCTATTTCAGAGTCTTTATATACAAAGAAGGATAGAAACAAACTTAGTAGGTAGTCATGGGTTGATACATAGCTAAAATGGCATCTTTGATTAGAAGAATTGGTGGTGTTGACTCTGCCCAAGTCTGAGAGTGACGTGCCCGCGGAGCGTCTTACCCAGTGCAGTGTCTGCTGGCGGGCCGTGTAGCATGTATCTGCTGGGCTCACTCGCCAGCTGTCCTCCCTGGGCTGCAGGTCTGTGAACGCCTTGAGAGCCTGCAGCAGGGCATGAGCGGGTGAGTGACTCTTGTACCTTAAATCACCTGATGACTTAGGAGCTGAAATAAGTGGTTTTTAAAATCTGGATCTTATGCACACCACCCTAGGTCTCGGTTGTTTCCCACCTAGGACAACAGTCTGCCTGACAGACACCGCAATGAACTGTCTGCTGACCGGGTTTAGGCTTGGCAGTTGGGACATGCCCTAATTTCAACTAGAACCATATCAGATTGCTCACAGCCTTCCTGAACACCGGGCAGAGCTGTGTCACCCTTGGCCTAAAGGCACAGGCGACTTCACAGAGGCCGTGTGACCATTGGGGGGACAGGCTGACCATCCTGTGCTACCTGCAAGGGTCCTGCTGTATGACCTTACTTGCCCCCTCACCACAACTTCCAGGCCTATTTAAAGATAGCAGGAGGGAAAATGCTTACTCTTTTTTGTAAAAGTACTCCATCTTAAAACCAAACTGATGAACAAAAGCCTTCAGCAAAGTCCTGTTACTGATGCTTTTCAGAGGGATGCCCTTTGAGCATGCAATGTTTATCTCCTCTGTCTCTCATGCTTTTTATCAAATATCATCTCATGTCCTTTATGGAACAAAGCATATAATGAAAGAAAACAAGTAAATTGGTTTTGCACCTGTCTGGTGGGAGACAGCCAAACCTGGGCACTTCAAGGCTTATGGCCATTGCCCACCTCCATGCCCATCCCTGGTGGGTCCAGATCTTGTTGATAACTCGGAAAGGGCTCACAGGAGCTCTGTGGCCTCCACTGGGACCACATCTACCCTGGTGTCTCACAGCCCTTAGGAGCTAGCCTCACAGAGACTCTGGGTAGGGGATCATTGCACCCTGTAGCTCCATGCACCCCCAATATTGGATGAGCTTGAAAAACCAAGTCAAGGCATCTATCTCCTCAGGACCCAGGATATGGGGGATGACCCCAGAGTGGAACACAAAGGGGCACTGCTCTGTGTTCAGGAAATAAACGTACCCCTGTAACTTCAGCAAAGGCTCATGAAAAGGGAGAGAAGGAGCCCTGCCCCTACAAGGGGAGCCCTGAGATCACTACACAAAAACCTGGTACTTTCTGCCTGACTAGGGGCTTAGGTCCCCATGCAATGGCCCATTTGTCCACTCAGGTTGGGGACACCCACACTCAGCCTCCTCAGGGATAGGACAGGACTTTCTTGTTGTGGATATTTGCGTTAGGAAACAATGGAAGGTCCAGAGGATAGAAAACCCTCTCCAGAGCAGGGAGAGCCTTCTAGGGAATTTCTCAGTTGTGCGGAAAGCAAACAGCAAGTCTCCAAAGGGCAGCTGAGGAAATCATCACTCAAAGGAGAGCATTCTGGGATGTTGATCACCACCTCGGCTTTTCTGCGGTTCTGCGGTGCGTAGGGCATCCCCACAAGTCAGGGGTCATGGTGACCAGAGCTTGAAGAGGTGCACACTGCTCATATGTGTGACATGGACACACACAAGGGGCGGTCTGGAAACCGAAAGTTGTTAATGAAAACGATGCTGAGCAGTGTTGTGACGACTGACTGTCCCCGTCCTCATATACCTCAGGATAGCAAGCATTCCAGACAGAAAGGCCATCAGCGGCTGCAAACTGGAATCCCGTGCAGCTTGGCCAACAGCAGGATGGGAGAGTTGCTTCGTGAATCCCACTAGGGATGCTAGGCAGTCACAGTGACAGTAGAAGTGACAGTGTTTTTATCACCACCCAGTTCTAAACAAAAGCGTGTTTGGAACTGTGTTCCTCACATCAACAATGGGGCAGCCTCTGGTGACTCCTGGTGGTGGCCTCTCTTGACGTCTGCTGAAGGGAAAAGCCAGTCTGTGACCCCACATCTGCCTGCTGTAATCAGCAGGCCTTCTGGCACCAGCTTAGAGTGGGACATGTCTTGGCAAGCATTGCTCTTGCCATGTATGTGAGGTTCAGGTCATAGGTCATGCGTTATAGGTCACAGGCACTAAATTTTGGTGGTAGGCAGGGTCACAGTTGGGAAGCTCTGGGGAGCAGAGGACCAGAGAGCAGCCCACGACTCTGATCTTTCCTCTGCTAAGACAGGAGTGAATTGTGCTGTGTTCTCCAAGTCACGATGCTGGTCAAACACCACAAGGGCCTGTGAGAGCAACGGGCCACAGCCAGCAGCCTTGGATAGCTGATGTCTTCCTCATATTAAGAAGCCTTGCAGCTGCTTTGAACACGGGCAAGCACCAGCCATGTGCATCTCCAGAATTAGTTCGTGTAAAGTGAGAAAAAAACAGGGAAAGCTAGTGTCTGCATTCTCTCTGCAGGGGATGCTCAAAATCGCGTTCATTTGGAGACAAGCGTGTTGGCTCCATGTGAGTCCTCACTTTGGGGGCTCAGAGGTATCACTGGCCCTGAGGACTGTGGGCCTAAAGGACAGCTCGAAGGCTTTCTGGTCCCTGAAACTTTGGGCACGGTATTTTGCAAAGTGCACCGACCTGTGATGCCTGTGGTCTGATAGGTCCTTTTCTGCCCTAGGGGCATTTGGTGAGCCAGACTGGGCAAGGGATTGGAAGAGTGGTTGGCTCCCAGCATTACATGTGAGCCAGGGAGAGTTATCTGCTGTATTGAGGGAGCAAACTGTGGTCCTGCTACCAGCCAGGGACTGGCCTTCTTCGGGTAGGTGTAGGGCACCTAGGCTTTGCTGACTGCCGAGAATGGGGTCCACACTTGGAGGCTCCCCACCCGAGCCAGCAGTGGGTACTTCTTCAGGTGTGCTCTCGGGTTGTCCCCAGCCCTGAGGTACTGGCTGGCTGGCCTGTCCCTGACTCTGGGTTTGTTTCTGCATAGGCAGACCACAAGGCTCCCTCGGGTTCCCTGGGGTGGCTTCGTCAGCCTGAAGGTTGTCTCCTTGAGTTGGGCTCCTTTCCTGCCTCCCCAGTGGTCCCAGGGGATACTCCCGATCCCTGTTCCTGTGCCAGCTGGAACTCTCTTCTGTTGGCATCTTTCCGTTCCCTACTAGGTTCCGAGGAGCCCATGCTTCTTCCTGAGGCTCTGCCACACACAGCACATCTGGCTGTCCAGTTTGGTATAATCTTGCATGCCCTGTACCAGCTACCTCTGATCCAAGGTGACTCTGTGGCCTACCCGTGTCCCTCTGGGTTGGGAGACTCTCTTTGGTTTCACTTCCCAAGCCTTTTGCCTGGGGTACAGACCTACGCTCTGCCTTCTGGGTGAGGACATGAGGCTCTGGACCATAGGCTGGCACCACCTGCCTGGTCTCCCCCTCTGAGGCTGGCCTTAGAGGGTACATAGGGGAGTGTGCTTCTCCACACAAGTGTTCTCTCTCAGGGGACTTCCTGTCCAGCGCCTGTTGGCCCACAGGGGGCAGTTGTGTGTGGCCCAGCGACTCTGTGGGGTTCTTCTGTGGTCTTGGGGATGTTATGCTCTCCGTGGCTGTAATTTTGTTCTCTGTATCTGAACCGCTTCTCCTCAGTGCTGGCTCACTTGAAACACTTGGCAGAGACTCAGTCGGCACCAGGCAAGAAACTACAGCTTCCGCAGGCTGAACAGCCGGGGCTGCCGCCATGAGGAGGTGGCTCTGCACCGTGTCTTTGGAGATGCTTCCTTCAGTGGCTCCACTCCCATCCTTTGGGGAGCTGCTTGACACCAAAGGATGGCTGCTGGATTTTTGTGTTTTCTTGTCTTTGTAGTCCTGGACACTAGCAGACCATAGCATTGTCTTGTTTTCAGGTCTTTGTGTACCATCCTGGCCATCACCGACCCATGCTGTCATCTTGGGTGCAGTGTCTTGGGTACCATCTGCTTGTGGCATTATCTTGTATTTAGTATCCTGGGTACCACCTGACTGTGATGTTCCCTTCTGACTAGGGTTTTGGGCATCACCTGTCCATATGGTTGTTTTGTGTTTAGCATCTTGGGTATCGTCCATCAGTGATACTGCCTTGTCTTCAGGGTCCTGGGCACGGCATGGCTGTGGTGTTACCTTTTGTTCATCATCCTGGGTACCACCTGACCATAGTGTCACCTGTTTAGTGCCTTGAGTACTATCTTGCTGTAGTGTTGTCTTGTGTTCAACATTCTGGGTACCACTGGGCCTCGGTGCTGTCTTGTGCTTAGTCTCCTGGGAAGTACCTGGATGTGGTGCTGTGTTGGGCTCAGCATCCTGGCAAACATGTGGCTGTAGTTTCAGCTCGTGTGCCTTGTTCTGGGCTCCACTTGCCAATGATGGCGGCTTGTGTTTAATATCTTGGGCACCACTTGTCTGCGGCAGTTTCTTGTGTTCAGCATCCTTGGAGTTTCCCATATGTGGTATTATCTTGTGTTCAGCATCCTTGGAGTCACCCGTATGTGATATTGTCTTGTGTTCAGCATCCTTGGAGTCTCCCATATGTGGTATTATCTTGTGTTCAGCATC
The DNA here is from genome assembly GCF_950005125.1 of Chionomys nivalis. Lineage (NCBI taxonomy): Eukaryota > Metazoa > Chordata > Mammalia > Rodentia > Cricetidae > Chionomys > Chionomys nivalis. The sequence continues at coordinate 55,230,889 of NC_080105.1, read as the reverse complement.
CTTGGAGTTACCCGTATGTGGTATTGTCTTGTGTTCAGCATCCTTGGAGTCTCCCATTTGTGGTATTGTTTTGTGTTCAGTGTCCTGAGCACCAGCTAACCATGCTATGATCTTGTATTCAGGGTTCTGGGTACCACTTGGCTGTGGTATTGTAAGACCAGTGACAGTGCCTATAGCTGTCACCTCCCCAGAGGCTTGGATACTTGTAATAGGCTGTTTATCTAATGTGGACTGGTTGTTATGGCCCAAATCACTGCTGACATTTTCCTGAGTGACGTTTGAGGGTGAAGCCGAATCGTTCAGGGGCCCTTTGCACTCTTCCTGCCCAAGCTGGATGTTCTTGCCTGGTGCTATAGAACTCTCAGGCTTTGCACAGCCCTGGGGTGACACCAGCACTGTGGGGGACACCCCTTGCTGGAGGCCAGAGGCCAAGCTAGTGCCCACTCCTTCATATCGTCCCCCAACAGTAGGATGACTTGAGGTGCCATGGCTAATGGTAGGGGCTTCCTGTGACTCTGGACATAGATGCCTTCCGCTGTTGAGGTCAGAAATGTTCTCCTCTGCAGAGCCACCGCACTCCCCGAGGTCCCGTGACTCCTCAAGGGCGTGGTTTTTCTCTATTACACCAGGAAAGGATTTCGAAGGAATTGAAATTAGGGACATCTGTGAGGCATCACCATTCGCATGGGTGTCATCTCTTATGTCTTCCTGGCGTCCACCTTCTGCCACAGGCTGGGGACTCCCTGGCCTCCCACAGGGTTGGTTCAATATTGTTGGGGCCTGGGAACCCCTCCTGTCCTCATTCACAGAGGAAAACGCTGCTTCTTTATTTTCAGTGCCCTCCTCTCCTCTCAGAACCGGAGAACGATTGTCTTCGTGATTCGTCGCGTGTTGCAGGTGCCCAGGGGAAGCAGGCATTTCGTGAACGACAGGAAGCTGTACTGTTATCTGTGGAGATTTGATGGAGGGCTGTGCCCGCCGCTCAGCCTGGACCGCTAAAGGGGCTAGGAAGGGGACCTGTGACACAGCCTCCTCTTCCGGCAGGTGCCTCTGGATGGCAAAGAAGGGCTCTCTTTCTGAGCCCGAAGGTGTCCTTTCTTCTTCATCCTCGGAGCTGTACACAGTCATGGTGATTTCAGGGGTCTCTCCTATGTCATCCTCCACTCCCTGGGTGCCAGTTGCCACCTCCTGTGTGCTGGGCTCTGCTGTTCTGTCCTTCTCGACTACGGCAGTATCTCTGGAGCTGTCCAGTCCAGGTGGGGACAAGGCCGGTATATAGCCAGGCAGGGCCTGGCCTTTGGTAGGCATGCCAGAGAAACCCATGTTAACACCCACGTGACTATCCACACAAGTTACTGCCTGGGACACTGAGGACTTTAATTGTTCCTGGTGCTCCTCGTTCAGGAGTCCTGGTGATTTCTTTCCTCTGGGTTCCAGGTTTTCTGCGTCAGAGGACATGACGTTTTCTCCAGTGGGCCAACGTCTGGACTCCGTGTGACTAAGTTTTGTACAATGGGACAACCAACTCTGGGGGCCGCAGACAATGGTGGCAATGCTGAGGGCTGGCAGGGGCTCAGCTGTGCAGGCCAGAAACCGGGCAGGGGGAGTTCTGGTACAGCTGGTCGCCATGGTGGCTATGTGGAGGACCCGCACCTGTGGCCTGTGCTCTTTCTTCTTCTGTAGGCTCTTGCTCTTACGTCCTTCCCTGTGCAGGGGCAGCACACCAGCCTCCGAGTACAGGCAGCCACTCTGCTCAAATCTTTCTCTCAGCTTGGAGAGGATGGAGCTCCGGCCCACAATCCGCGGCAGGAGGCCCCTGGCAGCTCCAGGCCGCTGGGCGGGGGGCTTCTGGCGTTCCTCTTTCTCCTTAGCTTCCTTCTCCTCTGCAGCCAAGAACTTCTTCAGGATGTTTTTCACAGTGTTCTTCCCGCTTGAGGGGCTCCACCGTGGCTTCTCACTGCTTGGGGTCCTCTGGCTGCCACTGTTGGCTCCTTCCTTGGTCTTTTCTAGGAGCTTGTTGATAGTGGCGTTTACAAAACTTTTACCAGGTCCTTGCTTGTCCTTGGAGATCAGCCGGCCCACTTCCCGGGTCTTCTTGAGGTGGGGTTCCCGGCCAGTGCCCATGAACTTAGCCTGTAGAAGCTGGAACCGTGTGGGTCTCCGGCCCACGTCCTGGAGTTGGGATGGGCGGTTGGCCCTGGTTGCTTTGTCTTCTGCCTTCTGGGGTCCATTTTCCCGGTCCAAGACGTAAAGCAGGAGGCTGTTGAGGAGGGTTCTGGCTGCCTCGTCACATGTCCTGCTGATCTTCTTCTTCAGGGTCTGTGAGTCCATGGCCATCTTCTCTCGGAAAATCTTGCTGTTCTTGGAGCTGTAGGAAAACAAACAAAAAAATTTTTTAAAAAGTCACATATTTTATTGTTACTCTCTCTCTCTCTCTCTCTCTCTCTTTAGACAGGGTTTCTTGTGTAACAGTTCTGGCTGTCCTGGAATTCACTTCATAGATTAGGTTGACCTCGAACTCACAGAGACCTGCCTGCCTCTGCCTCCCCAGTGCTGGGATTCAAGGTGTGCATCACCACTGCCCGGCTGAAAGATTCCTCTGATCCTGGTTAGTTTTATGTCACCTTGACACACCTGATAGGAAGGAGTCTCGATTGAATAACATAGGCTGTAGGCAGGCAAATCTACCGGGCATTTTAGTGATTGATGGGGGACAGCCCAGCCCATTGTGAGTGGTGCTGCCCCTGGGCTGCTGGTCCTGGCTTCTATTAAAATAAATAAGAACAAGAAATGGGGAGCAGCCCCAGTAAGAGCACATTAGCAGCACACCACCACGGCCTCTGCATCAGCTCCTGCCTCCAGGTTCCTGCCCTGACTTCCTTTGACAAGGAACACTGCTGTGGAAGCCTAAGTCGAATGAACCCCCCTTCCCCGCCCCCGCCAAGCTGTTCTGGCCATGGTGTTTCATCACAGCTAAGACAGCATCAGAGCCCCTGGAGGACCCCTGGGGCTGGTTCTCAGGAGTCAGGTCCTATTGGGTCTTCAGGCTGATCTGGTCCTGAGCATTACCAGGGACAAGGAGGCGCTCTCCATGCCTGAGACCAGCGTGCACTGGGAGAGCTGACATAGAAATAGGGGTATTAAACAAGAGCAGTGTGGTGAGCACTCCCAAAGCCTCGGGGGTGTGAGTAAGCACGGCCCATGGCAATGACCACAGGGTAAAAATAACTAGCCTAAGCAGCAACTGTGCCGTACACCACCAAGAACGCCATTGTTCTGAGTAATCGGGATGGGGAGGCCAATCCTGCCCACCAGGAAGCAGCTGCTCTGTGTCCTTGCAAGAGTAAACCAATCCTGTGGTAGCCCCAACACTCCCTTAGGCCCCGAGTGGTCTGTTTCGGAGTTGAGAAGACAGCAGACTCAGAGCTCAGGCTCGTCCCTGTGACAACTGGGTGTCACGGTTCTGCTTGCCTGGCCTGTCTTCCATCCAGATGGCCTGTGGACGTGTCTCTCCAGACTCATCTGGTTACCTGTGGAAGCTGTCTTGGGTGGAGAGAGACCTCCTTTCACCGGAGGGGGCTCACCCTCCTCGGACAGCATTGGCAAAGAGATTCTGGGGGGTCTGTGCTCCCTGCAAAGCCATCTGTGCGTCTTCACAGCTGTAGAGGGAACGGGGTGGGGGTGGGGCTGGCTATGTGCCACTGCTGGGCTTGAGGGGATCTGTGCACAGCTGCATGTGTGTGAGGGGGTCCCAGATCTCCTGCCTCTCAGGTAAGATGGTGCTGTCTTGGAAGTGGGTTAGTTTTGGTTGTGGGTGGTGTTTTTTCCTTTCCTGGGGCATTTGGAACTGACCATGAGGTCATAAACTTCTACATCTCGGGGCTGGCTTTTGTCAGCTGCCTAGATACAAGCTTCTGTGTGGATATCTTGGGTCACACAAACACACTGCATGCCTATGAACTAAGCCCTTACAACCCAAATTCCTCCTATTAACCGTGTCCCTTGGGCACACAGGAGTCTTCCTGGCTCATGCTCCCTACAGGCACAGGACCCTACAGCTTTAAGACGTGTCAAACTGTCACTGGCTCCAGGAAATGTTCCCCGCCCCTCTTTCAGGCTTGCCTGCCTCACACACACACACACACACACACACCTGAACCTGACAGCCAATAGTGTCCATGCTCTTGATGGCCATAGGCCACATGACCAGAATCCTCCACTGCCGGCCACACCCGGTAGCCTCTGCTTGCCTTGGCTACTCTTTGTGCTGTCCCGAGGACAACACCATCTTCCATCTACCTCGCCCTAGACTGGGTACAGTCACACCTTTCCTGTGTTGTCCTTCTTGAGCCACCATCCTCTGTGGGTCTGGTTTCAGGATGTACCCACAGTTCCATTATGAGTACCAGCGCATAGGATCTCAAGTGGGGCTTGGAACCCAGCACAGGCTGAGTTCACACATGGGCAATGACAAATTCCATACCCTCCAGCAGGGTCTGGACTGGCTTATACACACTTCACTCTACAGTCTCCAGGAGGAGCTTAGCAATCATCACTACCAGCTCCCAACTAGGTGTCCTACACCGGGCCACAAGAGTTCCTAGGAGCCACGGAGCCTGTGGAGACACGGAGGTCTTGCTCCCTAGGCCTAGGATGTAGATAGACTCACCTGGCTCAGTGCTGTGAAGAAGCTCAAAGAGCCTGTGTACCTGCTTGGAGCTTTGTGGTCACACAGTTTGTGAGGCCAGCTAGGCTATTTCAACGGTCTTAACGACTTCTCAGGTGAGTCATTGCGATGACTGAAATAACCATGCTGATGAAATAACCAAGATATTCTGACCGACTGACTAAAGACCACGAGCCCAACCGTGCAGGGCACTGAGTATCACTCCCAAGTTCCTCTGAGGGCTCCTGAGCCCATTTTCTAAAGGGAGACATGAGAAACCCAGCTGGCATTAACTGTTCAGCTTCTCCCACAAAAGAAGGGACGACGTAGCCTCTCCACATGCCCCATGCCAGGGTTCCACACTGCCTTCTGCTCTGGGTAGTGTGACGCTTTGGGGGAGGCTTGCCAAGTCTCCTTAGATCAAGAGAGTTAGTGTGTCTAAACACAGCTTGGCTGTCTGGGCCCAAGCCATGCACATCCCATGTCAGCAGCCAGCACATGGCCAAGGTGCTGCCCAACAGCTCATCACCTGCCCGTCACCAGGGACCAACACTTGAGGCCACTTGCGGCCTTCGGCCTGACTTCTTCGGCAGACATGGAAAGGGGATTTAGCTAGCAGCTCCGGGTGGAGTCTCACAAAGTTTCTCAAAGCCCCCACGATAATCTCAGGTGTTTTCATTTGGGCAGACACTTTCCTAAGGATTATGGGCCAGGATTAGCAGATTAGAGCAGGTACTTAAGTTCTTTTCTGGTGGGCCACACTGTGGCCCTCTCACACCTGGCCTTCACACTGTGACCCTGTCACGCCGTGGCCCTGTCATGCCGTGGACCTACAGCCAAGAGGGTGTCTGCATTGTAAACGAGGAATAAAGGGGGCTTTCACAGCTTACTCCAATCAGTCAAAATTGTGTTTAACAATCATTATTAACCAAAATTTCTTCTTTTGTGTAAATCTCTCTCTGCTTAGCATCCCTCAGGCCATGCACTGTGGCATGAGTGAGCTTCTGTCCTCTTCTGGACCCTGGCTTTCATGTTCTCCCAACTTTTGGCAGGTACAAGGTGATGAAGAAAGCCTCGGGAAATAAAATTCTGGCCCTGTCTCACCTTGAGATCTTTGCTTTTAGTTCATCTGCCCAAGGCATTCTGTCCTTGAAACAGCTTGTGCCAGGCCCTCAGGGGGACTGCAAGCAGCCCAGGGCTGCTCTCTAGCACTTCCTCTGAATAACCGGTCACTGCAGGACCACTGAGTTCCTGGTGCTGTTCTAAGAGCCATTCTATTTCTACCCACAAGCCCCTACTGCAACAAAAGCTTCATGTGGAGGAAGTTTGTTTTCTCTTCCACTTCACTCCAGTGCCCACAAAGCTCCCAGCAGGAGGGCCAGCCTTGGCAGATGCCTGTGGATGGAGTGGTGAGACCCCTGTAGATACCTGGCTCACCTGAATCTGTTTCCTTCCCGGCAGTGTAGCTTCCCTCTCCCCTGGCAAGCTGCTGCCCACCCTCCGGAGACATTTCACTTCGGGGCTCCTCTCAAGGTGTCAGTCCTAGCTGTGAGCCCTACGCCACAACCCTCTGGAGATTCCTCTGTGCTCTGTCTCCTGAGGTCCACACTATCTCTTGTGGTGTCCTCCCACCCACCCCAGTTCTGAGCCGCTGTTACCTCTGGCTTAATCTATGCCAGAACATTCCAGCATCCTCACACTCATACTGAAGCCCCAGGATATCTTGTGGGGGCCTTATGCTGCCCATGTGAGACACTCTGCTCAGCGGCAGTGTGTAGACAAGACTAAGCCCATTTTCCACGTCCCTGAGGTACTTGGATGAGCTATAGAGGCTGGTCCAGGATGGAACAGAATCTTCCCCTCCATGGCCAACACAAACAGGGGACCCATAAACCTTCCTAATTTAGGCATCAGTAGCAGACAGGCAAGGTCATTTGGAAAGGAGACTTGACAATCATCTCGGGACACACCCAGGCTGCTCAGTCCTAAGGAATGCCACCAGCACTTTTACTGAAGACAGAGAACAGCAGACCTCAAGCCCTGTTGACCCTCATTTGAGCACACGCAGCCTCGGGTCAGTCCAGTTCCTCATCAGCTATGACCAGTAGAGCCTCACTGGGTTGTGGTCAGGGGCTACGCCAGGGTCACTGGCCTCTGCTCTGAGCATTCTCTGGCAGAGAGTGCTCCTCTGCCTCAGTTGCCTTGCGGGAGAAGTGGAGTCTCAAACTCCAGGGCTCAGCATAGCTGCCAGGTATCCGCCAGAGGGACCCATTTCTTAGCCTGTGAGGACACCACATCCTGAACCACACTGCTACTACAGGACACACAGGGGCCATGACCAATTGTCATTTATAAAGTATGCTGTGGTTGCTACCATTTCTTACTCCCCTCAGAACAAGCTGTGTCTCCATCTGCCCACAGGTGGCTTTGTGTTCACTTCCTCTGCAGTGACAGTAACGGCCTTGGCATCACTGTACCAACCTGTCTATTTGCCGATCTCCTGTCTCTTCTTGTTGCTCAGCATGAAACATCCATATCAGGATGCTGTGTGCCCAACAAGGGACATGTCTCCACCAGGACATATCTTTTTTTTTTAAAGATTTTTTTTTTTTTTTTGGATTTTTTGAGACAGGGTTTCTCCGTAGCTTTTGGTTCCTGTCCTGGAACTAGCTCTTGTAGACCAGGCTGGCCTCAAACTCACAGAGATCCACCTGCCTCTGCCTCCCAAGTGCCCGGCCAGGACATATCTTTTATGGACTGTTTTATCTTTCTCCTAGTTAGCTTCTGCTATCTCCTTGATATAGCCCACTGTTATCTGAGAGAGTCTCAACTGTGGGGTTGCCTCAATCAGACTGGACTCTGGGCATGCAGGATAAGTCCATGGTAGGAGGTGGCACCCTTGGCCAGGTGGTCTTGGGTTGTATAGGAAGTTAGCGGAGCATGACCCAGTGAGCAAATCAGTAAGCCATATTCTTCCATGGCTCCTGACTCCAGGTTCCTGCCTCGAGTTCCTGCCCTGACTTCCTTCAATAATCGATTGTGACAGACCTGTAAGTATAAGCAGAAATAAACCTCTCCTCTAGAATTTGTTTTTGGTTATGATGTTTATGACATGAACAGAAAGGCAAAACCAGAACAATATGATTATTCCCATATTCCTTACCCCAAAACTGAGGCCTGAGGGCCACGGCTTTTCCCTGCTCATCCTGCCTAGCACGTGGTGGATAACTGTTAACTCTGCTGGGGGAGCACCATGTTTTATTTTCAGGGCCATCCTTTCTGTAAGCCTTTCCTCAAAAGCCATGGACAGGAGAGGAGCAGGGGAGGACAATGGCCTTTGCCTGTCACCCCTCAGACCCTCTTTTGGCTCATAGATTCCCAGCTGTTCCATCATCCTCCAGGAGGTCCTCATGGCCACTCTGGAAGGACAAGGTGGCCATGAGAATAGGGACCCTCTGAGCCCGCCCTCATAATTTGGTCAGGAGCCCATTTGTGGTGGTGGCATCCAGCCACCCAGTTGTCGACAGGCCTGAGCAGTGTCTGGTCATCAAGCGGGGCACTACATAGGGACTTTCAGTGTTGTGCAGTCCTGATCAACTTCCACGGACCAATAACCATCTGTCTCGAGGACCCAGTTCCTGAGCCAGTGACCAAGGGGTCCATGTATGCAATTGCCAAGTTGGACTTAGAGGAGAGACGCAATCCAGGTTCATTTTTACTTTTTATAAGTAAGATTGCACTCTGATTTTCAGGTTCTCTTGGCACGGAACCTACCCAGGTCCTCGTGTTTCCTAGGTATGCACTCTGCTACTGAGCTACGCTCAGCCCACTAAGACTGGTTTTATTAATAATGGGGCCTTTTGAAGTGGAGATTCTGATATGTTACCAGCAGGTCTAATGTTAGGCTTATGAATGATGAAAATCATATCTCTAAGAGAACGAGTACTTTCCAAACAACCCAGAAGACCCAGCGAGGGATTCAGGGAGAGTGTCTGTGAGATGCTCCGTGTCACTGTTCCAGGATGAGCCGTGGAGCCAGTGTTAGTCTTGCCTGTTGCCTGTCATCTGTGAACTCACAGTAATGGCGACTGCCGTCCAGGGGAATCTCTGCAGTAGATGTGTGCTGACTTCTGTCATTTGTGCAACTGGGTGGCTATGGCTGGAATCCTGAATTGGAATCGGAATGTCAGTGCTATCCTAGAATAGGCTTGTCTCAAGATTGATGGTTGGTTGCCTTGGCCATGGGAGCTCTGCTATTGCACTTGAGTTCAACATGTGTGGTTATAGGTGTGATAGATCAGTGTCTGGTCATCAGGCTGGGAGGGACAGAGGACAGCCATCACCTGGGCTGACCCAGGCCTAAGAGTTGGGCACTTTTCAGTGCGTCAAAATACAAGGAGTAAAGGGTTCTTGGAATCTTACTCTGTAGACAGACAGCTACTGCACTGTGCTGCTCTTCAGAGCCTGTGGCAGGTGAAAGGCTGAGAGTAGACACAGACAAGCAGGTTCCTGACCTCTGTGTGGTGAGGATGCGGCATAGAGAAATAGATTAAAAGGGGCTGTGGTGAGACAATCAGCAAGCTGTAGAACATAAAACATAGTATTTCAGAGTGGCATCCTAGTACACAGGACATCAGCATTCTAGCCAGGTCAGCCCTTATGATTTACGGTGGTGAGAGAAGAACATGCTTGCTCAGAAAATTCATGGAAACATTTATGACAAAAAAAATAAGGACACGGTTTGAGGTTTGTTAAGAGGTTCAGAAAAAATGTATGTGTGTCTGTCTCTGTGTATCTCTGCATCTGTGTGTCTCTGTAGCTGTGTCTCTGTGGCTCTTTCTCTCTCTCTCTCTCTGAGATAGTTCTCACTTTGTAGACAAAGCTAGCTAGCCTAGAACTTACTATGCAGGCTGGGCTCAAATTTGTGGTGATCCTCCTGGATTAGCCTCTCAAGAACTGAAATTATAGATGTGATCCACCACACCTGGCTTTAAAAACACATTTGAAATCATCTGAGGCCAGACATGACAGTGTACATCTGTCGTCCAGGTCCTCAGGAGGTGGATTTTGAGGGCAATTTGGGTTTGAGAACTTATCTCAAAAAGAGGGAGAAAAGAAAGGAGTCAGAGAGGGAGGAAAGATTGACTTGAAAACAATCAAGATAGGGCATGAGAAACAAAAGCATAAAGTCATGCTGTAAGAAGAGGGAGTCAAGGACGCTGATTACACCACGGGGCCAAGAGGGTTTCAGAGCTTCCTCGGGATTTGGGGCGAGCGCTGTGGAGGTAGATGCTCTCCCTCGGGATTTGGGGCGAGCGCTGTGGAGGTAGATGCTCTCCCTCGGGATTTGGGGTGAGCGCTATGGAGGTAGATGCTCTCCAAGCTGGCATTACCAGGACTGCTAGTCACGAGCCCAAAGAAGAGGGAAGTGGTCCTGAGTGACACCCCACAGGAATTGTGGGAGGGCAAGTAGATCTCAGAGATGTGGCTCAAAGGGTCGTGTAAGGGGCTATGATTTGGGGGCCACCTGCTCTGGCCTTAAAACATTTCCTTAAGACGATCACCAAAAGACTTAAGACAAGTAAGTCTGTGGTGAACTCAGCATGGCATTCAGGACAAAGTCAGAGCTCCGTACACTGGTGGCTGTGCTTTCTATAACACTGGGGACTTTCATACCCATGACGATTCTTTATTTAGAACATTTGGAGTGGTCTCTCAACTTATTTCTATTTAACAGGGACACATAAATTAGCCCAGATCAGTTTTAACATTAGAGAGATAATGCTAGCTCAATGACCTAAAAGACATTTCCAACCTAACAGAACGGTTGGGGTGGATTTTAATGATGGAGACTTTAATCAGACATTCGAATTGAGCATCAGATTGGATGTTTTCAGGGTTTTCCACCCACATTCAAGCCCGAGGCACTGATCCATCAGGCCATGCTCTCGGCCTGCCCTCCAGCGAAGGGGAGGCTATGAGAGGCGCAGAGGCCACCTGGGCTGGGAGGAGAGCAAAAAGTGTGGCTTGTCACACTGAATTTAAGCTCCTCTGACTGCTCCATCCCAAGGGAGACCCTCTGGTCTCTAAAGCCTGGATCTCTCGCCTGCAAACAGGCTCACCAACGCTACGGATCTCATGGAAAGCCTGGTTTAAGGGAAGTTCATGCTCAGCAGTAGGAGCTGTTATTACCGTGAGACTGGGAAAGCCAGGCACCAAAACAGAGCTGCAGCTCAGCTGGCCTTTGGCTGAACTCCACCTGTGAGTCGTAAAGGGGTATTTGAACCTGGGGCTACATAAGCGTTGCCAGTTGTCTCGTTTGTTATTAGTTTTTATTTTCCGTCCAAGACGGGGTCTCACCCTGTAGTTCTGGTTTTGTACTGGCTGTGTAGCTATGGCTGTCCTCAAACTTGTGATCCTCCTGCCTCTGCCTCCAAAGGACTGATATTATGAGTGTTTACCACTGCCACATGCATAAGAATCTAATTTTGTCAATCTCTGAGGAGTCTGTTATCTTGTCTAGCTGACTTACTCCCACCAAGTGTTAGAAAGGAATGGCGTCCATAATGCCCACCTCTTATCTGACTTTCAGATATGAAAACCTTGGGAAAATGATTTCAAATATAAATGAAGGACCTTGGGCAGGGTTATGGCTCAGTGATAGAGCACTTGGCTAGCCCTGGCCTTGGTTCCGTCTCCACCGTGCGCTCTCTCGCTCTCTCTCTCTCTCTCTCTCTCTCTCGCTCTCTCGCTCTCTCTCGGTCTCCAGAGATTTTAGGGAAATTAATCTAAATTAGCCTGAACTCTAGCTCTTGTGTCTCCTGGCCTTGTCCTTATGATGCACATTCCTCTTCTGAGAACACGGCTCTCTGCTGGGGAGCCACAGCACAAGTTCACGTATGTTCTTGAGAACACACGGGATCATTCTGGACATTTGCTTCTCAGTCTCAGCCCCGGATTTGGCTCACATGCCCACGCCTCTGGACCAACAGAGGGTGCTTGCCCTTGGTTTAGGCAGAGAATGGCTGAAGGTTACAGCCATGACCCACACTTTTCTGTAAGTCAGCTCAGTTTGTCACCCAGGAATAAGAAACACCCATCCCTCAGAAACCTAATGTGCAGATGTGTGACCTTGTGTGTGGGCCCCACACCAGCTGAAGTGGGCACCTGACACTTAGTCTAAAGTACAGTGCCCGCAAGAGGAGCTTGTTCCTCACTCCAAGGATAAAACTAGGGGACAAGAAAACATTGCCTGTGCCATAATTTCAGAACTAGGAAAGGAAAGTAGACATCCTAGGATGAAACACGGCTTCCTGCGCTACCTGTAGGGATGAATTTGCTCGCACAAGAGATGCGGAAGACTGAGTGAACCAGAAGGATCCGAGTCTGAGGCCATCCCCACATACACAGTGAAATCCTATCTCAATGAAACAAAACAAAATATGAACAACATAACTGGGGGTGGTGGCTCCTTTAATTTCAGGAGGTGGAAGCAGACAGATGTGTTCTAGGTTAGCCAGGGCTATGTATGACCCTTTCTTGAAACAAAAAACAAATGAACAGAAAAGCCACAACAATCTAAGATTCGGTTCAGCTCTGAGTAGATGAACTGTGATACACTTACTCCATGGAGGACCAGTTAGAATGTGTACATGTACTCTCTCATGCACACATGAAGATAGACTAATAAGCCATGTTAGTGGGAAAAGCCAGGAGCAAGTGTGTACATATACAGCTACTCTAATCCTTTGTATGGTAGGAATCATGTGTACACAGCACACATGTACACGTATGCCATCCCTATATGAAACACTGATAGATACAGAGGAAAATTCTGGCAGGATGCATAAGAAATGAACTTTGCCCAGTGTGTGGGCTCAGGAGAACTTTGGGGAGATCATGTCTCCTATGTGCCACCGTTCAACAGTACCTGAGTCCTGAGGCTCTGTGTGCACAGCACACTTGTGCTCAGAACAAAGCCAGCTAGCATCACGTGTCTAGCGGGGGATGCTGGACCAGCCACAGCCATCCAGGCTTGCATTGTCCCTTTTGGGGCTGCATTTATCTGTCATGGGAATACGAAACTGGGGGACTTTTATAACAAGTCTGCAGATTTCACTCTAGTTCAGGCTTTCTAATTCATCATTACTTTGTAAATTTCTCATTCTTACTTACAGAGGACCAGTAGTGAGTAGGATGGAGCCCATGCAGGCCTCCACCCTAAACTACTGTACACACGCTGCTTATCGGGGCCACTTCTGCACCAAGGACAGAGACAGGAAAGGCCACCTTCAGGGTAAGGCCACCAGTGACAGGAGGGTGCTCTTCAAAATCCAAGTGTGCTTATCTGGGGAAAGCCCAATCTTACCACACCCCAGCGGGGTTTATTTTCCTGAGGGAACTTCCATTCATTCTCATCCATTGCTTTGGGCTGCTTAGACAGCAGAGTGGAAGTAGATAACGCATGATTTCCCCTTTATCTGTCGCTCCGTTCCTGGTCAGTAAGCGTGTTAGTTCAGTTATCGTTCTGCTACCCAGAAGCAAACGACACATATGCACAGACGCATGCACACGCACAACCTGCTTAGTGCTGGACACCAAAGATCTGAGCACCATATAACTCTACTCTTCCCTCTGGGACAATAACTGCGATGCCCAAGACATGCCTGGGACTGAGGAAGAAGAAACAAGGTACCCAGGACAGAGCAACCTCAGAAGTCTTAACACATCACCGAGCCTGTGCCAGCGGCCTTTGCTAATAAAGTCTGCAGTCACTTGTCCTACTGTCTATTTGGACATCTTATCACAGGGAAGAAGAGACGCATCACCATCTTGCATTCAACCATCCCACGGAAGCACGTGAGACCCATGGAGAATTTGCATTCTAGAACCTGTGCAGTTTCCACAGATGAAGGCTTTCCGCCCTAGCTCTCCCCCAGGCAAAGCTTCCAGGGGCCTCACCGGCTTCTCACTGCAAAGAGCCTTGGCTCTCCTCATAGACAACACAGCACCAACGAGAAGGGCCCAGATCTGCTGCCCAGGCCCAGCACCAGCCATCTGGTCAACAGTGGCTGGCTTCGTACTGGTCACTCACCAAGGAAAACCCATGTCAAGCCATGGTTGGAACAGGAGTCTGTGACCACCTCCCCTATACTCCCAGCTAACCCCTCCTGGGGAGCCTCCGTGGAACAGGACACGGTAGCCGGAGACTTCCTCCTACATGGATCTAACCCACCAAGAGGAAGATGCAGCATGCGGCACAGGAAGTCAGCTCCTGCCCGACTAGTGACTAGAACACGGCAAGCAGGCTGAACGACCGCTTTGGGTACATCCTGAAGCCACCGAGGGTCTCTACTCAGAGGCACGGACACATCTGCCTGCTGAAGAGCGATGCCCACCTCACAGTGTGCCAGGGGGCAGCAGGGAGAAATACATAGCAAGGCAGCGGGAAAGACCGAGGAAGGCTCTCAGACGGAGGGCCACGGCTGTTAGTGTCGTTCACGCAGGTGAACAAGGAGCACCAGGTTTGGGGCAGAATAAAATACACCAATTGTCCAGAGACAGCTTGTCACCGAGCGTCTGGAGGTTTGTGGGCAGCAAACCCAAGGCGTTGGCAGCGCTGTGCCAGGCTTCAGAGAGGGTGAGGAAAACATTCTCTTAGGACAAGCAATGTATTTTATATAGCAAACAGGGTTTGGAACTGGAGGGGGAAGTTACAGTGGAGTTATGGTCCGGGAGGCATGTGTTCCTGTGTGGACACAGCACACGTGTGTACCCTTTCCTAGGGGAAGCTCCAAGTCTGAGCCTGGACAGCTACAGGCTGCCCTCTGGGAGGGGAAATGGCAGAAACACTTTACTTTTCTTCTGTGGATAGGCGGTGCAGGGCTGTGCCCAAGTCTTCTAGTCTGTCTTTGTGCTCCAGTTCCTGGTACAAGCCCCGTGGAACACTGGCCAGGCCGTGCAGCAACCCGAACAGGCAGCCAGCGATTGCCCCCGTGGCTCCGCTCTCACCTGGAACAGCAAACAAATGATGAGACTGATGCCTATCTCCCTGCCCCTGCAGAGTTCCACAAACACAGGGCTCACTAGTGTTTGCGGATGCATAGGTCTTCGGCTAGAATAACTCACACCCACACTGCTCCGTTTGTTGTCAAGAGTGGGGGCCACCAGGGGACAATGGGCCTCAGGAGGAGAAGCATTTCACCCAGACCCAGGAAGCTTGCTCTAAAATGCCGCGGCTTTGTGCAGGCTACAGAACTGCAGGGGAGCGGGGGAGCCTGTGTCACGGGGTGGAGGGAGATCTGCCAGCTCTGAGTGAGCAGCTGGAAAGAGAAGAGTCCCTGCACCTGGCCACTGTCCTTCCGACAGTGGTCACCCGTGAGACTGGCAGGCTTGTGGGCCACATCAAAGTAGGTTACTGCGACCATATCTATGTCCCTGATGTTGTACATGGATGGCGATCAGAGACTCCAGAGGCCTGTGTTCCAGGTCTGTGGCTGAAGCCCACGTCTGTGGACCCTAAACACCGAGAAGTGCTCCAGGGCACAGGATCCATACCTTCTGGAAGTATCCACCACAGAGGAGGGCATCTTACCTCCGTGAAACATGGCTCGTTGGCACAGCTCGGTCCAGTTGTTCCCTGCACCAAGGAGGGCATCGTAGGCTATCATGGGGGCATCATGGCCGCGCCGTCCCCCTCTGCCTTCTGAGCTCCACTTCTTGTATGTCTGAAGAGAACTGTGGGTCAGTGTGTGCCTAGCAAAAGATCCACGCCCACCCCTGTGGCTGCCGTCCACCCACCAGCCTTCTTCGCTTGCCCACGGAGCACAGGCTATCCCAGGGCTGGACTTACCTTGTCTCGCTCCTCCGCATCATAGTTGCCAGGGAAGGTGGCTTTGTTCCCTGTTTCTTCACTGATTTTTCTTTCCTCCAGATAGAACTGCCATTTTGCTTCGAAGTAAAACCAGTGCTCTTGGTACTCTAGATGCAAGCACAGGGCAGGAGGGCAGGAGGTGGGCATGGGGACGGGGGAGGTGGGCAGCGCCTTCTCCCCGCGGAGGGCGTGGGGGATGGGGCACCTGTGCCATGATAGTTGTGACTGCTTCCAACAGCAGCGCAGAAGACGGGGAGGAAGCAGAACAGTGCCCAGGTTATTTCACTGCTCTCTAAAGCAGAAAGTGGTCACAGGACGATTATGAGTTCATAATTGTAATTAATTAGGTCTGGAGATGTAGCCCGGGGTTAAGAGTGCTTGCCTAGCATGCATAAGACACTGAAAAGAAAAGAGAAACAAAGAAAAAGTCCCCAAACTAAAGAAACCCAGAAACCCAAAGCCAAATCAACAGGGAATTCTGTGTTTTGTTTAGCTTAAACCTGGACTGCACAGTAAGAGGGGAAGGTTCGTTTTTACTGGTAGCCTGAAACCCAAGCGGCAAGGAAGCTGCAGCATCTCTGGGTGGCGCATCAGATGAGGAGGGCACTGGCTGGGCAGTGGCCAGCAGTCACTCATCCTACAGATGACCAAGCCATCCGCAGCCTGGGAGCAGCAGGAAATGGAGGTGCCTGCTCTAGGAGGGTGACAGCTTGTCTCCCCCTGGAGGCAACAGAGGATGGGGAATGCCTTTAAGGGTAGTAAGGTCTGGGGACAAAGCCGAGGATAGAGATCTAGACCCTATTTTTTGTCTATGGCTGGACAGAGCAGAGAGAGTAGAGGGCTATGGGGGTTGGGGGGGCAGCGGCGAGCAGACACAGCAGCAGAGAAGCCAGGAGGTGCTGGGACAGTTTCTCTCTCTAGCATATTGGAATTCTGGACCTGCGGGCTTCACAAAGTTGAAGCACTACCTGTTTGAATACCACTAAAGGCAAAACACCTGTGTGGGGCAGCACCGCCTGCCTCTACCCAGGGAGCAGGTGAGAGAGCAGCTAGGCAGGGAGATTTTCAGACCCAGAAGCTCTCAGAGAGGGAGCTCCAGGGGATGCTCTTCAAGGATGTTTACAGAACAACTCTTTCTGGGTGAGCTTAGGTTCTGTTGAAAGTTATTTCTAAGGAGCTCCTAAAACTCTAGTTACGCAAACATAAAATCAAATAGACATAACAGGACTGTGTCTCCAGGGTCACCTCCCAGAGAGAGTCAAGTCCCCAGATCTTCTGGAAGTGAACTCTGTTCTCAGGTTCATGCCCTCAAAGGATGGCACACATGAAAAATAGCCACCCGGGTTCTGGAGTCCTGAGGTTCCTTAGCAGTATGAATGCTGTGTTGTAAGGGTCTGCTCTATCATAATAAGTGTCTTCCAGTCTTGGGGAGCATCTGGTGACCCTGCTTAGATGGGAGAAACAGCCCACTGGCTGTAGGCAGCATTGGGGGACCTTCAGGGGACACCAAAGTCCATTTGAGACAGAGGGAACAGGGAATGATGGCTTAAACTAAGCAAAAATAAAGGCAATAAATGTCCCGTGGAGGCCAAGCAAGCGATGGACAGGCAGTTCAGAGATGAGCTAGCTAGGATTCCCAGCATCACCTGGTAAGCCCAATTTCCTCCAGTGCTGAGGCCAAGTGGCTGTTCTCCTGTGTGTTATGTGTCCTTGTAAAGTTGTTCTAGAATCCTCTAGAACATGCCCCTCCCCCATCTTGCGGTGACTTTGACGTGACTCTTGGAACTGCCCAAGAGTCTCTCGGCTTCAGGCCGCTTTGGAGGAGCAGTTGCCTTGGCCCTGGGTTCACATCCTCCCTTCTTTCAGGACACCCTGGACGGTTTATTTTAGAACGTTTACTCCCACTTAGGTGCACAGCAGGACACGTGGGGCCACCTGCGCTGCCCACTCACACGCATCTCCCTTAGAGTGGAGAACGGCACGGGGTAAGAGGGTCTTCCATATCCTCTGTGATGTGGGGAGCGAGCCCTGAGTTTTCTGGTCCTGCACTGGGCTCCTGCATCTGTATCTATGGCTACCGCCCAGCACCTCCAAGTAAAGTGGGGGAGGGTGGGGTATACTTTGCTGCTTGCGCGCCCTAACCCTGAAAGCCGTAGTGTGTCCAGGACTTTTGAGTAACAGGCTGACCATGCCCACTAGGTGACAGGCTCTGATTAGCGAGGGCAATGGAAACTGTGGGAACACATGCCTTTAGTGGTCTCTGGGGATGCATGACACGGGGATCCATCTGGGACAGATGGAAGTGTGTGGCACGGATGCATCTCTTTGGTTAAGTACAGGCTAGGGTGGGGTTGTGTGAAATGTAGGGGCAATGCATTCCTCTATGAAGGCAGAGACAGTTCTCTGTCACACTAGACATTTGGTGTCAGCTTGGAGCTGTGGAAGGTGTGGGTGTCTTAGAGACCTCAGGCTACTGGGGAAGAAGCCACGCATGTGGCTGTGTTTCTCTGTGAGGTCCTGGTACCACTCGGAGCAGGTGTCTGCCCTTGGCCAAGTGAGGACCGTTGCGAAGTCAGATCTTCGTTTACTGACCAAGGGCTTCTCGAGGCATTGCCTTTGGTTGAGCACTTATAGCTTCTGTGTGGCTGGTGCAGGACTTGGTGGAACATGAGCATATGTGCTTTGGGTGAGTGGGAAGCAGGGGCAGGAAGCCAGGCTCACCTGCCATGTGCCGGATGGTCTTCCTGCAGTACTCCTCAGCCAGCGGGACCGCCTTCAGCATATCTCTTCCCCATTGTACAAGGGGCTTTCCTTGTACTGCGTAGGAGGCGAACAGAGCAGTGCACAGGGACCCAAGGAAACCTGGAGGGTGGGGGAAAGAGGGACAGCTGTCACCTGAGCCAGGGGCTTTCAAGTCCAAACACCACCCCCAGAGCTGTAAGCTCTGCCTCTTCTCTCTGCGTAAGAGGTGAAACGCTCATCTTTCCAGGGCTGCTACAGGACCTGGATACTAAGAGGAGAAGCATAGGCTAGGCCATGGAGAAGGGCGGGAGCCCATAGTACTGACTGGCACCTACTTAGACTACAGCCCAGCTTCCCCTCAAGATCCACACCTCTCTTTTGCTCTGCCATGTATGATACAGGAATGATGAAAATTCTCCCCCTTGTGTGGTCTCTCTAACATGGCCACACTTAGTGACAATCCCGTTTCCAAGCAGAACATCATCTTAACAGGACCCACACCTATCTGGCACCCGCTTTACCTGTGGGATGGTTGTGGGTCATTCTACCGCACTCAATACTGACTTCAACGAGGGTCTCCAGCCGGCCTGGCTTCCAGTACCGCATCCCGATGCACATTGCTTTAGTGGCAGCTCCAAACCCTGAGCCTAAATGGGTGATAGACACCTGAATTCAGGTTTGTCCCCATAGCCCCTGGAAGTCCGGCATTCCTCTCCTCTCTCTTTTGAGACAGGGTTTCTCTGTGTAGTCCTGGCTGTCCTAGAACTGGCTTTGTAGACCAGGCTGGCCTTGAACTCACAGAGATCTGCCTGCCTCTGCCTCCCAAGTGCTGGGATTAAAGGCGTGCACCACCACTGCCTGGTCCTCTCTGCTCTCTTTTGTGAAGTTTCCTGTACGCACACTCTACGAATTCTATCCATATACACTATGGAAAAGATGTAGTGGACTAGTTAGAATCTTGGTTTTTTTGTTTGTTTGGTTGGTTGGGTTTTTTGAGACAGGGTTTCTCTGTGTATCTTTGGAGCCTGTCCTGGAACTCACTCTGTAGACCAGGCTGGCCTCGAACTCTCAGAGATCTGCCTGCCTCTGTCCCCTGAGTATGGGGATTAAAGGTGTGCGCCACTGTCACCCAGCAGAATCTGGTTTTTTGTTTGTTTGTTTGGTTGGTTGGTTGGTTTTTTTCACCAGTCTGCAGCAGAGAATTTCCATGCCAGCACACTGAGCTACCTCATTCTTTTAAGCAGCTACACAGCATTCCACCGTGTAGCTGTGCAGTTAACTTTCCCATTCTCTTTCTGAGGGACACCAAACTGCTTCCAGGTTTTTGCTGGTACAAATGATGATGCCAAGGGTCATCCGCATACACACGCTTCTGATCATTTGCTTTAGTGTATTGTCATTATGGGTCTTTAAGACTTTTAGAAGAAGAATATCAGACCAGGAGGCATTGCTGTTCAGTAGTCTTCCTGGTTGGTAGTTGTGATGGTCAATTTTAATTGTCAACGTGACACAATCCAGAATAACCTGGAAAGAGTCTCAGTGAGGGACTGTCTACATTGGGCTGGTTTATGGACGTATCTTTGGGGTTGGTCTTAGCTAAGTTAATTAATGTGGGAAGACCCAGTCCACCGTGGACAGCACCGTTCCTAGTCAGGGGGTCCTGAACATTTAGAAGTGGAGAAATCAAGCTAAGGTAAGCAAGCAAGCATGCAAGCAAGCAAATACACATACATGTATTTCTCTCTGCCCTTGACTGTGTGATTGGCTGATTAAAGTTCCTGCCTTGAGTTCTCCATAAAGGCAGGCTATAACAGAACTGTTTTTTTTTTAAATCAAAGTAGCAGAAGTGAAACTAGAAGAGAAATCCTGTTACACCCGCTTAAATTGCTGCTCTTAGCAGTGTCATGCTTCTACCTGCTCAAACGATCTCTCCTGCTGGTGGCATCTACACGCACTTCTCCTGTGGTAGCTTCTACTGCACCTGAGTTGTTCTCTCTTGGCCTACCTGGGGTTTCAGAGCAGCTGACCTGGTCCTGCCTGTGCTCTGTGGCTCCCGTACCCTTCAGAGACATCCCAGGAACTACCTCTGCTGTTTGGGAAGAGTGAGTGAGCCCAGGTCCCCACACTGATGGAGCTGGAGAAGGGGCTAAGAGTCGTGGCACCCACACTGGAAGATGTCCACGCTGTCCCCTTTCAGGATAAATGCAGAGCAGTATATTTACTATTCTTAAGGGGTACTAGGAGACAGGGTCAGCAGGGGAGGGGAGGCTCTAAGAGGTGGGAGCTGGGGCTGCCTGTGTGCTGCACTCCGTGAACACAGATGGCACTTCTTACTAAATACAAACTTCAAGCAAAGGCAGAGGAGAATATCCCTTAAAGTAAACTGGAGATGGATAACAAAAACCCCTCTGTGGACAGTGTCTTTAACAGATGTGCAAGCAGGCAGGGCTGGCTGACAAGGGGATGCCCTGCCTGTCCAAGGATTTGATCCAGACATACAGGGATGCCACAATGGCAGCCTGGGCAGGCTGCCAGCACCCGCACCAGCACCCAAGGTCCCTAACAGCAGCTCTGTGAACAGAAAGCTGTCTGACCCTTTTCACTGAAGGGCGTATGCCAGGCAAGGAGGTAGTTATCTGGCTTCAGCTGCGAGCAGCCCTCGATAGTGGAAGGGTCTGGCCGATGTTCCACGAGCTTCTCCACGGTCTCTATGTAGCGCTTTACCATCTCACGGTACAGGTCATCCAGGCACCAGTAGTCTGTGGGGGAAGGGGTGGGGACAGATGTCAGTGAGGGTGGAAAGTGGGGGTGCTGGCATGGGAACAGCTTCCATAGGTGGCAAGGATGCACCAGTGTGCTTAGAGCAGAAAGTTTGGTGACTGCACAGCCGCCTGGGTGCAGTTTAGACTGTAGCAGACCATTGCTCCTAGTCCGGTTGTCTTGGGGTTTCTGTGGCTGTGAAGAGACACCATGACCACGGCAACTCTTATAAAGGAAAACACTTAATTGTGGAGGCTCAGGACATGACCATCGTGGTAGGAGATGGCAGTGTGCAGGCAGACATGGTGCTGGAGAGGCAGCTTGGCGATCTACATCTTGCAGGCAACAGGAAGTGAACTGAGTGTCACACTGAGTGAAACTTGAGCAAAGGAGACCTCAAATTCCCCCCGCCCCGCCGTAGTGACACACTTCCTCTGACAAGGCCACACCCCTAGTAGTAACACTCCTTTTGGGGGTCATTTTCTTCCAAAACACCACATTGGTGTCCTGAGAGTCTAGGGAACACCTACCACCCTCATTTTCACTAGCGGTTTTGTCCACTCAGAACAAACTACGTCACGCTACACTGTGCACAGCAGTAGCCTCACTGACCTGGAGGGACGCCAGGCGACAGGGTGATCCCACTGAGCTCCAGCTCCCACCACCCCCTTGGGAAACCCAGGCTCTGTGTGGCTGTTACTGCCAAGCTATGCCTTGCTCCCTTCAAGTGTGTTTGGGGGACCAGAAGGGGTCACCCCCTGAAGGTCATGAGCCACTGGGGGTGAGAAGAACTAGTCTGTACTGAACACCTGCCTTTGGCCAGCACGGGGCCTGGCCCACCTCTCCTTCATGAACAGCCATTGTTTTCTCCAGGAAGACTCTTTGCCTGACTAGAGCTGATGGGTGTTGACTGCAAAGCCAGAGTTTTTCTCACTAAATTAATCCACGGACAAAGGCCACACACACCCAGACAGTGGAGGCCGGAGTGCTTGATCCTCTGGAGAGCAGGCCGTAGTTCGGGTGCCCAGTGAGCATGAGGGTGGTGCTTTCCCCTGTCCTCTCTCATGGCCACCAGCGCTTTTCATCCTTTGTCAAAGCTGCACTCAGGATGGAGAAGTGCCGTTAGGAGACAACCACTGGCCCTTTTGTGGCCACGGGTGACCGGTCTTTGCTGAGGGCTGGGTGGCAAGAGACGAACAGGGCATGGTGAGGGGCTGGTGACCCTGCTACAGAGAAGAGCAGGCTGGAAACCTCGGACTCCTTGTTGCCGGGAGAAGCGAAGCATCCGGAACAATTGCTCCCTGCCCCGTCGGGAGCAGGGCCTTTAGCCACAGCTGTGGGCTCCTGGAGAAAGAGCCTTTCTCCCACGCTGCCCTTGGTGCCCCTGGAATGGAGGTAGCCCTGCCGTTCTTCTTCCTCTAGGGCCCATGCCTAGCTTGGAACTGGGACAGGAGAAGATTGGCAGAACTTTGTTTGGGAGGAGGGAGTGCCACATGTCCCGGCCAGGCTTCTTGCGGCAACCCCACAGGAATAAAATTAGCTTAATCTGCCTGCAAACCCCTGCTGGGAGGCAGGACCTGTGCCTGGCCAGGTTGCTGGTGGAGCCCAGCATCTGGCACTGTTTTGTCAGGGCTATCTGCTTACCGACGGCAGTGTCCCCTCCGTCCTGGCAGCCCAGCCTCTCCAAGTCCTCTAAAACAATGATAAGGCCAGATACCACAAAATCTCTGCCTTCGACTGAAACCGAGCTTTTCCAGAGTAAGAAAGATCCATAAAAATCCAGCACCCTGCTCTGACTGCTACAGTCCTCTCCCTACCTCCCTATCCATCCTGAAGGTAAGTCAGTTTAGAAAACTGGCCAGCAGCTCTCAACTGACCTTATGATATATATATATATAAAAGCAAAACACCATGTTCTTGAAGTAAAATACCTATATATAGGTTGCATCCTCCTTCTCTCCCCCTGGCTCTGACCTGTGTCTGCTCCAACTCTATCTTTCCCCCTGGCTCTGACCTGTGTCTGCTCCAACTCTATCTCGGCTGTCAGAGTCCCTGAAAGGAAGAGAAGGAGCAGGCCTGGTGCACCTTATCCTGCTGGTCTCAGGTTCCTTGTAGGCTGCACACTGAGACACTTCCTGCCCCTTCCCCTCCCTGCCTTGCTGATTGGCCCCGGCAGTCAACAATCAGCCAAAATCACTCACCCCAGTGGCATAAGATCGTCTAGAGTCCCGACCCCAGCCTGGTGGCCGTGCACCACCGAGCACCTCATCCTGTGGCTCTGTTTGACTCTCGCAGCCACAAGGGTTTTAAGGAGCAGGGATGTGAGCACCCCACCACTTTCCTAGGCTCAGCAGCAGCTGGCAGGAATGTGGAGCTGCATGCCTGAGCCCTGGAGCAAATAAATGGTCCTGGGATGAGCCACACTGGGAGCCTGGTGTGACCGCCCATGCTCACTAGACGTTCACCTGGTGACATGAAGTCACTCGGTCTTTGCACTCCTGAGTGAGGGGCAGCACTACCGACAGGTTTTGTAGGCCCTGCCTTTGTTTCCGCTCTCATGTCCTGAATGCCACACACTGCCCTTGAATGGGCTGTGGCCAGTGGCAGCTAAGCCATGGCTTGTAGATGGCATCGCCATTGCTGGGTGATGGAATCACGAGTGACACTTGTTTAAATACGTCAAGAGGGGTCCCACTCTGGGAAGCAGGCTACAGGGATCCAAACGCCACAATAAACAGGCAGTGGGCAGGGGCTGCAAAGAGTTGTGCCTACCATTAGTCAGATGGTAGCCCCTAAAGTGGGCTACAGTTGCTAAAAACTGGGCTGTTTTTAGCAGGGGAAAAAGTGCTTAGTGTCTAGAGCCACAGTTCTCAGCCTTCCTAACACTGCTACCCCTCAGTACAGTGTCTCATGTTATGGTGACCCCTTACCTTAAAATTATTATAGTCCCTTACTATAATTTTGCTACTGTTATGAATCATAGTATAAATTTCCAATATGCAGGATGGTCTTAGGCAACCCCTGTGAAAGGTCATTTGATCTCCAAAGGGGTTATAACCCACAGGTTGATAACCTCTGGTCTATAGGATCGACTAAGGGGGTGTTCAACAAGTGTTTTCTCATGACCTACAATGAGAGGCCATAACAGGGCACAACATAGAAACACATGCTTGGTACTCCTGGTGACTGGCAGGGAGCTCACCTCAGAAAGCCAAACCAAACCAAACCAAAAAACCAATACTGCAAAATGATCCAAACCTTGCTAAATACGCACATTTCATCTTGAGTTGACTTTGGTCCATCTAATCCCAAGTACTCTGTGCCGTTACACAGGGCCTGCCTGTATCAGGGGCTCTCCGAGGAAGCCCCAGAGACAGACACGGTCCTAGCACTCTGCATTCACGCACAGAACACCCATCAGAACTGAGCACAGACACGGACCTTGATGTGGCTGTGCAGAGGTGTCTACACGGTACCAGGGGAGCAAATGTCAGGAGATAGTACTGACTGCAGTTTTGATGGAAAAGTCATGCTCTCCTGAGGTTGTGAGCCGCGGTGGGCTCTGAGCTGTAATATTGACTACAAAGGCACATAAGTATGACCAAAAATATCAGAAGAAATAAAACACTTGGAATTCAAAAACTTTTGAAACCCCCAAACAATGTTTCACTGCTTTCCATACAGCGATGCTGTATCGTACCGATATGCTTTACTTTTCCCCTAGTTACTCAGGGGCTAGCTGATGAGATTCCTATACAGTGACGGCAGAATCCATAAATACTTGGATTCCATAATTATACCCACTCAGAAAGATGCTTCACCATTTCAACAGGCTGTGATACCATATCTTATCAACGGGCTTCAGTTCTATTTAGGGACGTGACATTGGTGGCATTCCTATACAGTGACTGCAGAACTAAGCTGAGCATGTTCACGACAGATGAGCAGAATGGTGAATGCATAAGTGAGATCTGCTGGCTTAACTGCTGCCCTCAGACCTTCATTTTGCAATGATGGCATATCAGACCTGCAGGATATTAGCACACCCTGCACAGGAAGGACACACTATGTTTGTATATGTACTATTCTCGGAAATCCATGTAACGTCTTGTTGATCTTAGCACTGACCTGCTTCTAACTGAACACACTTGCTCTCCTGTATCCAAATTACTCTTTCTTATAACATTTACACATAAACAATGTCCAAACTGAATAGCTCGGATGGATATTTTAACCTTAATTATTTGGAACCAAGATGCAATCCCAAATTTCAAGTTGGATACATATTCTTTTGTAGTAGATTTAGAACAAGACACCTCATCCTCTACAGCGAGAACCTTTGCCTGTGCTCGGCCCCCAGAGCTGCTTCCAGAGGCTTGCTTGTGGTGCAACAGCAGAAACAAGGGGAAGTAGCTTTTTAGAATCTGGAGTTTAATCATCTGTGAAACGCTGCTGTCCCCAAAGACATACAGGAGAAACATGACCTGCTGCCGGTCAGGCTCCAGGTGGAGATTAAATCACCAGCTTCAGCAGCAGTGTCAGGTAACACGGGGCACCACGCACTCCCTTCAAGGTTCCTGGTACTGGTTTGTTATCAACATGGGAAGCCACACACCCGTCTTTCTACCCCAGCACACCTGGGGCAGAGTATGCCCGTCAGTCCTACCTGTGGTGAGGGCCTCGGCCGTTGCCATGTGCATGATGGTGTTGTCACTCACTGGCCACTTTCCAGGTGACAGCACAAGGCTGTCCAGTCCCCCAGTCTTTTGCAGCTCCTCCTGGATTGAGCCTAAAGTACTGTTCTCCCTGCAGACGTTCCCATAGCCGAGTGCATCACCGACACCCCCCAACAACATCGCAGCCTTGAACTTCTCCATCTTAGAAGGTGACTCCTCTCAGGCTGCAGCTGCCTTTGTCCCTTCCTGGCCAGCCTTAGCCAGCCTGGCTGACATTTATAGTGGTCATTGTATCACCATCCAGCACTCTCCTTCTCTGCCTTGGCAGGTGGCACCAATGAGATAAAACTCTGAGCTCACCACGTGGGAGCTGTTTGGACTGGTTCTCTAGTAAGGGAGCTTGCTGGCGCAGGTCCACACCCCAGCCGCTCAGAGCCCTGGAGCTGTGCTACTGGGTCAGCTCCTTGACGGTATGCGGCCCCTGCAGGCAAGGAAGTGCATGTCACGATGTGAACATTGCTGCTCTGTCTTTGCCATCTGCTCTGCCCCATCTTCAAATAGCATTCATCTTGCCATTATCTAATACATTATTAGTGGCCCCCTTTTATCTGCCCTCTTTCACTCACAATAATGTTGAGATACATCCTTTGTAGTTTTGTGTTTAGAAACTTTTCTGATTATAACATTGGGAGGGTTGTGGGAGCAGCACCGTGATAGAGCTATTATCTGGTGTACATGAGGCCCTTGGTTGGATCTTCAGCACCATAAAAAAAGTTACCAGAGGAAAGTTTAGAAGATGCAGCCCTCCTAACTCCTATGAAGAAATATGATTTTACATTTTCATGTCCAGTAAGGGGCTCCAGTGCTTAGCTTTAGAGCGGTGTGTGTCTCGGCAAGTGCGGTGAAATCTGGTTGTGCCACCTCAAGCTTCATGTTGTAAACAATCCTGCCTGCTCATGGAATTATTAACTAATATAAGGCTGGGTAGGGTATACTTTATAAAGCCAGGGCTCTTGGTTTGAAATGAACTTGGCAGGTGGGCACCTCCCTGTTCTCTCTCAACCACAAACCCTGCAGGCAGAGACCCCAGCTGGCCCTCCTATGACCTGGTCTGCCACACCCAGAATGGGCAGGGGGCCACGTGGGCTTAAATACAACTGGTAAGAACTTTGGTGCGTAGCAAGCTGCATTTCCTGCAGGTACAAGTCTCAGTCGGAAGCAACCCCTCAAAACCAGGATGTATATGGTTCCCATCGTGGTAAGACAAACAGGAGGAGCAGGCAACAGACAGCCACCCACTTCAGGTCGATGGAGCTAAGCCAGGGACTCAGGGAGAGGAACTTGGCTAAGGATGTTTGGGAACTTCCACAGTATTTGGCCAAAATCCCAAACAAGACAAGGCTGTCTCACCGGTTTGTCTATCTGACACTCGTTCAGAGGCCTCCTGTTACAGGATGCTAGACACAGCAACAGGCGCTGGAGGAGCTCTCCTTCTGTGCCCAGAGCATCGAGTTCAGGACGCACTGAGCATTAACTAACAACACTGCACCCGCGTGGCTTAGACAGCAACGATGTTGGCTGCTCTGGAAATGCCTGGCAGATACCAAGTGGGGCAGATTATATACATTTCTTAAACCTGCTGTGTTTGGCAAACGTTTTAAACATAACTATGGCTCTACTGGTATACTGATGTGCAGGTCCCACACGTCCAGCATATTGTCCTGAGACAGAGACCCAGACAAACGAAGCTGTCTTCAATATACTCATTTGCCTGGTGAGGCGTTAGAGGCAGTGTGGCCAAGGGTTTGCTACAGGGGGCCTTTCTGCTTGTCCAAGCCGAAGACAGGGGCCTTGGTGTGCACAGGAAGGTATCTGTGCAACCGAGAACAAAGACAGGGTCCTTGGTGTGCACAGGAAGGTATCTGTGCGACCGAGAACAAAGACCGGGGCCTTGCTGTGCACAGGAAGGCGTCTGTGCGACCGAGAACAAAGACCGGGTCCTTGGTGTGCACAGGAAGGCATCTGTGCGACCAAGAACAAAGACCGGGGCCTTGGGCCTTGGTGTGCACAGGAAGGCGTCTGTG
Source organism: Chionomys nivalis (assembly GCF_950005125.1). Lineage (NCBI taxonomy): Eukaryota > Metazoa > Chordata > Mammalia > Rodentia > Cricetidae > Chionomys > Chionomys nivalis. Next base: position 55,203,088 of record NC_080105.1, on the reverse strand, counting down.
CGACCGAGAACAAAGACCGGGGCCTTGGTGTGCACAGGAAGGCATCTGTGCGACCGAGAACAAAGACCGGGGCCTTGGTGTGCACAGGAAGGCATCTGTGCGACCGAGAACAAAGGACACACAACACCAGGGAAAATACTTTATTTACTACTTCTCAAGTTTTCAGCGTTTTTGTAACATGCGCAGTTCAAGTGTAAATGACGGAACCGAAAGCACAGTTCTTTGAAAAGCCTTCATCAGTTACTAGTGCATCACAGCCTACTGACAATCTCATAGAATTGAAAATTTTAAAGTTACGTTTATTTATTTAATTTGTTGTGTAAGTACATGTGTGTGTAGGGGGAATACATGCATTTCATGGCACATGTGTGGAGTCGGTGCTCTCCTTCCATCCACCATGTGGTTCCCAGGGATTGAACTCGGGTTGTCAGGCTAAGCAGCATGTGCCTTAGCCTGCTGAGTCCTATCGCTGGTCTTCCTGAAGAATTTTAAATCTTAAAAATAATAGTGTATTGCAGACCTTCAGAATTTAGTTATTTGTACCCATAAATCTCTCCGAACAGAGGTTAACTATGTCAGGAACCCACAAAACCTGGAAGGCCGTTTTGTTTTCCAGGTTTCCGTTAAGTCAGTTTGGTTACATACACTCTCAAAGACGCCCCAGTTGTCCCTTTTATGGACCTGCGTAGACAGGTCACTAGATGTCACCTCACACAGTGAGGGTTGGCTTTGTGGAGACTGGTCTCCCGTCCCAATTCGCCATCGCCTCTGTGAGACCCATCCACCGTCAACAGCCCATCTCACTGTAGGGCACACAAGCTGCTTCCTAAGTCAGGAGCATGTCCCATCACAGAAGCCACCCCAACAGCATATCCGGGACATGCTTTCTGCGTACAGGCATTTGGCCAATTCCCCATCCTGAAGTGGGCCCAGCATATCTGCTCCATGGTCACGCTGTAGGCCGGGCAGCAAGGCACGCTTGTGACACCAAGTCTTGGCAAGTGTGAGGTAGGGTCGGCACAGTGATGTTCAAAGCTTAACACCAGATGAGCGGATGGTATCCAGGCCCTCCATGTCTGTGTGCACGAGGGGATCTTGAGCAGATAAACACCAGAAAAGCAGACAGTGACACGGTGCAGTCCCATGGTGCAGACAAATGAGGCGGAGGCTTTGTGGGTAGACGCTTTCGGATGATGTGTGTTTTTGCTTCCAAATGCATATGGCTATCCAAGGGCTGGACACGGGCACTGAAGACATTATAGACAGGTGAAGGGAACCAGTGCATTGATTTGTAAATCTAATTCATCACTCAAAAAGAAGTATTTCTCATGGAAAAATGTCCTTTTAAATATAATAAAATATATTAAAAAAATAAGAAACTTCTCAGGAGGCAGCATCCAGGCCTAATAATTATAACCTTATTAGAAGTAAAACAGGCCCGGCAGCTTGTAAACAGTGTGAAATGGGCCTGCTGGACTCCATCCTGGGCCATCCCTGTGCAAACTGCAACAATGTCTTCTAGAGAAAATAAAAACAGAGTATCTAGTAAATCTAGAGATTTGATAATCAGGACTATCAATCTTGAATACCAAGATTAAAAGCAGTAGGCTCTCTGGAAAGGCCGTCTTCATCAGGGCTTCTGACAGCTTGGACCGGTGAGAAGACACACCGTTCTGAGGACACGGATGCTATTTTGAGGCATAATTACAATGTGATTCCACGGCCTTGGAAACCGCTGGCGCTCACCTTCACAGCGTGAACTGAACTGCTTGCTCTCAGCCCTGCGAACAGGTTCTAAGCTGCTCTCTGTAAAGGCATGCATGCAGGCGGCTCCTAAAGCAACAGCTCTGACGACACGTCCCTAACTTCCTGAGGAGTTTCTTGGTTCCTACGCGGCAGCCGAGACAACCTTTAAGCGGGGTAAGGATTTGTTTCATGAATGGATGAGGAAGACTTCTGAAGTCAGCCACAAGTGCACACAGCGACCAATCCGGGTGTCTCGTTCGGGACTCGGCTCATCTTACCCTCCATCTAGCTGGCTTTGCTTAGAAAGGGCGGCGCTTCCCACCCGTGACTACTGGTCGCGCATATTCTACAAAGTCATCTATGAGGACAGGCCAGGCTCCTGAAGGAAAGCAAACAGATTTTTAAAATAAGTCAGAGCAGTATTTTATATGAAAAATATTCTTCCCCCAATTCTAACACCTAAAGAACCAAACGGTCTGAAGCTTACGCAGCCTGCGTCTGATCAAACGACTCAGTTCTGCTGTTCCAGGAAGTAGGGTCAGAGAGCGGTGGGGGTGACAGCCTTGAGGCCACACTCCCACTGCCTGGGCCTACAAGGTGGCCTCTCAGGCCTCAGCCAGTTTATGGGCAGTCAGAACCCGTTGACTGGGAATGGGAATAAACAGACCCACTGCTTCCTAAGGGCCAAGGAGCATTCCCCTTCGCTATGGGCATTCCTTCTCTGCCTCCTCACCAGACTCCCCAGCCTACCAGGGGCAGGGCACCAGGGCTCACATGGATCCTCTAGCAGCACTGGCCGCCTCGCACGCTAGCTGTTTTTACCAGGGACAGTTATGGTTCCTGAGAACCAAGCTGTCTACAGTCAGCTATCCCTTCCTTTACACAAGAAGCATTCATTAGGCGTTTGGTATGAGTTGGGCACTGTACTAAGTGTAGAGGACACAGAAGGGAGGGACAGGACATGAACTGGATGCTGTCAGCTACAGGGTAACACGCCACAAGGCATGAAGAGTAAAGGGAAGACCAGCTGCCCAGGGCCAGGCCTTGCTCAGGGAGCAGGGCTACTCTATGGGAGGACTTAACTGTTTCTAGTGTGGGGTTCCCTGGCATTAGGGGGAGTATGCACTTATGGTAACATCTCCAGTCATCCTAACCAGGTTTTATGTCGTTCTAGAAGCTGACAAGGAAGTCAGTCATTATCTATCCCCATGGGTGGGTGACCCTTCTGGGTTGGTGTCTGTCTCTCACTCTGGAGGTGGTCCATTAGCATCCACAGGTGTGAGCGTCTCTGGTAACCCTGTCAAGTCAGTCCTACAACTCTAGTACCTTCTTCATCGTAGTTAGACAAATCATCCGCAATCATGTTTCCAAAATCTAGGAGGAGGTTCCAAGTGTCCCTGGGAATTGATCGTTTGTGGTGCTCCTAATATAGAAGAAAAAAACATCCACCAGATTAAGGTTCAATCGGTTGGGGCACACTGCCTTAGCAAGGGGTCCTCCTCAGCGTGACGAGGGGCATGGAGTCACAACGATCACAACTAAAAGTAATAGTCCCTCAGAGCAACTGGATGTCTGTGTGCCGAAGTCCAAATAAAGAGTACTGATGTATTTTAAAATATCTAAATTACATATTCCTGTCTGGTCAGACAGAAGGCCAGTCCTTCCCACTCCCCTAAGCCTGTTCAGAAACCATACAGGAAGATGTGGAGTCCCATTTCGACTTAGCTTACTTCCTCATGTTTGTATTTCTATATATCAAGTATTTCTTGAGTGGGATGAGATAATTACCTAAAAATAGCTTTGTTACTCAATATTCCAGGTATATCACAAACATGGAGACTAATATGATGACTGTACCACAGAAAGGCAAGTTCTGGGGCAAAGCCGGGCTTCCATGGCTCCTGTATCCGCCAGCTCTCGCCTCACCTACAAAAGCACCCATTCCCTTGGACTTAACACTAACACGCCAGCTTTTACATGCCAATACATGCATGTAACATAAAGAGCTTCAATACTTGCTATGTGCAAATGCTATCATTAAATTTTTCCCCATTTATCTATTTCTACACATGTGCATAGGTCAGAGGACATTTTATGGGGAGGCTGGGGGGTCAGTTCTCTCCTTCCACTGTTTGGGTTCTGGGATCAAACTCCGGTCACTGGACTTGGTGGCTGCCACCCTTATCAGCTGAGCCATCTTGCCTGGCCTTGTCTTGTACCTTTATTTTTTTTGAAGCCTGTTTATTTATTAACTTTATTCTTCATATAGTGTATTATGACATCAACTGCTGGACTGCCAGTAGTTTTTACAGTTTGTTCCCCCGCCAGCTGACATGGCGATCTAACTCCGCTGCTCTGTCCTCTCCTCTACTGGGGAAATATTCTCATCTTTATCAGTCTTCCCATCGGTGGTGCTGCATGTGTTCTAACACTCTGTGGACTCCATGATGTGCTAGCACCTTCTTACTTCTGTACGCATGGCTGTGGAGGACTCTGGACAATGTCCTGTAATTTGGGTGTAACCAAGAGGTGAGAACCTGGTGAAATAGGCCAGTATTCCTAGATACTTAGTTAGTAGGTTAGACTGGAAGATCCCAAGTTCAGGGCTCCTTGACCTCAGCAAGACCATGCCTCAAACGCGAAGGGAACCGGGGATGGAGTTCACTTGTAGAGCACCTGTCTAGCTCCATCCCAAGTATGAGTAAAGGAAGAACTGGGCATTGCTTTGTCAACACTGAACATTCTATAAGTAACATGACATAGGATGGGATGAGCCCTTGACATGAACGTTCCCAGGCCACTAAGACAGGGCTTGGCCTCCACAGGCCATGCTCTCGACTGCTATCCCTAAAGAAACTGAAGCACAAGCAATATGCCCAAGGTCACAATCTTGCCCAAGCGGTTAATCTGTGCAGACCTGGCCTGATGTCTGAATGCCTGTATAATCATATTTTAATCAGATGCCTGCATTCAGTCTTAGCATTTTATTTATCTATTTGGTTACTTACTTATTTTGAGACACAATCTCACTATGGAGCCCAGGCTGGCCAGGAGCCCACTATGTAGATCCACCTGACTTACCCTCCTGAGTTCTGAGATTAAAAGCATGTACCCCTATGCAGGGCCCAGGCCTTAGCATTTTAAATAAGAGAAACTTCTCGATTGGGCACACAAGGCAAGAAACAGTCACTTACCAGCAGAAATGTGTTCCAAAGATCTAAAAATTTAAACCTTCCAGACAATACTAACTTCCAATATGCAACAGCCATTTCTAAATCTGTCAGAGAGAAATGGGAGTGGGGGATAAAGAGGGAGGAAGGGAAGGAGAGGGAGGGAGGGACAGAGGGAGAGAGAGAGAGATTGATTAATAAATCAGTCTTCTGTTCTATGGGATAAAAGCAATTATTGGCAGCCTCACCCAATCTCTACAGTGTTTCTGGAAATGCCATGTAATCTAACTCTATGAATCTGAGGAAGTTCCTTAGGCAGCACTTGTGTATTATTTGGACATGAAAGCAGCTGCCCCCAGTTAACCAGTTCTGGAGACTTGCATTCCCCGTGTATCAGACTTAACTGCCTGATCCAGTCTATTACTACTATTAGCATACATCATTTATTCAGAAAGTAGGCCACTGCCATTTCCAAGGGATAAGCTGAAAATTAAAGGACCCATTTAAAAGGGAGGGATCGGTTTTCTCCAGCAGACTTGCCTCATGGTCGTGTACACGACAGATTGAGCTGTCTCAGAACGACCTGATCCACAAACAAACTGGATAGCCTCAGGACCCTGAATTTCTCACTGCACAGTTAATACAGATTTCTGCATATAGAGAAAACTATTCACTACTACACAGTTAGTAAAAACTTAGGTTATTTATCAATCAAAGCCTATTTCCTCTCCCTCAACCAGAAGACGGTGATACTTCACCATTCTGAAGCAAATCTACACTGTAAGGTTTGTCTTAAAGCTGTGTATTTCATGCAAACTGAGGGCTGGGTTTCAGAAGGCTCTGGGACAGAATCTCCAGAGTTTTCGGGAATAGCTGTCTACTCCCTGCTCGCTGTAAACGCGAGATTTTTAGTACCTTCTTCTTACATGATAGAAGCAGTCCTATCTCTAAGACCATTTTAATCCTGATGAATACTGCTCACCAGAGGCAATAAAAAGACAGCTATGCTGAAATAATCTAATTACATTTCTGCATGTATGTCAGATAGAGATATGCGAGAAGCAGATCAACAACTATATTAAGGACACAGATTAGTATAAATACGAAATCCACAAAGAAGCACTTTTCAAGACTTTCTCCTGAATCTGGTTTGATCCCACCTGGAGGAAAAGTATTGATGTCACTGCTCCAATTTGAGACTTCCAGGGCTGACCATTACTAACACTAACGAGCTAGAGACGAATGGCTAGTGACCAATGGTGGATAGGATGGTTATTCGGTTATTCCCTATGGGCTTATGCTGCAGGGTATGCTGCAGGTCTGATCCGTCCTAAGCACCCTGGAGTCACCATGGAAAGGAACGAGTCAGAGAGGTCCAATCATGGCGTGTGGAGGGCTTGCTAGGCCTTACCTATGGGACCCGCAGTGTAAGGCTAAGACGATTAGTCTTGTCCTGCTTCTAAGTCTACATCCTTATCCCTTAGGAAGAACATTAAGTGAGATCTAGAGTCAACTCATCTTAATGATGTAAAGCGCTCACACTGGGAAATGGAGGCGAACCTGAGGAGGAAAGGAAAATAAAGTTTTATGGCATACTTTAGAATCTAGTTGCGTCTGGGTTAGCGTTGGTCCTAGAACCCTTCTTATAAATAAAGTACCTCACGTGAACGTTCACGAGTTACATGACCTTAAAGTGAAAGTACACATTTCCAACATTTAATATTCCTCTGCAAAAAATGTCAGGCTATCCAAGTGAGCTTGGGCCGTTTGCAGAATAACTACAAAATTCTCAAATAGCAGACCGTGAGACTGAAATCAGGGGCCATAGTTACTCTGTAATGAGAATGTTTGGCATCAATTTTTTTCAATGTAAAAAGTCCATTGCGTGATTAAGAAAATGCTAGTAGGCACTGGGCGGTGGTGGCGTACACCTTTAATCCCAGCACTCAGGAGGCAGAGGCAGGCGGATCTCTGTGAGTTCGAGGCCAGCCTGGTCTACAAGAGCGAGTTCCAGGACAGGCTCCAAAGCTACAGAGAAACCCTGCCTTGAAAAACAAAAACAAACAAAAAATCAAAACAAAACATAAAAGAAAAAAGAAAATGCTAGAAGGCAAGGCTAGTTAGAATCACACATGCAATGTTCTACTTGACAAAGCATCCTCTGTTCAGGAAGACAATAGCTAGTTAGTATGAAACCTTATTTCCTCCAAGGTCAAGGTTCTCAGAGCTCACTGACTTCACGGCAGCCAGCATGAACTCACCTAAGTTTCCGCATCACAGAGCAGCACGCTGAGGTGCAGCCCAGCAGCCGAGTACTCACCCGAGTGTGTGTGTCGCTGTGTACAAACACAGGAGCAAGCACATGTGCTTCTGCATGCGTGTGTGCACATATACAAACGTCCCCCCAAAAAAGCCTGATTACCTCTTTGTGTTGCCAGAAGGCTCTTCTGCATCCTTCCTGCTCCCACTGCACGAGTTTCTCTACACCCTTAGCTCCCACAGCCACTTAGGAAATAATCGCTCTGAGGCTTATCATCAGCTACAACTGTTTCACCAATGTCTTCCTTACTGGCTAGTTCTAACTACTGAATTAACCATTTCTACACATCTGTGTATTGCCACTGGCTTACCAGTGAGGCACGTTACTCCTTCAGCAGCTATGTGGTGTCTCCTGGACTCCGCCCTCTCTCTATATATCTTTGCTTGAACTCCCCCACTAGCTTTACTGTTAAGCCATTGGCTGAAACAGCTTTATTCATCAACCAACAAAAGCAACACATATACAGAAGGACCTCCCACATCATCCTAGCTGAGATTAACTGTCTGCTGAGTACAAAATGAAGAGCTGTGTCGATGGCTGGCTCCTTTTTCTCAGTTAAACAAAGGCAGGTCTCCTAAAAGGGGCCGAGGGGCTGCAGAGATGACTCAGTGATTACAAATGCACAATTACAATTCTCAGCACCACGCAGTGGCTAACAACTGTCTGTAACTCCAGCTCCCAGGGGACACAACACCCTCACTGGGCACGGCACTGATGTGGTGCACAGACGTACAGGCAGGCAAATCACTCAGACATAGAACAGAAATATGTACGTCTCAGAAAAGTGAAAAGAGTTAAAAGGGTGGAATATAGGAAACCTGCCACCTTCCTTGTTTCCCATGACCAGTGAGACACAGGGCTTTGCTATGCCTTCCTCCTGGTATACTCAGCCCCGGGGACCAGATCCTGAAGTAACAAGGCCAGTATACATCGAAGCACAAACACGTGTGCCTCAGTCACTCTTACCAACTGCTTCACCTGACTGTATGCGTGCATCCCATGCGTGTGGGATAGTATTAGCCCCAAATCTCTCCTTTGGTTTCCATGCTGGAGATGGACGCCAAGACTGTGTGCAGGCTGAGACTATAATCCCCCACTGCCCCACACCCTTAGCCCTGGCAGCTTTGGACAGGATCAGTGCATGAGGGTTTTCCAGGAGCTGACAGGAAGTGATGGCATTTCCACCTTCTAAAATTCCAGGGGATCTATTCAGACCAGTTTCCTTCCTTCCTCCCTCCCTCCCTCCCTCCCTCCCTGGATATTTTGAGACAGGGTTTCTCTGTAGCTTTTTGGTTCCTGTCCTGGAACTAGCTCTTGTAGACCAGGCTGGCCTCGAACTCACAGAGATCCACCTGTCTCTGCCTCCCGAGTGCTGGGATTAAAGGCGTGCGCCACCACTGCCCGGCTCAGACCAGTTTCTAAATGCCACCCTGAAGGCTGGCCAGCCCTTGGTTCCTGAAGCACTCACTCTGATCTGAGAGGTTTGGTATGACCTCAGATCATTGCATAGGCAGACCAGCCTGGGGGAAAAGGAAGGCTGGCCACAGCCCAGTACACCAGCATTGAAACATCAACACCAGGGAAGACAAAGGAGAAGAAGAAAGCAACCCCGAGGGACTGGTTTACGAGGGGAGGAAGGAAAATCTCTTGGCTGTTTGACTCTTCGAACCTGTACCATGCTGGAGGGGACGGAAGAGGGGCGATAATGACGACCTGACAGGAGGATGGGGCAGGAAAGACAGGTGGAGGTGAGAGCAGGCAGGTGCACATCTGTGCACAGGCATGTGTTGGTAGAGCAGGCGCACCAGGTAGTTCCGCCCGTCTGTGTCACAGCCCTTTCTAACTCCCTATGTAGAGTTCAGTCCGCTCTGTTACTGCCTCTGTGCCAATTTTCTAAACATTCCTTCTAACACGTAAGAGGTTTCACAAAAATACACAAGGCCTTTTACAAAGTCCAGGCAAGTCACTGTAGGTTGATACGGATTCTTCTTAGGAGGAAACAAGCCAGTACTCAGATGCAGAACTAAATAAAACCCCCAATAAATCAAAACCTCAGACTGAAATTTTCAGCTATGCTTCCCAGATGTGCACATCTGCAGTGAAGCACGAGTGGGACTGTACAGCTCTGGGAGGAGCGGTGATGCAGTGTGGGACACAGCAGAGCCGGCAGAGCTGGCTCAAGGCCTGGCCGGCAAAACCACCATGCGGAGGACAAGCCCCAAACATTCAGACTGTCAGCGGACCGGTAACGATAGAGATAACACGAAACACAAAGTAGTTCGCATTTTAAATTTAAAACATTTGAAATTTGGAAGTCAAGAGACATTCTCAAGTGATATTTCCAGTTACATGAGAACTAAGTGGAACAGAGAAGCTAAGCGACAGCACTGTCACGGCCGTCTGTCCGTCTGCTGGAATTCCGCTGATTCTGTCCACATACAACAGGCCTCAGATGGGCACCTTGCAATCCTGGAGTTCATACTCACCTAAACCCTTCTGCCCAGGGTTCTTGGCGAAGGTGAAGGTGAACTGGTAAAAGTCTTTAAACTTGGCCGAGTCCTTGAGCTCTTGCTCCAGTCTGGGAAGAAGAGCTTTCAGCTTCTCTGCGCTGTCACACCTGCGACGACAGAGAAGCTTGTTACTTGTCACCTGCCTGTCCACCGTTCCTCATCCCAGGTTCCCTTGCGATGCTGTAAAGATCCTGTAGCTGTTGAGCTGCGGCAGCACTGAGGCCTCTGGCTGTGCACGCTGAACGCGTGAAAGGACGGCCTGTGCTGTTTGTCCGCTTGTCTTTTTGAAACAGGGTTTCTCTGTGGAGCCCAGTCCTGGAACTCACTCTGTAGACCAGGCTCGCTTCAAACTCAACGATCCGCCTGCCTCTTCCTCCTGAGTGCGTGTGCCAGCACCACTACCTGGTGGTACGGGCTGTTAAGTCAGGAAAAACAAAATTGTGTCCTGTTCACAGCAAGGCCAAGTGAGGTGGCTCAGGGACAAGATGCAGAGTCCACGTTTATTCACTGACCATGAAACTGGGAGCCCCTGTCAGCCTGGGCCATTGCCACCGATGCACTGCAACAGGAGGGAAAGAAGCCTCATTGCTTAAGCATTTAACATTAACTGTAGCAAGTTCGGTCTGAAACAGCCTGGTGTTAAAAAACCTGTTTCGTTTTGGTGTTTTGAAACAGTCTCTCTATGTAGTCCTGGCTGTCCTGGAACTCACTGGGCAAATCAGGCTGGTTTTGAACCCACATAGATCCACCTGCCTCTGCCTTCCCAGTGCTGCAGTTAAAGGGGTGCACCACCTTGCCCAGGCTGTATTGTTTTAAAAATTAGTTTTCCTCTAAAAAGACAATCACCTTTAAAACCAGCAATCAGCCTGGGCTGGGGTGTGGCTGTGCAGTAGAGGGCTTCCCTACTATAAGTCGGCCCTGGACTCCATCCCCAGCTCTGTAAAACAAAACAGACAAAAAGCCCCCAGACATAAAACAATCCCAAAACACCTCAGTAAAAATATTAATTGTTCTTTAAGGCATAAATGTGGAGCAGCAAAACGAATTGGTCTCTTTTGCTTCAACTGTCCAACAGGGAACAGAGTAAGAATGGTACTCAACCACTTATCTAAGGTGTGCTTTAATCTGAGAAAGACAAACCGGAGGAAGTCCTACAGCTCCCAGACTATCCACTATTCCACACCCTTATGGAATATGCACTCAGGACAAATGCAGTCAGCTCCCGTTGGTGACCATATGCCCCAAGTACCACCTCCAGGTATCACAGTTGAGTGGCAGGCACCCAGGTCCACAGAGGCTGAGCACTTCCCCTCTATAGAGGCAGGGCCCACTCTCTTGTTTTTCTAACTCTACCACCCTGATAGCACTGTTATACCCTGCAGCTTGACAAAAACGTGAACTCACGCTGTTTCGTGCCTGGTCTTTTGGTCTACATCATGTGTGAGGTTCATCCTGTGGTGTGTGCAGATACAACTCAGTCATTGCCTTTGTCACAGGACTCATATGTATATAATTTATAGAACATACTGATAGTGACTGTGTCAGCTGTTCATAATTTTCTTATCACAAGAAATGCTGTTAGCATTTCTACACATGCAGCCTGAGCACATGTGAACACACCTCTCTCCAGGCGTGTCACTGGGAGAAGCAGAGTCAGTTGTTGGGGACAACTTTACAGGCTTTCAGTTGCAATGAGCCATGGAATCATTAATTAATCAGCCTCACTTCACAAAGTCAACCCATCAGAGTCAGGGACTCTGCATTGGAGATTAGGCCAAGATGCAAGGCATATTGGAATTACTGCCTTGTGAATAAAGTGGCTGTTTCTTGAGATAGATTTCTCTGTAGTTTATCCCTATCAGTTACAAATTTAGGACTTACCCCCACAGTTCAGCACTATTTGATCGTTTACTGGGCACGATTTCCCCTATGCATTGGGGTTTACTGATTACATCCCCTAGCTATGTGTGACACAGTCTCAGTCAAGAAACCTGCTTCCACTACCAGGTCTCTGTTTTTTTTTTCAGTGTAAACATGGAGATCTGCCTTCCTGCAATTATCTTTACTGTCAGTGTGCTGGGTCCAGGAAAAAGCATTCCATTTAAGACATCCCCAGATATCAAAGGACACAGCTGTTGATTCATAGCTTCTCAGGTAGAAAAAATAAGCAGGCCCTGGTTACCTGACTCGTCTCCATCTCAGTCTACTGATAATCTGAGTTCAGGAGATTTACTGCCCGTCTTTCACTCTGAGGAAAAATAACTAATCATCAACCCACAGCCCGGAGGAAGACAAACCTCCACTGGCGCCTCTAATAGGCATCAAGCCCCATATCTGATCATTTAGAGGTTTGAGTCTCCTCCTTGTTTCAACGGCTTAGAGTAAATGGTGTAAACTTCAGATCTAAAAGTCCCTCAGAACTTGCAGCATTTGGGAAAAGTGCTAATGGACCAAGGGCCATAAACTGCCCTTGTCTGTGTACAGGAGTTGCCTGGTTACTCTCTGTGCCTGCAAGATTTTGAGGGTCTTTATAGCTGGGTAAGAACAAGGAGAGTTAGCAGAAGCTGGAGCAGAAGTTGGAGCAGAAGTGTCCCAGAAATCAGCAGCTAGGAAAATGGAGAGGAAAAAGAAGAAAAAGAATGTAGCAAAGAATTGGAATGGAAATTAGAACTGAGACAGAGAATTGGGCCTAAGAAATTATACAGTTAGGACAGAAGAATTAGAAGAGACATCCCGAGGAAGAACCGTGTGAGTTAATTTGTTTCTCCCCTCAGATCCCCTTAGTCATTTTTCCTTCGCTGACTGTAGCTTTAACTGAACCTTGAAGGGTCTGAGGGGCGGGTACCCCAAAGAACCCTGTTTTTCAGCAACTCAAAACAACTGACTCTGAAGCATCAACAGCGAATGAGAGTGTCAGAAATGTCAGCAAATGGAACAAGTTGGCCTTATACAACCTCACAAAGCAGTTCATAAGTTTAGCAATTAAAAGGTATTTTTGTTGGGCGTTTTCATTTATTCTCTGTCACATCTGCTAAATGAGCAACATCTAAAGTCATTAATCCTAACTCTGTTAGGCAGAATAAAGAAACAAAAACCAAAATGGTATTATTTTATTGGCTTTAATACAACCACATAAGAAATTATATATTTAGTACAAAAATGAGTGGTTAAAAATTTTACCCTGCTATTATTCACTGTTAATTCAAACTTGGAAGAATATTTGTTTTAAAATTTTAAACTTTATTTTTAGTAATTTAAATTATGCATGTGTGAATTGAGCACACAATTGTGTATATATACATGCATGTACGCAGATACCAGAAGGGGCCAAAGGGGTCAGATCCCCTAGAGCTTGAGTTACAAGCCGTGGATGTGAACCAGCTGACAGGGGTGCTGGGAACTGAACTATGGCCTCTGCCAGTAGTGCAAGTTCTTAATCACTGAGCCATCTCCTCCCCAATGGAAGGAAAATTTTAAGTTTAAAGAATAAGAAGATTTAATGTGAATAAAGATAGTAGAAGAAAACCTGAGTCTGAAAGGAAACTGAAGGCTTATAATACACAAAGAAAGTGCACGTATATGAAATCAGGATTTGTAAGTGGTTGAAAGATGATCTAAGTAACTTTCCTTCCGAAAAGTTTAAAATGAGAAATTTACTTACCCCAGCTCTGTCATGCCATCCACAAATTCCTTTTTGCTAAATTCACATTGAGTGGCAGCCCTGAACTTCCATGCTACGACCAAAACGCTAATACTGGCAGGGTCCAGGTTCAAATCGTCACAGAACTGCTGGATCCCATCAACTCCGATTTTGTTTTCATCCTGTGGGTCTGTTGTTAAAATTAGGGGAAGACATCATACTACATTGAAAAGCAATCCAAAATAGCTTGTTAGAATCAAACTATTCATACAATTCTATCAAGTATTTCAGTCACACCAGTCAGTGAACAACCATTTTCTATTAAGTATGAAATAAATACAGAGAGTTAAAAATCTATCCAGAAAACAGCTCCATCCTTAACACCTAGAAAGAAGACTGAAACTCTTGTAAAGAGATGTCATCATTAAGAATTATTTTAAGGGCTGAGCACAATCTCAGGCAGGAATGCTTGCATGGTGTGCTTGAGGCCCTGGGTTCGAACATCAATACAGGAAAACTAAAACCAAAGCCAAAACTCTGTTTAACTTCCAGCTGAGGACGAAGCTATGTAATGGAGGCTTGCTCCACGTGGGCACACATGCTGTGGGTTTATCTCAGATCAGACTCTGGAGAACGGAGGGAAGGAAAAAAGAGTGCTCGCAATTCTGCCAAGGCAAAAGCGATTGCTTGTTTTCTTTTTAAGTAATTTCATTTGCTAGCTCCAATGTGTTGGGAGCTAAAGATCCTTGGCCCCTTGACTTTCTTTGCCTGCAGCTGCTCTTGCATGAGACCCTGATGGCAGGCTGATGAAGCCCACTGCTGAAAGACCCTGAGAGTTGGGCATGGCTAAGGATCCCTATATAAGCTGCCCCTGAGCACAATAAAGGAGGAATGGCATTCTTGTAACAAGGATGACCCATGTCCGCGTCTGTGTCTCTCTCTGTGTGTCTCTGTGTTTCTAAGTCTCCAGGCCCAGTTCCTGGCTCGAGTACTAGTCCTGCAGTGGCATGGGCACTACAGGACAGTACAGGACCATTCGGAGTGTCGGTTCCTCTGGAACTGGAATTACAAAGGGTTGTGAATTACCACATAGATACTGGGAACCAAATCCCAGTCCTCTGTAATTCAGCAAGTGCTCTAGCTGCTGAGCCGTTCCTCCAACCCCACCATCTTACCTCTTACATAGGATCTCTGAGCTTGAGTCTGCAGCGTGATGCTTTGGCTATATTCGCTGGCTAGTGAGCCCCTGGGACCCAGCTGTGTCTACTCTCCTGGGAGTGGAGCTACCGGCATGTGTCTCCAAACTCGGCTTTTATGTGGGTGCTGGGGATCTGAACTCAGGTCCTCATGCTTGGACAGCAAGTCCTTGGCTCACTGATCCATCTCTCCAGCCCTACCTCTACTCTAAAGGATACCCTTGCTGTCTTTTGAGATAGGGTTGTGTTGTGGATCCCAGGCTTGCCTTGAATTTGCAGCAATTCTCTTGCCTCAGCTTCCCAAGTCCTGGGATTATACCATGGTGACCAACAACAAAGAAAAATTGATGACACAAATGAAATTAATAAAACCAGACATCTTTCTAATTGCATTATACGTGGAGTAACCCTCTCCATGCTTATGTGACAAAAGGCCTATTAAAAGCCAAACAAAACCAATAAAAAAAAAAAAAAAACCCTGCTTCAGCCCGAGCAGAAGAGCATTTTGGGAAAATGCATTCACAGGCACAGCACGGCTGAAACAGAAGCCTGCAAAGCCCTGCTGGATGTCCTCAGCATGCACAGAACAGGGACTGAGGGGTGAGGTGAAGGCTAGCCTGTTATCAGTCTTTTGACTCCTTCCTTCATCTCCAGCCTCTCTCCTAAGAAGAGTGGGCTCTAGAACTAGACACAAGGAGGAGGCATCTGGGTCTTTGCTGTTCGTCCACCAGCATCACCCGTGTTCCTCATCCACCAGCATCACCCACGCTCCTCGTCTACCAGCATCACCCGTGCTCCTCGTCCACCAGCATCACCCGTGTGCTCGTCCACCAGCATCACCCGTGTGCTCGTCCATCAGCATCACCCGTGTGCTCGCCCACCAGTATAACCCGTGCTCCTCGTCCTCCAGCATCACCTGTGTGCTCGTCCACCAGCATCACCCGTGTGCCTGTCCACCAGCATCACCCGTGTGCTCATTTACCAGCATCATTCGTGTGCTCGTCGACCAGCATCACCCGTGTGCCCGTCCACTACCATCATCCGAGATATGCACTACAGCGTCTGGTTGGCTTTGCTGCCATTTTACCCCTTACCTTTGTACCTGCCATAGAGCTGCTCCAGTTTCTTCTGGTCCACCGTGCTCTTCATAGACTCTCGGTGGAACGCCTCTGGATTTTGGAAGAAACTGTCTGTAGCCTCATCTAGTTTCCACTCATTCTGTGTCAGGCAGTAGATGGCAGTTTTCTCGCTAGCTTGTGTACATGCCATGAACTGGCGGACTTTGTCCTTCTGAGTCGATTTAAGTTTATGCTTTGGGATGAAAACAAAAAGGTGGGAAAGCCAATGAATCCATGTTTGCTCGAATTCTTTGTTTTTGTTTTGTTTTTTGAGACAGGGTTTTACTGTGTAGCTCTGGCTGTCCTGGAACTTACTTTGTAGACCAGCCTGGCCTCAAACTCACAGAGATCCGCCTGCTACTGCCTCCTATGCGCTGGGACTAAAGGCATGCACCACCACCACATGGCATATGTCTATTTTTACATTTTACACCTACATTTTAACTGGATTTATTTTTCTTGTTGGACTCAACTTTCAGAATAGCAGGGACCAAAACCTTGCTCTTCATCAGTCGAAAGACTGCATAGTCTTCTAAAAATGGAAATGAAAGCAACTCTACAGTAATAAATATATGAGTTTAATGAAAAGTCGATGAAAATCAACCTTTTATAGACAATATACTATAAGCCAGGAGTGGAGATGCTCATGAGTAATCCCAGAACTTGGGAGCCAGAGACAGGAGGACAGGAAGACTATGAATGAGTTCAAGGCCAGCCTCTATGCAATGAGTTCTAAGGTAGCCAGGGGCTATACTGAGAGTCCTGTCTATAAAAAGTAAATAAATAAATAAGCAAGCTAGCTAAGTATGGTGGTGCATACCTTTAATTGCAGCACAGGGGAAGCAGAGGCAGGAGGATATTCAGAGGCCAGTCTGGTCTACACAGAAAGTTCCAGGCCAGCCAGGGCTACGAAGTGAGTCTGTCTTAAAAAAGAAAAAAAACAAAACAAAACAAAAAAGAACCAAAAAAGAAAAGCATGTTCCCTTTGTATAAAATACTGCCCCCCTCCCCCTTAAAACATTAGCACAATATCTCAGTAATACGCATCTGGTCCCCTGCCAACAACACGGGGACCTGATGTCATCCCAGGGGACCCCTGCAGAATCAGGAGCTTCCATTAAGTTGGGGCTCCAGTGAATACTGAGGAAATAGACAATTTGGAAGCACTATTGTTTTAAGGCTTTTCTTAGTTTAGGTGCAGAACGGTGCTGATGGAAACACACAAATAACTAAGCGCTATACTGGAGGAAATTACAAAGGGCCACAAGGGAGCACACAAACCGTGAGGTGCAAAGTGGGACAGAGGCTGTGGGGAGGCAAGAGGAGCACTGCCGAGGAACGGTGCTATATATAGTCCATAGTCCGCAGCGAAAGGAGTGCATCTGCATGCTTGCTGACCTGCATAGCCACACCTCTAAGGTAACTCAGGGAAAGCAACACCAGAAAGTGATGAGCTCATTTCTAGAAATCAAAACAGAGTCCATAATATACAGTTTCTTTCTTTATTCGGTAGAACTGGGGATCAAACCCGGGATCTCATGCACACTAGGAAAGTGCCAAGCTACAGTGGTCTGTCACCAGTCCTGAGGATTCTTTTTTTTTTAAACAAGAAGCTTTAAACAATAATAAGGGAACAATTTTTACTTAAGAGGACTGCACTTTTCTTGTTCAAATAAAGAGGAGAATTTATAGTAGTAACAGAATAAATTTCAACTTACAGAAATACATAATGAATAGCAAGGTGCAGATGAAGAAATAAAGGGGGGGAGGCAGGAAAGGGATTAAAACAAAGACATGCACACCATGTACAAGAGCTGAAAATGGGCTGGAAAGCAGGCTCCAAGCCGCTAGCTGCCACAGCAAAGAAGAAAACGGGAATAGGTTAGGAAAATCTGGTGCCCATAAAAGCCAGAAGAGGGTGACAGATCCCCTGCAATTGGAGTTAAAGACAGTTGTGAGCCGCCACATGGGTGCTAAAAACCAAACTCGGGTCCTCTTAACTGCTGAGCCATTTCTCCAGCCCCAATAATAAATGTTTTTAAAAACCAATAATCCACAGCTAAATCTAAAGTGTTTGCTTTGCATTAAAAACCAGGTGGTGGTGGCGCATGCCTTTAATCCCATCACTTGGGAGGTAGAGGCAGTAGGATCTCTGTGAGTTCGAGGTCAGCCTGGTCTACAGAATGAGTTCCAGGACAGCCAGAGCTTCACAGAGAACATCTGTCTTGAAAAACAAAAAAAAAAAAAACAAAAAAACAAAAACAAAAAACAAAACAAACAAGCAAACAAAATAACAGCTAAGAGAACTCAGGTCCAATGGGAAGAAAGGGGAATTGGTAATAATTTTCTTAAGAAAAATGGCTTATAAACTAAAAATTTACAGGAAAATAAAAGAGCTCCAAGTCCATCCATGTAAGCAGATGAGAAATCCATGCCAAGGTCTGCTTAGGCAAGTGACTTTAGATAAAGTTTAGCATGTCCCGGGGACCAAAGTCCTAGAGGACATTTTCTGTCTCATTATTTTATTGTTTAAAATGCACAGATTTTCTTAGTGCAAGTTGTTTACAATTACTTAGTGTGTGTGTGTGTGTATGTGAGTGTGTGTAGGTCAGAAAACAACTTGTATTGTTGGTTTTACTTATTCACCATCTGGATTCCAGGGATTGAACTCGGGTCACTGGGCTTGTGGCAATTACTCTTAACGGCAGAGCCATCACTTCAGCCTGGACTGGTAAGTGTTAATTAACCCTTTTGCTCGATTAAATTACAATAAAACATTTCATTTTAAGAAAACCATCTCAAGAAGAGATGTATGGAGCTCCTTCAGGGACAACCTTTTGGGTGCGTTCTCTGCCCAATGTTTTCAATGGCTCATCTGGCTCACTCTTCACAAGTGTCCAAACTACATTTACAGTAGCCCACTGAGAAAGTGCCTGAAGCCACTGACCAGTGTTTTCAAAGTCTCCCAGAGCTCAGCGCAGTGCCTCACACACAACTGCAGCTGCTCAGAATCATTTCAGCAAGGGATAATCGATCAGATATACAGAAAGCAAGACAAGTGGACCTTTTGAACAGCGGAGGCTGGCATGGAACAGGACAGGTGACCTGAACAGTGGAAGTGGGAACGAAAAAGCTTCAAACGCTTTATGTGTTACCTCGTGTACAATAAGGCACAATTTAGGCACACGGGTGCTTCGATATAAGATTTAAAAAAAAAAAATCTGTAAAATGTCCTTCCGGAGGCACCTCCTCTCAGGCTCACAGGGCAACCATTTGATCACATAAATTTGTGGCCCACTTTAGGTTGACTGTGTTTTTGCAGGTCCAGGCCTGGAGAGTGGGTCCTTAAATCCAACCACTTCCAGATTTTCAGCCTCCCAGTTAAGGGCACAGGCATGGGTGGCTTGGCCGCTGGCTCTGCTAGCCGCTGGTCAGGAGAGTCTTTCGGCTGCTCTTCTCAATTATTCTTGGTCTCTGGGTTCGCACCTTCTAGTTTTCCAGCCTCCCCCTTCTCAGTATCCACTCCATCCCCTCTTGCCTCCCAAAGAACCATGTGCTTTCCTTTGCACAAACTCCAAGACAAGCAGACATCGCTCTAGAAACAGAGACAAAACTTGTCTCCCTGGGTTCCCATCCGCCCGCAGCCTCTCAGAGCATGGCTACCCCAAATCCAAGTAAAGAGGTGGTCAGGCGCCCCTCCCGCGATCTACGCCTGTGCACAGATCTTCTAGGCTAACCCTCCTCTACCTCGGCGTCCTGCCAGTCTCTCCCGTCTCCTGGTTCCCCAGCCTGATCTTGGCTTTGGAAAAGAGCGAGCAATTGGTGACATCCATTCCCGGCGCCAGCTGCGCGGATCGCAAACCATCCTCACCCTGCAGAGTCAGGCGCCTGCACCACCTCCCCAGGATTGCCCCCTTCCATCTCTTCCAGAAACCTCTGCGGACCAAGAGCTGGCAGAGCTCGGCCAGCTCCGCCCCCGTCGGCGTCACTGCCTACTCCGACGCGGGTCGGCTCCGCCCATCAGGCAGGTGTCACCCGTGGCACTCACAGCCCCGTCCCGCCCTCTGGTCAGGGGCAGCACTGGGCCGACCAGGAGCCTTTGCCCTCCCAGAGACCCAACCGGGCTCCCCACACCTACAGGCAGAGCCATGCCTCTCCAAGTCACCCGTGTCCCTCCCTCAGCGCCCCGACGGGGATACCCGGCCTCCTCCGGCAATGATCCCGAAGCCAGCACAGAGCGGTGACCTCCGCGCCCGCCTCTGGCCGCACCTGCCAAGCGCAAACGCTGCCACCTACCATGCTCCCCAACGCTGCCGAAGCGGCTTCAATTTTCTGCGCAAGCGCACGCCGCTTTCCTCTGCGCGGGCGACTGTCGCCGCGGCTAGCCCAGGTTTTCTGCGCAGGCGCACTACACTGACCCTCACTTTGGCCGGCTAGGACGCTAACTCAGTCTCCGGTTCTCCGCATGCAGTGTAGACAGGCACCCTTCCTGCCTGACGCTCGGCGTTTTGGGCAAACCGTGACCTCTCTTTCGGAGGCTATTGCTGTTTTCTGGCCCTTAGGTTACGCACTCACTGGAAAGAGACAAGCTGTAGAAACTACTGTTCCCGGCATGCACCGCGCCGTGCAGAGGTCCACAGAGCTGTCCACCGGCAGCTTGCTTAAAGGGGCCGCGACTACTTTTCAGCAGCACGTCAGAAGAGCCTGAAGTAAAAAGAGGGCGGTGCCGTCCTCCGTGTCCTGGTCCCACGCCCACGAAAGGGATGTGGGCAGGCCCACGTCTGTCCTGCTGGCTGCGCCAGGAAGCTCCCGATCGGAGACAGTGATGCTGAGGTCTCAGGTCCAGGGAGCGGCCTCCTCCATTGGGGTGAGCTCTGCGATTGCGGGACTCCTGTCCTGAGACTGGTTACCCCGGGGTCCCCGGAATCCTGGGGACTCCTACCCGGGGATCCTTCACGGTTTGTCTCTTCCAAAGGGGGAGTTCTCCCTCGGGGGCTGCCTTTGTCTCCTTTCCTGTGGGGGGCTCCTTCCCGGGAAGTTACCCTTCCAGTGATTTCTGGGGGTGGGGAGGGGCTCCCCTTCTCAAGACTTCACCTAGACTCGAGGATTCAGCTCCCCGAGGTACTGAGACAACCTATTTTTAAAGGTATACCTGGAAACGGACCCCCCAAGATTGTCTTGAGGGAGGGTGTGGTGCAGGAAGTGCGGTGTCCCCCAACACTTGGAAGCTTATACAGCCTGAGAGGTGTAGTCAACAAGCAACCAAGGTTTACACATTACTCAAGGAGTCCTAGTTCTTAGTTTGGGTGTAGGATTTGTGTGTGTGTGTGTGTGTGTGTGTGACCAATCAAGTCTGTTGAAAGTGACTTGGAAGGTCCCTCTAACACAGTACGTTTAACCTCTGGCTCCAGCCTTTTGCCAACTCTTAAAAGGAGGGTAGGACCGCATAGACCCTAGCGCCTGTTTTCAGCATCTAACTCGGCTATGTGGGGCACAGGGTAGATTTGCTTACACGGAGAAATATTTGCTGCCGACGAAAGGGCCTCGTTCTTCACAGCCTCTGTCTCCTCCTTGGCTTCCCTAACAAGAGAAAGAACAGACACAGGCAGCTGACTAGCGAGTAGGCTCTGTCTCCTTTCTTTGTGGACTTGAGTTGGAACCTAATGAACAAAGTAGCTATTTGAACCTTTTGTACACCACCAAGAAGCTATGGTTCACGACATCTTATTCCTCTTCCATATTATGTTTTGTTCTTTTTCCAAAGTAGTTTCAAGGATTGGTCGACTAGTGAAATGCTTCTCTCCCCTGCCTAATAATTTAACACAGTACTTTTTTGACTTTTTAAAATTTCTTTTAAAAGGAAGACTAATTATCTTTTTCATTATATATGCCAATCCCAGTTCCCACTCCCTCCCCTCTTCCCGTTCCCTCCACCTGCCCTTCCCCCATCCACTCCTCAGAGAGGGTAAGGCACGTTGCTCTGGGGACGGTCCAGTGCCCTCCCTACTGTATCTAGGCTGAGGAAGGTGTCCATCCAAAGAGAATAGGTTCCCAAAAAGCGAGTACATGCAGTAGGGATAAATCCTGGTGTCACTGCCAGGGCCCCACTGTCTGCCCCAGCCATGCAACTGTCACCACATTCAGAGGGACTAGTTTGGATCTATGCTTGTTCCTTCCCAGTCCGGTTGGAGTTAGTGAGCTCCCATTAGCTCAGGTAGACTGTCTCAGTAGGTGTCCTCATTTTGGTCTTGACCTCTTGGCCCATATTCTCACTCCTCCCACTCTACAACTGAACTTTGAGAGCTCAGTCCAGTGCTCCGATGCAGGTCTCTGCCTCTGTTTCCATCAGTTGCTGGATGTAGGTTCTGTGGTGACATTTAAAATATTCATCAGTCTGAGTACAGGGCAAGGCCAGTTGGGCCCCCCTCTCCTCTATTGCTTAGGGTCTTAGCTGGGGTCATCCTTATGGATTCCTGGGAATTTCTCTAGAGCCAGGTTTCTTGCCAGCTCCATAATGGCTCCCTCAATCAAAATATCTCTTTCCTTGCTCTCATCTCTGTTCTTCCTCCATCTGACTATCCCGTTCCCCCAAGATCTCCTCCCCACTCTTTTTCTCCCCTCATCTTCCCTTTCCAGCCTCCCTATTCCCCCAACCCCATGCTCCCAATTGTGTCAGGTGATCTTGTCTATTTCGACTTCCCAGGTAGATCTATGTATATTTTTCTTAGGGTTCACCTTGTTACATAGCTTCTCTAGAATCATGAACTGTAGGCTCACTTCGTTGAACTATAGGCTTCTTTGTTTACAGCCAGTGTCCACTTATGAGTGAGTTCATCCCATGTTCTTCTTTTTGGGTCTGGGCTACCTCACTCGGGATGTTGTTTTCTAGTTCCATCCATTAGCGTGCAGATTTCAAGATGTCATTGTTTTGACCAATGAGTAGTACTCTAATGCTCACACAGTGCTTTAAAACTCTCCTCAGGGCTCACGAGAATTATCCTGTCATTTACTTCCTCTTTCTTGTTTTCTAATTCTTGTAGTCCTTAGGTATGAATTCGTAGACTTTGTCTTTGCCAACTACCTGTTGTGGGTGTATGGGGTATAAGTGCCCTTTTCAAGTGTCCTTTAGAATTTAAAATAAATTTTGCTGTTGGTAGAGTACACTTTTAATCCCAGCACTTGGGAGGCAGAGACAGCCAGATCTCTGTGAGCTTGAGGTCAGCCAGGGCTACATAGTGAGACTGTCTCAAAAAATAAGTAAACAGATAAATAATAAATAGGCTTTAAACCAAAGGGTTTTAATTCAGTAATTTTATTTTTCCCATTGAGATTTTTCTTTGCTGTCCCATTCACTTCTTCCTCTTTAACTTACTCAAATATTGTCGTGTAGAGAACTTCTACCTTGGAGGCTGAGGCAGGAGAATGAGGAGCCTGACGGTAGCCTGGCTTATGTAGTAATATAGTGTTTCAAAAATGAAAACTAAGATTGTTTTTGTTCTTAATAAGTTTTGAAGTAAAATTTATGATTCTTTTGTATTGTATGAAGGCTACTTGTTTGTTCCTGGCTGCTCAGCCCCAAAATAATCACACAGAAACCATATTATTTGCAATACTGTTTGGCCAATAGCTTAAGCGTATTTCTGGTCAACTCACATCTTAAATTAACTCATCTCCATTACTCTGTGTATTGCCACGAGGTTGTGGCTTACCGGGTAAAGTTCTGGTGTCTGTCTCTGGTGGAGCTACATGGCTTCTCCTGACTCTACCTTCTTTCTCCCAGCGTTCAGTTTAGTGTCCCGTCCTGCGCCCCCCCCACTCCTCCCCCCTGCCGCTAAGTTCTGCCTTGCTATAGGTCCAAAACAGGAAGCGCATTGTGAGCAACTTCCAAAACTGTAGAATTGACAGAGACAATTGACAGAGACATCTCACTGCCTGGGCAGTCACCCAAAGTTCTCCTGTACCGTTGAGGCATCCATCTTCAGCCTATAGGCCCATAGTATCCAGCAGACTTTTTTTTTTTTTTTTTTTTTTTTTTTTTTTTTTTTTGGTTTTTTTGAGACAGGGTTTCTCTGTGGCTTTGGAGCCTCCAGCAGACTTTTCTACAAAGCAGGAAATTTCAAAGACAGTTCCACCTATATTGGCAGTTTGTCAGTCATTTTCTTCTGTGTCCTGCAGATTGTCTGGCAGACTATTTCATGAAGCACGAACCCTGAAGGATCATCTCACCTTTAGGCAAGTTCAGCAGTCATTTCTCTGTAGGTCCTGCATATCCAGTTCATA
The DNA here is from genome assembly GCF_950005125.1 of Chionomys nivalis. NCBI lineage: Eukaryota > Metazoa > Chordata > Mammalia > Rodentia > Cricetidae > Chionomys > Chionomys nivalis. Next base: position 55,179,108 of record NC_080105.1, on the reverse strand, counting down.
CAGCATAACATCAAGCAGTCCAGGCAAGAGCAGTTTCTTGTTCAAATGGCTAACCAACTCCATAAGGAGCCTCTTCGATGCCCATCTTCCCCTTTAAGTAATTGGTGCTGCCAGGAGCAGACATATCTCATTGTCATGAAAAGTCCTAAGTTATTAAAACATTTTAAATGTTTAGGTTGTTTCCAGGTTCTGGCTATGACGAGCAAAGCTGCTATGAACATAGTTGAGCACGTGGTATTACTGGGTCTTGAGGAAGGTTGTTTCCTAGTTTTCTGAGAAATTGCCACATTGACATCCAAAGGGGTTGTACCAGTTTGCATTCCCACCAGCAATGCAGAAGTGTTCCCTTTTCCCCACAACCTCTCCAGCATAAGTTGCCATCAGTGGTTTTTTATCTTGGCCATTCTTACAGGTGTAAGATGGAATCTCAGAGTTGTTTTGATTTGCATTTCTCTGATGACTAAAGATGCTGAACATTTCCTTAAGTGTCTTTTAGCCATTTTAGAGTCCTCTGTTGAGAGTTCTCTGTTTAGGTCTGTACTCCATTTTTTATTGGATTATGTGATCTTTTGGTGTCCAATTTCTTGAGTTCTTTGTATATTTTGGAGATCAGACCTCTGTCTGATGTGGGTTAGTGAAGATCTTTTCCCGTTCTGTAGGCTGTCGTTTTGTCTTGTTGACTGGGTCCTTTGCTTTACAGTTTCAGGAGGTCCCATTTATTAATTTCCACCTCAATTTTAAGACTAAGAAGAAAATTAGGTGAAGTAGATCCTTCACTTGTTCTGTCTAGGAGCAGCATTTTGCCCTCTGGGCTGTATACTAGCAGGAAGTTGTCAGCAGTCACATTTGGGATGTTGTTCAGAGTGCCTGCTGTGGAGAGTGGCTCAGCTGTCGAGCCCCAGGTGAGTGTGTGTATAAGCATCTTTGCCCTCGTCTGTTCAGGCCTGTCTAGCTCTAGGGAGTCCCTCCTACTCCTTTTAGCAGCCATTGCCACCGCCTCCTGCTCCTAATGCTAAGGACCACTCATCCACGCGGCCTTCCTGCCATGCTGTCATTTTGAGAACACTAGGTGGACTTTACAGCGTTTTGCCTTTGGGGGATCTCTCCAGTCAGTGTTGTGATCTATCCAAGCTGTTGTATGTGGCTGTTCAGTATTGCAGAAAACCAGAGAGTCTTTCCGTTTTATTATTGTCATTATTGCTTTTGGGGGAAAATGTGTTCTTCTTATGTAACCCCGGCTGGCCTCAGACTTTCTATGTAGTTCACAGTGACCTTGAGCTCCTGGCTTTTCTGCCTTAGTTCAGCTTCCTGAGTATTGGGATTGCAAGTGTACACCATCCCACCTGCCATCAAAATGTCTTCTTAAGCAATTAAAAATAGCAACATACTAAAAATGTTTACTAATTTACTAAATTTTAGAAAATACTATATAAAATATATAGGATCTTGTAGGCAGATTTGAAGGTAAAATAAAATGAACTTAGGAAAAAGGTGCCATATTTTATGGGTGTCTAGATAATTTCAATCATGTTTATGTTATAAGTATCTTTTATGAAAAATATTCCTGTTTGCACAACTGAATCCTCAAAAAGTTGTTATAAAAATTAACTCTCTCCTGTATGAACTAGAAGATGACTGATTTCAGGGGCCTGGTTGGGGAAGGAAGCAGAAATGATTGTAATATGCCCTTCTCACACACACTGTCTTCTGAGGCGTGAGATCGATAAACTAGTCACATATGGAGATCTTGATGTGTGGGGGACGATGAGTGACCGGAAGCGAAAACGAAGGATCCCAAGTCCCTGCCCTAGTTCTGGAGAAGCCCCATGTGCCCTTGTAAAGCGGGACTACGCCCCTTGGGAGCAGGAGGAGGGCAGCAGGAAGCATAGAGGTAACAGATCCGGTTTATTGCCATGTAGGAGGAAATAGTCAGTTTGCTTGTGAGTTGATCACCCGGGTGGGTAAAGCTGTGTTGATACTGGCACAGAGTAAAGCTACCAAGCAGTGAGTTCTTTCTCCTTGCGTCTCTAGCCAGCCTGAGCAGCCAGACTGCTCAAGCCCTGCTGAAGCCTGACAGTTGGCTTTCAGCCACAACGTGGTCTTTTCTTGGTGATTTCGATTGTTTGATTAGCTAAAATCATCTGAGAGAAGGAAGCCTCAATTAAGAAAATGTCTCAGTTGTACAAACATTAATATTTTTCTGTGGGCATAAGTCCTTGTGATCAGGGTCCATGTCCAGCAGGTTCCATGGATGACTCTTAGAGTTTTAACTCACGGGACCTGTCTAATCTTTGTTTCTGATTTGGTCTGTTTTTCAGCCTCCAAGGTCATTCCTTCTCAGGGACTGTTACTGAGCACTGCAGCCACTAGCTTCTAAGACACTGCTGTCACCTGCCTCGGGCAGCGTCTTCTTGTCGTCTCAGCTGCAGCTGGCTCCAAGACCTCCCCACGCCCCCAAGCGAGACATCAGAAACCAGGTTCTCTGGGGTTTTTTTTTGTGTGTGTGTGTGGTTTTTTTTTTTTTTTTTGCCAAACACTGATATGTGGTGTTATTCTCCCTTCAGAGGAAAGGAGGATGAGCCTGAGTCTCAGTGGTGGAAAAGGTTTGAGCCTTTGGTCAAGTCCTAGAGTTCCAGGAGCATCAGACTCTGGAATGTCTGCTTTATTAACTACGGCTGACCTGGGAAAACTGACAATACTCCCCAAGGCTCTGGGAAGGGAACAGTGGCCGAGCGTGCCACTCAGCACCTCCAAAGACAGTGGCTTCCCATGTGATGGGAAAGTTGATTTTTTTCTTCTGCTTTTTTTTTTCTGAGACAGGGTTTCTCTCTGTAGTCCTGGCTGTCCTGGAACTCACTCTGTAGACCAGACTGGCCTTGAATTCACAAAGCTCCCCCTGCTTCCGCCTCCTGAGTTCCGGGATCAAAGGCATGCAGCACCACCGCCCAGCAACATGTGGTTCCTCTTGAGTGGACAGGTTCTGTCTATCACACGTGCCAGTTTATGAAGCTGTATGATTTACTTACTGCTCTAGTTGTTGGCTTGTTTCGAGACAAGACATTCTGTGGTGTAGACTGGCCTTGAGCTCCCAGCTGAATCTTCTTTTTCCCTTTCCTCCATGCTGGGATTACAGGCGTGTGACATTACTGCCTTGCGGGACTGTGTTTTCAGCTTTTAAAGTCTTCTCTAAAGTCGAGGAAACTCCTTCACTCACCACTTATGGCGCTTTAACATTCAGTGTTTGGTTGTAATCTGAATACAATAGTTCAGAGGTTGATGTAACGTCTTATCTGTTTTTTCAGCTGAGAATGTCCGTGTAAGATGCAAGCTGGATGTAGCAAAAGGCCCTGCACCCCGCCCCTCGTCCTTGGACCATGAAGGTCCTGGATGAGAGCCTCTTCTGGATGCTGCTTCCGTTCTTTCACTTGATAGCCAGCGCTGCCGAGCACGAGGAGGTTGCGAAGCATGCCATCAAGTTACATCGCGGGAAGGGGGCCACCGCCACCCAGAGGAAGCAGTGGGTCCTGGACAGCTGCCGGAGGCTCACTGGGCTCCTGCGGCAGAAGAACGTCGTGCTGAACAAACTGAAGAGCGCCATCCGAGCGGTGGAGAAGGACGCCACGCTCTCGGGGGAGGAGAAGCTCTTCCAGGTGCACACTTTTGAGATCTTCCAGAAAGAACTGAATGAGAGTGAGAACTCTGTCTTCCAGGCCATCTATGGATTGCAGAGAGCCCTGCAGGGGGATTACAGAGATGTGGTCAACATGAAGGAGAGCAGCAAGCAACGGCTGGAGGCTTTGAGGGAGGCTGCCATTAAGGTCAGCTTCCAATCTGGGGGGAACCTGCCCTGTCTAGGGATCTGGCAGGGATGGGAGTTTGGGGTGGGGCTACCTGGAGGGAGACTTTCTCACAGCCCTGTTTGCGCCATCATTGCTTCCAGAAGGCACCTACCCATGTCATGGAAATCTTAGTGCTCAGCTCAGACTGACTGGTATTGGATTGTATGCTACCTGTAAACTCAGAAAGTAGCTAAATATCTGTGTATGGCACTACGATGCTTGCGGTGTTGCTGTGCTCAGAACATGGTTTTCTGTTAGCAGAGGACCTCCATGGGTGATGAGCAAGCCTGCTTAGGATGCTTCTTTGCTGTTTTCTTGTTGCTTGCCCTGCATGTTTTTTTTTGCTATAAGCTCAGTGTATAGATATGAGCAGGTAAGAATGTTTGACTCCCTCTGCTGGTCAGAGTTAGAGTTGCACCTGTACAGATGGCCCCTTGACCTAGAAAACTTTTAGGTCTAATCCAGATCAGAGCCCTTAGTGGACATGAGGAAGTCATAGCCTGGTGTAAACCCTCACCACATCTTCAATTCTTACAAATCGTTAGGAAGAGACAGAGTATGTGGAACTCCTTGCTGCAGAAAAACACCAAGTGGAAGCCCTTAAAAACATGCAACATCAAAACAAGAGTCTATCCATGCTCGACGAGATTCTTGAAGACGTGAGGAAAGCTGCGGACCGTTTGGAGGAGGAGATAGAGGAGCATGCCTTTGACGACAATAAATCAGTAAGCAGCACTCCAGGGTGACTTCTCCGCCTGCTAAGCCGTTATGATCTCATGGGCCCTGGCATGCTCAAGATGGTCACATGTGTGTCTTCGGGAAGCTGAGGATGAGAGGGCACACCAAAACACCTCTGTGCCACATCGGAATTCGTGTGGCATGTCCTCAGAAGTGAGCTAGCTAGCCTGCTTTCTCTTGTAACAAATGCAATCACTCCCGTATGAATGACTTGTCTCAGGCACTAGCTTTACCACTCAGCTTGGGTCGGGGCTCTAGACTCGGGATTTGGGGTGGTTGAGTTTTTCGTGCTTATCTACTGGGGCATCTGTTAAATTCTGCAAAAGACAGGTTTATAGTAGAAATAGGATTTAGGCTTCTCATTTGTCCGATGTTGAGATTGTAAGGGAAAATTCATACTGATGCCAAGAATTGTGGGTCTTGGGGAACCTATAAATGGTTATGGGCTGAAAACAAATCAGAGTTAATGCGGGTGTGTGGGGAGAATAGAAAACAGGGAGGGAAAGGGGCGCTTAGTTCATTCTGGGTTCGGAGAAGAGCTCTAAGGTTTTTCTAGAGCTGCAAATATTTGGAAGAATATACCATAAATCAAGGAAAGTGGATGCTTGGAAGTAGCATAAGTCCTAATATTTTTACCTCTAAATTCTTTAGTTGAAAAATTCCCTAATTCTGGCTAATGGATGTTATTGGGTTTGTTTGGTTGGTTGGTTTGTTGGAAGTATTGCATATTGAAGCCAGGGCTGTGCACATTGCTAGAAAAGTACCATACCACTGGATTATACACCCAGTGCCGTGCCCCTGGATCACACACCCAGTGCCATACTCCTGGATCACACACCCAGTGCCGTACCCTGGATCACACACCCAGTGCCGTACCCTGGATCACACACCCAGTGCCGTGCCCCTGGATCACACACCCAGTGCCGTACCCTGGATCACACACCCAGTGCCGTACCCTGGATTACACGTCTGGCCTTCTTCTCACTTTTATTTATTGTGAGATGGAATCTTGCCAACTTGCCTGTGCCCCCCCTTGAATTCACTCAGGAGTCCAGGTAGTTCTTGAACAAAATCCTTGCGCCTCCCTGCACAAGATGGGATTACAGGTCCTGGCTCCAGACTTAGCATCACTGATCTCTTTGTCACAGGACACTAAAATATTTCAGTTACTCTTTCAGTCTTGTATTCTTGAACTGCTGATGTGAAAGCCCTTAATTCTAATTGTATAATATTGGTTATGCTTCCAGGTCAAGGGAGTCAACTTTGAGGCGGTTCTGAGAGTGGAGGAAGAGGAGGCCAGTTCCAAGCAGAACATCACAAAGCGGGAAGTGGAGGATGGCCTGGGCCTCAGCATGCTTATCGATTCTCAGAACAACCAGTATATTCTGACCAAACCCCGGGATTCCACTATCCCACGTGCGGACCACCACTTCATAAAGGCAAGCCGTAGCCATCAGCCTGGGGCTGGCCAGCGAGGTTGAGCCGTCTCCTGCCTCAGACCGGATGCCAACCTTCTCGCTGTCAGAGGCTCCACCTGATCACTCACCTGCTCTCTGAGAAGCCTTCCTTGTCTTCTTTTCTTTTGTTGAGATGGGCTGTCACTATGAAGCCTGGGCTGGCCTGGAGCAGTTTGGCCTGAGTTCTCACCAGGCCTCCTGCCTTAGCCTCCCAAGTGCTAGGATTACAGGCAGACAGCACCACATTTGAGTTTTAAGCAGCCTCTCTTGTTGGACAGACAAGACAGGATGCCCAGGGACTCTGCCCAGCTGCTAATTCTTCCTGCAGAGAACCAGCCCAAGGCAGGTGTTGCTGTCCGTGGTTATGACTGAATTGTCCTAGACCTGATTCCCCAGCTGACATTATCAGTTCCCTCCATGGAGGTTGGGGGCCCTCTGGAAAGTTCTCTTCCCCTCCTCTTGTGATGAATAAATAATTTCTATGAAATATTGGAGGCTGGATAAATACCCCACCCCAAGTCTCACTCACCTGGGGGCTTCAGCACCATGCTGGATCTTACTGTATCACTTACTGAGTAGTGAGAAATCCAAGGTATCATGAATTAACATGTGAGCTCTTAGGGCCCTGGGGCCAGAACACTCAATGGGATTCAAGTGTTCTTGGATCCTAGAATGTTTTTAGAGTGCTTGAACAAACAGACCAACCAGTTCAGAATTGAACTTCATCTCTTAGAGCACAGTTTAGGGTTCTCAGCGTCTGTGTGAGACATCAGGAGTGAGAGCTCGCCCTCTGACTCTCATCGCTTGGTTTGTATTCTTGCGGGATGAGATGCCCTCTCGCAGCCAACCACTCTGTGTTGATTATTGTTTTCTTTCTGTCTTAGGACATTGTGACCATAGGGATGCTGTCCTTACCTTGTGGCTGGCTGTGTACAACAATAGGCTTGCCTACGATGTTTGGGTATATAATCTGTGGTGTGCTTCTGGGGCCTTCAGGACTAAACAGTATTAAGGTAAGAATAATTCTCACTGTTTTAGTGTCTAATAAGGTACATGAAACAGATCTGGGCTCAAGTCAGTGAAGATACCACTCTAAGATGTCTTTGATGCTTACTTTAATCCATGGGAATACTGCGTTTCTTGGGGCAAGAGGACTTTATGACAGGCTGTCTGTCTCTTTAAATTATGCTAACATTAAAAATTGCATTTCTGGTGATATGATGGCCTGGGTTGTCCAGACCAACATTCAGACAATAAATCAACTGGAAATGTTGATCTCAGTGAATTTTATGCAGTTCCTGTGATTTGGGGAGATGGCTGAAGTCCCGGTCTCAAGCGTCAGTAGACCTGAAGCCGTCTCAGGAGCAGGGTGACGATCCCTGTCATAAGGAAATAAACACACTTCCGGCAGGAAAGAAAGGGTTCCTGGTCATTTTTGAGTACGTCACTTAAGTATACTTGGTGGTGGTGGTGGAGTGACAGTGGGAAGAGGCTGCTCAGAGTGGGCGCTGTCAGTTTATTGTGAGGGAACAGTCCAGGAGAGAACAGGACCAGCCTCAGAACCCTCCTCATTTCACTAAGACACCCGGAGAGAGTGGAAGGACGCAGTGCGCAGGGCCCCGTGGGGCTCTCTGGTCCACAGTTCTCAGGAAGGACGCAGTGCAGTGCGCAGGGCCCCGTGGGGCTCTCTGGTCCACAGTTCTCAGGAAGGACGCAGTGCAGTGCGCAGGGCCCCGTGGGGCGCTCTGGTCCACAGTTCTCAGGAAGGACGCAGTGCAGTGCGCAGGGCCCCGTGGGGCTCTCTGGTCCACAGTTCTCAGGAAGGACGCAGTGCAGTGCGCAGGGCCCTGTGGGGCTCTCTGGTCCACAGTTCTCAGGAAGGACGCAGTGCAGTGCGCAGGGCCCTGTGGGGCTCTCTGGTCCACAGTTCTCAGGAAGGACGCAGTGCAGTGCGCAGGGCCCTGTGGGGCGCTCTAGTCCACAGTTCTCAGGAAGGATGCAGTGCAGTGTGCAGGGCCCTGGGGGGCTCTCTAGTCCACAGTTCTCAGGAAGGACGCAGTGCAGTGCGCAGGGCCCTGTGGGGCTCTCTGGTCCACAGTTCTCAGGAAGGACGCAGTGCAGTGCGCAGGGCCCCGTGGGGCGCTCTAGTCCACAGTTCTCAGGAAGGTCGCAGTGCAGTGCGCAGGGCCCCGTGGGGCGCTCTAGTCCACAGTTCTCAGGAAGGACGCAGTGCAGTGCGCAGGGCCCTGTGGGGCTCTCTGGTCCACAGTTCTCAGGAAGGACGCAGTGCAGTGCGCAGGGCCCTGTGGGGCTCTCTAGTCCACAGTTCTCAGGAAGGACGCAGTGCAGTGCGCAGGGCCCTGTGGGGCGCTCTAGTCCACAGTTCTCAGGAAGGATGCAGTGCAGTGTGCAGGGCCCTGGGGGGCTCTCTAGTCCACAGTTCTCAGGAAGGACGCAGTGCAGTGCGCAGGGCCCTGTGGGGCGCTCTAGTCCACAGTTCTCAGGAAGGATGCAGTGCAGTGTGCAGGGCCCTGGGGGGCTCTCTGGTCCACAGTTCTCAGGAAGGACGCAGTGCAGTGTGCAGGGCCCTGTGGGGCGCTCTGGTCCACAGTTCTCAGGAAGGTCGCAGTGCAGTGCGCAGGGCCCCGTGGGGCGCTCTAGTCCACAGTTCTCAGGAAGGTCGCAGTGCAGTGCGCAGGGCCCCGTGGGGCGCTCTAGTCCACAGTTCTCAGGAAGGACGCAGTGCAGTGCGCAGGGCCTTGTGGGGCGCTCTAGTCCACAGTTGTTTGTGTTTTTATTTTTTTTTTTTTGGTTTTTCGAGACAGAGTTTCTCTGTGACTTTGGAGACTGTCCTGGAACTAGCTCTTGTAGACCAGGCTGGTCTCGAACTCACAGATATCCGCCTGTCTCTGCCTCCCGAGGTCGGAAGAGCTCAGTGATTTCAGGCTGAAGACTGATCTGAACAGTAAATGATCTTTGGCCAGGAAAAGGGCTGTCTGTCTGCCTAGCCTGCTCAGACTCCGAGCCTGCTGCCTTCTAGGAAAAAAGTAACCTGATGTGGTGGAGGTAGCCTTCCGTCCCGGGAGGGTCTCAAAGGCTTCACAGCATAGTGAGCTGTGCTCCAGGTTCATATTCTGCCCAAATGTTTCCACCGACTTAAAACAGTATAGTAAGATCGAGAAAATCCCTCTGCCTCATCCCTTTCCCATCCAGAGTGTCGAGGGTAAAAGCAAGCACACAGGAGCAGAGATCTCTTACAAACTGCCAGGTCAGAGTAACTGGGCCACACAACACCTGCGTACTGAGGGTACTCAATTACCTGTACCACAGGAAGGTGATGTGATTCTGAGTAAAGATCCAAGAGCATCCTAGCTAAAAGTAGGGCGTGGTCAGCAGGACCAGACCAGTAACGTTTCCCTCTAGGAGCTTGATAGGCTTTCATTGTTGAGAAATGGAGATTTAAGTGTATTCTTTTGGCATCGTATCGATGATCTGACCCAGAAAAGGGAAGGGAAATAAAAAGAAAATAAGAGCAAAGGAAGCATAAAAACAAGAAGATGTCAAGGAAGTAACATCTGGCTGAACCGTAAGTGGAAAGAGAGACTTGATGGCGTACAGACAAGAGCATTGTGAACGAGTGCGGTAAACGTAGCGCAGTAAGACAGGCTGAAGGCGAAGGTGTAGATAAACACGGAGCAGGGCTGCTGCAAACTTGGTTCATGCTGGGTTCAGGACGGCATGGGGACTCAGGAACACTGTCCCAACCACATGAACACCTTAAAAAATTAAAACTTAAATATATCATCCTGTTTCTTTTCGTTTAGTATGACAGTATTAAAAACAACTGACAAATGAGCCAAGAAAGAGAGACACCAGATTACATAACAGAATCTCTGGGATGTGGCCAAATGGGGAAAATTCACTTCACGAGAAAAACTTCCCTACTTAGACATGCTCATATCCAAACAAGTCAGGGTGAATTGGTCTTAAACTCTGCCTGTTGCTTGTCTGTGTGTGTGTGTGTGTGTGCGCGCGCACGCGCGCACATGTGTTGAGAAAAGGAGTAGCAAAGACAGAAGTGACCATGTATTCGAAAGTCAGTGAACCCCACAGCTGCTTCTCAATAGAAACTATAATGAAAATAAATATTTCTCTAGCAAATCGAGAAAGTGTATGCATGTGCGTGTGTGTGTATGTATGCGTGCATGTACCAGCACAGGCAGGAAGTAAAAAAGATCTCAGATATAAGGGAAATTCACATAATTCACTTAAAAAAATGTTTGTTTGGGTTTTTTTGGTGGGGGTGGAGGGCTGGGGAATATCCTCTATAATCACATGTGTTCTTTTGTTAATATGTGCCAAGCAAAGAAAGCATCCAATAATAAGCTTCCTTGTTCTCAGTCCATTGTACAGGTGGAGACACTGGGAGAATTCGGGGTCTTCTTTGCCCTGTTCCTTGTTGGCTTAGAGTTTTCTCCGGAAAAGCTGAGGAAGGTAAGGACCCAGCCCTCTGCCGTTGCCTGGGGGCAGCTATGTTTACTTACTTTTTTTTAAACTCACATGGAGTCTGCTTGGCTATTAAGTGTCTGGTTTTTTTTTTAACTAATTTCTTAAAAATAATAGTTAAGAATAAGTGAATTTTAATTTAGTTTGATACTTTTTTAAGATAATAAATTTGAAAATGTCAAAACTTAGTGAGTGGGATGAATTTTCACGTGGCTTTGTACGGGTCGCTCTAGGGAAATGTGAAACCGAGGGTGAAATATGATAGAGACTTAATACGCAGTGTATTCTCTAGAAGAACGTTCCTAAGATGGAAAATGAATTAGAGATTTTTCTTTTACCTCAAAAATAAGGGAAATAACTTCTTTCTGTTGTTGTTGTTTTGTTTTTTTCAAGACAAGGTTTCTGTGTATAACAGTCCTGGCTGTCCTGGAACTTACTCTGTAGCCCAGGCTGGTCTTGAACTCACTGAGATTTGCCTGCCTCTACCTATTAATGGTGTGCGCCACCACAGCCTGGATTGAGGGGGGGCAGGGAATAACTTCTTAAAAATTGAAGGTGTTAGGGAATAAAACGAGAACTATTGGAGACCTGGTTTGGTGCTCCATATCCCCAGTTCTAGTATTTAGAAAGTGGAGATTCCTAGCCTTGTTGGCCAGTTAGTTTACCCTAATCATCCCCCAGGACAGGGAAAGACCCTGTCTCCAACAGGTGGTCAGACAGTACAATGACCAAGCATGTGTCCCCTGTTCACTGCACGTATGTGCTGTGCACGTACACACACACATTTGCTGCCTCTCCCTCCTCCCACCTTGCACACCCATATGCACACAAATCTACCAACAAAGGAGTTTTAACTCCTCATGTTTAAGAAATGTTGGAGGTAGGTATGGTGGCACCTAACCTAATCCCAGCGCTCGGGACACAGGAGCAGGTGGATCTCCATGAGTTCAAGGCTAGCCCGCTCTACACAGTAAGTCCCAGGCCAGTTAGGACCACATAGTGAGACCCTGTCTCAAAACAACAAGAAAAATAAACAAAACAGGACAGCTGGGGACTGGTGCAATGGTGCAGCATGTACAAGGGATTGCCACCAACCCTGACCACCAGTATTTAATCTCCAGGACCCACACTGTGGAAAGAGAAGATCAGCTCCTGCAAGGTGTCCTCCAACCCACCTAGGCAGCCTGTGGCACTTCCCCACAAATCAGTACATGTTAGAAGATGCTGTAAATGATCTGAATAAGTAATGGCTAATGAGCAGCCTAACTGCCTGATGGAACGTTAGGTAGCCATGAAACACTAGAGTATAGAAACAAGGAAAATGTTTGTTATGGCACTCACCCTCAGCAAAACTAGGGGCTGGCGAGATGGCTCAGTGGTTAAAGAGATGGCTCAGTGGTTAAAGCAATGGCTCAGTGGTTAAAGAGATGGCTCAGTGGTTAAAGCGATGGCTCAGTGGTTAAAGCGATGGCTCAGTGGTTAAAGTGATGGCTCAGTGGCTGAAGCAATGGCCTTTGAAAGGGTTCCAGCCTGGGTTGCATACAGTCAGAAGTGATATGGAAAGAAAGCATATTACACAATAGCAGTGTAAAGAGGCAAGCACACACAGGAGACAACAGGGGACAGCCATGGTTGCACCCTTATCTGTTTTTCAAATTTTCTATAGCACTTAAAAAAAAAAAACAGACACATTTATTTTTGGAGGCTTTTTAAAAATCTATTTTGTTCATATTTGCTCCCTCCCCCATCTCCTCCCATATCTACCTCCACTCCCCTAACCCACAACTTTGTGTCTCTCTCTCTCGTTTTTATTCTTTGAGAGGTTCAAGTTCATATAATACATTTTGATCATATTCAGGCCCCCAACTCTTCCCAGATCTGCCTGCCCAAATTGGGTCTGTTTTATTTTTTAACCTGTAAATACAAATTTATGCTCCCCAAATATCCTGGGATGTATGGTCTTCAGATGGAGCATGGTCATCTTATAAGGGACTGCAGTCTTAGAAAAAGCCATCTCTCCCTCTCCCAGCAGTGAGCTGTTGCCATCTGTGCCGTAGCTAGGGGTGTGATTGTGTGCCTGTCTCCATGCTGGGATTTTATCTGGCTCGGGCTTGTATCCGTTTTGTGCCTGCTGTGACAGTTGCGGTGTCAAGATCTTTCTTTGTAGCCATCCACTGCCTCTGGCTCTTACACTCTTTGACACTTCCTTCTAAGGTGGTCCCTGAGCCTTGGGAAAGGAACATGTATACATGTTCCCTTTAGGGCTCTGCAGAGACTGCACTCTGCAGTCTCTCATTCTCTGCGCTTTGGCCAGTCGTGGGTCTCTGCATTACTAACCATCTCCCGCATATAGAATATGCTCAGGTGGTCTGAGTCATTAGGAGTCAGTTTAATGCTGTGTTCATTTACCAGAACAGCGGTGCTAGGTCCCCCTCTGGAGCCTATGTCCCATCAGGCCATAAGTTCTTGGCTCAGTGATGGTGCCAAGTTTGGGTTTCACCTTATGGATCGGGGCTTGCATCCAAGCAGGAGGTGGTTGGTTACTCCCTTAATGTTTATGCCACTATTGCACCAGTGGGCATGTCTTGCCAAGCCAGTCACTGCTGTGGCTTGCATGACTGACAGCTGATTATGATTAATCATTCCTTTTTTCTTCCAGTAGCCTGCACGGCACCTTGCAGGGCTGTGAAAGGGTTTTTGCTGCTGTTGTTGCTGAGATTCCCCTAGACTCTTGATAGAACCTGATATTCACTATGTAGCCCAGGGTTGCCTTAACATTGTGGCAATCGGGGCTGGAGAGATGGCTCAGTGGTTAAGAGCATTGCCTGCTCTTCCAAAGGTCCTGAGTTCAATTCCCAGCAACCACATGGTGGCTCACAACCATCTGTAAAGAGGTCTGGCGCCCTCTTCTGGCCTTCAGGCATATACACAGACAAAATATTGTATACATACTAAATAAATATTTAAAAAAAAAAAAAACATTGTGGCAATCCTCCTGTCTCTGCCTCCTGTGTACTGGAATTACAAATGTGTTCACCACTCCTAGCTGTCTGCTTTTCTTTCTTTCTTTCTTTCTTTCTTTCTTTCTTTCTTTCTTTCTTTCTTTCTTTCTTCCTTCCTTCCTTCCTTCCTTCCTTCCTTCCTTCCTTCCTTCCTTCCTTCCTTCCTTCCTTTCTTTTTTTAAACTTTGCTGAAAGCTCTGTTAATCTGTCTTATCTCACCGCCTGCTCCTTCTGAGGAGTCCTGAGCTGTTAGTGCCGTCTTCCAGGGACTCTGTCTGATCTCACCACCTGCATCTTCTGAGGAGTTCTGAGCTGTTAGTGCCGTCTTCCAGGGAATCTGTCTGATCTCAACACCTGCTTCTTCTGAGGAGTTCTGAGCTGTTAGTGCTGTCTTCCAGGGAATCTGTCTGATCTCACCGCCTGCTTCTTCTGAGGAGTTCTGAGCTGTGTTAGTGCCATCTTCCAGGGAATCTGTCTGATCTCACCGCCTGCTTCTTCTGAGGAGTTCTGAGCTGTGTTAGTGCCATCTTCCAGGGAATCTGTCTGATCTCACCACCTGCTTCTTCTGAGGAGTTCTGAGCTGTTAGTGCTGTCTTCCAGGGACTCTGTCTGATCTCACTGCTTGCATCTTCTGAGGAGTTCTGAGCTGTTAGTGCCATCTTGCAGGGACTTTGGTCTCTTCATGTGCTTCTGACATCCTAAACCACAGATGTTAATTTCTAAACTTAAAGTTCAAAGAAAATTAACCATTTTTCTAGATCCTAAATTTTAAAAAAGGCCCCATTTTTTCTATGCATTCTCTTGAGGAACATGGGGTAGGGAGGGAATAAGCTTGGGTAGAGGGATTTCTGGGGTGCTCAGCCATGTTAGCGTAAGCCAGGTCCAGCCATCACAGGTGCCATCTTGGGCAGGCTTCATGGGAACACGTGCCCTCTGTTTCCAAGTACACTGGCTCGTCTGGGATTGTATAATTAAAGACATTCAGTGCAAACAGTGCAATTCATGGAAAGCAAGGCAGGTAAAGTTCTGTTCCTCTATAACGAGCCACAAGACCTTCCGCAGGAGAATTTTGTTAATGTTTCCCCTGGTTTCCATAATTAAATTTGTGTCTGTAGTGCCCAACGGTCATGGTGAGAGACGTTCTGTGACATTGCTAGCATCGTGGCTGTGAGCACTGTAAAGGCAGCTTGTGGTTGGTAGAAAACATCTGATAGTGTTTTCCGAAATGGTAGCAGTTGCTGGACACCCTCTGGGGACTCTGAATCCTCAGATTAGAAACAGCCAGAGTTCCTGGGGTCTGGAAGAGCTTCCTAGTATGACAGAGAATGCAGTCTCCCTACCTTGAGTGCCCATCCCTGCTCAATGCTTAGTCTGGGTTCTTGAACCTGCCAGGACCTTTCTCACTTTCCTGCTTTGAAATCGACTTAAATTGTTCTCTTTGTTCTGAGACACTGGTCTAACTGTAGTTAGGGCTGGCCTTGACCTCAGATCCTCCTACTTCACCCTCCCTAGTGCTGGGATTACAGGCTCGTGCTACTGACCCCTTTGAACCAACCGTTGTTCATTTTTATCTTCAGTTCATCAGTTACTACTTCTCTTCAAATAAATTATGAATCATGGGGAGCCAGAGTTGTTTTCTTCTCTTATCTTCTGCTCTCCTAGCAGGTTCTTGCTGTGCACCCGTGGTGTTCAGCCCCTTTGCAGCTGTGGGCATGGTGCATTAAGCCCCACTGTATTGCTTGACTTTAGGGTTTCAGAAGGATGTGCCTTGAAGAAAGAGAAACCTGTCTGGGGATTAGAGCTATTGTGGGAAGTTTGCCAATCTGAGCTTCCTAATTCCTCTTTGCAGGAATCATCTGGGGATAAAGCCCACATGGTCTGACCCAGGGTGAGCTGTAGGCTGCATTTCAAATGCATTCTGGGCCCCATGCTAACTGGAAACGGAACATCTGACTGACCCCACTTGTACCTGAGCTG
The DNA here is from genome assembly GCF_950005125.1 of Chionomys nivalis. Classification (NCBI taxonomy): domain Eukaryota; kingdom Metazoa; phylum Chordata; class Mammalia; order Rodentia; family Cricetidae; genus Chionomys; species Chionomys nivalis. The sequence continues at coordinate 55,163,589 of NC_080105.1, read as the reverse complement.
TGCCCCCCTTGGTCCCACCCCCCCACCCCCATTCCATGTGCCGGAGAAGTGCTGGAGATGGTCTCCTCTCACAGGGATCCCAGAGTCCTTCTGTCTCAGAGATCATTGAGTCTCACTGTTCCTCCTTCCAGATGTGGAAATGAAGCTGTAGAGTGTGTCCCTGAGTTCATGGCTAGTGATTGACAGATGCAGTCTTCAACTCCAGGCCATTTTGGAAGCCAGCTCAGCAGTTCAGCCTCATGAATTCAGGGCAGTTACTCCTGTGAGCACGGTTGGCAGTTTTTGGGCTTTTTGTTTTGTTTCGTTTTGTTTTTTAAACAGTCTTACCAACCCTCAAACGGCCTGGAGTGCCTCTGTTCGTGGCAGGAGTGTTAAGAAGGGAGTTTGCTCCAGAGCACCACTGTGCCTGCCAAGTACAGGATTAGAGAGAAAGGGCCTCTGGGCATCTGGAACCAGCCTCCGTGGGGCTGCCCATCCCTACCCATAACTGGGCATTGTGGGCGCTCAGTCGAGTGCTCAGGTGACAGGAGTTGGAAATCTCAGTCCCTAACTTTGGAGCATCTCCACCTTCCTGTTTCCAGAAGAATGAAATTGTTACCCAGCAGTAGAGCAGGGATGCAAAGGTCCCAGGCTGCAGAGCATCCACAGGAGAGCATAGGAGGCTAGCCCTGTAGAAAACCTCTGTTGGCTTCTGCCTCACGGCTCCACAGGGCAGAGACAGATGGATCTCTGACTTCAAGGCCAGTACAGAGTGAATTCCAGGACAGCCAAGGCTACGCACAGAAATCTTGTCTCAAAAAACAAACAGTGTTTATACATATACTAGAGGGAACAGAGAAGTTACATGTATAAATGACCCATAGTCCGTGTTTCATATTGTGGGTTCTGCATACATGGACTCAGCCAACTCAAAATGAACATATTTAGAAACAGGTATTCCTATATTGAATATACAATAGGTTTGTTTTGTCATTAATTCCCTAATTAATATAATATAAATATTTTGCATAGCCTTTATATTGTATTGAGACTTATAAGTCATCTAGAGATAACTTAAAATCTACAGGAAGGCATAAGTATTGCTCCTTTTTAATAGGAAGATTTGAGCAGAGTTGGAGAAATGGCTCAGTGGTTAAGAGCACTGGCTGCTCTTCCAGAGGACCTAGGCTCATTTCTCAGCACCCACATGGCAGCTCACAAGCTTCTGTAATTCCATTCTCAGGGGACCTGACACGCTCTTCTGGGCTCCATGGGCATCAGACATGAATACGGTGCATTGACAAACATGCAGACAAAATTCCCATACACATAAAAGTAAATAAATAAAATTTTAAAATAAAAGACTTAAGCATCAGAGGATTTCAGTATCTTGTATTTGGTGGGGGTAAGGGAGCTATAACCAATCTCCAGGGATACTGTGAGATGCTTGTACTTAGCGTCTGTGCCTGAGTGCATTGCAACCTGGCTTATGTGTTTACTATGTTTGAATATATGGGTTGTGAGTTCCTTTTTTCCTGAAATATCAGTTCTCCGCTCTGACCCTAGTTCAGAGATGGGCTCTTGTCTCTGGAGTGTGCATGAATCTGTGTGTTCTTTTTAAGGTGTGGAGGATATCCTTACAAGGACCTTGTTACATGACACTACTGATGATTGCCTTTGGCTTATGGTGGGGACACCTTCTGCGGATCAGACCCACCCAGAGTGTCTTCATTTCCACCTGTTTGTCCTTATCAAGCACACCCCTGGTGTCCAGGTTCCTCATGGGCAGTACCCGAGGCGATAAAGAAGGTAGGTAAGCAGCACATTCTAAGTATGTATGTAGCTAATGTTCGTGTGCAGACTCGTGACTGGAGGCCTGCGAGGACGAACTGTGAGCCCTCCTTCACAGGACTGTTCAGCTGTTAGTGGCTCCTCAGGTACATGTTCAGCCCTTCGAGGGGCTATTCTGCTGCTGACGTCAGCTTCTGCTGGGTTAAAAGGAGCACCCATTGCCTGCTCATGTGCTTGTCATGGCTAGAGAGCTAGAAAGAAACCAGACCAGGACCAGAAGACCACATAGCTCCAGCACAGTGTGTGGAGCCTATGGAGGTGGTAGCTTATGAAGTGGCCCGTGTTCTTGTTGTTCTGTTTAGTTGTGGCAGCACGAGGCGCTCACACAATTGGTGAATTTTTCTGTGAGACCAGAGCCTTTCAGCAGTGACAAAACCACAAGCTCCCGTTCTCGGCTCGGTTTGTTCTCTGTGTGTGTGAACTGTGGTCCTCTCTGAGTCGCTGCTTGGGGTGGTGAGACCAGAGCAGCATGGAGCAGTCACAAGAGGCCTTGGAGTCAAGCTCCACGTCTCTGGCAGCGGTAAAGTTTTCACATATACTTGTTCACGGGGACATCCGTGTTTGCTTCTTACTTACTTAGTTACTTCGTGAGTAAATCATGAGGCCAGAATGCCATGGTAACTTCACTTGATGCCTTAAACACATCTGGATTAGAGAGGAACTGAAAAAAAAAAAAAAGACATGGTTAATCCTCTAGTGAGATTCCAACTGCTATGCTGGGCACAGGGACTGATGTGGGGCAGTGCGTGGAGCTGCCCCCCAGCTCTAAGCCGGGCAGAGCTCTGCAGTCCCATTGGAACTGTCCCCAACAGTCACAGTGTGACCTGGGGGTAAGGGGCTTCTCACTGGTGAAAGAGAAAACAGTAGATCCTGCGAGGCCTGTGGGTGTGGCACTTCCTCGGGCGACGCATTCTTGCTGTTTCTACCATAGTGGCCACATCTGTGGGAATCCAGCAGTCAGGTCCAGTATCCCTGTGGATATCATCCCAGGTATCACTGGGATACAGAGCTAGGGACGCAGGCAGAGAAGGCAGGGCAAGCGATGAAGTACTTCTGACTGGTGGCCTGCATGTGAAGAAATCTGGTTCTAGGAAGGACAGCTGTCAGCCTCTGTCCATGAGTCCCTCCTTCACAAGAATGTTCACTAGACCATACTGGGCACAGTCGAGTGCCTGAGAATCTAAACAAAGGTGTCACGTCTGTAATTAGATCACATTCCAAAAGCTTAGAACAGGCAAGAAACCTTTAGATGCAGGAGAGATGGAAAGTCCTACCTGTGTGTAGGGGAAGCTGCAAAAAGTGGCTGGTGGTTTTCCAGACCTGGAGGAAGACAGGAAGCTTGGGTTTGAAGTACATCTCTAAAACTGAATGGGAAAAATTGAAGTTTGCCCTAGTCACGTCATCCCTAGTCCAAGGAGGTCTCAACACTCAACAGAAGAGACAAGTGGCTCAATAGCACGTGCCTTCTCCATACCACGAAGTCACGTCAGAAGAAGGAGCATCTGCCACTGCCTGGGAGAACAGGTCACAGATGCAGACATGCGACCGAGGGCCGGGCTGGTGATGCATTTTCTAACATCCTCGTATCCTACACTATAGGGCTGGGTAGCATGCCAGGGAAACAGTGAGGAGCATGAGATTTGCAGACCTGGATTACTGGGGACTGCTTAGAAAGGAGGCTGGTTTTGCTTCGTTTTAAAGTTCACAAAGGTCACACCAAAACCATAGAAAAGGTCAAAGGACGTGCCGCTGTTGGTTCGTTTGACAGGAATCCTGATACCCTGAGGACTGTAGACTATGGCAGGCAGTTTATAGTTAATGTGTTGGAAAAGTGGTACCCCTGCACTGTCATGAGATTTGATGGAGGAAGAGGGGCCACGACTGGGAATATAGCTCCATTGGTAGAGTGCTTGCCTAGAATACATGTGAACTAGGCAGAGTTGATTGGGCCTGTAATCCCTACACTTGGGCGGGAGAGGCAGGGGGATCACAAGCTCAAGATCAAGTTGGTGTAGTGTTGTCCACATGCTCGAAGGTGGTGGTCTGAACCTCAGGCCTGAAATTTTTGAGCCTGTACAATCAGAGCCTGAGATTTTTGAAGACATGGCTGTGTACTTCACAGAGCAGGAACTGGCCAGCTTGACACTTAATCAGGAGGCCGTGTACAAGACTGTGGTGCTTGAGAACTTTCCACATGTGGCTTTACTGGGGTACCTCGCAAAAGTAAGACAATATGTCCAACTGACTGCCGACGCAGAGTCGTCCAGGGTGAAGGCCTTTCTCTAGTCAGCTGTGCTGGAAGACGGATGAAGTAGGCAAGGTCAGAGCCATGTCACTGCTGTCAAGTGCGGTGTTTTCTGTCGTCCTGCGTATTTCCATCCAAGTAGATGTATTATTGCTTGTGGTTTATTAACTTTGTGCATTATAATGTGCAAAGCAGAAAAAAAGTTCAAGATCATTTTCAGCCACGTAGGCCAGCCTGGGCTAAAGATCTTGTCTTCTTTTTTTAAGTTTTAATGTATAGTAGTAATAAGATATACAAGAAATTTTGGAGATAAATCTCTCAAAAGGTGTATGTTACCCTTGAATAAGGAAAAAAACATACTGCAGTATTCCTGAAGATTTGTCTGTGGTCATGGATAAGAGATGTTATTTCTCCTTGTTTGTAAACTCACAGCTATTCTAACAAAGAATCTGCCAGCATTTTCATGGGAGTTGGCAAAAGGAACTTCAGATTCATTAGAGGCCAAGAGGCAGGAATGGCTCTTGAGGACTGAGTGAGGAGAGGCTGGGGAGATGGTTCAGTGAGTAAGAGCATCTGCTGTTCTAGCAGAGGACTGGGATTCGGTTCTCAGCACCTACATAGCAGCTCATACATGCCCTTCTCTTTAGCTTCAGTTCCAGGGCATCCAGTGACCTCTTCAGGCTTCCTAGGGTGCTGTGTGCACAGGGCACAGATACATATACACAGGCAAGCCACTCACACACAGAAACATAATAAAAACATTTGAAAACTATTGAGTAAAGAGCCCTCCAGATGACAGGACTCCCTGTGGCTGTGACAAGGTAGTAGAGCCTTGCCACAAGCACGTGTGGAACTGAACAGCCGGCCTAGGTCCTGCAGGTACGTCGGGGGAATTGGGGAGTCACTGGTGAGAGCAGCTGCCCTGTTGGAAAGAATGGAACCAGAACCCTACCCTGACCTGGAAAAAACTAGCTCACATGACTCAGCAGCAGCACACGAGGGGCGGAGCTTGAGAGCTACTGAAGGGGAGAGAGGCCATACTCCAGAGACCCATTACCGTAGTGTCCACTCCCTAAAGTAAAAAATGCTGACCCCAAAGGAAGACACTGAGAGCTGTGAGCACAGTAAAACATAGACTGGGCATGGCGGTGCACACCTTTACTGCCAGCACTCGGGAGGCAGAGGCAGGTGGGTCTCTGAGAGTTCGAGGCCAGCCTGGTCTACAGAGCGAGTCCCATGACAGCCAGGGCTACACAGAGGAACCCTGTTGCAAAACCCCCAAATAAATAATAAATGAGCACAGGCCAGGGAAGACTTTGGCTTACTCTGCAAAGTACAGTTTGTTTTAGTTACCCTCCTTGTTGCTGTGGCAGAAATAACCCTGACAAAAGCAACCCAGGCAAGGAAGGGTTTATTTTCACTCACGGTTTTGGGGAGTCAAGGTGTCAGGAACTTGATATAGCTGGTTGTGTCTGCAGTGAGGAAGAAAGGGCAATGACGCAATGAATGCACCAGCTCAGTTCCCTTTGTCCTGTTGGCAGTGTAGGGCCCAACCTGAGAAATGGCTCCGCCCACATTTGGGGTCCGTCCTGCCTCCACCTCTTCAAGATAATCTTCACAGGCAAGGCAAGAGGCTAGCCTCATCTAAATAGTTTCCTCACAGGTGTGCCTAGCAGCTGTCCCTCAGGTGACTCTCGACCCTGTCAGATTGACAGCAATGTAAGCATCTCTGGGCCCAAAGCAGGAACCTCTGTAAGGCCCTGCAAATCGCTGCCCACAGGAAATCATCAGAACATGCCTTGTGGGAGCAGATACCCAGGTGAATAATTACAAAGGTTCTGCTTCTTGTGAGCACCTAGAGAGACAAGCTAATACCACCACGGCGCCATTTCCCGTTGTCCTTTTTTTTTTGGTTTTTCAAGACAGGGTTTCTCTGTGGTTTTGGAGCCTGTCCTGGAACTAGCTCTTGTAGACCAGGCTGGTCTTGAACTCACAGAGATCCGCCTGCCTCTGCCTCCCGAGTGCTGGGATTAAAGGCGTGCGCCACCACCGCCTGGCTCCCGTTGTCCTTTTGAGTGTAGAAGGAGGTGCTGTTCTGCTCTTGTTTTGTTTTGAGACAGCATCTCAAAATGTAGCCCAGGCTGCCCTCAGACTCACCGTCTTCCTGCTGTATGTTGACTTTAACTAGCCTTGACAGAATGTCAAGTATCAGGAGCCTCTGCACTCTAAGTGGACCCAATGTCATTGGAGAATGATTTCAAAAGAGAAAATTCTCTAACTATATTCCCTAAAAAGTCTTATAAAAGAATATTAAAGACAGCATTACTTTCAATAACAAAAATGAGTAATAATGTAAGTGTTCAATCATAGACCAGACAATGCCATCAATAGCATAGTCACTGGGATACTGTGAAACCAATCTGAGCTAATCTCGGGATCAGAGGAGATGCAGAGATGCAGCGCATGTCTGTGTTGATACAGTGTCAAGTTTGGAAACAAGAACTTTCACCCCAGCAGCACAAAGAGTCATCTGAATGATGAACCGGGTGTGGAGTGTGGTGGCTCTTCAGAGAGGGGAGGGCTTGCGACAGCAGCAGCACTGGGAAGACGGCAGTCCATGCCACTGCGCATCCTGTGCCGCTCTGTTTTGCTCCATCCACAGGTTTTGCAATTGCTTATAAGAACAAGAGGTAACCGCTAAGGTGGAAATGCAAGCTGTAGTTCTGCTTTACTGCGTGTTTAGGAAGAGCCCCTTCCTGTAGAAGGACATGCCAGGGGAGGCGGAGGGGGAGGGCCTTGCTCTGGTGGTTTGCAGAATGTGGGAACCTGTCACCTGAAGGGCTGAGTCTGACTTGTTAGGGGCTGAGGGTAAGGACAGAGAGCTCCTGTTCCCATTATCCAAGCATGTCGTCTTGTTTGCCACAGTGTCTTTTGGTAATGGCATTTTGCTATAATTATATTAATAGCAAGCCATAGAAATCAGGTATTTTGGTGATTTTCTTTATAAAATGTTTTTAGGGCAATGGTGTGCACTTGTAGTGCCAGCTACCTGGAAGACTGAGGCAGGAAGATTGTTTGAGCCTACGAGCCAGGCTGGGCAACATAGTGAAAACTGCCCATACCCATCTCAAGCAAAACTAGTGAAACAATGTCTTTGAGAGCAAACATTGATTTTAAAGGTTATAACCCTTTTAAGGTTTGTCTTGAGATAAGCCTCGTAATTATGTTGCTCAGGATGGCCCCAAACTCTTGTGCTAACGGGGTCCTTCTGCCTCGGCCTCGCAGCAGTTAGGCCTGCAAGTGTGCCCCACCTACTGCTCCAAAGAGACCTGAAAGTCGTTTTTACTTAAGTTCTGAAGATTATGTGAATTATTTTTTTTCAAATATTTATTTATTTATTTATTTATTTATTTATTTATTTATTTATTGGTTTTTCGAGACAGGGTTTGTCTGTAGCTTTGGTGCCTGTCCCGGAACTAGCTCTTGTAGACCAGGCTGGCCTCGAACTCAGAGATCCGCCTGCCTCTGCCTCCCAAGTGCTGGGATTAAAGGCGTGCGCCACCACCGCCCGGCTTCAAATATTTATTTATTTATTATGTATACAATATTCTGTCTGTGTGTGTGCCTGCTGGCCAGAAGAGGGCACCAGACCCCATTACAGATGGTTGTGAGCCACCATGTAGTTGCTGGGAATTGAACTCAGAACCTTTGGTAGAGCAGGCAATGCTCTTAACCTCTGAGCCATCTCTCCAGTCCTTATGTGAATTATTTTGAAAATATGTTAAGTCCTGTGATATTTTTTGCTTTAACTTTACTATTGTGCAGGTGTATGAGCATGTGCCGTGGTGTGCTTGTGGAGCTCAGACAGCAACTTTGTGGAGGCAGCTCCCCTCCCCCCTTGCCATGGGCTCTGGAGACTGGATTCGGGTTGACAGGCATGTGTGGCAATTGCCTCTGCCCGCTGGGCAGTCACAGTCCCCCGGGGCCTTGGTTCTGAGTAGCTGTCTCACCAGCAGGTGACATTGACTACAGCACAGTGCTGCTTGGCATGCTGGTGATGCAGGACGTGCAGCTGGGGCTCTTCATTGCGGTCATGCCCACACTCATCCAGGCCGGAGCCAGCACATCTTCCAAGTAAGCATCCGTATCGTGTGCTTGTCTAACTTAAAGTCGTTTGTTTATAAAAATGCTGCACAATACCAGGTGGTGATGGTGCAACCCTTTAATCCCAGCACTCGGGAGGCAGAGGCAGGCAGATCTCTGATCTCTGAGTTCGAGGCCAGCTGGTCTACTGAGGGAGTCCCTGGATAGCCGTGGCAACACAGAGAAACCCTGTATCAAAAAACAAAACAGAACAAAACAAAACAAAACAGCTACACAACACCTTTCCCCGTGTGGTCTCTAACTCATGTCATACATGTCTCTGAGCACACCCTGTAGTGACACCACCAGGCTGATCCTGGCTTCGTCTACCAGCTCCTGGACTGGAAGATTACACAGCTTCACTGCTCCCTACTGTGGTTATGGAGTGGGACAGTAGCTCACCTGTTCTAAGGCAATCAGAGGCTTTAGTGAGTCAGTAGATGCACATGCCAAGGGTAGCCTTGGGAAAGCAGTGATCTATACACATAGATGTACATAGATACATGCATAGACATATGTCTTTGCGTGTGTGCCATGCCCTGTGGTGATGTAGAAGAGATGCTGGGTGGATGTCACTCCATCGTCACTGCTGTGTCCTTCATTCTTTCATTCTTCCCCCCAAACAGCCCCAAGCCTACTCAGCCCTTGCTTGGTCCGTGTGGAAGGAAAAGTCAACTAAAAATTAACTTGACCAAAAAAACCTTTGGTTATGTTACAAGTCCAGCTGGCCTCCAGGAATACCAGAAAGAATATAAGCACAGATGAAAAATATAGGGAGCCCTACAGAATTAGGAAGGTGAAGAGAGAGAGAGAGTAGACACACTCGAACTGACTCTTATAAACTGTGCTTATCTCCTGTAGACATTGAGAGTCCTTCTGACTCTAGCTTTATTATATAGCATCTCCAGAGGCCAAAAGCTGTCAGTTGAGACTGTGTGTGTGTACATGTGTGCATCTATGTATAGTGTATATGTGGGGGGTCTACATGAATGTATGTGGATGATGTGTATGCATGTGTGTGTGCATGTGTGTGAATGTGTGCATCTGTGTATGGTGTGTGTATATGTGTATGTGTGTACATGAATGTATGCTTTTTTTTTAATTTTTTTTAATGATTTATTTAACTTTATGTTCATTGGTGTGAAGGTGTCAGATCTCATGGAATTGCATTTTCAGACAGTTGTGAGCTGCCATGTGGGTGCTGGGAATTGAACCCGGGTCCTCTGGAAGAGCAGTCACTGCTCTTAACCGCTGAGCCATCTCTCCAACCCCACATGAATGTATGCTTATGGTGTGTGTGTGTGTGTGCAGTGTACTCATGGGGCGTGCAACCTGAGGAGGATATTAGGTGTTCCACTTTATGACTCTGTCTCTTTCCCTTGAGGCAAGGCCTCTCACTGAATCTGGAGCTAAACTGGCACCAGCAAGCCCCAGGCTCCCCCATTTCTGACCCCCACGGCACAGGGGTTATGAGCATGCATGTGGCCATACTCAGCTCTTTTTGGTTGCTATTGCTGTTTGAGACAGGGTCTTACTGTGTAGCTTTGGCTTACCTGGAATTTGCTATGTAGAACAGGCTGGCCTCAAACTCCCACAGATCTACCTGCCTCTGCTTCCTGAGTAAAAGCGCGCATGACCACACCTGGCCTTTTTTTTTTAATTGGTGTCAGGTATTTGGGCTCAGATCTTCGTGTTTGTGGGGCTCTCATCCACTGGTGTCTCCCCAGTTCTGCTGTTCTCTTAAACACCCTAAAAAACTTATTTCTCAGCCGAGCAGTGGTGGCGCACACCTTTAATCCCAGCACTTGGGAGGCAGAGGCGGGCGGATCTCTGTGAGTTCAAGGCCAGCATGGTCAAGAAGTGAGTTCCAGGAACAGGCTCCAAAGCTACACAGAGAAACCCTGTCTCAACAAAACAACAACAAAACCAAACTTATTGACTCCAAAGCAGAGATCCCAAAACAATCCACATTTGAGGCATATGACTTAATTTTCTAAGTTAATGTAATATATAGATTGTATTTTAGCATTTAAAAACAAACTGTGTATGATTCAGTCATTTACCTTGTAATATGTTAAAAAAATATTTTCAGATGATTTATAGACCTTAAAGGACTATATTTGGAGGTGAAATGCCATCTCTCTCTTTTCTTTCTAGCGTTATCATGGAAGCACTGCGGATCCTGTTTCTGATTGGACAGACCCTCTTTTCGCTGGCTGCCATTTTCCTTTTATGTCTGATCATAAAGACTTACCTCATAGGCCCGTACTACCGAAAACTGCACGTGGAGAGCAAAGGGAACAAAGAAATCCTGATCCTAGGAGTGTCTGCTTTCATCTTTCTGATGCTGACGGTAATCCTCAAATACCGTGTGGTCTGTCTCACTGGAGCCTGTGACAGCCCCACCTTCTCACTTGAGAAGTGGTTAAAGCATTAAAACTCGGAGTGTTTATCTCACACACAGTTTATCCTACCGTGACTGAACCTACTTGATCAGTACCAAGCATTTTGGGAAAATATGGTTTGTGAGCACTGCATTTTTGTTTGTTTTTCGAGACAAGGGTTTACATTTTTAAAAAACAGACGTGTATTCATGAAAAGGCACAGAAACACATAACTATCTTAAGCTTCACACAGCTTTGCATTCAAAATAGCAGATCAGGTTTCAAACCATTTTTTATTTTTTTCTAGTGAGATGAGCTAGGTAATGGTATGTCTTCTGTTGTCATAAAGAGGACTTTCATATAGATCCATGGATGTATTTGAAAGAGAGCAAGGAGGGGTATAAGAGGGCTTAGGAGGAAGCATGGGGGGAATAATATCATCTTAAAAAATAAAAGAAGTGAAAATGTGGGGCTGGAGAGATGGCTCAGGGGTTAAGAGCACTGACTATTATTCCAGAGGACCTGAGTTCAATTCCCAGCACCCACATGGTGGTTCAGAACCATCTGTAATGAGAGATCTGATTCTCTTCTGGTCTGTAGGTATACATGCAAGCAGAACACTATACATAATAAATAAATACATCTTTTTAAAAAAGACTTAAAAATAAAAGTAAGACAAACCAGATTTGTGTTAGAAAGTAGACTTCTCTTGAGAGAGTCGGGGAAGGTCAGGGGCATCCTTAAGTAGCCTAAACAGCAACGGCGGAATTGCCACACACCTCCACCGTGTTGCTCAGCAGCTGTGCAACTTGGCACTTATCCCAGAAAAATGAAGGTGTACGTTCACTCAGAAACTCAGGAATGTTCATGGCCAAATCCAGTGTGATTGTTCTTCAGGGTGAGTAGTAAGACGCTGTGGTCTATAGGGCTGGGGAGACGGTTCTGTTGTTAAAGTGTTGGCCTTGAAAGCAAGAGGTCCTGAGCTTGGGTCCCCAGACCCAGTGCAAAACCCAGGCAGTGACAAGGTCCTGTAATCCATGAGTGAGGTGCTATGGGGCAGGGGCGGGGGCGGGGGCTGAAGCGTCCCTGGGCTTGCTTGCCACGCAGTCTAGCTGAACAGCTAAGCTTGAACTTCAGCGACACACCCTGTCTCCAAAAATGAATACATAAAAAGCAAAGCAAGAGGGAGTGTGGTTGGATAAGGCACCTGAAGTTGACCTCTAGCCTCCATAAGTGCATATGCACACACATCAACATGCATGCACTAAATAAACAAGGAGAAACTATGGCATATCCATAGCAGGTAATGCTGTCCTACAGTAAAACTGCTGTCCCCACAAAGCCCAGGGAGCCATGCAGAGAGAAGGAGCCATTCTTCAAAGGCTGTATATGGCTGAGTGAATCCATTTGTATAGTACTCATTAAATAGCAATTTCAGAAATTAAGGAAGGAAGTGAGTGCTAGGGGTTGGGAAAGGCTGGCAGGTAGCCTGGCCATGCCGCTGAGCGAGACAGGACGCTGCCCTGAGGAACCTAACTGTTCCTCTTCCACTGAGTCTGTCCTAAGATTAAAGGTTTCAGTGTTTTAGAAAGTAAATTAGCAAATTCTTTCTTTATGTGTGGGAAGCACACATTTGCGTCTGCTCATGATAACTATAATTATTTCAAGAATGTTACTTATTTAAAATTTCCCTGCTTTACCTATTCCAGACTATTTTCTTTTTGAAAGTAACCGCCAGCAAAGTTGTCTTGTCTGTGGGGTCAGTGCTGCCTTCCCCAGGGATACAGCAGCCAGAGTGACTCCTCGGCCCTTCTTGGTTTCTTCCTCTGTTCACCCCACAGCCTTTGCTGGGCACCCACTGTCAGTGCTGGGTGTTAGGACGTGCTGGCCTTTTGCACATCAGATGCTCCCACAGTGCTTGTCGCTGCTGCTGCTGCAGTTAGTGGTGATGCGAGCTAGCTGCTCTTTGTTATCCCCACAGTTTTACTCCTGGATTTCATTTCTTTAATTGCTGGTTACCTTCCCCGCTGTCCTCTCTGCCCAAAGCCTAGTCTGTGACATTGAGACTGATGGGAGCCGGGTTCGTCCACACCCTCCCCACACTTGGTGTTGTCTGTGTTTGACCTTAGCGTTTCTGTTTTGTGTGTTTGCGTACACATATGCAGTGGGCTCTGACTCCCTTTTCCTCGGAGCTGCTGAGTCAGCTCTCCTTTTACGTGATGCAAGACACCTGGGGTGCGCTCTGGGATGTGCCTCAGTGTGGTCTGCTTGTTTCTCTATGGGACCAGTAATTTTCTTATTCATTTGTAGACTTTAAAAATATTTTTGTTAGGTTTTTTTTTTGTCTCAATAAAAAAAGCAGCTATGAAATTTATGTAACATAACCTTCACATTTAAACATCTTACTCTGTGATTTGGTGGTTCCCAGAATGCTTCAGTACTGTGCCATTATCGCCGCTTGTCAGTGGACTTGCTGCTTCCCCATCCCCATCAGCACTGGTCCACTGTCTGTCACTGTGGACTTGCTGCTGCTTCCCCATCCCTATCAGCACTGGTCTACTGTCCGTCACTGTGGACCTGCTGCTGCTTCTTGGCATTTTTATATAAACTGGGTCAGACACCACGTGGCTGTTATCATCTGGCTTCTTCTGGCCTGATGCCTTCAGGTCCACATGTAGAATGTGCCAGCGCTTGTGTCCATATGGTTGCACAGTGTTCTGTGTCACGTCCATGTTTGCTAATGTGTTCTGATCCTGGCTTGCTCTTAATGGCAGTTTTTAATAAACCGAGAGTCTTAATTTCAATATAACCCAACAAGCAAGTGTTTTCTTTATAGCTAGCCCTTGCTGTTTTCTGTATGGATGTGTAGACATTTGCTACTCTGGGCTCATGAAGATGTTCTGCAAGTGTCGTTGCTCCGCTTTTCTCCTTTATATCTACAGTCCACCTGGGGTGTGAGTTCAGTCTGTGGTATGAGGTTTCTCACAGGTATAGAAGAATCTTTGTCCATTGCTTTGTAGGGTAGCCTTGCCAGAATCCAAGTAGCTGTGTTGTGTATTTGTATGTGCAAGTGTTTGAATTCATTCTTGTACCTTTGTATGAGGTATACGTGTACGTGTGCGCTTTTGTAAATTCAAGTGGATAGTGTGTGGATACTATCTATGTGTATGTACATAGTTATGTGTGTTTCTAATGGTTGATGTGTACATTTCCTTTGCTCATCTGCTTGGGGGTGCTTATGCAAGGGTGGGGTGTTACTTTGATTTGCTACTGCTCACCTGTTAATCCGTGACTGCTCTCACACTGTTTTGTAGCTTGGCATCCAGTAGCATCCTGGCCCTACTTTGGTTCTGTATCAGGATAATCGTAGCTTTATTTGTGATTTCTTCAACTTTCTCTTAAGTTTTCAGGTCTGGCCTTCATCTTTCATGCATGCATAAGTCTCACCAGCATTCCTAAATCTGTCTATTATTTGAGGGGATATTGACATTTTCCTGGTGCAGAGCATCTGCTTTCTCACTGTTGGGATCTTCTGGTACCTCAGTGGCATCTTGTGTTGGGTACGAAGGTTCTCCCATTTTGTGAACCTGTGTCTTGATGTTTAATGGTGTTTTTGATGTTATTGTAAGTGGTACTTATTTTAAAAAATGTTTTGTATTGGACTGTTGCTATTTCCTATAGTTTTAAAGTATCTTTGCGGTTGTTCTGTTGGGGATGTCCCAGAAGCCAGTCTTGAGCTTTGTGTGTAACAGGGCAAGGTTAAAGAACTGGTCTGTGATGACCATCCATTCCATCTGACCTTCTCATCCTCTCTGCACTGGTGGGAGCTTTCTCTGTACCCTGTCAATGTCGTCACCTGCTGGTGGTTGTCCGCCTTCTATGAGGTTTGAGGTCAGTTACAGGAATCGTTTTAGTGCTAAAGTCTGGCTCTTTCCTGATTCAGATAAAAAAAAGTATAACAATTATTCAAAATAAAGGTTGGCGTGACTGGAGAGATGGCTTAGCAGTTAGAAGCACTGGCTGCTCTTCCAAAGGACCAGGATTCAATTCCCAACACCCACATGGCAGCTCACAGCTGTCTCTAATAGCTCCAGGGTACCCAGCACTCTCAGACAGACATGCAGGCAGACCACCAATGCATATAAAATTTTAAAAATTTAGAACTGAAATAAAGATTGGAAAATATCCTTATTTAAAAATATTACAGTGGTCTACATAAGTGACTGTTTAAAATATTAATTTTTTTCTCCCCAAGTATGGTTAATTCAACCAATATTAGTCTCTTGTGTATGGTATCTCTGGCCACTCATGGGCCCTCCTGGAGCTGCATATAGGAACCTGCGTCTCTGGGTGGCACTTGGATACTGGCCATTCTTGCTCAGCACTGTGGTTCTTGTATTGGGTTGAAGAGTGTCAGGCTGTGAGCAGTCTCTGGCAGTGAGTAGACTGGGCAGTGCATGTGTTCCTTCATGAAGCTGAGTCCCTCATCCTCAGGTCACAGAGCTGCTGGACATCTCTATGGAGCTCGGCTGCTTCCTGGCTGGAGCACTGGTCTCTTCTCAGGGGCACATGGTCACAGAGGAGATCGTGGCTTACATCGAGCCTATCCGAGACTTCCTGGCCATTATTTTCTTCGCATCCATAGGTATTCCTCTCAATGCTGCAATTCCTTTGATACGCGTATGAGACAAGTTTGTATGGCTGTATATAAATATGCTTTTCTAGAGTCTGAGGAAAGACTTACTTTAAAATAGGGAAAATGGACAAAAAAAAATGGTCAAGAATTAGCTGGTTGCTTGTCAGGTTTCATTAGTGCGATGGGAGGTACCTAGGGTAAGGCCTGCTCCCTGGTTTCTTCCTGTGTGAGCCAAGTGAGGAATGACAGAGACTGTGTATACTTGTGGGACATTTCCTGACCCTTCCTGTGGCTGCCGTGCACACACTCAAGCGTGTGTGCAGTAGTCCCTAGTCCAGAAGGAGTGCTGGGTCCTGTGCTGACCTGGGAGTTTCGTGCATTCTCTGCAGGTGTGACCTGATGGAGGAGGGCTGCTGGACCTCTCTCTTTCCCCAGAAGAGGGACAGGGTTTTGCCAAAGCACTCATAAGGACTTGGGTTTCAGTTAAGGCTTCTGTAAGAGCAAGCCTAACAAGTAAGACAGAGTTGTAGATTTGTAGCTGAGAGATGGCTGGAGCCTGCTCTGAAGTGTCTGTCTCTGTCTCCCACAGGGCTCCATGTGTTCCCCACCTTTGTGATCTATGAGTTGACTGTGCTGGTGTTCCTCACCCTGTCTGTGGTCGTCATGAAGGTATGAAGTGAGGCTGGCTCTCAGCACTCAGAGCGGGTGAAGTCCACACTGCTCTGTTGCTCACTGCACAGTAGAGCACTTCCCATTGGCCCTCGTTTCCAGCCAGTCACTGCCTAAGTCCTGCAGAGCCCCAGTGACACTTGTGGCTCCCAGTGCCGCTGTGTGGAGACACTCCCACCCACGCACGCCCTTGGCAGGCCCAAGGAGGCAGGTCTGGGCCAGTGGTTCAGATGGTAGGATGATGTGTTGTTTCAGAATTGAAGTGTTGGGAATTAGCAGAAGCCAGGTTGGGGAGCATCTTTCTGGGTCAACAGGCTTGTTGTGGTTAAGTCTGAGGAGCCGCCATTGTCTCCTTCCTGATGGAGGTGTGTTTCAGCATACAGGAAATCCAATGGGCACTGCTAAATGCCCATCCTCATGACCACAAATTACTGTGTGACCTGTACTGCTGTCTAAGTCACAGTGTGACTGCCTATTTAGCAGTATTTGGCGAGTTGCTAGTTCTGAACTGCTTGCCAGTTCCAGGCTTTTCTCATATATGGAATGAACCTCTGTCTTGAGTGCTTACCATTTAATGCAGTTGATTCAATTTGATGGGGGAAGGCTTATTTTCTGTCACTGAATCCAAACTTTTTATTTTGCCTTCTTGTTCTATATGGATTTAAGACAGTTTCTATTTATTTGGTGCCTTCTGGCTGTAGTGATATTTCATTTGTATTTTAATAAATAAAGTTTGCCTGAAGTTCAGAGAGTAAAACAGTCACACTGATCAGCCTTACGGACCAGGCAGTGGTGACACACACCTTTAATCCCACTAGTCACACTAGTTTGCCATAGAAACCTGTAAGTGGAGACTGCTCATTTGTTTCCAGGCTGCCAAGACCCAAATAATCACACAGAAACCATATTAATTGTAACACTGTTTGGCCTATTAGCTCAGGCTTCTTATTAACTAACTCTTACACCTCAAATTAACCCATTTTTATTATTTTATATTTTACCATGAGGCTCGTGGTTTGTTACCTCTTGTTTATTGATCTGCTACATGGCATCTGCCTCCTTTGGCAGCTACATTGTAATAGGAGGAGGCTGCTTCTTGGTTTCCAGCCGCCCTGATAGCTTAGCCCCAAAATAATCACACAGAAACTGTATTAATTAAATCACTGCTTGGCCCATTAGTTCTAGCTTCTTATGGCTAACTCTTACATCTTAATCCATCTCCATTAATCTGTGCATCATCATGAGTTCATGGCCTACCAACAAAGTTTCAGCACATCTGTCTCTAGCAGCTGTGCCATGGCTTCTCCCTGACTCTACCCTTCTTCCTCCCAGCATACAGCCTAGCTTTCCCCGCCTCGTTCTGTTCTTCCCTGCCATAGGCTCAAACAGTTTCCTTATTCATTAACCAATAAAAGCAACACACAAACAGAAGGACCTCCTGCATCACTATATGGTGTCTCCTGGACCCCACCTACTCTCTCTATATATCCCTTCCATAGGCCAAAGCAACTTTATTCTTTAATCAATAAAAGCAATACATATGCAGAAGGACATCCCATACCAGAAACTGGGCTGTAGTGGTACACATCTTTAATCCCAGCCCTAGAGAGGAGTATAAGATGGGAGGAGACAGCTCTCACGCACAGTTTCACTCTGAAATCCCTGGAGGCAGGATCGCCATTTCAGACTGAAATAGAGATAAGAACTAGTGGCTGGCTGTTTTGCTTTTCTGACCTTCAGGTTGAACCCCAATTTCTGTGTCTGGGTTTTTATTAATTGTGCTATATCTGATTATTTAACATGCTGCTGTGTGCACTTTCCTACTTGATTTGTGGCTAGAAACAATGGTAGCCACTGATGTTCTCCATCTAGGTTCTGACTTATGAGAGCTGTTTTGTCCGCCTTTGGTCGTGAATAGTGATGTGATAAGCCATTCTTACAGTTTGTGTTGGCAGTGCTGGTCTTGTCTCTCATCTTGCCACGGAGCAGCCAGTACATCAAGTGGATTGTATCAGCGGGACTGGCACAGGTCAGCGAGTTCTCCTTCGTTCTGGGGAGTCGAGCACGGAGAGCGGGCATCATCTCGAGAGAGGTGAGAGTCAGTAAGTTGACAGGCATGACAGCCCTGTGGAGCACATCGAATGCTTCAGTGCAAGCATTTCTAGCAAAGAGTGAACACTCCCCCTGACTCCCACTGTGCTGACTTGGGAGTCCAGGCACACCAGGCCTCTGGGACAATAGCATGCTCTCAGTGGGCACTGAGCTGGCCTGGAAGGAAGCTGGACCTGGCTGCGTCCTTCTGGTTTAAGGTTTTGAATTTCTTAGGTGAAAATAACAAGTTAATCCTGCTGTCATCTTTTAGGCTTGCTCTTAGCCCAAAGACCAGGAAGTGATGTCACTGTCTTTGACAGTAATTATAATTAGCAGGCTGAGGAGAAGTGGGCTGTTATCTGGAGCCTACAATAGAAGCTCCCAGGGAAGCACAGGAAGCCTGCAGAGCATCTAGAGACCAGTGGTTGTCCCTGTGTAAGGAGTGTGAGGAGGTGGCAGTGTAAGGGACATGGTAGAGGCCTGTCCACTGAATGGAGGCATCACTGAAGCTGACACGGGGCTGCACCGTGGGAAGAGCATGGATCCAGTGTGGGCCCCGGAGGGGTCACCTTCAGGCTAGCAAAGAAACCAGGCCGCTACCCTGGAATTTACCAGACCTCACCACAGTGTTCCATCAGTGGTTAAATCCCAGTTGTTCCCACTGCAAATGTCTTCTCCCCCCACCCCGCACTACTTCCTCTTTCTGTAAAGATGGGTAAGCTCTGCCACTCAGTGGGACCATGTGCTATTCAGTGTGCTCTCTGAAACCACAGAGTGTCCTGTAGTGAGCGAGACATGCGGGCTGCACGCCTTCCCTTCCAGAATCCCCGTGACTGTGGCCATTGATCTGTTGCAGGTGTACCTCCTTATTCTAAGCGTGACCACACTTAGCCTCCTACTTGCCCCAGTGCTGTGGAAAGCGGCCATTACAAAGTGTGTGCCAAGACCAGAGAGGAGGTCAAGCCTCTGACAGCGCCAGATGATGACGGACTGGACTGTGGGGCGGGGTCCTTCTTGGGGGTTGCGAGTCCTGAGATGGTCTGTTGGTCTGTTGCTGCTCCCTCTTGCCAGCCTTCCATCAGAGACAGCGGCAGCAAGGAAGAGCCAGTGTCCTCGTGTTTGCTTGCATTCAAAACCTCTCCCGTCGTGTTTTTCAGGAGTAATTTATTTGCCGTCAGTCGATTCTGTACAGAGTTTTAACACTGCATTTTACAATCACCTGAACTATTTTGCCTGGATGTGCCTTTTTTTTTTTAATGAAGATTATTAACTTCCTATTGTTAATTCATCAGCTCATGAGTTTTTGGTAAAGAAGAGTTAGAAAGACTTTTTTATTTATTGTACAATTATAATCTGTTGGTCAAATATTTGTTATTGAGCATAATGGTGATAAGAAATTTTAATTTTATTTTTGAGCTTAGACGCTTACTTTTGATCTTTAAAGACTTGCTGCTTTCTTGCCACCTGTAACTATTTTAAATAAAACATTTTCATGCTGATTTTTATTAGTTTTACCTTTAAAACATTTGATTTTGAATCATAAGAATATGCATTTTTAAATAAAAACCATTTATGATCAGGGCATAATTATTTGAAACTTACTAAGAATCTCATTTTTAAGTTATATTTTTGTGTTGAACTAATTATTGCACAAAACCTAGCCAATGTTTTTTTAATTTTAAATTTGCTTATGTGTATGAGTGTTTGCTGCATGTATGTATGTATATGTGTATGAATGCATGTGCACCATGTGTGTCCTGATGCTTGAGGAGGTCAGAAGAAGGGGGTTAGATACCGTGGAACTAGAGTTATGGATGATCGCGAGCCACTGTGTGGGTGCTGGGAATAGAACCAGGGTCCTCTACGAGAGCAACAAATGCTCTTAACTGCTGAGCCATCTCTCCGGCCCCATCAGACTTTTTTTTTTTTTAAACAAGGATAATTCATAAGTCATCATATAGTTCTTAAAGACCAAACGAGTGCATTAAAAATGTTTAAGTTCCAACTTTGGAATTTGACTGGCATATTTTAGTTGTCAGGTGCCGTAGACATGAAGACCTGGCCCTGGCCAGAGCTTCCCTGAGGGGCCTATTCAGTCTCTCCGTGACTGTAACACAGGCCCGTGGCTGGATAATCTCCAGAAGTGGAATTTAGACTCTTAGTTTTAGATGCTAGGAAGCACAGGATCAAGGGAAGGAAGGCTCTGTCCCCTCTGGGAGGTGCCCTGGGGCTACATGCTGCATAGGGGATTTCAAGGAGGGAAGGGTAGCAGAGAGAGAGTCCACTCCCAGAACTTTATATCGTAATTAATCCAGCTCAGAGGGTGGGTCCTCCCTGATTGAACTTCCCTGGATCCCACCTCCCAAGACTGTATTAGGGATTAAGTTTTTTAACACCTGAACTTTGGGTACAGAACCATTCACACATAATAGGTACTTTAATTTTCACTTGTATATATTTTCTTAGTTACAAATATATGTGTATATGTATACTGTAGAACACAGCTGTCACTTTTTTTTTGGTTTTTTTTTTTTTTTTTTTTTTTTTTTGGTTTTTCGAGACAGGGTTTCTCTGTGGCTTTGGAGCCTGTCCTGGAACTAGCTCTTGTAGACCAGGCTGGTCTCGAACTCACAGAGATCCGCCTGCCTCTGCCTCCCGAGTGCTGGGATTAAAGGCGTGCACCACCACCGCCCGGCTCAGCTGTTACTTTTTAACAAGAATTTCTCCGTAAATACTGGTTCTAAGATCAGGATGAATAGACCGTCATACTCTGAGGTAGAGGGACAGACTATTAGGTGTGATTATATATTATGTATGCATATTGTGGATTATAGCAACCTAAATTAAACCTTTAAAGTCAGTTGAAGTGGACTGCATCTTCTCCAAGTGGCAACCAATAGAAACGGGATTTTAGAAAACAGTGTTGCTTTTCTTTCTAAGTGGCATCAGATTGCTGAATCCACCCCCACCCCGTGTGCTTAGGATGTGCTAAAGGAGCAAGCAGGTGCAGTAGCTGGTACAAGTGACTAGAACATTTTGTGACATCTGAAGAAGGCAAAGGTTGCTGGAGAGACTGACTGGGAAGGGCAGTGCCAGAGCCAGAAGAGAGAACTCAGAGAGGCCATCCTCACTGTCTTCCAGGAGCGCGGCCGTCAGCTGCCAGGCCTCAGCGCTTCAGAAGAAGATGCATCTGTGGGCTTTGCTGTGGCAAACACTGCTCCTCCAGCTACAGGTGTGGGGGCGCATGCATCCAAGTCCTCCAGTTACAGGTGTGGGGGCGCATGCGTCCAAGTCCTCCAGTTACAGGTGTGGGGGCGCATGCGTCCAAGTCCTCCAGTTACAGGTGTGGGGGCACATGCGTCCAAGTCCTCCAGTTACAGGTGTGGGGGCGCATGCATCCAAGAGCCTACGTTTCTAGGAGATGGGGTGGTGGTAGGGGAGGACATTATGTTTGGCTCCCCTAGCTTTCATCACCTTGGCATAGTCTACATGCTACACACTGATCAAGACAGGGCTGTATGGATTCAGAGTGGGAAATCTCTTCCTGTCACCCACTGGGGCAGCTCTTGAGTAGCTGAAGGGATGGAGCTGGCTCACTGGCCTTCTTGAAGTTGGTTCTAGAAAAACCAAGGCTCTTGGAGCACTTGGAGACCCTGCTAAGAAGACGAAGGGAAGAGAGGTGTGTGTAGAAAGGTCTGGGAGGAGCTGACTTCAGAATGGAATGTAGGGGAAAGAAGAGCCTAGTTTCCTGCTCCTCATTCCATTCACATCTCTCACAATACAAAAAAAAAAGTGAGCGCACAATATAAGAATTCCTTATTTATTTAGTTATTTGCTTGACATTTTCCTGCAGTGGTTTTTACCTGTGAGACTATATAAACATGACCTTGCCGTTGCTGCCCAGGATAGGTGTCAAGTAGAACAGTGATTTCTATTTTCAACTCTTCAAGCATGCATTTGACCCAATTATCAGGTCTGAAATACATTTATGTTTGCTTGTTAGGAAAAAATCTAATTTTGAAGCCTCATCTTGCAGTCCCTTCCCCATAGTATGCTGTTCTTGTCATCTGTATTCTCTCTGACCCAGCTATCATTTATACCGAATATTCACAAAAAAGGACTTAACTTCCTTCCAAAGAAGGTTTTGCTAAAACTAAGCGTAAGTCACCATCCAACCCAGCAGTTATCACAGTTACCCACGAGAACTGAGGACTGTGTTCACAGAACAATCTGCGAATGGTGCTTTATAGCAGATGTTCATAACGGCCCAAACTCAACCCAGAACCTGCAGTGAATCAATAATCTGTCCTGCATCTAGAGAATGGAGCATGCATTACTAAAAAAAATTTAAAAGTCATCAAATTGCAGAAATATCTAAGAGAACTTTAAATGATATAAAGTGAAGAAATCACTCTCACAAAAAAAAAAAGATTGAACAGATTGGCAAGTTTTAGCAAAAAATGCTGAGACTTTTTATTGAGACACCATGGAACCTATAGAATAGTTTAAGGATGATGAACAACTTCACAACATTGAGTCTCCAAATCCATCAATGTGATTTGTATTTAGATTTTGATTTTGATTTTTTCAAAACAATGTTTCATATTTTTAAATCGATGGAATTTTGCAAATCTGAACTAATTTTAATTAGATTCCTTTCACATTATTATAAACTATACTTAAAATATGTTTCCAGTAGATTACTGTTCTGTAGAGATGAAGGCATTTTATTTATATATTTATTCGTTACAGCAGGGTAGGAGCCCAGGGGCTCATGTATGCTTGGCAAGCGCTCCCACCAGAGTTGTGCTGTGGCTGCCTGGATGCATCTTGTATCCACAGACACTGCTAAATCTACTGTAAAAAGAAAAAAAAACTGCAATAGATTTCTTGATTTCCCACATGTGCAATCATCATCTGAGGATAAATAAGTCTTCTTAGGCAACATTTGTGCCTTCCAAGTTCTTTTCTTTACCTTTTGAAACGTTTTTGGTAGGCTGTCCCCACCGTGTTGGTGTGGGTGCATGACGGACCTGGGAGTGAGAGCGTGGCATGCCAGGGTGCGGGGTCCAGGGTCTCCCTGGTTGTTTCCATTGCTCTCATCCTTTCTACTGAGACAAGCCTGCCTGTGAGCTTCTGGGTGATTTTCCTGTCTCTTCCCGCCCCGTCTCACTGCTGGAGTGCTGGGATTACAGACACAGGTCGCTGAGTCTGGCTTTTGGGTTTCTGGGGATTGAACTCATGGAGTTAGGCTTGTGCATGGTAACACTTTTACCCACTAAGCCATATTGCCCACCCCTTTTTCTTGTCTTCTGCACTGTTTAGGATTTCCTGATTTATGCCATAAAGAAGAGGTTGAATCATAAAATATCCATATTCTCTCTCTCTCTCTCTCTCTCTCTCTCTCTCTCTCTCTCTCTCTCTCCCCTTTTGGTTTGGTTTTTGAGACAGGTTTCTCTGTGTAGCCCTGGCTGTCCTGGAACTTGCTTTGTAGACCGGGCTGGCCTCGAACTCACAGAGATTCGTCTGCCTCTCGGGTCCTGAGATTAAAGGCATGCGCTATCACCGTGCACTATGCTGAAGCTTATAATTTTAAGTGTACAAATTCCTAGTGTTGATTTACAACGTTGCATGAACATTACTATCATCTGTCCCTAAAACATTGTCGTCGTTGCAAACAGAAACTCTGCGATTACAAGGAGTGACTACATGCTTCTTATTACCAACAGCGCTGGTAGCCGCCCTGCCTTTACCTATGCTAGCCTATGCTGGTAGACTCACAATGCTTGTCTGGCTTATTTTACAGTATAATGTTTTTGAGTTCCATTCCTAGTGTCGTATGTGTCAGAACCCATTACTTTGTGTGGCTGAATGTAGTCCATATGTGCATATATCCCATTTTGTTTATCCATTCGTCAATGACAGGGCTACCTTTGTACACCCAGGATAAATTTCAAATGGTCATTATTTGATGAAAGACATGAATCTATATGCTACAAAGGCCCAAAACTCAAGGAACGCTATACAGCGTAAACTCAGAGACCCACACCAATACACATTAAACTCAAAAGACAAAAGCAAATAGATAATATTTAAATCATCAAGAGAGAAGTGATTTGTCCCCAACTAGTAACCTTCATAGGCTTGGCATCTCATTAGAACATAGTGAACAGAAGGCCGCAAGTTGGCATATCTCAAGTTCTGAAAGAAAAACAAAACAAAACTTGTCAGTCAAGAGCTCTATAGTTGGCAAAGCTTGTCTTCAAAAGCAAGGGACATGGTAGCTGGAGAGAGATGCTTCACTGGTTACGAACACTCCTTGCTTCCCCAGAGAACTGGAGAGCCCCTGGTGGCTCCCGATCATCTGCGACTCCAGCTCTGGGGATTCCAGATCCTCTTTGACCTCTGCAGGGACCTGCACACATGTACACATAAACTTTAAAAATAAAAAGGAGGTAGATAATAGGACACTCTTCAGATTAAAGATAAAAATGCTGAGGAACTTTGTGCCTTGTTTTTGTTCTTGTGTTTGTTTGGTTGCTTTGGTTTTTCAAGGCAGGCTTTCTCTGTGTAGTCCTGAGTGGGCCTGGAACTCGGGAATCCACCTGCCTCTGCCTCCTGAGTTCTGGGGTTAAAGACATATCACCACCTCCCAGCATGGCTTGGTGTTTTTAATTTAGAAATTTATATGTTTGGGTGTTTTACCCTTACATGTATCTCTATATGTGTGCCCCATGAATGCCTGATGCTCTCAATGGTCAGAAGGGGGCACTGAATTCCCTGGAACTGGAGTTACAGATAGTTGTGAGCCACAGTATGGGTGCTGGGAATGGAACCCAAGTCCTCTGGAAAAGCAGCAGTGCTCTTAACTCCCAAGTCATCTCTCTAGACTCATGTGGTTTGATTTTTATTCTCATTGTTTTTCTTTTGGGATGGATGGTCTGAAGACCAGGTCAGTCTGGAAATCACTTTGTAACCCAGGCTGGCCTTGAACTTTTCGCAATCCTCTTGCCTCAAACTCCCAAATGCAAGAATTTTGGGTGTGGACCATTATACATGGCTTCTACTTGTTTTCTAATAGAACTTAAAAGAGAAATGCATAAAGTAAATATGAATTTGCTAGTGAGCAAAAAGTATAAAACACAAATCAGCAGAATGATAAAAACAACAACAACAACAACAAAAAACAGATCCCAGTATGTATGGACGATAAAAGACTTAAGATCTGGGGGGCTGAAACTGAAAGGGGGGCATTGTCAGTGCAAACAAGCAAAGGAGGACGAGAGTGGTTGCACCAACGTTAAGACAGTTGGACCTCACATCAAACATTGTCACGGAAGACATGATGTCAAAGGGTAGCTGCTCTAAGAGCTGATTCGCCTAGATAATGTAACACTTATAAAGAAAGCACCAAACACCACAGCTCCCGAGTAGAGAAAATGGAGCAGAAGGGCAAGGCGCACAGCTTTAGAATACCACGTCCACGTTTTCGTTGCTTGCTTCAATATCAAAGATAACAACTAGCCTGATGAATGAAGCAATCGATTGGATCCATCAAGCTGGAACGGCTCACACCTCACAGAAGCCGAAATGACAGAATTGTTCTCAAATCACAGGGAACGTTCTTCCAGGGAGGGCAGGGTCCACCTTCCTGATAACGTTCCCTGTAGTTTGTGGTATAAACAGCACGGATTGATGAGCTCCAGACATCTGCCTGACTCTTCTCCATCCCTGGCCCAAGTTACAAATCTGTGCCCCCCTCCCCCACCCATATGGCAGTGTTTCTCAACCTGTGGGTTGTGACCTGTTGGGGGAGGGTCTAATGACCTTGTCTCAGGGGTCGCTTTAAGACTATCCTGCATATCAGGTATGTGCATGACGATTCATAACAGTAGCAATATTGCAGTTGTGAAGTAGTCGTGGGTGTCACCACAACCTGAGGAACTGTATTAAGGGGTAGCAGCGTTAGGAAGGCTGAGAACCACTGATGTTACAGCTTTTCGTGTGGATTCCGGGGATCTAAACTCAGGTCCTCATGCCTCTATACCCACTGAACTGTCTCCTCAGCACCCAGGATGTAAAGTTTGTCAATGTGACTGGCTTAGGAAATGCCTAGATTATTAATGAAGCACACCTCTGGGAGTGTGCCAGGGCATTTCCAGACATCCGAGGGCTCTGACATGGTCAGTGGATTAATCCCTCAGTGAAGTCACCATATCGAGAGGAGGCAAAACACAGGAGGTGGGGCCTAGCTAGGGAGTAGGTCACTGAGACATGTCCTTTGGGTTACTCTCATCTTGACTCCTTCCTGTGTCCCTGTTGTGTAACATGCTGTGAAAAAGAACACCTACTCATCCCCGATGGAGAACCAGGCACAGAGCAAAATGAGGTTCCTACCGTTGTCCAGCTCTGTGAACCAGGGAATTTTATGGGTGTTACCCTAGGCATACGAGTGAGGGTTACTTACAGGAGCAGAAATGACTCTGAAGGGGGCAGGGAGGGCTTTGTGCTCAGAGGACATGCACTAGTGGGACCTGGAATGTTAAACACAAGGGTTATTCCTTCCAGGGAAGGAATGCAAAACCTGTTTTACACCCAGAAGGCTGGAGTGGACGGGTTTTCTATCTAGCCGGCTGACCTTTGCGCAATCGGCATGGTCAAAGACTTTCTGGCACCAGGCCCTCCTCCAGACCCTTCTTGTAAACAGGTTTTTCTTAGTCAATCCATGGAGCCCATCTTTAGTGAAGGCATTACATGCACTCAGTCTATAGAACCCGTCTTTAAGCCGGGCGGTGGTGGCGCACGCCTTTAATCCCAGCACTTGGGAGGCAGAGGCAGGCGGATCTCTGTGAGTTCGAGACCAGCCTGGTCTACAAGAGCTAGTTCCAAGACAGGCTCCAAAACCACAGAGAAACCCTGTCTCGAAAAACAAAAACAAAACAAAACAAAAAAAAAAAATAGAACCCGTCTTTAGGAAGGGGTCATGTGTAGTCTATAGAACCCATCTTTAGGAAGGGGTCATGTGTAGTCTATAGAACCCGTCTTTAGGAAGGGGTCATGTGTAGTCTATAGAACCCATCTTTAGGAAGGTGTCACATGTAGTCTATAGAACCCGTCTTTAGGAAGGGATCATGTGTAGTCTATAGAACCCATCTTTAGGAAGGGGTCATGTGTAGTCTATAGAACCCGTCTTTAGGAAGGGGTCATGTGTAGTCTGTAGAACCCATCTTTAGGAAGGTGTCACATGTAGTCTATAGAACCCGTCTTTAGGAAGGGATCATGTGTACTCTATAGAACCCATCTTTAGGAAGGGGTCACATGTAGTCTATAGAACCCACCTTTAGGAAGGTGTCACATTACCTTGCAGAAAGTTTTTTTTTTTTTTTAGATTTATTTATTTATTATGTATACAACATTCTGCCTTGATGTATGCCCGCACGCCAGAGGAGGGAGCCAGATCTCAGTACAGATGGTTGTGAGCCACCATGTGGTTGCTGGGAATTGAACTCGGGACCTCTGGAAGAGCATCAGTGCTCTTAACCTCTGAGCCATCTCTCCAGCCCCCCTTGCAGAGAGTTTTGTTGTCACATCTGCTCTGTATTTAGCTGGCTTTCTTTCTCAAAGAGATTTAGACGTGCTTTGTTATACACGTGGGACTGAGTTAATCTTCACAAGAAAAGTTTTCAGCAAATCGTGCTGTGTGTAAATATGCCAGAATGAAGCAACTCGGATTCAGACTCAGCTACCGAGTCGTGTCAAGCTGAACTGCCTTCATCTCTGTACTACCTGTGAAGATCGTGGCGCTCCCCGCATGCCCCAAAGACAGCTGCACCAGCAAGGCCCACCCCAGAAACAACTCACAGCAACTGGAAACCTAGAGCCCACCGCACAACTTGCAGGCATCTTAAAGGCTGAAATGTGTATTTTCCTGCTGCTCTGTTGGTCGTCGTCTCTTCCAGACGGCTGGGCTTGTCTGAGGTTGTCTCTCAGCAGTCCATATTTCTTAGCATCTGGTTTCAGGGACTTCCTGAGACTCTGGAGTTGTTTACTTCCTAACTTTTTTTTTTAAGATTCATTATTTTGTGTGTGTGTGTGTGTGTGTATAGTATATGTATATATGTGTGTGTGTTTTGTCTGAACACATACATGTGCACCATATGTATGTCTGGTCCCTAGAGGCCAGTAGAGGGTGCCAGATCTCCTGGACCTAGAATTACAGATGGTTATTAACTGCCATGTGGGGGCTAGGAACCAAAGCCCAGTCCTCTGCAAGAACAGCAAGTGCTTGTAATTGTGGAGCCATCTCTCCAGCCCCTACTTCCTGAGTTTTAAGGCCCCTCCCTTCAGAACGTTAGGGATCTTCCCCCCTGGATGGAAACGCTATACAACAATCCAGTTTCACTCTCTGCTTCCTGGGGGGGTGGGTGACGAACAGCTCTCCTCTGCTGCATTCTTCCACCGTGGTGTCCTATACACGTATTTGGGGCCAAATGACCATAAACTGAAACTTTGGAAGCCATTCAAAATACATCTTCCCATCTGCGTTGGTGGTATAGTGGTGAGCATAGCTGCCTTCCAAAATACATCTTCCCTCACTTAAGCTAATTGTCTCTCTGGTATTTTTGTCACAGCGAAGACAACAGGAGAGTATGTCTCACTTGAAGTCCACTTGTTATATCGCTTCCTGGTTCCTCAGCACCCAAGAAACAGGTCTATCACACCTTAGAAGCAAAAGTCGGGAAATCAGTCCATCTTGATGCTTTCTCTGGCTCCACTGTTCAGCCTGGTCACCACCGGTTTCCAATTCCTGTCAATTGGTTTCCAGAAGGCTGTGAGGACCATCTGCATCCCATGGTGTCTTGAGCTGATGGCTCTCTGAAACAACTGCCCGCAGAACGCTGCTGTCATGCAAAGTCACTCCATGTAGTTAGGAAATCAGCCCTTGTTAAATACACACGGGAGGCGGGTGCCACTTCCCATTGTAGAGACCAGGGTGGTGGCTTTCTTTTATTTTCCTGTTTCCTGGGGGCTGGGAAGGGTGCTGGAGAATGGGAGGACTCCCAGCCACTTGAAGGCTTCCATGCATGGTTTCAATTCTGGCACGCAGAACCCATGGTAATTAAATGCCCGACAGCTTAAGAAGGTGGGGCTTAGCCGAAGTGGTAGGAGCAGGTGTAGTCAGCATAAAGGTGGCTAATTGTAAAGCCATGCGAAACAGGGGTGTCCAGTAATAATATGTTGCATATTACTGAGGGAGGCCTTTGGTCTGTGCTTCTCAAAGCTCCTCACAGATGTTAATTAGCCCAGCTCTTGGTACAGCTCTGACCCCTGTATTACTAATCAGCTGGCTGGGGTCATTCTGCCTTACCCAGATACACATGATCGGGCAAGGAGATGATTCCCAGTGCTAGTAATCCCAGCCCTTACATGCCCAGAGTTTATGGGACGGACTGGCAGATCCAGAGGCTTACGAGTCTGTCTGCTGAGAGCCAAGGGCCTATTGCTCCAGGCTTTAGAAGCCAGAGGCTTGCGGCTCAATATATTGAAGGCAGAGTATTCTGGGCTTTGCCCACCTGTAGTCACACTTGGCAGCTCCTGGAATCCTGAGCGTCCATCAGCAACGGGCAGTGTCTGCTAGTGCTGTAGCTCTGCGTGGGTGCTGGGTGCTGGGAAGCTCAGCGCCTATGATTATCATTGCGACTTTCAATCCTAGAGAAAGACTGTTACCCCTTAAGGGTTGGTGGCTCCCTGGAACTCTTCCAGTGGCTGGTATCCCATTTCCCTCCTCTGCCTCTCTATCGCCTCCTTCAGTCCTGCTGTCTCCTATCTCCACCACCAGTGTATGCTGTTGCTCCCGTTCTCTCCCTGGAACTCTTCAGAATTCCCCTTGCGACTGCCAGTGCTTCACTGATGTGTTTGTCATATTACCAGTCTAGCTTGCATTAAAAAAAAAGTGTACGATCACTCGAGAGAAGTTTTTATTGGACAAAAGATTCACCCAACTTACTGGGGAAAAAAAGTGAGTGGAATAGTTTCTTTATATAGCCAGGAATGGGGCGTGGCGAAGATGCTTGCACCAGTCACAGTCCTTCTGCTGGACCACTAAAGGAAATGCTCCTCACACCCCCAACCCCTGTGTCCTGGCTGAAAGAGGTTACCAGAGCTTACCAAGGATTGTGATGGCAAGAAGTCTGCTGCGTTCTATTGAAAAGCTGTGTCTTAGAGACTGCCTTCTGGACTCACGGCTTTGCTTTAGCAGTGAGCAGCTGTGGTTGCAGTGGAGCTTCCTCAGAGAATCTAAGGGGTGCTCAGAACAGGACAGCAGCCATGACAGTTCAGTCAGATGCTAAAGAAGGGCAGTTTGGGTGAGTCAGTCCCATGACCAAGGCAGCTAGGTAACAGAGAAGGATGTGTCAGCCTGGGAGCCAGATTGACCTGGCCCCCAACATTTTGCTTATTTAAAGGAAATACGAACATTTAAAGGCGCTTAACATCCCATCCCTCACATCTTCAGCTCTGATAGCATTCAATAGCACTCTGCTCTTCAGTTGTATATTCTTCCGGAAAGTTGGGTCATTTTACCCGACCCATTTGGACTGATTTGGGAGGCCTAGCCTATTGTTTTCCCAGGCTTTAGTCCTAAAGTAGGGGTCTCCAGGATGGACTGAGTCTTCAGAGCTCAGGGTTTACCAGATTCCTCCTGGGATGAAGCAGATGGCTTCCGAAAGGGCAGGCACAAACACACCTGTCTTTCAATCATTGGCAACCCACGCTCAGGCCGTGTGGCTGTGGAGGTCAACAACTGATCAGTGGCAGGGGTCTCCACATCTCTGCAGTGTCCAGCATGTCCATCCATCCCAACAGTCTTTGCTTTGTCCTGCGTAAATGCACAAGACTCCTCTCCCCGGGGTGCACGTATGGGTACTTTAAGGCACTCCCACAACTGACCTCTTTTTCCCCACGTATATACAGTTGGTCCATCTATTCATATATACATGCCTGTTTTCTGTGTGCAGACATTAAACACATTAAATACATATTTGTACACTCAGAGGGTTTTATGTATATATGTTCAGGCGTATACACACACACACGATTCATACCACATGTATACGCACGTGTATACATCTACACTATTTGCATATACACAGGTGTGGCCACATGTGGCCCTTCTACATGTACATGCAGATATGGCACACCGAAGCAGACACGTGGCCTTCTATTCCCTGCGCATGCACACAAATATGCATACAGTTGGCCCTTGGTGTACACACAGAGGAGCGCACACACGTGGCCTCCATGCGCACATGCAGGCGCGCGCAGCGCTTTTCAGTGCGGGCGGTCTCCAGCCGAGTCCCGCCACCCGCGCACGCGCGCACAGGCCCCTCCCATCTCCCAGGGCGGGTAGCACCGGCGAGAGGCGCGGGAGATGAGCGGCTGGTAGAGGAGGAGGAGGAGGGCGCCGAAGGCGCGAAAAGGCGCGCAGGCGCGCTGCGCGGAGCGGGCCCGCCGCCGCCCACGTCACCGCGCCGCGCGCACGTCACGCCGGCCCGACGCTCGGCCCAGGGTGAGCCCGCGTCCCGGCGCCGCTGGCTCAGGGCAGGGACCGCCAGGGCCGGACCTCCGGGCCGGCGCCCCCGCGCCCCCGTCGTCCGCCCCGCGCGCCCCGCCGGCCAGCCAGGTGTGGCGGGGGCGCCGGCCGGCCGAACGGGAGGGCGCGGGCTGGGCGCGCGGCCCCGTTCCCGCCCCAGCCCGGTTCCCGCGTCCGGCTGCATCCCGCCCGCCGCCCAGCCTCAGCCCAGAGTCGGCCTCGACGCGGCGTGGCGTGGGCGGCGGGCAGGGGTCCCGGCCACCCTCCGGCTTTCTCCGCGCCGGCGCGCGGGGCTGGTGGCCGGGCCTAGTGACAGGTGGGGCGGGCGGGCGGGGGGAGCCCACCTGTCAGAGTGGTCGGCGGCATCTTGGGGTCTTGGCAGCCCGAGGGCCTGCTCCGGGCCGGCCGGGCGGAGCCGCACGGTGTCGTGTGCCCGAGTGGGGGGACTTGTGCCTCGGTGGGGCCTGTGGTCAGACGGGGCCCGCGCGCCCAGGTGGGGTGATCCTGACGGCTGCGACCCGCTCTGCCGAGGGGTCGGAGTCTGGCCCCCCGCTGCGAGTGGGAGCTGCTGGTGGCCGCAGGGAGCATTTCCTTTCGGAGAGGTGACTTAAAGTCCCCGTGTGGGACCTGCTTGGCTAGCTCTCCTGTCGGGATTGTGCAAGAAAGGCCCCTGCTGCCTGGAGGCCTGCCTCGTGCTGGTGGGGAGATGTTTCCTTTGAAATGCGAGGTCTGTTAAACTTCGTTTTTCATTCTCACTCATTGATATCTCCTTTCTTTTTACCAGATCTGTCCGGTTTCTTCTGTGGAGGGTACGCAGTTACAGCCTTGATTTCCTGGATCTGGTAACATGGCAAAAGATGTAAGTATGATCGCTTCGTGCCGCAGACATGTTAGCCGATGGCTCGTTGCAGGGTTCTCTCTTTATTTCAGAGTGGCCATACTTGCATGGCAGTGGTTTATCCTCAGACATTTTACATTTTTACATGCAGGAACTGGGATGAAGGTGAGGGATGGAGGAACAGTAGGTAGGTGCCTCCCCCTTTGCACACGGGTTCTTTGTCATCTGAAGCCTGACACATTACTTAAGGTTGGATGATGCAGTCTTGATTTTCCCCTAATCTATCCAGAGTGTTTAAATAATAATAATAAAAAAATCGAATACACCTCTGAGATCAAATGAATGTGTGTCGGGGGGTGTTGTGTGTTAGTGGGTTTCCACACAGGAGAGCTGTCAACATGGAACTTAGGCTATGCTTGTTCAATGTAGTATGTAGGACAATAACTGAGCTTTGATGGATTGAATATCAACTTGTTTGGGCACATTTTTTGTCAGAAAGATGACATTTGGCGATTAATGAAACACGGCGGAAATGCTGGTTGGTTTAGCTTTTATATTTACCTTGAAACTACTAGATATTTTGAGTAATTTTTTTGGAGCAGGTATGGAGATGTAGGCTTTTAGACTGCAAACTATAGTCCGTTTGGTATGGTTGGTCACATACATTTCTGCAACACCATTTTGGCGTCTTCCAGCACAGTTGGTCTCCTTTCCAGTGTTCCTCAGCAGTCGCCGCTCTGTGAATATTAGATCCGTCTATTTGCTGTGTAGCCTCAGAAACACAGGCAGACGCGCAGCTAGAGTTGTGCCCGGGTGTAGAGACCCTGTGTCTGTGGTGTGGGACCAGGTACAGGTCCTGAGTCCTGGCCACTGACTGGAGGCCCTAAGGACTCAGCTATGCTTAACGAATTCCCCACACGGGTCGACAGCATCTCTCTCCATGTCATCAAGCACTGGGCCTTCTTTTGGGAGTTATGTCACACCCTCGGAGACCACGGATAGGTCACCTGAAATCACCATGTGTGGTTTTGGCTTGATCTTGTCATGTCCGGTTGTTTACCTACACCCATGCCCCAACTCCCCTCCATATGTGTGCCCTACCTAACACGAGACATGCTGCTGAGCACATGCCCACAAAGTAACTGGATGTGGTAAATGGTTTGTAAGTGGGGCACTGGCCCCCGTGCCTTTGTGAGGCCAGCCTACTGGCATGGTCAAATTTGGGGGACCATTTTCACTTCAGTGAGTCTGCGTGCTCAGGGGCTTGTCGTCTTAGTTTGGCGTTATTCACTCCCCTTTCCATGTGCTGTGTCCCTGGGGACGGGGTGGTGACAGGTGGTCAGGATCTCCCATCACACTGAGAGTATGGGCCAGCTGGTTTGGGGTTATCCACTGGCGTGGCTGGGATGGTGCTGAAGCTGAGTCCCACTACGTGTTCACAGGCCACCAGTACCCAGGCAGAGGGGAAGTGGCCCTCCCTGTTTTTAGGCTAGAAGCAGAGATTGTGGACAGTCAAAGGTTGGGCCTTTTCTGTAGCCAACCATGTTTTTACGTAGAATGTGATGTTTGCATTTCAGAAAGGGTCTTTGTAGCCTGTGCCAAAGGAAAAAAAAAGAGACACCACTAAAGTTTTCTAAGCACTCTGATGCTCAGGATGAAATCTAGCTATAAAGTACAGCCTGTAGACCCGACATGGAGCAGAAGTCAAGCTCTGGGTCATTATGGAAAAGACTCGGAAAGGATAGAGAAAAGACGAGAAATAGCTTAGGGGTTTTCTGCCCCAGCAGATGCCCAGGCAGATGAGCAGGTGAGTTGGGTTTCCTGGGAACAACAAGGTATGTGGCAGGGCTGACAGTTACCAGGGAGCAGGATGGGATGGCAGAAGATTATGTTGATCTGGCAAAGGATTTCTTCCATGAAGGACAAGAAAGCTGATCTGGGAAGATGTGGGAGTGTGCAGGAGAATAAGGAGCAGTGGCGGAAGGGGCGGTGAGTGCCTGCAGGTGCTCTGGGATGCCTGCCTGCATTGCTGTCATGAGATGCTGCAGAGTGTCCTGGTGGAACGTGTATAGGATGAGCTGTGATGACCCTGCTCTAGGGGCTGGAGAGGCCTGGTATGAAGGGGTATGTTTTAGACTGTGAATGTCTTCTCCCAAGGTCAGCCTAATGCTTGCTGCCTGGGGAGTTGTGCAGTGTTACAGGGAAGACTGCATTCTTGGACTTGCCAGACATAAGGAAATTTCACCCTCATTGACATGCCCAGAGGAGGTTTCCTAGCTGATTATAAATTTGATCATATTGACAATGAGGATTAACTATCGGAAGTACATCCCTTGTTAGCCTGACACCAGACACATCATTTTAAATCTTAACGTTCCATCCCTGGACCTTAGAGGCTCATGTCCTAAGGCAAGATGCTTTTGTAGTCCATTGGGCACTAGCCTTTAAAATCTTAACATTTCTAACACTGTTCAAAACTCTTAAGTCCCAGCTGTTGAGATGGCTTGCTTGCCAGACCTGACTACTTGAGTTTGATCCCTGGGACCTATGTGGTGGAGGAGAGAACTGACTTCCGTAAGTTGTCTTCTGCTCTCCACGTGTCCTCTGCCTGCTCCTATAACAGAGACCGGACCGGTGCAGGACCAGAATTCAGTAGGTCAGACACCAAACCGTGCAGCTCTATGTCTGCTGACTTGGACCTGGGATGGAATCCTCGGGTAGCCTTGCCCCTTTAGTACCACTGCCGGTAGCACTTGAGGCCTCTTTCTTGGGCTTGCTCTATTTTGGGCTTGCTGCTTTCCTTGGCAGATGTTCCTTGATTTTGCCCCGATAGACCCTGTATCTTGAGGTCTCTATTGCAGCTCAGGGTTTACCTTTCCAGCTTCACTCAGTGGCCTCTCAGCCCCTTTGCAAGGATTTCAACCCTGCCCCTTCTTATATTTTGCATGCCTGCAAAAATCAACCTGAGGACAGTGTCAGGTTCTGCTGCCAGTTTGAGATAGATGGCCCTTCCACTATGGCTGTAGTGACTTTCTGTGTCTTGTCAGCTAAATTTGGGGAA
The DNA here is from genome assembly GCF_950005125.1 of Chionomys nivalis. Classification (NCBI taxonomy): domain Eukaryota; kingdom Metazoa; phylum Chordata; class Mammalia; order Rodentia; family Cricetidae; genus Chionomys; species Chionomys nivalis. Next base: position 55,128,101 of record NC_080105.1, on the reverse strand, counting down.
ATGCTTCCCTAAGTGGTTATTTCCATTTGATGTCATTCTCAGTTCAAGCTCTTTCTTTGAAATAAATTCATTTTCTTAAAGAAAAAGCACTATTATTATGTGGACAAGTATGTATGTGTTTCTGCATGTATGCACAAATGCCATGTTGTATATAGATACCAAGATATAGATAACTTTGTGGAATTATTCTCTCCTTGCCTCTTTATGTGGACTCTGGGGATTGAACTCAGGTTGCCAGATTTGCTTTTACTTGCTGAGCCATCTTGCCATCTGTAGTTGGCATTTTTACCAGTTGGACCTTTATTGTCTTAATGCAAAGTGTGAGCTGTTCCCTCGATTATAGATGTTTTGTTTGCATCTTCCTGACCTGCAGCTTTAGACTCGTTTGTGTTCTTTATCTTCATGCTCCTTTTCCCCATCTGACTGAGCAGGTAGCAGCGACCATGCCACAGCCTGGATGCCATGCCTTCTTGAAATCTCTTTCACCAGACTGCTTCTTAGCCTATTACTTTTAAATTTGCCCTCATTCCAGTTTTAAGGGCATGGCCAGATTGTTTGCCAGAATGTAACACAAGTGGCCTCTACCCCAGTTCCCAATGGAATCCTTGTTCCCCTGTGACACTTTGTGAGCCTGGCCTTCAGTGTCCACATTTCCATTTTGAATGCACACCAGAATGGCCTGGTAAGTTTGCTTATAACATTCCAGGCGTTCTTTACACCATGAGCTGCAAGTCTTGGATCAGGCTTATCCTACCGTAGTTCATTCCTCAGTACCAGTTTTCTGTATTTGTTTCTTTTCTCATTATTGTGACAAAAGCAACCTAAACAAAGGTTTCTTTGGCCTCCAGTCTGAAGAGACCGTTGTGGTAGTGAAGGTGTGTTGGAGGGTGCTAAGTCCGTGATCAGAAAGCAGAAAGATGATGCAGGTGCCGGCTGCTTGCCTTCTATCCCTTTTATTTAGTATGAGGCCCCAGTCCATAGAATGGTGCCACTCACATTCAGACTGGGTCCTCAAGTGAGACCTCCCTGAAAACAGATGCCTGCAGGAGCACTCCTACAGCATTCCACAGTATTCCACATGCAGCCCTCCTGCAGGACATCTCATCGTTCTAGCCTTGCTTTCATGCAACTGTCATACCTACCATTTCTGTCTTTTAGTGGTTGTTTGACATGGAGAATTGGAGACAGTTGCTACTGAAGAAGCGAGTTAGTATGGGAAATGAACCACAGTGTAGTTCAGTCCAGTGGTCGCTGTTACAGCCTTTATCCACAGACCGAAACTGCTGTTTGGAGAGCAGGTCCACTTGCTTCAGTTTCCTGCATGTACTGTCCCTAGAATATCCAGTTCTGATTTTGTGGATAGAGAACAAAGACACTTAGACATGGCACTCCTAGATTTCAAGAGTTCCAGGCTCTTCATAGCAAAAAGAGCTGATGTGTTGGGATGGATAGGGCCAGGTTTTAGCTGCTCAAGCCCAGAGTACAGAGGTCATTCAGGAGGGCCTATTGACATTAGCATTCTGGGAAGGGGGAGGCTGGAATCTGGAGGCGGAAAGGCACCTGGCCCTCTTGCCTTGAACATGTACATTCCTGGGGCTTCTGTGGCTTCCAGGATCAGTATTAAATGGTTACAAATCCATTATGACCCTGAGGATAAATCATTGAAGGGTGATTGTGATGTGTGTGCACCACTGTACACGTGTAGTATTTCTGAGTTGTCAAGTTCTAGAAAGACCATTCCAGGTGACCACTGTGGTGGTACCAGGCTGTTGGAAAGCACTCATTTTAACTTGCCTCTCCAGCATAGACTTCAGCAACAGCCACAAGCTGTAAAACTTGCTCAGCCTGATAGAATATAAATAATGCATTGTATCTTGTTAAAAAAATTTTCAGGAATGAGCCGGGCATGATGGCATATATCTTTAATTCTAGCACCTGGAAAACATAGCCAGGCAGATCTCTGTGAGTTCAAGGCCAGCCTGTTCTCCATATCGAGTTCTAGGTCAACTAGGGGTATATAGAGGGACTCTTGATTTAAATATAAGAAGGATATAGAAATTAATATTTCCCTCATTCTTTTTCTTGATCTCCCTTTTTTTTATCTGTTTATAAACTTAAGAAGAACATACTTTGGATTTAAAACATTTTAAAAAATGACGTGTACATGTGGGTATGTGTGTGTACTTGTGTATTCACGCATGTGTGTATGTACAAATGCATACACCATGTCAGAGATTAGAGGGCAGCTTCCAGGAAGTAGTTATTTGTCCAACCATTTGGGTCCTAGGTATTGAACTCAGGCCACTAGCTTGGTGACAGGTACCTTTACCCTCTGAGCCATCTCACTGTCCCCATACTTTGAATTTTAATACAAATGTCGATGATTTGTAGGGAGTTGGGTTTTTGTTTTGTTTTTTCCTTTTTTTTTTTTTATAGTACTGGAGGTTAATTCTAGTGATTTGCTTATGTTGGATTCTGTCGCTAAGCTACATTGCCTGCCTACTTTTTCATTTTATTTGAGGCATAGTCTAAGTAAGTTGTCCTTCCGGCCCTTGAATTCATTCATCTGGCTTTGAACTCACAACCCTTCTGTTTTAGCCTTCTGAGTACTGGAATTATAGGCATTTCTCATGGTGCTGGCTATAGTTCTTTGGCATGACCATCAAGATTTTCTGAGGCTGGAGCCTGGAACTTTGTGCTTAAGGCTACGTGCTGCTCTTGCAGAGGACCTGGGTTTGATTCTTAGTACACATAGGGTATCTCCATGGTAACTCCATCTGCAACTCCAGTTTCAGGGGTCTGACCCCATCTTCTGACCTCCAAGGGCACTAGGCCTGCATGTGGTACACATACACAGGCAGGCAAAAAACTCATACAAATAAATAAATCTTTCTCTTTCTTTTTTGAGACAGGGTCTGTCTGTGTAGCTCTGGCTGTCCTGGAACTTGCTCTGTAGATCAGGCTGGCCTTGAACTCAGATCCTCCTGCCTTTGCCTCACAGGTGCTAGGTTTAAAGGTGTGGGACACAATACCCAGCAAAAAAATAAATCTTAAGTAAAACCAAAATGGTTCTCTGAGGCCTAGCTTCACGCTAGTGGTTGCTTATGATGTAGGGTAGTGACCTATCAAACCATTTTAGCTGCTGCATCACTCCTGTGTCCTTGGAGGCCTTATTTGTAGACTCTGCTTTGCCTTTTAAGGTGTTGGGTGTTGAAACCATGCTGGGAATATGCTGTAACTCTGGGAAGCTCTTGGGCCCTGGGATTTGGATTAAGATATTTTACTGTGCATAGAATAGGAGTCACAACCAATTGTGAGTTGCCTCATGGATACTGGGAAATGAACCTGGGTCCTCTGCAAGAGTGACAAGTGTAAGTCCAGCCTCAACTTCTATGTAGGTGCTGTAAGTTAGGTCCTCACGTCTTCTTCAAAGTCACACCTACCTCTGGTGTGGTATGCTTTTGGGCCAGTCAGTTATTGACAAGGAGTATTGGTTTAGAAGCTCTCTCAGCAATCCCTTTATTCTTTCTTCGGTCACTTGTTTGAAATAGCGTGACCTAGAAGACAGACATTTGCCTCAACATGACAGAGATGGCCTGAGTACTGTGCTTATAGGTTGGCTGACCCTCCATTTGTGGTATCGGTGTATTCCTCCATGCACAGAGCCTGCAGGTGGAGGACTAAACTCTTGAGTGCTGCGTTTCTAGGGTGTTACTCTCAGAATGCAGTGCATGCCTGGTTTAGAAAAGTGGCAGGGAGCAAGGCAGCTGTTGTAGTTGAGCAAGAAAATGAAGTTCTGTGCTGTGGGGCAGCCACTTCCTGCTCAGTGGAACCCCACCTGCCCTAACTGTTCCTGTGGTGATTACTTTGTGTGTCCCAGCCATCCACTGTTGGTAGTACTTCATTCTCCCTTTCCAAAGCTGCCCTGTGACACCAGGAAGTGGGACATAACAAACCTGGACAGTTAGCTACCTGGCAGCTCTCCCAGGTAGTTGTGTATTTGGGTCTGTTGTGTAATGAAGAATCATTTGATATCTTCTGGAAGAATTAGGATTTGAGGCTGCAGCAGATTCTGTGGCCTGCCTGCCTCTAGGAAGACCAAATCTATAGTAACAGCACCCATAATGTACGTAATCTTGTTAGGAAGGGCTGAGGCTGGGAGGGAGCCCTGAACCCAGCTATACACGGGTGGCAGAACTGAAGGTGATTCTGGACATTGGGCTTATTGGGCTTGGTGGCCTGTGGGAGGAAGAAGATGTGAACTCTGCAGAGGGGCCATGTCCTGTCAGGCAAGGCAACCATGGTCTGCTGGTCTGGCTTCGGGTCTGAGCATGGGAGGAGAACTTGGCAGAGGCATGCTTGTGAGGGATGGTGCATGGCTGATTCCACCACCCCCTACTCTCTTTTTCTTTAGGTAGAACTAGAGGAATTGAATCTAGGACCTCACCCGTGCTAGTCAAGAGTGAATTTAGCTCAAACCCTCTGACTGTGTTCAAGGGCTCTCCTACATAACTCCTGTCTCTGATCCTGCCATCCTCTGCATCTTAACCTTCAGAATGTGGGTCTCCCGCTCTGGCAACTCTTGATATGCCAGCCCGTTCTCTCCTTTCTCCAGACTCTGGAAAGTTTGAATCTTCATAAATACTTTTTGAGTTTATCTCCCAGCCATCTGTTAAACTTCATTTAAAGGTTTTAGATTCTTCCCTGAGGACATGGATTCTTGCTTCCCATGTGAGGTGAGACATTCCCTGGACATTTCCTCAGAGCCCTCTCTGTATGGACCATGATTTGATCTGTCCAGTTCTTCCTACTCACAGGATGTGTTTACTTGATCTCTCTAAACCTATCCCCCACCCTCTCTGGATATTTCTGCCTGCTCTATAGGAGGTGAACTTCTGTTTCTAGGGATCCTATGATCATCAGTGGACAGTTTAGCTTCTTCCTTGTACCCACACCTCACCAGATGTTGATCTGCTGGGATTCCTGCCCTTTCTTAGGAAAAGAAATAGCTTAATTGTTTCATCCGGTTATGCAGGGTTCAAGTGCTTGAAGGAATTGGAAAGGCAGTGGTGGGGCATCCAGAGTCATTGCTGAATTGGAAAGGCAGTGGTGGGGCGTCCAGAGTCATTGTTGAACCGGAAAGGCAGTGGTGGGGCATCCAGAGTCTTTGCTGAATCGGAAAGGCAGTGGTGGGGCGTCCAGAGTCATTGCTGAGGTTGCTATGGTATCAATGCCAGCTGTGGTTTTTTTTAAAATGCTTTTTTTTTTTTGGTTTTTCGAGACAGGGTTTCTCTGTGGTTTTGGAGCCTGTCCTGGAACTAGCTCTTGTAGACCAGGCTGGTCTCGAACTCACAGAGATCCGCCTACCTCTGCCTCCCAAGTGCTGGGATTAAAGGCGTGCGCCACTACCGCCCGGCTTAAAATGCTTTTTACAAAGATTTTAAAATGTTATGTGTATGAGTGTTTTGCTTGCATATATGTATGTGCACCATGTGCATGCCTAGTTCCTGTGTAGACCAGAAGAGGTCATTGGTTGCCTTGTAACTAGAGTTACAGATAGTTGTGATTCACCTTGTGGGTGCTAGGAACCAAATATAGGTCCCCTGCAAGAACAGCAAGTGCTCTCCAGCCCTTTCACGGGCACGTATGTGGCAACCCCCAGAGGTGTGTCCAGATATGCCTGTGTGGTGTGTGGTTTCTTTTCAGTGCATGCACACTTTGTTCCTGACTGTTTATTCAGCATTTTGCCCTAGGCTTTTTCATAACAGCACATAAAAACATGTGGTTGATACTCTTCTATGGATTTTTTTTTTTTTTTTTTTTTTTGAGATAGGTTCTTGTTATGTAGGCCTTTAGCTCAGGATTCACATGTCCCAGCCTCCCTCATTCCCTGATTCTGAGGTTACTAGGGTGTACTATCACTACTGGCCCTAATAACATGCGTACATGCTTGTGCCTGAGTACATGTGTGCGTGCGTGTACCTATGTGTGTTTGTGTCCTTATGAGCATTTGTACGTATGGGTATAGAGGTCAGCCTTGGGTGTTTGTCAGATGGCGTCCACCTTGTCTTCTGAGGGACTCACTGGTCTTGAGTTTATGGGTTAGTGTAAACTCAGTGCTGAGATTTTGTACCTGTCTTTTTTGTGGTTTCTGGGGCTTGAACTCAGTTCCTCATACTTGTGTGCAAGCACTACTGAATGAGCTGTCTTTATAGCTTTTTCTAAGCATTTTAAAAATGCTTATAGACACACAGAAGTTGAGAGATTGTGCTGGTGGCCGATATCTCTGTTGTCCTGTCTTAGAATAGCCATCAAGTAAGCTATATGTTTTGGGATAACTTTTTAAAACACCCAAGGCATGCATGGTTCAGGTATGGCCAGGCATGACTTGGTGGAGACTACCTGGGTTCCATTTTCCCACCCCTTCCCCTACAAAGCCCCAAACAGAACCTGGCTAATATAAGCCAAGGCAATTAGCAGCCATTCATTATTATCACGTGTCAGCTCAGGACTCCCCATGGTTTCCGGAATTTGACATTTTAATGGGCCTGTATCTAGATCATTTTCTCTAGATGCCTGTGCTTTGGAGACATTCTTGTTACTCCACCGGCACTGGTCTACTCCTGTACAACCTTCTCCCAAAGGCAGAGTCGGGAAGGTATTGAATGAGGTAATGAGGCATGGGCAGGTCTTTCTGAATAGGTCCCCTAGTGAGGCCCGACCACAAGGCAGCGTCTGCACACCTGACCCAGCTCCTGATCCCAGAATGTGAATAAGTGCTTGCTATTAAGATGGCCATGGTCATCTGCCAAGGAGGTGACATGAACATTTGTCTGCTGTAGGGTGCCTTGATTTAAGCAAGTCTTTGATGGATGTTCTTGTAGAAAGGGGCTTGGCTTCCTGTGGATTCTTGGAATTACCTCCAGGTTAATGATCAAAGGTGGGGGCGGGGGGATGGCCAGAGGCTGTGTCATTTCATTATTGAGGGGTCTACAGAGTTTCTTCAGTGATGGTGAGGACAGCTTGTTTGCATTTTCCTGTCAGCTATCTATCTGCCTTTTTTCAGTGCTGGCTCTCTCTGTTTGAGTCGAGCTGCTCTTTGTTTTTAAGCTTCTGACCTTCAGGGCTGCTTTGGTTTGCTGTAGAGTCCTTGCGTGCAGACTGATTGCTCTTTAGAAATTGCGCTAGAAATGGCTTTTTCCTTTTGTTCTTTCTGATTATGTTGTTTGTAAAGGTATTTTGTCTTTTTTTTTTTTTAACAGAACTTGCCTCAAGTTTATTTGTAAAAACAGCATAAGGTCCTGAACATCTGCAAATACTGTGTAGGTGTTCACACCAGTCCATCTGTCTTCACATTGGCAGACTGAGACCTTTTTTATGGGGCCTTCACAGGGGCCTGAGCACCTTTGGGAGCCTGAGCTGCAGCTGAGGCCTCTGCCTTGGCTTGAACCTTGGGCTTTGTTTTTTGGAGCCTACGACCCCTGGCCATGTAGCTTCTAATCCGCTTCCCAAGCTTGGGGTGAGCAATTAAAACCAGGCGGGTGAGTTTGTGGGTGGGGCCCTTTGGCGCCTTGGGCTTCACCACCTGGGGCTTCACCAGGGCCTTGATGGCCTCCGCACGTGCGCTCATGGCCTTTGCATTATTTGCCTGCATCTTCTTCAGGCCTTTCTTGTTGTGCTTCTTGGCAAAGCGCATGTTCCTCAGGAACTTGGGGTCAATCCCCTTGAGAGATTCGTATCTTTGTGACCGGGGTTTCTTGTGCCGTTTCTGTGCCATTTCCGGGACTGATTGTGTGTGGTGTGGTTCTTGGACTTGGCCATGGCTGGACTGTAATCGGCGGCTACCGAAGCGCCTGCGACCGGAAGAGAAATATTTTGTCTTTTTTTTTCTAGTATTCTGTAACTTAAAAATACCTTAAGTGAGTAAAATGTGCTGTAAAAGGCAGCTATGAATCTTTTTTTTCGAGACAGGTTTTCTCTGTGAAACCTGGATGTCCTGGAACTTGTTTTGTAGATCAGACTGGCCTCGAACTCAGATCCACTTTCCTCTGCCTCCCGAGTGCCAGGATTAAAAAGGTGTGCGCTGCTGCGGCCACCTGGCAGCAGCTCTGAATCTTAAAAGGCTTTCCTACAGTCTGAATGTATGCGTGCATGTGTATGTATCTGTGCCACACCTGTGTAGAGGCCAGTGGTACCTTATTTTTATTTATTTTTTCAGATAGTAACTCACTATCTAGCCTTGGAATTTACTATGTAGTCTAGCCTAGCCCTGAACTCGGGAAGAGCACCTATCTCTGCCTCATGAGCTCTGTGGTTAAAGCCATGTGTTCCCATGCCTGGCTTACCGCCTCATTTCTTGAGATAGTCTTTCACTTAACCTGGAGTTTACTGCCTGGCTATAGACTTGGCTGGCCATCAAGCTCGTAGGGTCCCTGTCTCTGTCTCTCACAGCTAGCATTTTATGTGTGTATTTACTCCCATTCCTGGCTTTTTAGATGGGCTGGGAATTCAGACTCAAGTCATCAGGCTTGCATGGCAAAGTTTTACCCCCTGAACCATCTCCCAGACTTGTGAAAGTTGTTTGACCACCTGCTCATGTCATCATTTAGTTGTTTCTTCTTGTGTCCTGTGGCTATAATATAAATGACCCCCCATACACAGTAGATAAACACTCTGCTGATGAGCTATCCATAGTCCTGTGTACAGCTTTCACGTCACACACAGGCTGCTGTATATTGATTGGTGTTGTGTGGGCCATGTCAAGTTGGCCACTCGTGAGCCCTTGCACCTGCCCTCCTGCCGTATTTGTAAGGATAATGCATGTTGTCTAGCTTCTTGGCAGGCATTTCCACATTGTTGGGTGTGTGCTGATAACACTGATTTCAGTTTATGTTTCCTGGTGTCTGAGATGTGACTGCACGCATCTTTTGCTGGAGCCCTTCAGGTTGGCCTCTAATATGCCTACTTAACATGTCTTTTCAGATGAGGGAGTCGGAGTGGTTATTGTCTGGCATGGTCCTGGATCAGAGCTCTTTTTCTCCATTTCTCTTTTGAGATCATCTCTTCCATGTTGCCAAGGCCAGCCTCGAACTCCTGGCCTCAGGTCATCCTTCCACTTGTGGAATAGTGAGGATTTTAGGTGTATTCCACTGTGCCTGGCTTCTATATTTTTTAATGATTCTTTTTGTGGTGCTGGGGATTGAACTTGGGGCTTTTGCACTAGTTGGGCAAGCATTAGCTTGCCTCTTTGTAGCCTTGAATGTCCTGGAACTCACTCTGTAGACCAGACTGGCCTCAAATTCATAGACATCAGCCTGCCTCTGCCTCCTGAGTGCTGGTATTAAAGGTGTACTCTTTTATACATGCCTATTTTCATGAGAAATTTTTATTTCATCAGTTTTCTAACATTTTCAAATATTGTTCCCCACCCCCCCAGATTTTGTTAGGCAATTTTGTAGGGGCAGTGTTTTCCTAGCAGGTGGTCACAGACCTGGTAGCAAAGCTTTGAGTCTTGGCTTTTTCATGTAGCTTTCAGGTCTAGTCTGGGGAGTCCTCACTCAGGACAGTGACTTGGAGGCCTTGGGTCTTCCAGGTTGGCTTCCTCCCTGTTGATCCCAGCTTGCTGATTCGATGATCTTTTACAGCTGCATTGTCCCCATTCTGCTATTACAGATTGGCCCTGCTCGGCCCTGTTCCACTTGGTATTCTCCACTTGGGGTATGTTTGTGATGTTTTGTTAGATGAACATGGGATCTGCTCCAGATATGGTAGCCTTTGGTTTCATACTGGCTGTGGTTGCCGCTCTGGCACACCCTAATGAAGACCTAGGTGGCTCATAAGACTGTCCCTGTGGTAACCAAGAGTCTGCATCACACAGCACCTCTTGGCTCAGTTGGTTTGTGCTGAAGAGGGAGTGTGGCTGGTGTGGGGTGGCCTCGTTCTTGCAGGGGTTCTGTCCCTCAGACTGGAGGGAGGGCTTAGTTTCTTCTAAGACATTGAATCAGGCAACTTCTCAGAGTAAAGAACAGCACAGACAGAGCTCAGGGCTCCCCTAGGCCAGGACAGCCCATGCTGCAGGCACAGATGGCTTCCAGAAGTGACAGTGGCTCCCCAGGAGGTTGACTTCCCAGGTAGGGGCTGTGCCGGGCTCTTAGGTGCCTCGGGGCTGCATAGTTCCAGCCAGCTTGGCCTGTTGTGCAGCACGCGGGAGTCAGGAGAATACTGGAGTATGGTTTCAGGAATTAAACTGTTCAGTACTGTTGGAGGGAACATTCTCCAGGTTAGTAGTGCATAGACGGTATTATGGGACATTACCTGAGAGGAATGATGACCAGCAGTGTCGTGTTCCCAGTTGCTGGAGTCTAGGTGCAGCTTTATATACATTTGGAGAAGCTGACTGACCACAATAGGCATGTTGGCTCTCAGGAGAATGCTGAGAGGTGGTGGCTGTTTTGACACCATGAGTGGAGATTAACATGTAGCCAGCAGGCCCAACTTTGCTAGGGCTCAGCTCTCCAGCAAGCTCTGAAGTTTACATGTATTTTGTGTCTGGTGAGGTCAGTGGCCCACCTTCCGCAGGGTGTGTAATGACTTCAGCCCTTCCTTACCTGTGGGGGTTTACAGAGGCATCACTCGAGAGGTGTGCCCACACATCAGGTCATGCACACATACAGGCCTCTCAGAGCTGTGGGGTACCCAGCCTGGTGCCTGTGTGGAAGGGACTAGTGTCTGTCCTGACATGTGAAGGAAAGTAACCGCAGCTGCCAGACAAATGAGTAGATTTCCCAGGAGAATCCAGTTTGCTGCTGTAGGTTCCCTGACAGGCTGCCTAGGGGCCTCCTTCCCAGGTGTCCTCAGAGCTGACTTCTTGACTGCTTAGGCTACCCACACACTTTGAGCTGCTGAGGAGAATGTATTTCTGACACGATGTGGTTTTTAACATCTGCATGTTACTTTATTCATTTATCATCTGTATTCCTCAAAGATGGCAGAGGTCTCTGCCTGCCTTCATGTGTTTCCTAAGGAGATTGTTATGCTTTCATGGTTGTCTTAGAAGGGCTGGTGAAACAGGAAACTGCTGAGATAATACTTTTCCTAGTGGTTTTGATGAGGGCATGTATTCATGACCTCATGTCTCTATGTACTTAGGATGAAAATAGAACACAGGAAAGTGGGAGGCTTGAACAGGAGAGCCTCAGCAAAGGGTTCCTGCAGGTCCTCCCTGCCTGGCCTTCATGGTAGGATACTTGTCTTGTGCATCCCAGCCTCATAGTCAACAGTGTTTTTGGCCAGAGGTCAGTGCTCAGGCTGCCAGGCAGTGCCCACATCCATCAGGCAGGTGTCTTGCAGACAAGAGAGATGGGCAATAGAAAAATAGATAAGCTGTAAACTGGGAAGGCCCTGGATTATGTCTGGGGAGAGAACCCCCTCAAATGAGCTCTGGGATGCAGCTGGGAGTGAGCAGGAGCGCCTCTGTACCTCGTCCAGCTTCATTCGTCCTACTTAAAAGTCTGCTTTTGGTGCATCTGTTAGCATAACTGCAGGGCTATGATTGCAGTCACTGGTGCTCTTAGAAAAGGATGGTGTTGGTGACCACTCTGGACTGTCATTGAGACTGGTGCTGTCATGTTCGTGAAAGTTGGCCATTGGCAAGCACCAGCAAGAGTTGCTAAATGAACAGAGTGGCCTGTAGGATTCTGCTGTTTCCTGTTGGTGAGTTGACTATCCATCATGTTATCATGTTCTCTGGATGGGGGAGAGGGATGGGGGTGGTCGTTGTTGTGATCATTGTGGTCATTGTCATCTGCTGCTGTTTCTTACAGTACAATCCTGCCTAGGGCAGACTAGAAGAGACCAGCTAGTATCAGCAGATATTTTTCTTTTCTATTTTTTTTTTTTTTTTTTTTTTGGAGAATAGTTAATGTCTCCCTGGGAGTTGGCTGGGCTCTCCAGCATAAAAGTGTTGCAGGAGTGCAAAGTCCAGTGCACTTACTTCTATGTCTAATGTAATGGAAAGTGGGCAGAGGGGTGGGGGTATTTCTGGGGACCTTGTGAGTCATGTGGCTACTCAGGTCAGTTACCATCCTTAGATATGCTGCTGTCATGATTGCCACTGGCTACCTGGGACTTTATAGCCTTGGATGTACCTGATGTGACCTTGAAAATACTGTGATCAGATCAGTATCAAAGCTCATGGGCACATTGCTCTTCTTTGCCACATTCAGCCCCAGTAGCCTTTGGCCTCTCTACTCAGTGCTCTGCTGTGGTCCTAATTTGGGAGGAGGGAGGGGAGCTGCAGCAGGCCTTTTCTATGCTGCCCTTCCCCAGAGCCAGGAAGGACAAACAGAGAGGGGTGTGGCTCACAGAGCAGCCCCTCCTGCTGTGGTGGCTCTGTGTGGAGAGTGTCAGTCCACAGGATGGGTTGAAAATGCATCAGCCCTTCTCTAGTCCAGGGAAGGTGAAGGATGTTTTGTGCTTTCTGTGTGTTCTTGTTGTCCTTACCATTGGTCAGCCCATCTGGTCCCACCTTTGTAATCCCCTCCAGACAGGGTAGATGTGAGTGTGAGCATAGCTTTGCATTTCTGGCATAGAGAACTGGAGCTGTAGAGTATGGCATTCTCTCTCTATAATGCTGGGCTTACTCAGATCCTTTCAGAATATGCTCAGTGGCCACTTGGCTACTGTTAGTCACCTGGTGCTGTGCTACAAGCATCCTCAGAGCTGGGCGGCTTAAGGTGACAGTGACCATACATTTGTGGTCCTCCTGTGTCTGTGGGTCAGGCTTGTGCAGTGAGTGGCATAACTAGGAACTTCTGTCTTGGGTTGAACGCTGTACAGATCTGAAGCTGTCTGGAGGCTCTCCTACCTCTGTGACAGAATTTCCCCTGCCTACCACAGACGCCAGCTTTTCAGTTCCCAGGACAAAGAGCATGCTGGCTGTACCAGCATTTCAGCTGCCTGTGCGACAGAGCAGTTCAGTCAGGCTTGACAGATAGATGGGAGGTGGCTGTCTCCTTCCCAGCTGCTGTAATGAAGATATAATGAAATCTACTTCTTACAGTTTGGGTGGCTGCAGTCCAAGATCAAAGACAGATTTGCTCAGCAATGGCTTATGCCCCCCCCCCTTTATTTCCCTCTTAAGTAGATTGAAGGTAGATTTATTAAGGACAATGAAAAAAGGGAGGCTTCAGGGGAGTAAAAGTCTTCTGGTTTCTTCTTGCTGTGTACCTACATGGTGAAAGAGCAGGCAGCTCTGTGAGTTCCTCTTGTGGGCGCCCTGATCTTCACAAGGGCTCTATCCCCTGTCCTCACGGTTTCCTGAATGTCCTACCTCTATGTGAAGGCTGCATTCAACATGTGAATGTGGGCAACAGACATTAGATTGTAGTGACCCTTCTGCGGGGTGGGGTGTGGGGTGTCTTTTCCCGCATACTGTGGTCTGAGATACTGACGGAGGGTAGCATGCTCTCTGGCACGGTCAGGTCTCTGTAAGAAGGCTGCTGACCTCCACTGTCAGCTAGGTGGAGACTGTGTTGCTGGTTTCAGGGCTCTGTGAGGAGAACCCCTAGTGGTTTTGTTTTCTCGTGTCCTCTATGGAAAGGGGAGCTTATGTTCTCTTTGTGATGTTGACACCCACATGTTGTGAAAGAGTTGCCTCTGTCCATGATGCACTGGAGCAAGTTGTGGTGGGCCTCAGCTGGCCCAAGAGTCTTCTGCTGATCTCAGACCCTACTTGAACAGGGGCTGAGGAGAAAGCTGTGTATTTACTGCTGGCTCTGGAAGATAGATCTGTCAGAAGCATTGTCGTGAAATTGTACCTGAAAACCAGTGGTTCTCAGCTGAGGGCAATTTTGCAATCTAGAGATAATTTTGTTTGTCATACTGGGATGTATGACTGGTATGTAGTGAGAACGAATTGGGGATGTTGCTGAACACACTGTCATGAAGGATGACCCCCTTCTGGGAGCTGTCCAGGGACCATGTGGATCACAGGTGTGCATCCAGAGTCCAGCCAGACACCAGGGTGGGTGGTCAGGGACTCAGCAGTCTTGGGTTTCCCTCCAGGTTTGATGGAAGGTTTCCAAGCAAAGAGGCAAAAGCACCAGGGCATCAGCAAGGGGTTTACTTGGGATTTGGGGAATACAATCACTCTGGTTTGCGGGCATGGCTGGAGTAGTGTGTGGCACACTAAGTTTGACAGTCCTCTGTGGCTTCATGTCTCTTTCTTTCCCGTGTCTTGGTCCATTGCTTCCTGATTATTTTTGAGCTAGATGACCCCAAACTGAGACTCGTGGAGAAAGTCTGCCCATTGACTACATATCTGACCCTCGAGGGTTCTGCTGGACATTCCTGGCCAGTGAGCTCTCTGGATTCCGCTGCAGGAGGCAAGGGCTGAGTTGAAGATAGGGATCCTGTTGGGGCCAGATGGAGGCTGAACAGGCCACCTAAGTCTCTAGGGTGTCTGCCTGCAGTGATGCAGCATCCGGAGTTGGGATGGTGGGTTCCCCTCAAGGCAGGAGGAGCATGGCTGAGGACCTTCCTAGAGCCTGCCTGTGCCAACTGCGTTTTCCTCAGGGAGGTGATCTCTACTGTGGTGGATGTCAAACTGGTTTCTGTGAGTGGTAGCATAACAGAACTTAGAAACACAAGCATAGCACAGTGCTATATGGGTTGTTTTCTTTGTGGTAGACTTGAGTTCCATTGAAGCAGACACTTTAAAGGGCAAGGAAAGAGGTGATTCTGTCTGTGTCACCGTAATCCATAGTCTTTTCTGCCAGAAACAGCAAATGCTGCTATCCCAGTGTGCTCTGCCTTACGCTGCTTTGGTGGTCAATGGGTAGTTGGGGAGGACACTTGCCAAGAAGTAGCATGCTGACTTTGAAGAGCGTCTCTCCTGTAGAACTCCACAAGGCTTGTCTGGGGAATTGGCCAATATAGTCAGTCAGTGCCGGAGAATGGCAAAAGGAGATAATGTCGTGTGCCTGCTTGTCTAGCATGAGGAAGAGTCTGTCCTACTTGATCAGACCCAGCTGGTGGTGATCCTTTGGGGAAGAGACAGGAGCAGTGGTGTGTTGTGGCTCTACCAGGAACCCTACCCCTTCCTAAGCCCATGGAGCTGAGGGAGTCTGGGAAAGGAACATTGCTCTGAGCTATAATTGCTAAAACTGGGACTCGGGATCACTAGACCTGTTCCAAATCTCCAGGCTGTACCTACCTGGCCTGATCCTGGTATTCCGTATCCCTTACTCACTGGCCCTGGGACTTGACCTTTGCTTCATTGGCCTCCTGACCTGGCCCACCTGGTGTTGTCAGCATGACCTACCTCTGTTTAACCTGTCTAATGCATTCAGCTTTGGCATTCGGTGTCCCATGATTTCCCTGGGGTTTCCTGCTGTGCTGTGCTGACAGTTGACCTTCCTCACTCAGACGTAACATCTTGGTTTACCTACCTTGCCTTACTTCTGGCCTCCCACACTTGACCCTCTGTGGCCTCAGCCACTTGGACTTTTCTCTGGTTTAATTCATTGACTTTAACTAGCTTAGCCTGTCCTCCGGGTATTTCTTTCCTGGCTCTTGTGGATTTATAGATAAAGCTTCATTCTCCTGACATTCTAGCCCTCAGGTCTCACCCATCCTGCTGTAACTTCTTCAGGCTCATCAGTGGGTTTTAACCTACTAGCCTTCCCTTTGCCTATTGGCTTAGGGGAACCTTAGCTACCTGCTGTTTCTAATTTCTTGGCCTTCCACTGGCCTTCCCAACTTGGTCCTCCCAATTTGGCCCTCCTACCTAAAGTAGTTTTTAACTGTTTGCTTATTCATTTTGGTGGTGCTGGATTTAGAGCCTGTACCTTGAGCAAGCCTGGAAGCAGCTCCTCCACTCTTAACCTAACACTCCAGCCGAGGCCTATTAGCTTTAGATTGCTAGCTGTTTCACCCGGCCTGCATATCCACAGGGCTCATGTAGGCACCGACTCGCCTCCTGTTAAGTTCTTGCATTGAGTTGTTCACTGTACCTCCGCTTTAGTCACCTGATTTCAGTGCCTTAGATTTACCTGGTGTTGTCTTAATTCCTAGCTTTAAACTTGGACTTTAAATACCTGGATTTTAGTCCTTTAGCTTCACTAACCTGGCTTAAGTCTGTTGCTCTTACCTCCCTGGCCTTATTTGAATCCTGCCTTATTCATTCTTAATATCCTGGTGCACCTGTCTGTGCTCCTGTGTTACCACGTGATTTTATTCATCCAGCTTTCTTTTCATCTTAGTTGGGTAGCTCCGTGTCCTGGCCTGCGTGTGGCCCTGTCACTGTCCCCAGGGGCTTACGGCAGCTCCCTTCTGTTACATAGGAGACCGGGATCCTGCTGAGCTTCTCTTGGCCACTGTCCTCTCTCTCACTTCTGTTACCACTTTTTCTTCTGTGGAAGAGTGTTTGGATGGACATTCAGTGGGCTCCATTGCTGCCTCCTGTCCTCTGCCTCAGGCCAGTGGCCACGGACAGTTGACTTTGTTGTAAATGAGGCTTACCCCTGGGAGGAGCCTAGCCATGGTGTCCCTTCCAGGCTTGACCTTTTGTTTGGTGAAGGCGGGAATAAAGTTTTCCAGTTTCCTGGAGGAGGATGAAAATGAGAGTCTGGTAAGATTCCTTCCTGGTGTTCCAGCTGACTATCAGATGCTGTTGTCTCTCACGTATCACCTGGTGACCATTTCCCTCTGCCATCAGAGTCCTGGCTTTTATGACTGGATTTGCAGGTCATACTCTTCCAGCTATGGTGGCCACTGGAAGCATTGTAGCACTGGGGCTCCCTCCACTGCCACCATGCCATTCTGCACAGCAGTGACTGCTCTGCTTGTATGTTTAATTTAGGTCTGGTGTGTTTAAAGACTTTGGCTGTGTGGCTCTTGAGATGTTGTATTTACTGTTGTTGTTGTTACTCTCTGCAGGCCAGTCTAATTGAAGCCAACGGAGAACTAAAGGTCT
Organism: Chionomys nivalis; assembly: GCF_950005125.1. Classification (NCBI taxonomy): domain Eukaryota; kingdom Metazoa; phylum Chordata; class Mammalia; order Rodentia; family Cricetidae; genus Chionomys; species Chionomys nivalis. Next base: position 55,111,126 of record NC_080105.1, on the reverse strand, counting down.
TTATAGACCAGAATCTTAGTCCTGGGAAAGGTAAGGGAGCCTGTTCTGGAAATGTAAGTCTGCTGATGATTATGTGGTATGTCAACGCCTTGCTGACTGCAGGGCCCACTTCAGCGCTTTGAGATGTCAGGAAACGCAGGAAAGTGTGAAGAGGGGACTCGGCGTGTGTGTTCTGTGCCCAGAGATGGTGCCTCACCCATGAGTCCAGGGCTCCCATGTGGAGTGCGTGTCTTCTCAGGCTTGTGCTGTGTGTTAGTCATTCCTACAGGGTGCCTGGTGCGGTAGGAGTTGTGGGTGCTAGATGAAAGGCTGACCCTACCTTCTCAACACCCCACAGTGTGTTTTAGCCTTGGTGTCTGTAACAGCAAACAGCCTCCAGTATCTGCTCACCCCCCGGGTTGTGGTGTGTGTGTGGTGTTGCTGCTTTGTCCAGTCCCTGTGGCACCCCATCCCCTTAGCACCAAGCTGTTTCTGCAAAGCACTGTGGCCTTATGCTATGGCTCTGCTAAAGACCAAACTTGTGGAAAGGTCCTGTTGTCCCCCAGAACATTTCCTTTGGGTCAGGCGAGGGCCTTATGGACGTACAGCCTGTGTGGTAGATGAATCGTGGCCTGTCAGCGTTCTGTGTTTTGTTAGGAGTTCCTTATTTCTGATTTCTCTTTGCAAATGTAAAAGTAGCTATTTTCTTCTTAATAGTGAAATTCAGGAAAGTGACTCCTGCAAAAGAGGCTTTAAGGTTTTAAGAACTGTGATCTGGCCCTTATTTGGCCTTCTCTGTGTTTGTGCAGTCATGTTATTTGTTTCTGGTGGTTTCCATCCTATATGTATTGGAGCTCAGGGATTATCTGTCTCAAGCCCCCAGGGGCCAGGTTCTGAGCCACTGTTGTGACTTTCCCAAACTTGAGTGTGGGCATAGAAGTGATATTTGACCTCGGTCTTCAACACCACCTCCCATCTTTGGTACTTGTGTGGTCCCTGCTCCTTATGTGGGACACACTAGACCATCAGTTATGAGGGTTGTACAGGGCCTGTGTGTCTACTGAGACTGGTTCCTTGTTGGTTTAATAGGGACGGGCAGTCTCTGGTGCAGATGTTTAGTAGGGACAGGCAATCTCTGCAGATGTTAAGTAGGGACAGGACAGTCTCTGGTGCAGATGTTTAGTAGGGACAGGCAATCTCTGCAGATGTTTAGTAGGGATGGGGCAGTCGCTGCAGATGTTAAGTAGGGACAGGACAGTCTCTGGTGCAGATGTGGGTGCTGTCTGTCTTTGTGGTTGGCACATTCTTTGTGTATAAGAAAGGAACTTCAGTATCACTAACAGGACAGTAGGGTTTTGGTGGGAGTTTCAGGCATAATATTTCCTATCCAAGTGATAGAGGTGAAGTAACTGGAGGTGAGCGACCTCTTTTTCCTGAAATGATGCTCCCTCCTCTGGTGTTTGCTTTGAACTCTGCTGTGGTCTGCCAAGTCATGCTTTTCACACGTGTGTGGTTAGATGCACACAGGTCTGACCTTGAGCTAAAGTTAACCTGTAGGGAGGGTTAGGATGTAAGATAGGTATGTGGTACATGTTTTAAGATGCTGTGCATATCATGGTCAGGCTGTTCACTTCTGTTTCCTTGTACCCCTGGCTTTTGTTGTCACCTGTGACAAACAAGTTCTGCACCTGCACGAGCTTCGGGGCAGGTTGCTGCTGCTCACTGATTGACTGGCACCTGTGCGTTGGTGCTCAGTTCTTAGGGGTCCTGTCATTCACAAGCAGTGGCTTGAACTTGTGTGACAGATGCTGTACATGGATGCTGTTCTGGAGTTCTGATGTCTGGAAAATGCACAACAGTGTCTCCCTTCTCTAGACCTTCTTCACTCCCCAATGGGTGAGCATTCTAGAGAATCTGTCCAGGTAGAACTGCCTGTCTGTGGGATATGCAAGCCTCGTTCCTGACAGGTGTCCTGGGTGGACATACCCAGAGGAGTGCTGTGAGCCTCAGGGGCCCAGGTCCTTCTAGTACGTGTGATTTCTTGGCCCTGTGCTGTCCAGACGCCACCCTTTAGCACATGCAGAACCTTGTGCTCCTTTGTGGATGGAGCGGCAGTAGATTTCCACCCAGGTGAAGGCTGAGACAACTGTCTTCATTAGTGAGTCCCTTTGCCTTTGCTTTCCAGCCGAGGGACACTGGTGATGGAGTGTTGTGCTGCTGCCTCCAAACTGCTCGTGGAGTTTTCTTAGTTGTTGATGTAAAAAGCCTATTGAATCATTTATTGTCACTACATTGGAACTAACTCTGTGTGTGTGTGTTTGTGTGTGTTTGTGTGCATGTGCGCATGCGTGTGCATTTGTGCATTTTAGAGCTAGGGCCCATGGCGTTCTTCCACTGCACCATGCCCTGGTCTTGGAAACAGCCAGCAGTGCTTGTGCATGCAGACAGAGAGCAGGACCCAGCCCTCACTTGTAGCCAGAATCATCATAGCATTCTACACTGGAGGCATCTCTTGAGTCAGATCTTGAAAACAAGCAGGAATTGGCCAGGAGGTGACAAGAAGCTGGGGCGTATGGATGCCAGACTTGCTCCACATCCTGCCACGTGTTCTCTTATCTGTTCTGTGGTTAGGTTGGTTCACAGTCTCCTCAGGACCCTAAGGCCAGGTACGTTCCAGTTTACCAGGGAAGCCAGGTACATTCCAATTGACCAGGGAAGTCCCTGAAGAGTTCTGTGAATGGTGACTTGACTGACAGTGGTGTAGCCTGTCTCAGAGAAGGGTCTCTCCCTGGTGAGATGGGATTTCTGCTTTGTTATTGCTTGGTGCTGGTGAGCCTGGGTGACTAATCTGCTGGGTCCTCCTCCTAAACCCATGCATTCATACTGTGGCCTCCTAGCCCTGCGAGAGTCATATCACCCCAACCCTTTTCTGATGCTGCAGGGGGCCTATTTCAGTCCCGTCGTGCCTGTCAATGTCCTCCAGAGGAGCAGTGGTGGAAATCTTCATGTGTGCACAGAGAGAGGTCTTGGTTGTGGGGCGGCAGGTCCAAAGGCTGCCTAACAGGTGTGGCCCTAGGGAGATCTTTATACAGGGAGCATCTGGCTTGCCTATAACCCTTCACTTGGGTAGATGTGGCCCACCAGCATAGAGACTGTCTGACTTACAAGTGTGAGTCTCTACAGAGGCTTCTAGACTGGTGTGCCAGAAAGAAGTGGGTAATTGGGCCTCAGCGGACAGATGCATGGACCTGACTTTGGCAGTCTTTGAGACTCAGCCCCCATTGCCCCAGAAACATACATCAAACCCATAACAGTTTGCATTTCCAAACTCAGTTTGGGCAGTGAATGTGACGCCTCAGGCTTTCTGACACAGCTGTCCTGGCTGCCTGTGACATGTCACTCTGTGGGCTCACTGCTCCTGGAGAGTGACTTTGGAGCTGTTGGGCCCTGGGGCCACCATCTGCTGCATCTTTGCACTTCCTTCCTGCCAGTGCCAGGTGGGCTCCAGCTGCTCACATCCTTGTTAGCATGTGGTACTGTGTTTTTAGACTTCTCTGCTACCTGCGGCTGTCCTTACCTCTGTGACTCTGAATTGCCCACAGGATTCTGCCCTGAAGACCTGTCAGAAGCTCCTTCCTGAACACTCACTCTGCCCCAGGGTTGGGGCAGAAGCTATTGGACTTCCTTAGGTGTCTGATGCTTCTCTCAGTTTTTCCCAGAGGCACAGTTTTCTCTGCCTAGTAACTGAGGGGTTATATGCTCCCCAGAGAGCCATCAACCTGTCCATGTGTGCTTAATTGAAAGTGTCTACATGTGCTAAGCTTTGAGATCCTTCCCAATCCTTGTGTATGTGCTGGGAACATCTTTGGGATGACAGTCACCGTCTCTGCTGGGGTTTCAGTTACTGGGCCCTTGGCTGTTGCTAGTCTCTTGAGAGTGGTGCAGTGCTGGTGACCGCCTTTTACCAGTCACCATTGCCCAGGGCTCTGTCTCTTGTTTGTACACTAGTGTGATCCCCTTTCCAGAAGTCCTAAGATTTTCAAACCCAGGGTCGTCATAGTAGGAAGTGGCATCTCCAGCTCCTTGCGTGCTGTAGGCTACTGTAGTGTGAGCAGCCTGGCCTCCTGCCTCTTTCTCTGGGTACTCCAGATGTGGCCTGTGCTCTCTAGCTGATGGGGCTCACTTTGCTCCACAGTGTGTCTGCATTTCCTTTCTGCTTCAGGGTTGTATCTTTGACCTCAGAATGAGACTTGAAGGTGAGAAGAAATTTTAATGCGTATGTGCTAGAGCCTCATGTGCTCTGCGTGTTCTTGGGCATGTGTTAGCTAGCACGGTGAACTGCACCCCAACATAGGATCAGATATTTTTGCCTGGCCTTGTGTGTGGCAGTTAGACAGAGATGTGTCCAGGTGGAGTGGCATAGGATTTAATGAGCCCCCTTTTATAGCTCACCCCCTAACATCAGGAGAAGCCTCACGTTTTATGCTCTTGTCCCTTTGTTTTTAACTTCACGTTCCATTTTTAGTACCACGGTGACACATCTGAAGATGAAAGCCTTGTGTGAGGAAAGGGATGGTGACGTGCTGCTCCAGAAGCCAGACCAGACCCTGTGGGGTCTCCTGGAGGGGTAGTGCCCCCTATTCTCTGTGCCTAAGAGATGCAGTGTGGTGTGATTGATGATGGAGGGTCCTGTGGTCACATCACCTAAACTAAAGCAGGCATTGGCTCAGCGCCCACTTTCCTAAGCCTGAGAGGTGGTGTAGATGAATAGGAGATTTGTCTGTGTGGGGATGGTGTTCTCTGGAGACTCCTTGAAGGAAGAGAACTGTTAAAGATGTTCTGCAGCCACCAGCAGCCCACTGTGCAGGCGGTTCCTCAGGATTCTGTGGTTCTTACAAGGTCAGCAAATAGTGCTTTCATCACAGTGGGTGAAATAGCTCACTGTGGGTTTTGAAGGAGACATAGACGGTCAGGAGGTATGTGCCGTTCATAACATTGGAGATGCCCACACCCAGTGGGTAACTAGAAAATGTAAGGGTGGACTGGAGAGATGGCTCAGCAGTTGAGAACACTGCTCTCCCTGGAAGTCCCTTGTTTTCTTCCTAGCACCCACACAACAGCTCCCATCGATCTATAAGTCCAGTTCCAGGGGCTTGGATGCCCTCTTCTGACCTTCTCAGGCACTACATGCATGTAGTGCACAGACATATATGCAAGCAAAATACCTAAACTTCAAGACAGAGTTGAAAAGAAACTGTAAAGGTCTTGTTCGAGGAGTGGGACACACTGCTACTGAGCATGCACGCCAGTCCTTCGTGCATGATAGCAAGGCCAGCTTGCTCCCTGGGAAACTGAAAATGACTGCTGCTGCAGGACTAGCAGTTCTTGTGGGCTCTTGTCAAGGGAGGTGAGGTCACTGCTGGAAAGACACTCACACAACACAGAAACAACTTGTGTCTCTCAGTGGCCAAGTAGATAAAGAAACCGGGGGAATTATATGTCCTAAGAAAGTAAAGATTTGCCATTTGCCACAGTGGAGGTGAGCAGGGAGGATGTTGCACTAAGGCAGTAACCCAGAAACAGAAAATTGCTGTGTGGTCTCACTTACATAGAATTTAAAAATTGAAATAAAATGTACAGAAAGAGCATAGCCAATTTCCTGGGGTTGGGTTAGAGGGAGAGGAAGTGAGGATGTTGGTGAAGGAAGGCAGTAGGGTCCCCTCTGTTCTGCAGTGTGAGGCCTCATTTCTTCTGAGGTGTATTAGCTGATCTTTTTTTTATCTTATTTTAATTTTTATTATGTGTATCGGTGTTTTGCCTGTATGTACATCTGTGCACCATGTGCCTGCCAGGTGCCCAGGGATTCCCAGAAGAGAGGACATCAGACCCTTTGAAACTAGAATTACAGATAGTTTTGAGCCACCATGTGGGTACTGGGAACTGAACTGGGTGCTTTGGAAGAGGAGCCAGTGGGCTTAACCCCTGAGCCCCCTATCAAGCTGTGTGTTAGCTTGGAATTGGCAAGTCAACTATGAGATTTGGTATGTTGACCCATATTACTGTTGTAACTTTCTACCATTTGAGTTTCTCTTGACATCACATGTATTTCTTAATGTTCATGCGATTAAATACACAAAGTAAGCTGAATGGTAGAACACTTACTTGGTGTGTCCAAGGCCCTGGAATATATTCCCAGCATTGATTTTTTTTTTTTTTTTTTTAAAAACTTCATGTGTATGTTTGTTTGCATGTATGTATGTGTACCTGGTGCCTGGTACTCCTAGAGGCCAGAAGAAACCTTGCATACCCTGGATCTATAGATAGTTGTGAGCCACACTGGGTACTGGCTACCAGCTCCAGTCCTCTTCATGAGCAGCAAGTGCTCTCATCCACTGAGTCATCTGTCTAACCCCTAGTTTTTGTTTCCCCAGACTTACTTTTATTTTCAGTCATGTGTATGCATGTGTATGTGTGTGTGTATGTGCACATGAGTCTTTCTAATCATATGTATGCACATGTATGGGTATGGGTATGTGCACAGTACCCAGCGAACTTCTGCACTGATTTTCCTTGTGACTGTATCAGCTTGCGTCCTCACCAATGGTGCGGTGCTAAGAGTTCTCCTTCCCTTTATCCTCCAGCATTTTTTACTCGATTTCTTGGTGATATCCATTCTGGTGGGTTAGATGGACTCTTGATGTGGTTTTGATTATCATTGTCTTTGGCTAAAGTTGCTGAACAGTTATTATTTATTATTGTTTTGGTGTTAACTGGCTGTTTGTACTTCTTTTGAAAACTTAACTCATTTGCTCAGCTATTGATTGGTTTATTTGTTCCTTTGGTGTTTCTTATTTCTTTATATTTTGATGTTAGTCTCCTGTTAGATGAGTGGCTGGTGATTTTTCTCCTATTTTGTAAGCTTTCCTCACTGGTGCTCACTTTCCATTTTATGTAGTCCTGTTTGTCAGTTCTTGGAGTGATTTTCTGTGCAACTGGAGTCCTTTGTAGAAAGTCCTTGCCTGTACCTTTAGCATCAAGAGTTTGTCCTGTCTTCATCTTGCAGTTTCAGAGTTTAGGGTCTCGTGATAAGGTCTTTGATATATTTTGAAAGAATTTTTGCACAGGATTGTTTAGCTTCATTCTTTTGCATATGGAAATCCAGTTTTCACAGCACCATTTGAAGAGGCTGCTTTTTTCCCGGTGCATGTTTGTCATTTCTGTTGAAACTCAAGTGTCTGTAGCCCCTTGGGTTTGTGTCTGGATCTTCTGTTTTAACGCAGTGCTCTGTGGGTCGGTTTTGTCACTGTGGCTCTAGTTTAAGATCAGGTATTGCCACACCTCCGGCATTGTTCTTTATGCTTATGGTTACTTTGGCTGTTTGGGGTTTCTTATGCCTCCTAATTTTAGACTGCTTCTTCTAGCCCTGTAAAGAACGTTAGTGCTTTGATGGGGACTGCCTTGAACCCATGCAGTTCTTTGATAATGGGGCCGTTTACTTAAAGCCGTTTCTTGCACTGGGCTTTAGATGGAGTGCTTGCGTGGCGTGTGTGAGACTCTGGGTTCAACACCTAGACATGCACCAAGAGGAGGATAAACAAAACCTGGGAAATTGGGAAACCTCACTTGTTAACCTTTGGCTAAGGTCTGGTGGGGGCACTCATGTGCCAGTCCTTGTAGGTGTGGTAGGGAAACACCAGCTCTTACATGTTTGTAATTTCTGGCCTTAAATCTAAAGACAGGAAGGGTGCGCTTACCAATTACAGAAATGTGAATGTAATGTTTTAGGATCTTTTTGTGATTTGTGGTAGTTGATACTGTCCATACAGCTATATTTGAAAACAATGAGTTCTTTGAAAATCTTTATATTATACATTTAGACACTATTTTAGTGAGAGTTAGCTCTAGTTCATGTTCTGATCATTCTTGTAGAGCTGTAACGTCGGCCTTTGGGAATTCTGTGCGCCAGTCTTCATGTTAGGAGAACATCTTAGCTGTACCGCTTTATTTCACCACATTAGAACAGAGAAATGGCCAGTTTACCCCCAAGACATGAGGGTGGGGCAGGGCATGGGCCGTTAGTGACTGGAGCAGCCACTGGGGAACCGCTGTGGTAAGTCCAGTGCCTGCTGTAGAATGAACCCTGCTAGTCCCCAGGCCCAGTACCTTCATTAACCAATGCCCCAGAGAGGGAACTGGAGGGTTCAGGTCCAAATCTGGAGCATTTGTGACTGAGCCATAGGTCTACAGTGTCAAAACTCAGGAGGCTGGGCGCTTGATTAAAAACATCATCTTCCTGGACTGCCCTTTAACCTCAGCTCAGAGAAGCAATTTAACTCCTCACCTGTGTGCTTGTGTTCCAGGTGTGGTGTCTCTTGTAGCTGTCCACCCATCCACAGTGAACACACTTGGAAAGCAGCTTTTGCCAAAAACCTTTGGACAGTCCAATGTCAATATCACACAGCAAGTGGTAAGTGGAAAGACACATGGATGTCGGTTCCTATGGGATGGGCTAGATGCGGGCAGTGTTGCTGTGGCCACGGTTTCCTGAGCAGTGGAGGTTGCTTGAGGAGTGACTCCTTTCTCAAGGGTGCATAAAGATCTGAAAGTGTGCACTGCTTTCTGTTGTACAAACAGCGTTCATTCAGTCTTAGTGTCTTCAGTGTGCCCCTATGTCCGGGAGTATATGAAGCTCCTATACACACGGCAGTAATCATGGTATAGGTGGGCTGACCAAAGCCTGGGCAAGCTTTCTGCTCCATGGCTTCATTTGCCTGAGCTCTGAGCCTAGAGAGTTTGCTGTGTGTTATGCCAACTTCTGTGGCCTTCCTCTGTAGCCACTGTGTCTCCTAGCTGCAAAGGGATGGAGGAAGGGTGTGGTTGTGTGGCTATAGCCACAGGAAGGGACCAACACCATCCCCTCCGTCATTGAGTAATGCATCAAAGATGAGGCGCCCCATAGGGCCGTGCAGACTTACCTGTAGCTGGAGCGTCATTGTATTTTTGCACAGACCCAACAGTGGACAGATTCCTGTCTTTCATCTAAGCACCTACCTTCTTCATGGCTCTGGATTTTCGCCCTAGTCCCTAGGTGTTCTGGCTCCTGAGAAACCTGGGCCTTCGTGACATGCATGCCTCTATCCTTGCCCGTGTGCTGCTTTCTCTCAGCGTCTCACCCCACCAGACTCTATCTTCTGGGGAGGGCTGGCACCCTCCCTGGTGGGAATAAGGGGCTTTGTGCTTCCCGCAAGTAATCCTGGGGCCTTAGGATTCTGTAACTTAACATTTTTAAAAGTATTTGTGTTCTGTTTTGTGTGTATTAGGTGAGCACATGTTTAGGTCAGAGGACAACTAGCAGAAGTTATTTCTTTTTCCCCACCCTGTGGGTTCTGGGAACTGGACTCAGGTCATCAGGCTTGGTGACAAGCACCTTTATCAACTGATCTATTTCACCAAACCTCCACAGCTTTCCCCAGGTGTCCCCAGCTGTCCCTCTGCTCTCTGGGTTCCCACAGGTATCACCAGGTGTTCCCAGATGGCCCTCAGCCCCAGAGTTCTAGGCAGCTGTTGGGCAGCTGTACAGCATAGTCAGGCTTTCTACAGAGAGCAGTCACACGTGGGTGTTCTTGTCATTCCGTGCTTCAGCTTTACTTGGAATGTGCCAGTATTTACACTCACTGGTGTCCTCTGTGTCTTCAGTGATTCCAAGTGTTTGTTATTTTTGTTTTTAATTTTTTTACATTTAAAATTATTCTATGAGTATTTTGGCTACATTGTATATGTGTACCACTTGTGCTTGGTGCCCTTGGGGTTCAGAAGAGAACATCATATCTCCTGGAACTAGAGTTAGCTTGTGAGTCACCATGTGGGTGCTGAGAATCAAACTTGGGTCCTTGGCATGAGTAACACTTGGCTCTTAACCACTGAGCCATCTTTCAAGCCCATTGTTGTTTTTTTGTTTTGTTTGAGGTGAGATCTCATTATGTACCACGGGCTGGCTTGGAGATCATTTTGTGTAGCCCAGGCTGGTGTCGTCCCAGAACTTTATCTTCTTCTGCCTCTTCCTCCTTAGTGCCTGGATGAAGCATTGGGGTTGTAAGTGCCATGTATGTGGGGAGAGCCCTGGGTTTTAAGGACTCTGCAACCCTGTGGTATGGATCTGGGTTCTTCTTGGCAATGAGAAGAAAACATTCTTCCTACCGTGAGCACTGCACGGAGAGTTTGAGCAAGTTATCTTTGCAAAATTTGTGTACCACTGAGTAGGGAGGAAGTTAATATGAGGTTATTTAAGCTTTATTGATCTTAAAGTCAACATCTGATTGGAATTGAACTTTGTTGGAGGAGTGCAGTGATTGCTGTTTTATGCTTTGTAATATAGTACTGTGTCAGGGCTCACACGCTGTAGGTAGGTGGGTGTTTGTTCTTTGTAGTGGTGGGGATTGAACCTAGACCTCATATGTTTTAAAGTAAGCAGCATATTGCTGAGCTGTATTCCGCCCCCTCTCTTTCTCTCTTCTTTTTTTTTTTTTTTTTAGACAGGGTCTCTCTGTAGCTTTGGAGCCTGTTCTGGAACTAGCTCTTGTAGACCAGACTGGCCTTGAACTCACAGAGATTTGCCTGCTTCTGCCTCCTGAGTGCTGGGATTAAAGGTGTGTGTGCGCCACCACCACCATGCTGCACACACTTGTATGCAGATATGAAACATGTGCACATCAAGGGGAGTCCTTGCTTCCCAGTGTCAGGGTACAGATAAAATAATGGAACCCACTTCCTTCCCAAATGACTGTGCTCCCTGAGGCTTTATCTGCAGGCCTTCATCTTGCCATACCAGCAGGGAGTTGCTTCTTTACAACCCAGTTTTCTTCTGTTTCTTTTAAGGCCTGGGCATTTGGCTCTCCTCTTGCCTTTGCCTCTTTCCTCATCCCACTTGCTGACATTTCCTTGGTCTGCTTCCCATTTTCTCTCTTGCCTCCATGGCCTCCCACTGCTGCAGTTGAACTTGTTTCTGCTGACTCTGATCCCAGCAGCATGTGTACACAGAACCAGAGCTTATTCTAAGCAGTGTGTGCACATGTGCCGAGAGCATGGGCACACAGGGCTGAGCATTTGCCAGGCATTCTGTGCACAAACTTACGGAGGCTGGAACATGTGCATGCCAAGGGTAGATAGCTCTTCTTTGTGCACAGCCTGCCTTCTTTCTGTTGTCAGATCCACAGAGAAGATGTGTGTACCTGAGAGTTGGGGAGCTCACTGTGTGCTGTACCTGGTACATGCAGAGGGCCTCTGGGCAAGCGTGTGTCTGTGTGTCCTGATGGAAGTAGATCTCAGTGAGAAGTGAGGCTGCCTGTGGCAGGGGCACCCGACCCTCCTTGGCAAAGCAATTCAAGAAGTACTATGTGGAGGAGATGAAGCTGGGAGCAAGTTTTCTTCAGACCCAGTCATTTGGCAACTTCCTTGTGGGCAGTGGGTAAGCCAGACACAAGTGCGCTCTTGCACAAGCACAGCTGCCAGATGCAGGCAGGTGACCCCAGGCTCCTCTGAGTCTTGCTGTGTGTCTTCCCAGGGGTTGTTGTTCTTCCTGCTGCAGAGTAGACTGAAGTCCCTCACAGCCATGAGCTCCAGGACTCTGCACAGCTCTCGTGCTCGTGTGGGATGTGTGAACGTGACCAGCAAGCACTACCTGTGGCAGCATGAAGCTCTTGTCGTCTGTGAGGATGGGGAGGGTCCCCTAGACCAACCTAAGAGAGCGAACCAAGATGTACTTCCCTTCCTGTGTGCCCAACATTTCCAGCACAGTGACCTAGTGCTCCCAAAGTGTACCCACACCTTGATTAGGCAAAAGAGGGATATTTGGGATCAGCCCCTGTGGGAGTATCCCCATAGAATTTGGTCACTTTGTAGTTTGGGATTTACCAGAGGTTTTTTTTGACTTAGAGTTATGTATGTAGCAAGATTTCTGACTTATTGAGACATTAGTTGTCTGTATAGGACAGTGTCTGTCTTCAGAACGGGTTTGTTTGTTAACTGAGGGAACCAAAACAGCAGACCTTGTACCGAAAGACATCAGAGGGAGGCATTGCTGAATCCTCAGTAGGGTGCTGTAAGAGTGGTCGGTACCTCAATCCTGTGGTAGAACTGGTTACCATGACCCCCAAGAGCCATCACCCCTGAGCAGGTAGACTGTTGGCTGTATGTGACCAAGGGAGCCACCTGTCCCTTTTGAACCCTGGGGTCCCTGGAAAACTGCAGAGAAGTGACATAGGCAGGACAGACAGCCAAGCACCAGCTCAGCCTAGGCAGAGGCTGCTGTCTGTCCAAGGTTTGCAGTTTTGTTTACTTTCATACTTTAGATGACGTTTTTATCTTTGTCTATCTCATTAGAAGTAAATAAGCCAGACATATGTTAATGTTTTGTTATTAAACCTAGCTATCAGTAAGTTGCCTTCTTGGTATGGGTATTACTCACATGCTCTTGCCATGGGAGACTTGCCTTGTCCACTCCAGAGTCTAACACTCTGGTCTTCTCTGTCTTCTCAAGCTTGCCCACCTGACTGAGGCTTCCTGATGCTTTTGTTAAGTGAAAAGTTGTCTTAGCTCATGGGCATAGTTCGTATGCAGAGCAGCTGTAGCCATAGTGGTCAGTACTTCCCATGTTGTTGCCATGGGACATTTGCTTCTCTGCGGTCTTCTCACCACAGCTGGTGAGGTGCTACAGTGACTACCTACGTAAGCAGGTGACAGAAATGGCACTGCCATGATGTGGAGGGGAGGGGTCTGATTGTTCTGAATTCTCTTTTGACTGTAGGTGATTGGCACGCCTCAGAGACCTGCAGCATCAAACACTATTGTGGTAGGAAGCCCACACACTCCCAATACTCACTTTGTGTCTCAGAACCAGCCGTCTGACTCCTCACCTTGGTCTGCTGGGTGAGCACCCCCACCCTTAGGTGGCAACTACCTAGAATGTTCCCTCTTTCCTCTGGCCATGGTCACATGGTCTGTAGTGGGCGTGCCTGAATACACAGAGTTCAAAGCTCTCATCTCATCCCTGTCTGGGCTAGATGGCAAGGTTCAAGCCTAGCTCCTGCCAGCGACAATTTGGGGGGATTTGGAGCTCTGGGCCACAAAGAAGAGAACACTGTCCTCTACTCTGACACAACCACTTTGAAACTTGTCACTGTTCAGGCTGGGAATAAGCGTGCAGATTTTACCTACTGCCACAGGGTTTGACTTCTATGTACCACTTCAGGACTATCCCGTGGATGGTCCCTCGGGACTGCACTGCCACCGAGAGATAGCAGACGTGGAAGCGAAGTGGTTGTCTTTAAAGGTTACCACTGTGTCCCTTCTTAAAAGCACACGACTGTGAAACCATGTCTCTGTTGCTTTAATTTAAAATCACCTGTGCCCAAAACTCCGGAGGAACTTGGTGACTGTTCCTGGTGTGGTTTAGTGAGGGTGACACATCTGGTGTGCTCCCTGACTGCACGCTCACATCAGGGTTTCCTCTTGTTATCACGTGCCTGTCAGTCTAAGTACTTGCCTTAGGTCATGGTAGCCTGATGAAATTAGCCCTGAAAATTCCTAAGTTTACACTAAAATGTGCCATGATCTGATGCCAGCAGACGTCTTTAGAACAGTGGTGCCTAGTGTGTGGTCCGGATCAGACCCATGCTGATGTCTGCCCTTCGGATGTCTGTCCATCTTCCCTGACATTTAAAGGCACAGGTGTGTGAACTGGCCTTGTATATGTTCTTTTCTGACCTGAGAAACTGATCCTTACCAGTGTCCTTGCTGTGTTAGGGCGGAGTCCCTGCCGCCTGTGGTGGGGCTGTGGGAACAATGGGCCTCTGGGGCCTCTGCAGCCTTGGGCCTTTTCTCTGCAAGTGCCATGATTCGCATCGGCTCCTGTGACTACTAATAGTGTCTGTTTTTCTGGTGTTTGAAAGGAAGCGGAACAGGAAAGGTGAGAAGAATGGCAAGGGCCTACGGCATTTCTCTATGAAGGTGTGTGAGAAGGTGCAGAGGAAAGGGACCACCTCCTACAATGAGGTGGCTGATGAGCTGGTTGCAGAGTTCAGTGCTGCTGACAACCACATCCTACCAAATGAGTCCGTAAGTATTCTGGAAGTACGTCGGCTTGGGTTGCTCAGCCTTTCAAGTTGAAGCAGTGGTAGGTAGATGCTGAGGATTCCTGGTTCGGTTTAAGAAGTAACCTGGGCCATCTGCAGGACCAGTGTCACAGAGGATGATCAGGAGTTTCCCCTTGGGACATGCATGCGGTCTGAACCTCAAATGTTAGTTTCCGAGCCATCAGGTCACCAAGAAGACTCGCTTTGTCTTCTAGGCTTATGACCAGAAGAACATCCGGCGGCGTGTCTACGATGCCTTAAACGTGCTGATGGCCATGAACATCATCTCCAAGGAGAAGAAGGAGATCAAGTGGATCGGCCTACCCACCAACTCAGCTCAGGAGTGCCAGAACCTAGAGGTGCACAACCTAAAATAGGTGTTCTTTGTCCTTGGTCACTTGAGAGGGCCATGTCAGGTGGCTGAGTTGATGTCATGGGAGTCCCTTTGTGTTTATTAGCCTCTGTTGCCAGGCAGTTTTTACATATAGTTGTGGGGCAGGGAGCTTAATTCCCAATCCTTATTTATGAGTTTTTCTGTTGTCGTTGTGTGTGTACACAAATATATAACCCTCCAACTCTGAGAAAGGATCAAGTGTAATGTTGAAGTTGCAGGGGCACTGGCCTTCAGTTTCACTGTGGCCGATGCCATTGGTGAGCTAGTGCCTGTGGCCTGGCAGGTGCAGTTTGTCAGTCTGCATGCTAATGGACAACCCCTCCTCACTGTTCTCTCTGCAGGTAGAGAGGCAACGGAGGCTGGAGAGGATCAAGCAGAAGCAGTCACAGCTCCAGGAGCTCATCTTGCAGGTAGTGGCCCATCTGAGCACCCCACCTTCCCCCTGGAAGCAGGCTGTTGGCCACACAGGTCTTGTTCCCAGAGAGACTGACCGAGCAAGTGTGTCTAAGCACTTGTAGGCATGCCATGAACTCTGTAGATGTGAGTTTTGACAGCTCCTGGACATTGTGGTTGAGGCTCTATGTTCATGTGAAGTAGTTCTGGGACTGCGGGGACTTGGCCATCTAGTGAAGATGGTGTGTGCAGGGCTTATGGCAGAGCAGGCTGGACCTTCCAGGAGACCAAGTGATGATACTGATCATTGGTCACCAGCCTGGGATGACCGTAGGTATCCAGGACACATAGTAATTAGAGCTGGAGATCCCAACATGATCCTAGCCCCTCACAAGGCCATCTTTTTCTTCTTCTTCTTGGTTTTTTTTGAGACAGTTTCTTTGTGTAGCCTTGGCTGTCCTGGAACTCATTCTGTAGACCAGGCTTGAACTCAGAGATTTCCATGCCTCTGCCTCTTGAGTGCTGGGATTAAAGGTGTCACCGCCACTGCCTGGCTTCACAAGGCCGTCTTAACTACCTAAAATGTGACTGGTGAAGGAGTGGTGCTCAGGACCTAGTGCTTGGTGACATAGCTCTTCCTGTGTAGGGCCAGTTTCAGGTACCAAGTAGATTTGGGAAATCAGGGATTCTCTTCCCAGAGGAAAAAGGATGCTGTGTAGGTAGTGGCCCAACCACTCCCCATTTCCTGCCCTTACTTGCCAAGGTTGAATTTTTTTACCGTATGGGGATCAGGGCCTCTGCCTGTGTAGTTGCTTTGCCTGTACCCCTTGTCCCCTATAGACTTTCAGCAGATGTCAGGACTGCTAAAGCTGATCTCTCATCACCCAGGTTCCCACTGTCTGCAGGAAGGACAGTGATTGTGGTACTGGTAATGACATCTGCCCGGGGGCCCTGTTGGTCTTTTTCAGCAAATTGCCTTCAAGAACTTGGTGCAGAGGAACCGCCAAGCTGAACAGCAGGCCCGCCGGCCGCCTCCTCCCAACTCTGTCATCCACTTGCCCTTCATCATTGTGAACACCAGCAGGAAGACCGTCATTGACTGCAGCATCTCCAATGACAAGTTCGTCCTCAATGGGTCCTCCAAGTGTAGTCCTCTTAGGGAACAAACTCTGGGATACATTGATGACAGCCTTAAGGCTGCCTAGTTACAGTATTTGTGGTCTCTAGTGGTTCTTATGACCCAGCAGCAAGAATGTGTGTGCAGGTAGCATTGTGTCCCTACCCAGTGATGTGCAGGTAGCATTGTGTTTCTACCTAGTGAGGTGCAGTCAGTGTTGTGTCCCTACCCAGTGATGTGCAGGTAGCGTTGTGTCCCACCCAGTGATGTGCAGGCAGCGTTGTGTCCCACCCAGTGATGTGCAGGCAGTGTTGTGTCCCACCCAGTGATGTGCAGGTTGCGTTGTGTCCCTACCCAGTGATGGACAGGCAGCATTGTGTCCCTACCCAGTGATGCGCAGTCAGTGTTGTGTCCCTACCCAGTGATGTGCAGGCAGCATTGTGTCCCTATCCAGTGATGTGCAGGCAGCACTGTGTCCCTACCCAGTGAAGTGCAGGCAGCATTGTGTCCCTACCCACTGATGTGCAGGTAGCGTTGTGTCCCTACCCAGTGATGTGCAGGTAGCGTTGTGTCCAGGCTCAGTGCCATGCCTAGAGCAAAACATCAGTTTGCAGACTTATGCAATGGTTTGTCTTTCATTCTCTAGTTAAAACTTTCTTGGAGAAGTTCAGTTACAGGATCCAGGATGGAGGATGTGGAGGGTGGTGGGGAGGAACTGCTGCCTGTCCCCACCTACAGTACTGGCCCCTAATTCTCACAGTACCTTTCCCCCACAGATTTGAGTATCTGTTTAACTTCGACAACACGTTTGAAATCCATGACGATATTGAGGTGCTCAAGCGCATGGGCATGGCATGCGGACTGGAATCGGGGAACTGTTCTGCTGAAGACCTCAAGGTGGCGAGAAGTTTGGTACCAAAAGCTCTAGAACCATATGTGACAGGTCAGTTGTGCCCTGTAACTGGCCATGATGTGACCTGCTACATCCCTAGTACCTGGCTGAACATCGGTCTCTTTGGTGTGGCACCTGCTGGACACGTGTTTGTTAGGTTCTGCGAGCGACATTTGTGGTTTTCATGATGGCGTGTTATGGAGTGAGAATCTGTCTCCTGAGGGAGGACGGAGGTAATGGGCCTGACACACTCCTAAGGCTGTCAGCAAGAATGGCCTTGTGAGCTACTGGTGTTCCCTTAGGATAGCGTGGAGTAGGGCTGTCCATTCCCAGGCTTTTAGTGACTTTGCTGAGCTCAGGTCATGACACCACTGTGATACCCTAGTGGTAATTCATTAAAAAAAAAAAAAAAGATCGTGTTCAACAGTCAAAAATGCATGGTGTGAATTTGCTTTCTGAGATTGTTGTCAGGGACTCCTTGTGTGCCAAAAACTCTGTCCCAGATCACATGAGTATCTGTCCTGCCCTGTCTGAGGCTTGGGGACATTAGCTCCTGCCTGCACTCAGCCGTCCTGCAGCAGAGCAGTAGATGCAGACTTGATACCTGGCCTGGGCCCTGCCTTCTGCTTCTGTAGAGCTCTGGGGTCTCAGCTGTAAGGGGATGCTGTGCACTTGTGCTGTTCTCTTTCTGCCCTCGGCTGTTCTGGCACACAGAGCTGCACTGGGCGCCCCTCCTAAGGGGAACATGCTGCCCTTGTCCTGCCTGCCTGGGAACCAGCCGCCCTGGTTCATATTACAGAGGGTGTGGAAAGCAACCAGTCAGAGTGTTGGAGGATCTCCCCAAGCTGTGGCTGTCATGTAGCCTTGCTTCGTTCTTGCTCATTGGGTCTCAGGAGTTTCTCTTGGTTAGAGATGGTCTTACTGTATAGCTCTGACTGGTCCAGAACTCGAGAGTTTCCTCCAAGTGCAGGGGTTAAAGGCAGGTGCCACCATGCCTGGCTTCCCAGTTTTACTTCCATTTGCTTCTCTCTCTTTTTAGAAATGGCTCAGGGATCCATTGGTGGAGTATTCGTCACAACAACAGGTTCTACGTCCAATGGCACAAGGCTTTCTGCCAGGTGACAACTGTGGGTGGGGCAGCTCTGCTGTGTCAGATAGGCAGGGACAGTGTTTATCCCTGCAGAAGGCCCCCCATGGATATATAGATTTATGTGGTTGTTTCGTTGTTGGTTTTTTTTTAGTATTTGATAGTAAGGTGGGGGCAGACTTACAAACCTACGCATGTCCTGCTGTCCTCAGCAGGGAAAGTGTTAAAGGTTTTGTTTTCTTTGGGGGTTTGCTTTTTGGGGGGAGGGGATTTGAGACAGGGTCTCTGTGTAGTCCTGGATGTCCTGGAACTTGCTTTGTAGACCAGGCCTCAAACGTGGAGATTCACCTGCTTCTGAGTACTGGAATTAAAGGCGTGTGCCGCCACCACCTAACCAGTATTTTGTTTTGTTTTGTTTTTAATAGTTTTTTTTTAAAAATGGCTATTTTCTTAAAATATATCTGATGGTACAGTGTTTATACAATTTTATTTCCTGTTTCTGTATACTATATTTATAAACACTTTTGTTTTATTATTATTATTTGTGTGTTTGTGTATATGATGTATGCGGGCATGTGTGGAATCAATTCTCTCCCACCTTTTCATGGTTCCAAGGATCAAACTTTCGTCTCCAGGCTTGTGTGGCAAGTGCTTTTGGCCCCAGTTTTTAAAAATCTGCTATTGTGTGTATGTGAGTGTTAGCATACACATCGTGGTACTTGTGTAGAAGTCAGAGGACAACTTTTAGGAGTTGTTTACTCGTTTCATTGTGGGATCCTGGAACCAAACTCAGTTCATCAGGTTTGCATAGCAAGCACTATTACCTTACTGTAATACCTTCCCAGCTCCCCCCCCCCCCCTTTTTCCCTTTAAGACAGTTTCACTATACAGCCAGACCCGGCATTGACCTTAACATCCTTTTGCCTCACTCTCTCCAGTGCTGGAATTACAGCTCTCCATACCATACCTGGTCAAAACCTACTATTGGTTTGTAGGTTTGTTTTTTTTTCTTTTTAAAAAGTATTTTACTTACATTCATACATGCATGCAATGCATTCTGATCAAATCCACCCCTCATTCCTCCCCACCACTTTCCCCTGTTCTCCCTCTCTTTCTTCCTGACTTCGTATCCTTGCATATGATCATTTGCCCTCGACCCCTCTCCCTCACACTCACTAAGTCTGCTTAGTGTTGCCGGTATGCGTTTGTATGGGTGTGGGATTATCTGCCGGGCGTGGGTGGCCCTTAGGGCCCACATCCCTGAACAAAACTGACTCTTCTTCCAGTGACTTTCAACTGGCAACAGCTCCTCTGCTTCCCTGGAGCGGTAGTGTTTGGTTTTTGTGTGTATGCATGTGTGTATGCATGTGTGTGTGCATGTGTGTATAGGTACGTGTGCACATGGAGGATATCCTCTTTTATTGCTTATTTTTAAAAACTCTCTCACTGAACCCAGAGCTCACAGATTGGTTAAACTGGTCGAGCGAGCTCCAGAGATCTGCCTGTCTCTGCCTTCTGGCCCCTAGTTCTAGGGTTACTGCTGAGTATGGCTTTTTCTTTAAAATATTATTTAAATTTGTATGGTATGTGAGTGTTTTGTGCATACACGTTTGCGCACCACATGCATGCCAGGTACCTGTGGAGGCCATA